>NW_025113107.1:2251103-2941103 GCF_010416935.1 Polistes fuscatus | reverse complement strand
ATATTTTAAAATGGAATTTAGTATTTTTGACTTTACAGTATTATAGCCCATGTTAATACGAATTCAATGATATAGTATACTATGGCCTTTGGATGATCTTGAAAGCAAAGAAATGAAAATTTCAACAAAAAATTACTTTGCTTGCCGCCGGCGAACAAAGGGCACAAGTGCTTTTAAAAACAAAAAACTTACTTATGTGTGTAATTTATTGTTACTTAAACAAAACACAAACAATTTCACAGTGCTGTTTCCAGCCTTTTGTATAACCCTTAAATAACCAAATCTGTATTCACACATACGAACTACACTTGCCACGTTTTCATACTTCTACATTTCTTCTCTTTTCCTTTTTTTTCCTCTTCTTATTATTATTTTTCATCCCCTATTCGGTACCTCTATTTTCTGTAGGCATGTAGCTACAAGAATATCGATAATGTTACTGCACACTCTCTTTCTCTTTCTTTAGTGACCCACAAGTCAGCAATTTTTCAAAACATTTCGCCAATTATAGACGCTTAGATATTACTGCGAGAATTGTAGACGAAGAACTTATGCAAATTTACTTTGTACTTAACAAAAACATGAAAACAAAATAAAAGAATGCAGAGGAGAAAAATAGAAAATTAAAGAAAACATAAGTAGCTTATTTCTTTTTTCTCACGAACACAGTTGATCGTTGCAACATCGTAATACTTTTTGTTGTTTTTTTACCATTATCTACCCCATTCCACTCCATCTTTTTTCTTACCGTTCTCGGTTTTAAAAACTCTTGCACTAACTGCAGTTAATATTCCGAAATGAATGAAAAGCTTGCTGCTAAACGATGAAAAAAAAAAAAATAAGAAATAAAGAGGAGGAGGTGATGGTGAGGAAGGAAAAAAAGTAGAAAATAAATAACGCATCCATATCGAATTTTTCTTGTCCGTTGCACGTACTGACCACATAAATTGTGTATTTTTCAAACCAAGCCTGTTTTCTTTACCTTTTTTTCTTTTTCCTTATTTCTTTTCTAATAATTAATGATCTTTGAAAGTAAAACATACACGGTTCATCTGCCTATAAATAATCATCCTATAGAACGCAAAACATTACGTCAATATATGAAAAATTATTCACGTTAGAAGTTAAAAATTCTTAACAAGGTTATATTCCTTCTAGTTTATCGAAATAAATTGTTCAAAAAGAAATAATATTACTTACAATTTTATTCGTTTAAACAAATAACTATAATTATTATTAAAATGCAATTAGAATTAATAAAATAATTTTAATCAATGATGCGATTATTTATATAATTCTTTTAAAAAGTAACAAACAATTTATAAGGAACTTCATCCTTAGATTTTATTATCCATAATTTTAATTAATTGATTTTTCATTAATTAGATTAAAAAAACTAGTGAATAAATGAAAATAATATTATTCATTAATTCATCACATCTTTAATAAATAAAAAGAAATTATACAGTGTCCCAACTGAAGGAGGCCACCTAAACATTTTCTTTGTTTTTAAACTTTTAATTACGACTGCGAATAAACTATGCATAATGTTTCTTGCTATGAAATTAGATCGAAATAGAGTTATAAAAGAATAAATTATCATTTATTTATACATTTTCATGTAATAAGTTCGAAAAATACGTAATAAGCTAATTTAACTATAAGACGTATACTTCATTAATTAATAGCATAATTGTGTGTAATGCGTTTTAAAGCAAGGAATGACGCAGAGTCCAAAATCACAACCTTTACATTATTACATCATTTTTCGAGCAGACTACACAGTTTGGCAAAGTTTTTTTTGGACACACTATAATGGCATATCGTTCGAAAAAATAGCATACACGATAGCCATTATAGTGACGTTTAGTAACTAAAAGGTAATATAAATACTGTTTACCACGAGTTAAATAAAGCCCTCAAAATCAAAACTATTTTCAACTAACAATCAACTAAAAGTTTGAAAAGATATTCGTAAAAGAAAAAAAAAAATCACCAACAAATTTTTGATACATCCAAAAAAAACTGTTGACCCATTATAACCACTCAAAATATTGCTAAATAAATTTATACGAATAAAAATAAGTTACAAACACTAATGGACCAAGAGAGAAGTGAAGATATAAGAAGAACATGCAAAGTGGAGAACATTAACGAATGGATACTAAAAAGAAAAAAAGAATGGAACGAACATATCAACAGAATGGACAACGGAAGAATTGTCAGAATTGCACGGGATAAGTCACCGGTTGGCCGCAGAAGCACGGGGCGCCCACGAAAACGATGGTGCGACAATTTAACAGTGCAATAGGCAGAAAAACGTCGTTACGAAACAGGCAACTTGCCTAAACTAAAGAATGAAGAAGAAGAAGAAGAAAAATAAGTTAACAGCAAACGTATTCGTTAAAGATAGAAAAATGTTTGGAGATATTAAAGATCCTTAAATCTTCTCAACTTGAATAAAATGGAAAAAAACTATTTCCTTAAGGAAATGGTCATTAGCTTAAAAGTGTATAAATAGGAAGGACAGAGTGCGAACAGAAATAGAGAAATTTAATGGGCGTGGTAAGTATCCTTTCTCGTGAGAGGATGCAACGATGAGATAGAAGGACCCTTGAAAAACGCTCCCAGTCTTTTTTCATTTCCTCTTTCTCTCTCTCTCTCTCTCTCTTTCTATTCCATCACTGGAACACCAACAAAAAAGGCAGGTGTCTTTTATCGTTGTTCCAACGATCGATCGATCCTCAGAGTCTCTGGCACCGTTTGCGGTAGGGCAGTTCTTTTCAGTGAATAAGAGTCGAACTAAACGATCAGATTACAATCGGATTGCGATCTTTAAAGGTAGATATTTTCCCTAGTTTGAACAAGGAAAACAGAGAGGGAAAGAGGGGGAGAGAGAGAGAGAGAAAACAAAATAAAATATTAAAAAACGTAGAAAAAAGAAATCGTGGTTTTTAAACGGAGTAATGTTACTTTTTCATAGGGTACTCAGTTCTAATATTCACAGTAACATAACTATATATCGTTCTCATTCTCTGTGTACTTCTATGTAATTTAAATCGTATGTCAAAGCGATAGAGTTCTTTACATATTTTTTTTTCTCTACATTAACATTAAAAAAGTATGAAATAATGTTTTAAAAAATTATTTTAATTGGTATGCGTGAATTATGCATTTTATTTTTATAACGAAAGATTAATAAAAAAGAAAAAAAGAAATTATAGATAAGATGGATAAAAGAAATTAATTTGATAATTGTACCGATAATTATGATTGTGGTGGTCTGTAGTGAAAAAATAATACAAATTTATTTTATGATTTATTTTTTAATATAAATAATTTTAATATGAAATAAGTGGAATGTCGTTAATACATCAATTAGGTACATATTGTATATTTTATTTTCACATTTGTACGTAAATTATATGAATATAATGTTTGTTGTGTAATCAAATATAATATATTTGTATCTTGTATTTGTTTCAGATTCTTGCAACATGCGCAACATTTTATTTACCCTGTCTGGTGATTTTATTCCTTTACTGGAGGATATTTCAAGCAGCTCGGAAACGTATCAGAAAGAGGCCAGGAACAATCGTTCAACCTCCTCGCGAAAGAAGAGGAATCCTACGTTACGTAACGAAAAGGTAACCATCCTTTCCTTTCATTCCATCTTACACTTTAACCCTTAAACTATTTAGTTAAAATTATCCGATCGTACGATCCATTTGAGCCAACAGTCTACAAGTCAGCCAATCAACCAACCAACCAACCAGCCGTTCGGGAAAATCCAACAATTTCCGATTGTATTTTTCTAGTGAGGAAAAAAAACACTCTCTGTCGGAAGATAAAAACGAACGTTTCGAATTATTTTTATCGAGATCGAGATAACACGCGATCGGTTGTATTCGTACGATATAGATCATCAACAACAGCAAAAAGTAGAATCAAATCGATCCATCTGTAAGATCGAAGTGTCATTTCGTATTGCAAATCGATCCTTCCGTGAAAAGTAACGTGGGATCAAAATATCCCGTCGAATTCGGTTTCTCTATTTATAAACAAAAAGGGCAAAAATTGAATCGTTTGCAACAAAAAAGAATGATTGAACGATTTAGAAGTGCTTTCAATTTTGATAAAAGGTTATTTTGTTTTGTGCCACTGTCCGACAGTCACCAATCGTTATTTCCGAATAGTCTTTCTTTTCCTTTTTTTTTTCTTTTTTTTTTCGAAATATAATAAAAAGTAAATATTAACCATTATTTTTTTATCGTTCGAATAATTTCTTTTTAACAAACTATCAATATTCGCGGTACGTTTAACAATTTGATTGATTTCGATTTTATTTTTCGACGAGATTCGATTTTAAGAAATAAAATGACAAAATTGTTGAATCATTTCTAAAAATCTAGCTGTAGAAAGTTGATATTCCTTCTTTTTTAGTTTCTACTTAATGCTTTTCAGGAAATAGTTTAGAATTCAATCGACGTGCTCCACTCAGCATCTAACTTTATACATTTTACTTTAATTTTCGATCGAATCTATTTATCTGTAGTTCCACGTAAGTATTATTATTACATTTGACGGACTGAATGACTAAATTAGTATCTTTCGATTGGTCAGAACCTGAGTAGTTGCAACAAAAATATTTTATTTATTAATACAAATGTATTACAAATGTAATACAAATATGTACAAAACAGTAATCTATTTAAATAATAAATCGAGGGATTCTTGTATGTTTACTTTTTTTCATTTTATATTTATGCACTTACAAATTCTGTAATTTGCAATAATTGATGAGACTCAAAGAATTATTAATCCTTATAAAAAAGTAACATTTTTTTCGACGAGTATAAAACTTTATTTTTTAAATTCCACAAAAAACTATCTCCCGAATTAAACTTTCAATGTTAGAATAAAATTTGTTCTCATATAAATCGGTCAAAAATTCCAACTAAATTCACAGCCGGCATAAAACCGAGAAAATGACGAACAACCTTAATTTAATTGTCCAATTGTCCTGACACTTTGTTCCTAATATTTGCGCGTTAATCGTTCGAATTTAATTAATCTATGGAGCAAAATTATAGCTCGTTCATTTGCAAATCGTGTTAAACTTGATCAAAGCGTAACGTGAAACGTTTTCACCGCGATTTCATCATCTCCGTTTTACATGTAAGTGAATATCTCGCTATCAAATAATTAGTCGAATTCTAAAACATTTCCAATTGTTAAGCAAAGAATCTACAATATTATAATCAAATAAAAAATTTAATTAAATTAAAAAAAATGAACACAAATTTTTTCAATTTATTAATATGGTAAAATATTTAAAAAATTAACTTAAAAATTGTTCAATTATGTATAATGATAAGATATACGTTTGTTTTTCTATGTACAAAAACTAAAAATTGAAGGATCGTTTTTTATCTATGAAAATAATGAAAAGCTATTAGAATTACACAGTTGGATTAAAGTGATAAGGAAATTTAATTACAAGAAGTACCAAAAAATATATATAAAAAAAACAAGGGATAGGAACAGTAAAAAAAAAGGGTAAAATGGACAAATGCGAACCTGCGTGCGCACTTTTTTACCTCATCGTTGAAAATCGAGACGGATTCCTGTTGCGCTTTGAATCCTTTGAATCGACACAGTAGTTTCATCAATTTGAAAGAGCTAGTCTAGTTTAATTTGTTTCCACGAGTGACTCCCTGCTCCTTGTTATCCCCCTCTTTTTTTCTCTCTCTTCAATTTTTTAATCGGAAAAACTGAAAGAATGAAATGAATGAAGAGAGAAAAGAAAAAAGGAAAGCAATCGGAAGCTTTGAAAATTGACGAATACAAATATTCGTTATACGACGACAGACTTTTATAAATAAAATCATTTTAATTTTAATTTTAATTACTGTATTAATATATTTTCCCAGTTTGTCTAATTGTAAGTTTTTAATATTTTAAATTTCAATTAGTTCACCCGTACACAAATAAATTTAAATAATTATTGAATCTTGATAAAAAAAAAGTTGAATCGCAAACGAATCCAATTCACTTATTTGATTTTTAAAAATATAATTCCAAAGTAAATAGAATTTTAAATTTATGGAGATAGAAATCATAAAAGTTAGACATACGGCAAATAAAATGAATAAACTATTAATGGCAAAAAATATTAAGTTTTTTCTTGTATTTGTGTTAATTGAAATAAGCAGGCAAAGGGAGGAATCAACGGCGTTCACAATAACACGTTCGACACCGGATCATTCGTCAATTTCCCCGGAAAAGTCATCGTCGTATAACGATGGGAACGTAGTCCAATCAGCAGGTGGAAACGCAACGGTAACAAGCAATACTGCAGCCAATTCGTCGAATTCAACGACTCAAATGAGTGGAGCAGCAGCAGCGGTAGCAGCAGCAGCTGCAGCAGCAGCAGCAGCAACAGCAGCAGCAACAATAACAACAACAACGACGACAACGACGATGACAACAACGACGACAACAACTTCGTCAACGAGTGGGCCAAGTTCTTCGGCAACTTCAACTACGGTACGTCAAGCAACATCGACGAAAAGGAATCGTGAGACGATCGAATCGAAGCGTGAAAAGAAAGCAGCAAAGACATTGGCAATCATCACCGGTGCTTTCGTCGCCTGTTGGCTACCGTTCTTCCTTTTAACGCTTTTACGTGTGATTTGTTCCATCTGCGAGATACCCAACGTAGTCTACAATGTCTTCCTTTGGCTTGGCTATTTCAATAGTACACTCAACCCTGTTATCTACACCGTATTTTCACCCGAATTCAGGCAAGGTTTCAAGAGAATGCTCTGTGGTAGCTCCAGGGTGACACGCTGACATTGGATTTAATTTCCTTTCCCGCGTTACCGCCACTATACTAAACCATTTATTACCATCGCTACCACCAAGACACTACACAGATTATGATATCATTGGTACTACTCTCATAAAAAAAGAACTTTTAATCTTTACTTTCTTTCTTTCTTTCTCTTTTTCTCTATCTTTCTCCTCCTCCTCTCTCTCTCTCTCTCTTTCTTTTTTTCTCTTACCATCTTACATACACAAGTCTGAAAAGGAATAATAGAAAGTACGGAAACTTTTACCTCTCTTTCATTTATTTTTAATCTTTCTTCTTTCCAACTTCAGTTTCCTTTAATTACAGTTAATTGATCATTGAAGATTAACAATTATCCGATCTTTAATTTACCAAGAAATAATTGAGTTTATCATTTACAATTAGTATCCATCTCTTATCACCTTCTCGTCAGATTTATTCATAACAAGCGCACACAGAAGAGACCCCCAAAAAACAGCAGGCATTCACTTTTTCTTCCTTGTAACCCTCTTGTTTTTCCAGTTGAATAGCAATGTATTATATCTCGTGTATATAACATATATTCTAAGGTTAAAGGTCACACTTAGAACATGGCAAAAAACCATGAATACACATATAAACACGCACACACACACATACATACATAAATACATTTCTACAAGAACGTAGCAACTAACATACTTCTATACACATTTAATTAAACGTACGGTAGGAGAATCTCGTGTTTAATCGTGATCAACGTTGACATCTTGTTTTATTACTTTTTTTTTCGGTTGTAGCAAACGATTTACCCCCCTTTTTAACAATTCCAACTCTAGGCTGAACCAACAATCAGTGGTGCGATCTGTACTGATATAAATCGTTTAGCCATAAAAATGAACAAAAAGAAGAAAAAAAAGAGAGAGAGAGAGAAAGATGGCGAGCGTAAATTCTCTGTGTGCATGCGAGAGAGAGAGAGAGAGAGAGAGACAGAGAGAAAGAGAGAAAGAGATGGGAAGAGAAAGACGCATTGTTCCAATTACTCCCGTCTTTAAAACGCATTAGGAGGGCTTTAAAAGCATCACTTTAAAAGTACATATCGTTTAAAATTACTATATCTGTACACACACACATACATACTCACTATTTATCTATCCTTTATTCCATCATATAACATACACCTCTATAGATTACACACACATACACTACCGATAAAAAGTTTGAGCACGCGTACTCTCGTACACGAAGTATATTGAAATTATTGCAAATTATGTTTTTGAAATTATTGATTCTTTTTTTTTACATACGAGGATGGGTTGAAAAGTTTGAAGATTGTATTGGAAAATTACAAGTGGGATTGACCGACGAAAGAAAATAATTTCAAATGTTAAGCTGTAATAATTTTTAACTCACGCATGGTATACCATATCGGTCAAAATTATTTGACCACCATACAAAATCATAGAAATTTAGCTTATATAAAATATCCTTTGCAAATCTTTTCAATGATCTCTTTTAGAAGATCCCACAAGTTTTCTCTTGACATTGAGCAATGGTTGTACATAAGTGTGTAATGCAAATGCAAGTAGGTGTACCCAAACTTTTGACAGGTAGTGTACAAACAAGCACGTATGCACGTACACGCATATACAAGTATTGTATTATAGAATTAGAAGAGAAAATTGAGGAAGTATGAGAAACTAATGAATTCTAAGAGTAAATAGAAAGAGAGACAGAGAAAGAGAGAGAGAGATCGAAGTGTCAACTTCGAATTTGCTTTCGAATATATCGCGACCGATCGTGAAAGAGATAGACGAAGATTTGAAATGAGAGAAAGAGAGAGAGAGAGAGAGAGAGAGAGAGAGAGAGAGGAAGAAGGAGAGGAAGGTAAGAAGACCGAGTTTGAACTTAGTGTATTTGTAATAAATTTACGAGGAAAAACTCCCATAGAGTTCAAGGGTTCTCCGTTCGTTCCAAACACATCCTTTCTCCTCGTCCTCCTCTTCCTCCTTTTCCTCTTCTTCATTCCCCTTCCCACTCCAAAACTTAGTTTGATTCTTCTCGTTAGAAAGTCGAGAGTGTGTGTCTCGAAAAGTTAATTTTGCTAGCGGAAGCTGGCAGAGAGTTAAATTTGTAAATTAAACGAGTCTCATTCTATTCGAATGACGATTAAATTATTGACTTCCTTGTTTTTGTTTGTTGATTTTTTAAATCTTCTAAATAGTGTTCATTGGACAAAGGAAAAGAATTTTTGCTTATATTTATTGTTTTTTTAGATCATATTAATATGGTAAGATTTTATTTAATTAAAATAATGTTTTTTTTTACTTGCTCTCATTTGATTCGTGTGTCCTTCGAGCAGTATTTTTATGTTAACAATCATGATTATTTTTAATAAATTTCAACAATTTAAGGAAAAATAAGATTTAAGAACGAAATAAATTAAAATCTTGTATGTGTGTGTCTGATTTGAAGATAAAATGTACAAGATGAAAAAGGATATATATTTAATATAACGAGACTCATTTTATGAAAAATGAGAAAATAATTAAGAAAAAAAATAGTAAAAGAAAGGAAAAATAAAAGTCGTTAGAATTTGATAACGAGGATATTTTCCTTCTAAAGCTCGAGGTTACGTAAAGATAATTACTTCTTCGTATCATTAAATGCCTTTTCTTATTTTTCTTTCTTTATTTTTGCTGCTTTTTGTCGATTGTTTTCTATATTTTATATATATTTTCTTTTAATTTTTGTTTAGTTTTAGTCTCCGAGATAGAATTCGCGGTATACCTACTTGGAAACGAAACTCGTTTTTCCTATTCACTATAGTTAGCTGGAGTGTTAATATTTATCTCTTTCACAGTTTGGGCTCTCTTTTATCTTTGAGTTTTCGTAGTAGTTGAAATAACACGAGCAGCAATGTAGTCCAACGTGAAAGTGGCATCGAATGTTATAGGTCTCGGATATTTAAATTTTTCTTTTTAATAACACTGAAAATAGACCCGTGAAAATTGATCTAACTCGTAGATATAATTGAATCTCTAAACGTCGCATTTGTATTATATTTATGCTTCTCGTGATACATGCTTAAAAACAAAATGTTTTTTTTTCTCCAACTTGATAAAGTTTTTTTAAATAAATATAAACAATAAAAAATTATTTTACCGTGGCAAATATATTTGTGATAATGTTAATTAATAATAATTTGGTTATACAATATCTTTTAAAATCATAATGGTTAAAGTTATTTGTAAGATATACGCTTAACATCTAATTCAAAAACTTTTCCACGTCTAAAAGTAGATATGACATGTTCACTAATTATATGCAATCGAAATTTTATTTATTGTTTTTTCTGTAATATTATCACAACGAATATGGAGTGGACAATTTGAAGTGTTAGGAAGAAAATAGGAAAGTTTTTGAATAGAAATCAGAAACATTGCCAGGAGTGTGGCATATTTTGTAAGATTGAAGGCAAAAGTAAATTGTTTCTTGGAAAACAGATATCTCTCTTGCAAACTTTGCATTGGATATAGGAATGAAATTAAATCATAGACAAACGTAAAGTCGAATAAACAGGAAAATCTTGTTGATGTTTATCATATCGCATTTAGGGTTACCAGAAAATTTCTGCTGGATGAAATTTGTTCTGGATTACAATAAAAATAAAATTACTACATAACAAAATAAAAATGTATGCTTATCGTCGTGTTTCTTTTAGTGAAAAATTAAGAAGGAGATGAAAATGTTTATAAAAAAAAAAAATCTAACAAATGAGTGCGTGTACGTGTACGTATGTGTATATTCTCAAAAAAACAAATTTAAAAGGAAAGAGCGTCGCGTAGATCGAATTGTTATAATGTTAAATCGTTATACGTGTCGTTCTTTTTGATTTTGTTAACTGAAAAGTTATTAAAAATACAGATGTAAAAAAATAAGTAAATAGCTAAGAGTGCTATTCGTCGTACCTTAAAAATTAGCAGCATTTACGTCAATCATTTTAGGTACAACCTTCGGAAATGTCTTGTTCTAGCTAATCAAAAAAAAAAGTTAATAATTGAATTAATATATTATTTAAACATTAAAATATTTAACTTAAAATCAATCAACTTTTATTTTAAAATTAAAGCATTCTCATTCAACTAAGATAAATAAGTTTTAATTTAAAATTCGATTACTTTTACTTAAATGAATTTTTAATTATAATTTTCTTAAATATTTAGGGATTGTTATAAATAATGAAGAAATTTTGCAAAATAGAAAATAAAAAAAATGAGTGCAGAACGAAGACATTTCGTGATAAGGATTGCATAAGACATTTCCCCATCAGTTGTGCCTAACAAGGAAATTCAAATCAGCAAAGGTCTGATAATCCTGCTCTATCGCACGTTCTTAGAAAGAAAGAGAGAGAGAGAGAGAGAGAGAAAGAGAGAGAGAGAGCGAGAAAGAAAGAGAGACAAGGATCGATCGATCGCAAGTCGTAGCGAAAACTGCAGATCTTCCCGCATTAATAATCACGTTAGTTTCGTCTCCCACGATAACTTATCCATCATTCTCAAGATTCGAGCATCGAAACGAAAATATTTACTCATCAAAATGTTCACGTTTAACGGTTCGAATTATAATAACGTTCTTAATCTTTCTCTCTTTCACTTTTTCCTTTTATGTTTTTTTTCTTCTTCGACAATTAATAAAAAATAGAAAAGTAGAAAAAAATAAGTAAAAAAAGAGAGAGAGAGAAAAAAATGAAAAAGAAAATTCGATGTATGCCGATTAGCCAACGATTTACATCGCAATGCTCCGCTATTTATCGACGTTAATGCCTAAGATTATAAAATTGAAAAAAGCGCGAATAACAGATATTGCGAGAAAAAGAAAATAAGAAAGAGAGAGAGAGAGAGAGAGAGAGTAATCTTTAAATATAAAAAATAAATAAATAAAAAAATATAAGATATAAAGAACTTAGAAAAAGGAAGTAGTTATAAAATAAAATAAATAAAAAAAAGCATACAAAAAAATAACAAAGCGATATTAGTAGTTGAAAGTTCAGCCGATATGTGCGTGCATGCGTGTAAAAAAAAACTTTAGAGTGAAAGTATGCGTGAAAGAGAGCGTAAGCATGTACGTATGTGTAATACGTATGAGCTTGGGAGAAAAAAAGAAAGAAATACATGCGTTTGAATTTAATCGCGTTTGGTATAGGACCATTGAGAAGAGCCCCGTGATTCTCTCTCAACAGAAAAGGGAAAACATTTTCTGCGTGGATCGAAAATAAAATAAAATAAAACATAAATAAAGAGTCAAAGGTAAAAATGAAAAAAAAAAGATCGAAATTGCGTAGCGTGTATTCAAACATTTCAAAGCGGCCGCTTGCTTTATATTTATTCTCTCTTCGATTAAGAATCGTAAAACGACGATTACGATTATTTCAATGACGAGATGATAAAGTAATTACGTTTGAATAAATCGAATTACGAATGGTTTCGAAAGAATCAATATTTGCCTTTTCAAAATTCCCTTACTGTTCTATTTTCCTTGTTTTAACAAATTTTCTTTTTACAACTTCTTCTATGAACTTGATGATAATGAAAATGGGAATGAAGATCTTAGTGAAAATATTACAAACACGTATTTCAATTTTTTTTTATGTACACGTCAAGAATACGATGGATAAAAAATATATAATTTAGATTTTTCTTCACTATTAGGAAATCATTTTTTACTATTAGGAAACATCGAAATATTCTAAAAATTTTTAATATTTTGTTTACAATGAAAACATCTATTGTAATTTTTCTATATTCCACATAAAGACAAAAATTAGGTAAAAAATATAATTCTTGATCGTTACGTGAACTATTTTCGATGCAAAAAAACAAAACATAAAAATATTCGCGAAAGATTTCTTATTAGTTTAACAATAAATATTTGTTACGAACGATAAAGCAAATAAAATAAAAAAAAAAATAGATATTTATAGTAATTTTTCGAGAATGAACTCGGGACAATTCCATAGACTTTTTTTCTAACTTCTCATCATCATAGTCAAATCTACACGTATGTATATACATACATAATATACAGATACAATATATATACATATTAGCATCGAGATTGGTAAGTACATATATATTTACGTCTTATCCTTTAACTCGATAAAATCTTCTTATCTTACACGGCTTTATCCTCCACCCCTCATTCCTCATTTTGAAGTTCTTTTTTCACATTTTGATTTCACGCGAGGAATACTTGAATGATGAGAATGTTGAAAGTATTGGATATATTTCGAGATGGAAAATGGTAAAGTAATGTAAAATAAGATAATGTAAGATATCGATAGTGTCATATACAGGATACGGAATAAGAAAAAGGTCATGCATTGAGAAATAATCTGAGAAAAAAGTAAGCAAGGGGAGGGGGATACCTGTCGAATCCTTGATACTAATATGATATTCTTGCTTGGATACTTTCGAGTTATCCTGACACATGTAAGGGACACAATCTTTTTCTCTCTTTTATTCTCTTTCATATTCTTATATATTCTTTTTCTTATTCTTTTTCTGTTTCTTCCATACGAATGATCCAGAAAAACAGCACTTCGAGCATTCGAATCCTTCTCTTCCTCCTCCTCATCGCTCGTTTCAAATTCGATCAACCATGCACAGGTACAATATTTTTCTTCATTTTTCTCTATTTTTCTTTCTTTACGAGAAAATGCTGAAAGTACAAAATAGTAAACTTGTATCATCATCAGGATATTTCTTATAATTTCTTCATGGATAGATAAAGTATTTCAACGTATTATCGTACAATCTTGCGATTAGAACAACAATTTTGCAAGCACTAAAATTATTGCATTTACGTAAGTATGGATTTATATATAATTATGAATGTTAATATATTCACGTAAATACTTATATTTATTTATCTTATAGATAGATTAACAAAACATATTAATAATTAGATGGTTTATCGTGAGTTTGGATTTTCTTAAAATTTTCACAATAGTTTTTAAATTATTTGTAATTATTTTTTTAATAATAATTACATAAGTACACCAAGTAAGTTTGAATTGTCTTAAAATTATATAAAAAATATCATAAAATTACATTATATTATCTTTTGTTTTTAAATTCCATTATTCCCCAAGTTAAATGTTCAAGAAAATGATTATTTTATTATAATTTTTCTTATTAAAATTACGTAGTCATAATCAAAGTTTGTTCTTACAAAAAGTCAAATATAATTTTATTCGGCTTTAAAACGAACGTTAATTCATCTTATCTTCATTTCCATATTTGTTTTATCTATCTAATGTAAGTATAAGCGTATCTTTTAAAAAGAAGATTTTCAAAGGAATGAACGAAGGAACTATCAAAGAAGTATAAATTTGAAAGAAAAGCTATCCGTTTTACTTGTACTTTATTCTAACTACTCCTAAAGTCTCGAGAGATATTCGGAAACTTTTGACCAAGGATATGTACGTATGTGGTATCAAAATTGATCCAACCGAAAATTATGTCGTAGTAAACATATCGAGAGTATGTAATATAACGTTAAGTTAAAGTTACATTTTATGGAAGAATACGATAAGGTGTAGGTTACTATTGAACAATTCGGAGTATGTTTACCAGCAACTTTTTAAATTTTTTAAACCAAAACGACGACTCATAAAGATTTTTTTTTCAATTCAACGACAAATAAAATTTACGTACTTCTTTATTTTATGTTAAAAAAATTCAAACTGGCTTGAATATAATCTCATGTTCAACTTAATAAACTTACTTGTACTTACTTTCATTTATTACTAAAAAGAAAACCATAAAATAATCAAATGCACGATTATTTACAATTTTATACGTGTCAACGATTAGCTTATGTATAATGTTTGTATTCGTATATTTTCTTCTGGTTTTTTCTTTTTTATTTTTTGAGGGAAATATTTTTGGTTTCTTTCGGGTTCTTTTATAGGGCAGAACGATTCTTCTCCTTCTTCGTTTCCACGTCAATGCCAAAAAGCAAAGCGAGCCTTACGTACGAGCCAAGATAAGTATAGCGATTCTCTCGTTACACGATTATACAGCCGTCGGAAATTTCACTCAACTGTGCAACTCGGTTTTCAGGTTTCGTGATTTTATCTCGTATTTCCTTTTCTAGGATCCACTTCCTTTTGCTTTTCTTATTCTTGTCAGGAATATCTACTTTCTCATCTTTCCTTGTTTTTCTTTAAATTTGCATATGTACGTACACACTCGTAAATCCACACACATATACAACCATTATGCACAAATGTATTAAATAGACTCAAATACACGGATATTAAATATACGAAAATAAATTAATAATATTATCGTTTTAATATTATAAAGTTATTATTGAACTATACATTATCTTATCTTTCAAAAAAGTTTTCTTTCCCTCGACATTTATAAAAAAAAAAAAAGAAAGAAAGGGAAAAGCATAAAAAGGTCCGAGTAAAACGCCCTTTAAATTATACGACACCATTGCGATTCTCTACCCTCTATCCTAAATCTTCTTTTCTTTTTACTTTTTCTCTCTCTCTTTCAAACACCATTCTGTCGACTTTTCTTTCCATGCATTTTTAACGAGGACTAATAAGCCACAAAAGCAAGACAAGAAACGTTAGATATATCTACTGGAAATCGTTGGCAAGAAAAATAAATTGCTAATCAGCCGTAGCTTTGGACAAAGAAGATCAAATTAAATTTGCGAAGGCTTAAATTTATTTTAACTTTTACGTCTAATAAAATTAATGTTTTCCTTACCCATATAACTTTTGCTAAACCCAAATCTACTTCTTTTATTCTTAAATCATTTGCATGTTCTGACGTTGGAAAAACTTTGTTTTAAATCGTAATAAATTATTTAAATATCGTAATCGTTTAAAGACCAACAATTTAGGATTTTAACTTATTAGCATTTATTGCTTATAAATAATGACGTACGAAATGAAAGAAAAATAATTGTTACTTACATTAGTAATATTTTTTCACAACTCAGATACAATTATACAAGAAGGATTACTTAAATTTTTCAAACTGTCAAATTTTCAAAACCGTATATGATCTAATGTACGACAATAGTTATCCATCGAGAAAACAAGTAGTCTTTACATAGATCGTCTTGGTGCATAACGAATAAAAGCGAGTACAAAATAAGGAAAGAGATAAATCGAATGTCTCGATAGGATCGAGAGATGATATCAATCAAGTAATGTATACCAAAATAACTGATTACAAGAATATATAAAATGAGAGTGTACAGCAACCTGATAATTTACAACCTGATAATGAAACTGTACTACTTATTTTTTTTTTGTTTCTTTTTTTTCTATTAAATTGATTTACTTTCTCAGCAGTCTCGGATAAAAATCCTCGGAAAATCAGATGGTTACAACATCGATTTTTAAAAAAATTATAATATATATTAAAAATACAAATCGCCAGAAAATTTGTAGAGCAACGTAATATTTTTCCTAGTTTAATTAGGACATCTAATGTTTATCCTTAAGTTGGAAAATGTGAAGAAAGCAATGGGGGCGTTTCGTATACTCCTTTACAAGATTTAAGTATCCGGACTGTTGTTTACTTCTATTGTTCTCTCACACACTATTCTGAAGCTATAAGATTCCTTTCATTGTCGTTGAAGGAAGGAGTAAACGGTTCCCTTTATACAGATTCTAAAAGGAATCGATAGATTCAGCGTTCTTTCACAAAGCTTTCCCAGTGATATAAAATTCAACGATATAGAATGTATAATATTCAAAAAAGACTAGCCATTACCATACATTTATTATTATAGTAACGCCCTAGCGATAAGATTTTTGGTAGAAATGAAAAAGAAACTGCATTTTTTTTTTAGAAACAAACTTACGAACACATATTTTCCAAAGTGCATTTACTTTATAAATAATTGATTCGAAACTCGTGTCGATAAATATTTTTAAAAAAGTATGTTTAAGAAAAATTTATCAAACGTAGTATCTCCTCTTGCGACAAGACTTTTGCTAGGAATTTAACAGAAACTGAATTTCTATCTAAAACAAACTTTTTGATTTTTATCCCAGGGTGAATTTACTTTATATATAATTGAATCAGATTTTAGTCGAAAAATATGTTTGAAAGAGTATTTACATATATATCAAAGTTATCAAATATATCATCCCCTTGTTATAACAAATTTAATACCATTACAAAAGAAACTACATTTTGATTTAAAACAATCACTGATTCATGTATCAGGTTAAATATATTTTAAATATAATTATGTAAGATTTACTTTATTTATTTATTAATATGATAAAGTTTAATTTAATATAATGAAATGAAATAGAATAAAATGGTAAGTATCTATAATCTAAATTAAGATTTAAGATTAAGATCTAAACAGAGCTTGTGACTCTGAATACATATGAAGAATTCAGAGCATCGTGTTACTCGCTATTCTTGAGTGGAAGACATTCGTTGGAATAAATTTATACAGGCTTAAATAATAAAAGAAAATGACTTAATGCTACTTTGAAGTTTAAAATTTAAAATTTTAAAAATCTTGGATTTAAAAATTTTTAATATTTTTTTTGTTTTTAAGTTTAAATTTGTAATTTTTAATTTTTGAATTTTGTAACTTAGCTACTTTGAATTTTATATATATATTATTAATTTGTTAATTTAATTGTACACTATACAACTTTTGTATTTTATAGCCCTTAGGGAATGAAAATTCAAAGGCCAAAAATCTTATCAATATACCAATATATACCAATTAATCAACTCGTTGGGTTATGTGTTACTTTTAAACGTCGTAATTAACGAAGATACCATCGTACTTAATTCTTCGCTGCCGCCGTCTTTCATCGTCTTTCACACACAAGCACTCGTCGTAAGAACAATCCAATATCAGAACGCGTCCGCTGTCCCTTTTCGTCGCGTATATATACTTACCTTCCCCGTCATTTCCTTACATTTCTTCTCGAAATTTCCCGATCATTCCCGATCATAAACATTCTAGATTCTTCCTGTACTTCCGGATCGGGAATATTCGAGAGATTTCGATGTGACCACCCAATAAGCAATAGGTTCAAGCGGCGTCACCTTACAAACGAAACATGCATTCCAGTCTAGAGAAACAGTTTCTTTCTCTTTCATCCTACGATAAACTCTCACAACATTCATACCCATATCATCACACACATGTAAGATTTACGTATAGAGAGATATATATATTTATAATGATAACAGTAAAGTATTTATTTATTTAAAAATAATAACAAGGTATAATGTTTGTAAGAAATAAAATGGTAAGTATCTATAATCTAATGATCTAATGTTAACAATAAGTGTAACTCTCTACGTCCAAAAACAACCGCAAGGAACACCCGAATCCGACTCGTCGTCGCCTATCGTAATCCTTCGCCGTTCCCCGTTGTCTTCCGTACTCTCCGTTACACTTATCACTCATCAATTATTACCGAATTCACAGAAAAACGCACAGCACGCAGAACGCCCCACCAGTCCTTTCCATCGCCTACTTATACCCTACATCCCCTCCATCGTCTTCCGTTGTTTCTCGTCATCTCCCTGGAAACTTCCCGATCATTCCAAACCACGCGCAAAGGCTTTTCCGGAATTTCACATTATCGAGAACGTTCGGGAGACTTCGATGTAGGTATACAAAGGCGACAAGTCCAGATGATGTAACCTTAAACCTAACTAACATTCTTATCTAACGCTCTTCCTTTGTCTCGACCGGATGCATTCTTTCATTTCTTTCAATCACTCTACACTCATACCATTCACACATTCATATCTATACTTCTTAAACAATTCAAAACCCCACACACATGCAGTAAAGAATAACATTTCCTTAGAAGTACTTATAAAGAAATCGCCTATCGATAATTCTAGAAACATCGATGCACACACTTATTGAATTTTCTCCCACCCTTACAATTATATCAAATTTTAATCGGAAAATATTAAAAAAGAAAAAAGATACATATTAAAAAGAAATGTATTCTGCATAAAAAATTTTTCTTTCATGAAGAATTTACCTTATACATAATTGAATGCAATTATAGTTAAAACATATTTTGTAGAAAAGTATTTTAATCGTATATCTTTTGTACGTTTATCTCGTATAGAAATACATCAAACACGGAAGAGATATCCAAAATACTCGGAAACGTCGCTTTTGAAGAAAATACTGACGAAAGTAATATGTAACCATTCGTCATGTGACACACGTCAAGTCGGTTTGACGTGACCATTGATCATGACAAGTGTCTCTTACACTATCGTATATCGTGTTGTTCGTTTCTGTGGGTGATAATCGTGTGACAGGATTTCATTCATCGTAGAATACACGGACAACCACCCTCCCATCCCTTCTGTAACATCAAAACCGTCTGTGAAACAGGAACTGTGACGTAGCATACCATACACACATATATATACACATATATTTATACAAACATAAGATTTTTCAATAAAAGTTATAGAGCATTTTTTTGTTTGAATACAGCATTGAAATTTTAAGGTAGTAGTCTGGTAACTTGAGTTCAAAAAATCGAAAATTTTTTTTTTGCTTAATTTGAAAGTGAAAGTCTTGAGAATATACTGTGAAAATTTCAGACAGAAATTCGAAATATTTCGGGAGTTATAACGAGTTTCCTAGAGCGCCTCGGAGTCCAACCGACGTCCGATTGACGTAAGTATAAGTTTACTTATAGGAAAATTTGTTGTTGAACTTTAAACGCGTTTTTCTCAAAACACTGTTTTTCTGGTCGGCCCGGGTCCTAACTTTTTTTCTACTGAACCGATTGCTTTCAAATTTTAACAGGCTGTTCTACACACGTATAGTTCTCGTCGGTACTAAAGAGAATTTTTTCCACCCCTAACTTTTTATTTTACAACCCTTTCTTTGCTAAAATAAAAGGACTTTTTTTTTCAAAGTCCGCCATTTTGTGATTTACGCTTGAAATTTAACTTCGGTAGATCCGACCAGAATGACCAGATGTCTATAGATTAAGAATAATCAAGAATATTTGATTTCAGATGACATCAAGAGCCAAAATCATCCGGGCCACCCATGTGCATTTTTTTTGAGGTTCCAACTTCGAGTGACAATAATAATAGTTATAAACTATTAAATTTTTTCAAATAAATTTTTTTTTATATTTTCAATATGTAAATAAAAACACTCTAAATATTCAAGATAATTCATTTTCATTTTCCTATAAAAAACCACCCTCCAAAAAAGTCATGAAAATAGGCATAAGTTACCAGACTACTACCTTAACAACTTTTACAAATTTATGTCTCATGATCGATTACAGTAGTAAAAAAAACCACGTTATATTGGCCAAATGGTCACCATAATTATTTTTACACGATACAATCAAAGTTCAAGGACGAAATATTTTACATGGTTGACTTTAATTGAACGTTAAGATCGTCAAATTTCTTTGGTGCTTTGTTGAAGATCAAATTTTAGCCAATTATTCGTAAATCATTAAAAAATTTGCAAACTGAAATTCGAATTGAATTCGAAACTTGTTTAAATTATTCAAAAATTAATGATTAAAATTAAAACAATTTTTGTGTGACCATAATGAAAAGAAAACAATTGGAAGATAAAGAGAATTGTGAAGTAGAAAAATATTCTTTTAATTTTTCTTATCTCTCTTCGACAAAAAAAAATAAAAGATAAAAATGTCAGTCAATATTTTTCGAAAAAAAAGATAAAGAATAAGAATAAGATTATTTACAGTGAAGCTTAAAAGTAGACCGAGTTGTTGCATATACCTACGTCAAGCATCGAAAGTACAGCACAACAGATAAGAACGTAGCTTGAATCTATAATATGAGATTAAAGCAACGCACTTGTCCTTTAAACACACTGCTTAACCTGAGCTATAACAGTATAGGTATATCTTCCTTTCATTTGGTATTCGTGCTACGGAAAACCAAACAAAAGTTTGAAGATTTTCATCGTCTTATCGATTATCAAAGTACACGAAAGATTTTTTTAACAAAGATATTACTAAAATCTTTTAGAATTTACATATACGTGACACGATTTTTTAATTTCCGTAATATTTAATATTTTTTAATAACTAATATAATTTTTTCAATAAATTTTTTAACGTCGAATACGTAAAAAAAAGAAGTTAAGGTGAGATTATTAATTAGATTCTTGACAATACACACACATATCTTTAATTTAAATTACATTTCTCATGTTAATTTAAATTCTTATATTATTGCAGATACCAATTTTGATCTGTTACAAACATTATACGATTTATCGATTCTTGCTTAGATATTACATTAATATATAATAAGAGAAATCATCGCTGAAATGGTTCGTTTGTATACTATTACGTATATTGTTAGCATGCTGGTATCCAATAAAATGAGAAAGAGATAGAGAGGTAAAGAGAGAGAAGATTATATTTTTGTTCTATATTTGATTATTATACACACGATTGGTATTAACATACCAACGAACAAGGAGCATACTCCACTATTACAATTACTAATAAGGATTGAATTCAATCGAAGTAGAATCCAACGAAAAGAACACGTCCATTCATTATTTCAAAATGAACTTTTTCTTTTTTATTTATCTCTCTCTCTCTCTCTCTCACTCCCTCTTTCTCTTTCTCCTTCTCTATCTATCTTTCTTTCACACTTTATACCATTTCAATCAAGTAAACGTCTCGAAAGTTTCCTGAAGAATAAATTCAGGAAAAATGTTTCGTAAACAATGATAAAACGATTCTTCTTCATGTATTTGTTTTTTATTCCTCTTTCTCTCTCTCTATATATATGGGTCATTCCACCAAATAAGTACATTTTTACGAGGCGACCCTCGTGGATTATGTTTCAAATTTGTGGAGGTGTTCTCTATAATAAGAAAAAAATTTCCTGCAAGTTTCAGCCCTTAATATGCAGCGGTTCTGGAGTTATGATTTTTTGAAATTTTGAAAAAAAATTTTTTTTAACTTTTTTATTAATTTTTCTGATGAGGAAAACTTTTTTATTAAAATCCACGGAAAATCGTATCTTGTGGGAAAAATTCTCAGCTTTTAAATGAAAATATCTATTTAATCATAAACACATCAGAAGACCCTTTAAAATCCAATTAAATTGTAAAAATTAATTTTTCTCTATGTGCGGCGCAAGGTACTTCGAATTCGACTTTTTATTCTGAAAGATCAGAGTTTTTTACACAAAATATATGATTTTCACGATGTGCATGTTCTTTGTTCAATCACAATTAAATTAAACGTAAAATCTTTATAATTAAAATACTTTTATTTTTGAACTTTTTTCAGATATTGATACAGTTTTAATAAAAGCATATCCAATTTCATCATTTATCGGTAAAAAAGTGTGCAATGTACCCTTTACTGTTTTTAAAGAAGAATATCATACGTCTAACACATTTTTTTTGTCTAAATAATCATCATTCGTTATGAAAGTAAAATCAACGCCTGTAAAATTCTTGATTGCCCAGGAATGCAAATCTTGTGGTGTAAAAAACGGTAAAGGGTACGCAGACATTGCACACTTTTTTACCGATAAATGATGAAATTGGACATACTTTTATTAAAACTATATCAACATCTGAAAAAAGTTTAAAAATAAAAGTATTTTAATTATAAAGATTTTACGTTTAATTTAATTGTGATTGAACAAAGAACATGCACATCGTGAAAATCATATATTTTGTGTAAAAAACTCTGATCTTTCAGAAAAAAAAGTCGAATTCGAAGTACCTTGCGCCGCACATCGAGAAAAATCAATTTTTACAATTTAATTGGATTTTAAAGGGTCTTATGATGTGTTTATGATTAAATAGATATTTTCATTCAAAAGCTGAGAATTTTTCCCACAAGATACGATTTTCCGTGGATTTTAATAAAAAAGTTTTCCTCATCAGAAAAATTAATAAAAAAGTTAAAAAAAATTTTTTTTCAAAATTTCAAAAAATCATAACTCCAGAACCGCTCCATATTAAGGGCTGAAACTTGCAGGAAATTTTTTTCTTATTATAGAGAACACCTCCACAAATTTTAAATATAATCCGCGAGGGTCGCCCCGTAAAAATGTACTTATTTGGTGGAATGACCCATATATATTCATTGTTTTTTATTTATTTTTATTAGTACGATGTATAAATTATTTGACTTGATCGTTTCGAAAATTTATTTAATTGGATTGATTCGGTATTATATCGATTAGATTTATTTATTGATTATTAGAATTATTTGATAAAAATTATGTGACAAAATATGAATGTTACTTGAATATATTATAAAAATGTAAATAAAGAGAATTTTTGAAATATTTTTGCTATATAAAAAAATAAATATTATTTTATTAATATATAAAAAAAATATAAGAGAATATATATGCGTTAAGATGGATATACAAAATATATGTAGTCACGTGTATCTAATATAATGGAACGTTTTTGCAAAAGAAACGCGAGATAGTTTGTCGAGTAAAAGACACAAGTGAATATTAAAGCGATCTTTATTGTGGATCACCCTTGAGAAAAATTCTTTCAAAAAGGAGAAGAATAAAAAGAAGAAGAAGAACCGTTAGAATAAAACTCTAAACGCTCGTAGAGGAAAAAAATGGGAAAAAAGGAGAGAGAAAGAGAGAGAGGAGAAAGTAGACATTTTTGTTTGCTTTAGAAGAAAAACAATTTTAACAAAGACTTTCTCGATTATAAAAAGGATTCGAAGAAAAAGTACATATACATGAATATATATTTGTATATGTTTTAACGATTATAGCAGATCTTTTAAATAATTTTTGTATGTTTTAAATCCTTTC
The DNA here is from genome assembly GCF_010416935.1 of Polistes fuscatus. Classification (NCBI taxonomy): domain Eukaryota; kingdom Metazoa; phylum Arthropoda; class Insecta; order Hymenoptera; family Vespidae; genus Polistes; species Polistes fuscatus. Next base: position 2,917,400 of record NW_025113107.1, on the reverse strand, counting down.
CTATAATTAATTTTTTATTACAATTATTTATTTTATAAAATGAATCTTAAAATAATGTTTATCGAATTACTGACTTAGTCCATTGCTACAATTAATGGCACATATATAAGCGTTATTTAGATAATATACTACCATTAATCAATACTATTATTTCCTGAATGGCAAATGTTTCGTTTGGTACGTATTCGAATGATTGTAATTTATAAAGTATAACACAGAAGTTATATATGTGGAAACTTGGTGGTAAACATAAACACACATAATATAGTAATATCTTTGAATGAATGTAGACAATGGTAAAAATGGAAACGTTTACGCTATTCTTATAACTCGTTCTCGTCGAGAGAGGCAACGTAAATCCGAGACAAAAATAAAAATAGAGATAAAGAGAGAAAGAGAGAAAGTAAAAAAAAAATTAAAATAGAAATATAATACAAGAGCAAATAATATTTTCTATTATCCATTCCCTTGCGGCGAATCGGTCGTCGCACACACACGTCAGTCTTTGCTGCTATGCCATTTGCAAAGTGCAATGCAATTAAATTTTAAATTACCCTAGTCCCATGTAAACTTTTATCCACGATCCCTACCAAGCGTAGCTACGAAAGGTAACGATATATTTTCGTCGAATATCTTTTCTTTACCGATTCTATACTTCATTTCTTTTGTTTTTATATTTTACTCTTTTCTTTATTTTCCACTGTCCACGTTAAACCTCTATAAATTGATTCTTTTTTTTTTTATTTAAAAAAGAAATTCATAACTTACAGATATTAATTTTGTCTTTTTACAAGGTCTGCTATTTATTGGGTCAGTAAAATATCATTGTGCAACCCTATCCTTATTAAAAATACTATAAACATCTAATTAAAATATTAAATAATTATTATTTACATTGAAATAAATATTTTATTAAATATTGTCTTTATCACTCTCTCTTTTTGAGGGATATTTATAACTCTCCCGTTTTTGATATTTTCTATTTTCTTTTCCCTTTTTGAGTGAAAGTAATAAATATTGTCCCAAAAGAAGAAACATTTTAAAAATATTTGATTTTAAAATTGTACGCTATCATAAAGCATCGTAAAAAAGTTATTAAAAAATTAATTAGAAAAAAAGAAATTTAGATCAGAATAATAACAAATTAAATTATTCTCGTTTGAAATTGAGTAAATTGAAAGAATAGTAATAAAACAATGGACGCAAACACACTTTCAGTTGAAAATCTATCTATGCACATGTTGCGTTCCTGTGTTCCCTTGAAATCAGCCAAAACATTACTCTTTCCGATCAACGACAGCTGTTGCACAGTTCTCGTTACGGCAACTTCGGAAATCGAGTTCCGTCTCTTGTCGTTAGCCCGGTTATAAAATGAGAGTTGAAGTCATAATGGGACCTGCGAAAACGTTAATCGACTCTGCTACCTTAGCGAGTGAACTTCTTGCACGGAAGATCTTTTTATTCGTTCGTCCCTTCCTTCGTACAATGTTGCAAATTTTACTCTGTCTCGAAATAATAGATGTTCACTCTGAAAACATACGAATACGTATTTCTTTAATTTAATTAATACATTAATTATAACATAACATGATTCACAGATGACTATATTTTTCGTTTTTAAATATCTTATTTATTTTTAATATAGTACATAGTGCACTCAAACTTCCTAAATGATATTTTGTTATATAAATTAATCTTTTTTTATTAAATTTTTGCATTTTGAAATACTTCAAGTCTAAGAATTCCACTGCAACTAGCAAAACAGTAAAATTAACCTTAAAAGAGTGGCTCTATATTCAATTATATATCGTACTACCAAAAACATAAAAAGTTATTTAATTTCGAATCTCTAGAAAATCATTGCAGACGTAAAAAATCAATTCGCAGATAAATTGCAAAAAATAAAAAGTAGTATTTCCTTTAGGTAGAAAGGTTCAATGACTTATGTTCTCACGTAGTAATAGAATTGATTTCTCGTCCCGTTACGTTGCACTTGTCTCCGGTTAAAAGGAAAGATGCCAGGACACAGGATGTTGTTGGAACAAAAGATAGAAAAGGAGGATGCTGTATGGTGGTGAGGAAGAAAGTCGGTAGTGAAGGACATGAAGAATGTCGAGCACGTGTTTTACGAAGGAAGAAGAGCTTCAAGGTGGAAAATAATGAAGGCCACTATCCTTTTATGATTCTTTGTTCTCTATTTCTCAGCATCGTTTACCAGCAATGCAATCATCCGAATAAGAACTCATAACAGCCATTCGTTTCCAATCAACCTATCGTACAATGCTCGACCATAACTACTTATGTCCAATTGCTTCTAACTTTTTATTCTATTTTTTCTTTTATTCATTTCTATACTCTTTTATTTAATAATTTATTTTATTTATTAATGCCCCTAACTTTTTCTCCCATTTGTTTCTATCACTTTTTATAATCTTCTATATTGAATGATTTATTTTATTTATTAAATGTCAGACCATTTATAGGAACCTGTCTGGTATTAAAAAATGTCTAATCATATATGGTAGCTTGACTCGTACTACTTAAAAATATGTAACATATTATAAGAAATAATTTTAATTATCAAGTAAACATTTTTAATATTTCGTATCAAAATTTTATTCATACGAATGAAAATACGTATTCAATGTAGTATAATATACGATAAATTATATGAATCATAATCAAAGTTATCAAAGATAGAGGCTATCAAATAGCACTTAAAAGTTTGCTAGAAGATCGTATGCTCCAAAGTTTGAATTATGCCGCTCACCTTCACTCTGTCTTTGATTAGGAAGCCCATAGTTTGTACATGATTAACGCAAACCTTCTCCAGAGAAACAGTGAATACGGCCGGTACGTCGTCAGACGCAGCCCCATCTGAATTAGGACAAACTACTACTCGGAATATGAAAACAAGTAGGGTATGTTTGTATAAGTACGTTTACGCATATTAAGCAAAGTAGAACAAAGATAATCAACGAACATTGCGCCTAAGTTTCAAACAGAGAAAGACAGTTGGATGAATTCTATTAAAAATATCATTTTACTTCCCTAAAACAAATTTTGTATAGCTTGCAAAGGCCTTGAATACGACTTTAGTAGTCGTATTCGTGGTTAAATTATGAAAAAAATAATTAGAACCGTGCCTAAAAATAAAGAAAGTTAACAGGTTACTTTAAAGTCCTTGACAAATGGAAAAAAACGGAAACGATAAAAGGTCGTAGAAATTGTAGGTACTAATCGGTGCTAAAATATGATTCGCGTGTCTCCGCGAATAGTGATAAAAAAAAAGAAAGAGGAGAGAGTTATAAGAAAAGGAGAAATTTTTCCTTTCCTAAGAAATATTAGCTTTTCAACGATGAAATAGTCACGAAACGATGTCCCTCATATACGAAATAAGAACGTGAACAGTGTGTAGATTTCTACCTAAGAGGAAGGGGTGAGAACGAACGTTTTGAGAATTTTATCATGGCAATTTCCGTAAAGTGCGCCCTACGAAAATCATATCGTGACTTAAATCTTGATAAAATGGAAAAATAGAAGATCTGGAATCGTCTCATGTTTAATACCAACTTTTCTTTCTTTCCTTTTTTTTTGATCTGATCTGATCAGATTATATTTATTTTTTTCATTCTTCTTCTTCTTCTCCTATTATTCGAATATTTTTCTGTTTTAAATAAAAATATATGAAATATTTTCTAAATATTATTTTCTATCGTAAAAATGTTTTTAATTTTTTTTTTTTAATGTAAATTAGACAATTAGTAGCAAGAAAAAGGAAATAAATTCGTATACATATGATCCAAAGATATCTCTGTCTACATTTTTTTCTAATTCAGTCAAATTTTTCTAAAATATAAAAAGTAATTTATCAAACTTTTAGAATTAAATTCTTCACTGATTTTGAGTTAATCATAGAAATTTATTTTATTATTTCTATAAAAAGGCATAAAAAGTAACAAAAGCAATTTAATAAATCGTCCTTTACTTTTCAATGGTTCAAATAGAAAGAAAAAAGATTTGTTGAGGACTCATTTTATACCTGTCAATGACTCGAAATTACATCTCACTGTACATAGGAGAAAAGTACGATGGTGAATTCAGAAAGTGTTACTGCGTAGAAACTGATACACCGTAGACTATGGTATTTTCTCCTGGAAATTGGTTCCTCCGAATGAAAGAGCTCTCGTTCATAAAGAAGACAGCATATCGATTCATCGAAATCGTATCTTTCGTCAAAGTACAAATTAAATGGAAAAAAGAGATCAATTGGACATAAATCGTTTAATTACGGAAGAAAAACAAATGGACTGCTTTTTCTAATTATCAATAAATCGAATATTTTTTAATCTCGATACGAATTAACAATAAATTATTCTACATATACTTACCTACGTATATAGGAAATTTAATATTTTTAATTACAAAACTAAAGAGTAAAAGAAGTAATTTGTGTTAAATGTTTATCAATTTAGTTAAATAGAATGTAGGTAAAAATAATGTAATTAATATCGTATTAAATCGACCTGTTAATAATTTAGGCGACTTTAATTTATAAATCATGAACAATTCTCATAAAACGATATCGAAACGTAATTTTGATAATCTCACTGTTTGATTACAATTTTCTTTTGTTCATAATTCTAAAAGATAAAGTCAAAATAAGGAATGAAAAAGAGGAAAATTTGAAAATTCTTATTGGTAACATTCATGAAAGGTTGCGAGGTTGTTTCAATTTTGCGAATAAACGAAACTGTTCGTAGCACGTGCGTTCACTTTAACAATGATTTAGTCTCGTTCTGTTTGTCACAAACATGGTGGACCGTTGGACATGTACTGTGAACACATTTCTCTTTGTTAGAACAATCGAGGGAATTGAAAACATTGAGATTAACGAAGACGAGAAAACGAAGTAGAGTAAGAAAATGAAAAAATGGAGGTTTTAAACGATGTTCCTTTTAACAAATTTGCCGACTAACATAAGAGAAGAGAATTGATCAGAACAAAGATGAGAGAATTTCAGGAATGAAACGAGCAAGTCTCTTTGATGCAACTCGATGACGGCTCTTTCAACATATTGCTGGGTCTCTATCGTCAAAGTCTAATTTAGCGTACCGCAAACGTAGTGGCAACAAAGGTTAACTTCCATCCAACTGTAAGATCCATTAACACGCTCCAAGTGCTGTACACGACACGGATTTAGGTAGCGTGAATTATTCTCTAAAATTCCCCTAATTTCCCTCCCTACCCCTTTCTCTTTCTCTCTCTCTCTCTCTATATATATATATATAGCTATTATATTCATTTAAGAGAGAAAAATTGAATATTTTCGTTCTAATTCTTTATCGCAATTATACTATGATCGTTGTGTTATTATTAGCTATAGTAGTCATTATTTTTATTTCTTATAAATATATGATACCTGCTTATTATATTTTATTTATTATTTGATTCACTTTTTAATTATTTTAAGATTTTTTAGTACTATAGTTGAAGTTTCAGTTACTACAAATTGGATCACTAAACAATATGGATCACTAAATTACATCATCAAAAAGTTGGATTCGGCGAAGCAAAAAATTTAAAATTGATATCCTTTTTTCTAACTAAAATCAACAAGAACAATAAAAAAATAACAGATTTATAGCATAATATCCTTGTCAGAAGAAACACTAGAAAGAATTTAAAAGAAATAAAACATATCAGCTAACAAGAAAAGAATAAAAAAAAAAAGGAAAAATAAGTATGAGAAAGATGAAAATTTTCATTTTTAACATAAAAGGGCAATACGATAACAATGACGAGGAAGAGACAGGATCGTTTAGTTCTCTAAGGGCAAAAGAGTAAAAGAAGAAGAAATCACGTTAGAAGAAAAAAGTAACAACTTTCTCTCTTTCTCAAACTAAAAGCTCAAAAAAAGAATATATATTGCATTGAATAAGAGAACGTAAAGAAAGAGTAGCAAAGACTCACTTTCTCCGCTACTAGTTTTTGCTAGAGGCCTGAAACGTAATATAAAAAGTTACCATTTTTCAGAGCTCCCTCTTGGACCTCCATTTAAAATCACATTCCCAAGTTTATTTTCGAATACTCGAACTCTCAACACCCAAGATGAAACGTCTATGGTTTTATTATTGTTATTATACTACTCGTTAAGTACGCTTGAAAAACGAATTAAATTTTTATTTTTATATTCTGTAATTACGAAGATATAAAATTAGATTTGTTAATTAATCAGGATAATTAACGAACACGCGGAAATAGTTTAATGAGATGAACTTTGTGGAATCCTTGGAAATATTCGGTAAACTGAACCGAAAACTAATTATCGAATATTTGAAAGGAAATCGAGCGTAACGTGATATAAATGAATTAAAAATGATCTAAATATATATGTGTATATTTGTATGTTTTTAGTTATAAATGATTAAACTACCACGCACTTGATGGTTTATCTTTGCCAATGTGGCGTAAAAGAGATAAACAGAAATGGCACAGATTTTCGTTTTAGTAGATTATTCGATACGTACTAGAAGTCACGTATTTACGTATTCTCCCATAACACCTATGCACATAGTCGAATACGAATTACAAATAGAAATAGTCAATTATCCTCGACGATATATTGGATAATTTACATTTTCACCTTGGTAATTTAGCAGCATAAATTATTATATAACTAAATTCGTATACCCGTGTATATGTGTATGTATCTATGCTAAGCTATCAAAAGGCACCAATCCTGCGTTAATTGACGATTATCAATCGTGTATATGGAAATTTAGTGTACGCGTTATTACGCTATTCATAAATACTGTTATAAAATTTAGATTTTATTTAATAAACATACGAAATGTTTCCAAAGTTATTTTACAGAAAAAAAGAAAAAAAAATCATTGTTGGTATTTTTAACCCTTTCGCTACGGACACCGACTATAGTCGGTGTCGCGTGAACACCTACGCTTACGCTTAAATTTGTTAATATGTTAATTTCTGAATACTCAAAATATACTCATTTTTATGTTTTTCATATAAAATGACGAAACAGTTGTTACATAACTCTCAAAAAAGTATCCACACAAGAGAATTCCAAAATGCTATTAAAAAACGTAAGCCACTGCACGACGCGGTGTCCCGTTCAGTGACGCTACTCCCGCGGAACGGAGTGCCGTAGCGAAAGGGTTAATAGAATTATAATATTTTTTAAATTTTATTTCCTAATATTTTATCATTTCTAATACTTCCTTGTTATAAATCAATTTATTTGAACAACCTTTCTTTACATATAAAAAAAATGCTATATAACCATGATTTCTTTTTGATGTATTGGAATATAAATTAATGTATGCCATTTATGGCACGAAATCGTAAAACAATATGATTAAAATGACGAGAAGAAAAAATATTCTTAAAAGGTATATCTATGTAAATGTAAATATAATAATATTTATGTGTGTACGAATGGTACGTGATTCTGCATACGAAAGAAACGCGTATCATATGACTATATTTAACTAAATATTTTCACTCACTCGAACTTACTCGAGAAAGAGTATCATAATTTTATAAAGGAGTGGCCGTAAGAAAATTCAGCGAAGTTGTCTTCCTCTTCCGTAACCGTAAATTATTTTTCCAAAGATCATTCTTTCTTCACTGACAGCATGCAAAATTAATCTCCACGTTTGTAGACACTCGATTAGAAAATAATCTCGTAATAAAATTCAAACACGCGCCACTTGAAAATTACTTTTCGTTTCCAATTATAATTTGGTGTATCATATAATAAAATATGTTCTATTTTTATTACTTCTTCTTCTTCTTCCTTTTTTGTTTTTAACATAAATTTCATATCGTTTATTAGTGTTTAATTTGTAATCATCAAGAAATAAAAAAGAACATTTTGTTTATTAGTACTCTAATAAAAAAAAAGAGAGAAGAATGTTAGTGCATTTTTTATAAATACAGAAAAGTTAGAGTGATCAACAACGCGTCTTTACTTCCATTCCCAATATTTTCATTTTTTTTTCACGAAGGAATGGGTCGATCAAAGCAAAGTAATCGCAATAGCGCAAACTCTGATGGTGAGAAGGAAAACGATGAGAAGAAGAAGGGATGAGAAAGGAGAAGGAGGAACAGAGAGAGAGAGAGAGAGAGAAAGAGAAAAGGAATAGACGATGCGTTGATTTAATAAAGCTCTCACCCTTTCTTCCCAAGCTCCACGATAAATATTATCTTGAAAATCACGAAAAATCATGATCCTTCCTCTTTTTTTTTTCTTTTATAAAAACACAATCTTCTCCCTAAATTATTCTCACAATTTTTTGTTCTTTTAATAAAGGGTCATCTAAACGTATAAAAAATTATTTTTTCCATGCACAGAAATGATCCTTTTTTTACTATTTTTTCTTTTTTTTTAATGATTATGAGAACAATATTTCTCTTAAGCTATTGCAATAATTTTCTTGTTTAAAAAAAGAGATCATCGTATCAGATTATTTCTTTTTATAGAGATGTAAGCATCAAGCACAAATATACGTATAGATATATATATATATATATATATATATAGGTATATATGTGTTAAATTGTATACATCATAGAATGGTATTAATAAACTTTACAAATGTATTCGATAAGGGCTTTTATTGTGTGTATCGAGAATATTATAAAGTACCAACGTTGATCCTTGTATCGTGATCCACGAAAGTGAAAAATGAATTCATATTTTCTATAGTATATGCCCTCCTTAATTTTTTATTTATTTATTTATGTTTATTACCTACGTAGCTAACTATATACGAGGTATCGTTTTATTTTTATATTTATTTTTTTCATTCTTAAACGTTGGAGCATATAATTATTTATATATATATTTTATATATATTTTTGTTCTTTCTTTACATTTTTTTCAATCTGATTTAACCTTGAACAGTCAAACCTATGTATAGGTTATAATTTTATTTTTCTTGTAATTTATTTTCTCTTCGTGTGATTAATCTCTTTAAAATACATGTCCTTCTTTAAAGTTGACGGCAAGATATCTCGAATAAGTTCTCTTCACAATTCCTTTTTAAAGATATTATCTTGTATTTTATTTTCTATTTTTTTGTTCTCTACTCCATTCTTATTAAACTTTGTAGATAATACATAAATAATTGTGTCTTTTGCGGTAATTACTTATTTATTTTCGTACTATCGATTAAGGAACCAATTCGCTGCTTCAGGTCGTAAAATAATGTGATGATAATAATAATGATAATAATGACAATAATGATAATAATAATAATGATGATGATGATAATAATAATAATAATAATAATAATAATAATAATAATAATAATAATAATAATAATAATAATAATAATTATGATAATGATAATAATAACAATAATAATGATAATATGACAATAATAGTAATAGTATTCATAATAATTTTTATCCTATAATATTAATAATAATAATATTATAATAATAAATGTTATATTAATGTACGATATATTTAATACTCAATAATATTCTATTTGAAAAACATAACTTTATAAAAATACTATTAAACGGCAATGTATGCAATAACGTTTTTAGCACAATTTCTTTTCAAATATACGTAGGGTAGTTTTAAACAGTAATAATGAGGCCATCCGTAATATATGTACTATGTATGTATATATGTATACATATATATATATATATTATTTTGCGTGGTGGTAGTGGTGGTGTGCGTGTGTATGTGTGTGTAGTTTCTTGTCGCGTTAAAACACGAAAGAAATGCAAAAGCACGAACAATAGAGGCTTTTCGATTTTTTTTTTATCATAACGGATAAATACAACAAATAACTTCATCTTCGGTATGCGAATATGATTTTAGCAAATTAATCGCACAACAAATCCTAGGATTATAAGCGTTTAGTTTTGTTATTTCTTTATATATATAAGTTACTATATTATAATAATTATAACAATAGAAGAGTAACGTTAGGAATAAAAATAATAATTAAACGCCGTGGTACGTCTATCTAATCGTCGTTCTAATATTAGAAGATCAAATACATTAGGAATCGTACAAATAAAAATAATACAAATTCAACTTTTGCAGTTTTTATGAGCTTATTACTCTACCATATCGCACATTCAATAATAATAATAATAATAAAAATAATGATAATAATAATAATAATAATAATAATAATAATAATAATATTTATTATTAATTATATATATATACCACGGCTCTATATGAAAACAATGCGGTATTTGTAATATGCTAGCATTCATATAACTTTTCTTAGTCTGCGTTAATTATTAGTTATGATATATTTTGTTCTAATTAAACTGCTATTTTCTTTTTAATTTTATTTTGTTTTTATTTTTCTAACGTGTGCCTGAGCTGCTGGAAGCAAAAAGTGCGCGGACGTTAGTTAAATCACCGACGAAGTTATTATTAAATAATATTAAATTGTTTATTAATCAATACAACGCATTTGTTAGTATTGATACCATGATAAAAAAGAAATAAAAAAAAAGTGTAAAGGTCTTGAAATTTTGTTTACAAAATATACTCATTGAAAATAATAATAATTTGATAATTTCGTCAGCGAATAGACAATAAAATACTTTCCAAATGAACCTAAATCTTCTTGCGACGACAACGACGATGATTGTCACGAATAAACAAAAATTGTTTTTTATATGTGATGCCTAATGCTTTTAACTTAACAAAAGTACAATAATTTTATTGTTAATGTTTTTTAGTAGTAGTAGTAGTAGTAGTAGTAGTAGTAGTAGTAGTAGTAGTAGTAGTAGTAGTAGTAGTAGTAGTAGTAGTAGTAGTAGTAGTAGTAGTAGTAGTAATAGTAGTAATAGTAGTAGTAATATATATGTGTATGTATCTATAGTACTTAAATTACTTTATTACAAATAATCAAAGTCCCGATATATTATGTCACAGATATTACTTTTGTCATATATTTTTTATCTGTATTTGTTTTAATCAATTCTTCTTTAAGAGAACCAGTTAAAAAAATTCACGCTCCTTTTTATTTTTTCCACTTCACGTAATTTGCATTTTAAAAACAAAATTTTCCAGAAAAGGAATTAAAAAACAAAAACCAAGAATTTTTCAAATAGTCCTAACAATAATTGTATCTTTTTAAATATACACAAGTACTTACAACTCAATACATACTTCTGCTTTCATTTAATTATTTAATTAATTTATTTATTTATTTATTTATTTATTCATTTGTTGTTATTTCATTTAAAACTATGTACATGCGTAAATATGTACATGCGAGTTAATAATACAGGGTGGCCGGACAATTGTAGAGAAGATTATATCGCTAAGAAACTTTTTAAATTATTTTTTTATCTTTATATATATATTTCTTTTAATTATTATTATTAATATTATTTCGACAATTCTATATAAGAAAAGTTAATCAATATAATCAATATATATTATAAATATATATAAATATAATTATATATAAATATTTATATATATTTATATATAATTAAATACATATTTATATATACGTATTATATAACGTTTAACATGTTTTTATACGACGAATGAGATATATCTTTCTCATGCAACCACCACCCTGAATATATCATGCAATGATCTAACTAGAATTATTAATATTCTTATAATAAACGTTTCATCCGTATATATATGCGATAAATATACATTTACTTTTTCTCAATGTTGTCTTATACGCGTGTGTAAATGAACGTTTATTTAATATCTCTCATTTGCTTATTATCTTTTTCTTCATTAATTAAAGTAAATACTTAGACTCGAAAAAATGGCGTATATAGGAATCATATTATTATTACTATTATTATTATTATTTTTTTTTAATTATTATTATTAGTATTATTATTATTATTATTATTATTATTAGTAGTAGTAGTAGTAGTAGTATTATTATTATTATTATACTAAAGCCTTCCTACCATTTTTTTTATTCATTCTTTTTTTCTTTCTTTTTTTATTTATTTTTCCTCGATTCCAATTAAATCTTATTTTAATATCCATTGCGTCTTAATCATTTTCATATATATATTTTTATATAACGGCAATATAAAATTTCTCTATCGAATTATAACTTCTATATAAGGCTAGAGAATATATTTAATTTTTATTTAAGACAATCGCACATCACGTAGATGTTATATGTGCTGTGTAATTAATTCATGTATTTATTCATTTATTTATTTATTTACTTATTTATTTACTTATCTATCTATATCTAGTAAATATCTGATACATGTTGTGTCACTTTAAAATCAAACTCTTATCGTCGCGTTTAAATCGAAAACGAATTTTCATCAATCCTTTTAAAAATTGAATACAATCTATAATCAGTGCGTGTACACACAAACTTCGGCGCACTTGGTTTATATTTTTTTTCTTTATTTATATATTTGTATATATTTTTTTTATACTTTTTTCATATAATTTTTTTGTCTTCGCCTAAATTTATATGAAAACCAAATATTGCCACCTCCTCCCTCCCTTCCTCCCTCCTTCTCTCTCTCTCTCTCTCGGCAACTTTTGTATTTTGTATTTTTTTTGTCTCCTTTTATTTTATTCCTTTTTTCTCTTAATTTAAAATTTTTTCTCATTAAACAATAGTAACTATTATTATTTTCAATTAATTTTTTAAAAAGGTGTAATACGCAACATTCGTAAATGAAAGTTCGATAACGCTTTTTGCCTTATCTTCTCAACGCGTCCTTTCAATAATTCGAATTGATTTAATTCTGTTCCTTTTAATATATATATTATCTTTCTTTAAAAGTATTTAACCAATTGTTTTCCAAGAATTGGAATTTTTTTATTAAATACTTCTTATTTTTCTTCTTTCTTTTTTGTCTTTTTTATTTTTTTAATTTATCAATACTTCAGGTCAATGTATAAAAATCGTTGTAACTGCAAACGAGGTTCTTTTTCCTCTCGAAAGAACGAAATAAATTTGACTTCGATAGAAACAAGCAAATAATAAAAAAAAACAAAAATATGTATGCGAATAATAATAATAATAATAATAATAATATCATTTTTATTGTTATCCAGCGAATGCAATTATACAAACAGTATAATTAAATGTAGCATCTAAAAAATACACTCTTAATTGACTTTATATGTACATTGTATTAATACTCTGTCTATATCGCTCTCTAAATAAACTACATATTTAAAAAAAAAAATTTACCTCATATTATGAAAGTAGTTTAAGAACATTTGAAAAAAATTGAGAAACACTCATTAATTTTGACATTTTATTTATATTTAATAAAAATTGTTTCCTCAATGTTTTTCTGTCAACAATGGACACCATTTTTATAATAATCGGTTTAATTATATACGTTTGCACGTGGTTTTACACAAACATTCGATAAAAGAAGATATTTGGAACGTATTATTTTTTTTTCACAGTTACAACGACTTGATATATATATATAATAATATATTTCATTGTTAATAATAACGCGGTATATAATCAAAGTGCATACACACTTTCAAAGTGTCTATCATTTGACTACATAACTATTCGTATATTTTATTTTTAAGCTATATTTTTCGGTGTAATTAGTTCAATTAAAACAAAATAGTAATATATGAATAAAAAAAGCAATTAAAAAAGAAAAAAAATTTCTAGACAAAAGAAAATACGTGAAAAAGTCTCTCAATCACCTCTAGTTGATCATCGTAGAAATATTATTTATTACACCTATACGTTTGGTATGTTGGCATTTGAAATGCATCTAATTTCTAATTCTTGTAATACTTTTAATTATTGTTGTTAAATCGCGTCAACTTACTTCGCCTGATTCGTTTTGAACAGATTAAAATTATCGTTTAATTTTCAAGAATAAGCAAAAACTGTTACTTCATCGTCGTTAATTAGTATATACGTAAATGTATGTATGCTGTATATTTATTTATATATCTATACCTATAGATATAAGTGGAATGACTGCACAATGGAATAACATATCTTAAATTAGAAAGAGAGATTAGTCGAAGCAGTCAGGTACGTTTTCTCTTCTTTTTTTTTAATCTTCTTCCTCCTTCTTCCTCCTTCTTCTCCTTCTCTCCTTCTCTCCTTTCACCACCTCCCCTTCCTGCTCATCATTATCATCACGTCATCACCATCGTCGTCATCATCGTCGTCATCATCATCATCATTATCATCGTTATCATCATCACCATCATCATCATCATCATTATCATCATCATCGTCATCATCATCACCGTCATCATGATCATCATCATCTTCTACTACTTCTTCTTTAATGTTTTTCTTTAACCACATTTCCTAGCATTAAAAGTAGCTGAAAATAACGTTAGACGTTAATAGAATAAATTCATATTGCAGCACCATGTCAAGAGAATTAAAGTAAAGGTACAATTCCTATAATGTGTAAGTATATATATATATATATATGAAAGCATATATCACATATGTGTATATATATATATATATATATATGAACGTATGACAAATTCGAATGCGCTCGTCTACTTTGACAGAAGTCAGACGAGAGAACTTTGATTAAAGTTCGCAACATTGTCGTAGGCCTCAAATCTCATATCTGTCTTGGTTTATAAAAAAAAAAAATGACGATGGATATATAATTGATCATCGTTTATCATATTATTATAATAATACCGGGAAGCGAATATTTCTTCCTCCTTTCTTTTTATATTATTTTTTTTATTTTTATTTTTTATCTTCTCTTTCTTTCGTTTCATTTTAAAAACGCAGCCCCCTACCCGCACCATTTTTATGTGTATGTGTGTATAACGATCTTAATTTAATGGAAGGCAAAATATTTGCTTCAATAGTCCCTTTCTAGGACTCTCGTCCTCCACGTCATCGTAATCATTTTCATCATAATTGTTAGTAGCGACAATCGCGTTGTTATTATCCGTTTTGTTGCTGTTACTGCTGCTGCTGTTGCTATTATTGTTACCGGAATCATAAGTGACATCAGTAATACTAAGAGAACGGGAGCACATCGGCCTTTCGTATCGAAACGGGAAGATTGGCGGCAGATGATACTCGTTGTAATTATTGTCGTTCTCATTTTCCTGCGAATAGGTCATTACGAAAACGTCATTATGATATCCCTGATTTTCAGAACTGATACGAAGGAGGGGATCGATTCGTAACTTCGACAATTTGTTCGACAATTCTTCCATGTACAACTCTTGCATTTGTTGTTGCTGTTGCTGTTGCTGTTCTTGAATGTGCCGTGGCATTACTACGAGCGGCTCTTGTCACACACAATCCTCCAGAGACATTAATAACGGATTTACGTATTCGAAACCCTCAAACTCGCTTTGATCAATCTTATCAATAACTCTCCTAGAAAAATATAAAAGAAACTAATGTGAGTAAAATGATATTATTATATACTGGTTATTATAATAATGAACTTGATGAAAGAATTCTAAAAATATAATTTAGACCAATATGGTAATGGTAATGTGGTACAAGTTTACGCATCTCTAAATATAATTATTTTGTTACCCTGAGGAAAGTCTGTATAAATAAGAAATAGTAGAGTTTCATAAACTAACTTCCAAATGAATGTCATCAAAGGTAAAAAATAATGAAAAAACTTACGGATCGTCCGGCGTCAGATGTACTGGTTCATCGGTGAATTCTGGCGGGAAGTTAGCCAAATCTCGGTCAGAATCCAAGCGTGGTTTATATGGCGGCGTGACTTGCTTATGTTCAAGCTGCAAATTATCGATTAACATCGTTGCTCATTAGAACTTGTATATTCAAAGAGTCACCTATCTATTCTTCTCAATGAAACAGAAAGAAAGAGAAAAAAAGAAAGAAAATGACATACCATTTCCCAATCAATAGCCTTGAAGAAAGAATGTGTGACTATATCGATAAAAGCCGAAGGCCTCTTTCCGCAACCAAGTCTTTCAGCGGGATCCTTGCAAAGGAAGCCTTTCAAGACGGAAGCGGCCTTTACCGATAACGATCGCGGAATACGAATCGTCTTTTGTAATATTACTTGGAAGAGATAATCCTCAGTATTTTGATCGGGATTCTCCGAAGCACCAGCTATGTCGAAAGGACTACGACCCGCAAGCATTTCGTACAATAAAACGCCAAGAGCCCACCAATCGACTGAAAAGCTATAATCCTCTCCACGCAATATCTCTGGAGCTATGTAGTTAGGTGTCCCACAGAAAGTAGCAGTAGTGTCACTTTCTCGGACACCCTCTTTGCACATTCCATAATCCGTTAACTTGACGTGTCCTTCATGATCCAACAATACATTATCCAGCTTTAGATCTCGATATATTATACCTGTCGAATCAATTTTGTCTATTATTTTTTTATCCAATAATTCCTAAGACATCATTTTATATACAGCATCCCTAACAAATTTCCTACAATATATTTTTTAATTTATTATATAGGGTGAAGCAAAAGTCGCACATTAATCTTTTAAACAATTAGGTAAAATATTTAAAACAGTTCATCCTACGATGTACGACTTCTGCCTTGTCCTGTATATTAATATAATAAACTATACAACATATACATCCAAAATAAAATTGATCCAATTGCCAACAAACCTTTCTCGTGTAAGAAGTTTAACGCAAGACTAATTTCAGCAGCATAGAAGCGTGCATGCTCTTCCGGAAGTCGACGCTGCCTTTGCATGTGGAACATAAGATCGCCACCTCGGACGAATTCGATAACAAAGAAGAGTCGCGAGGGTGTTTGGAAACACGAATGAAGGCCAACGAGGAAGGGATGATTCGAGGCAGTCTCAAATACATGCTTCTCCGTTTGCACCCAGTCAATGTCCTCGTCATCTGTTACCAATGCCTTCTTAATCACCTTCATTGCATAAATCCTCTTGGTACGTTTAAGTTCGACCATGAGAACTTTTGCATATGAGCCACGACCGATCACCCGGATGAGTTCGAAATCGTTCAACGAGTACTGTCTCTGCATATCGTTTGAATTATCAGCCCCGGTACCCGTGTCCAGTGCCAATTCTTCCCCTTCGTAACTGCTGGTTCCTATTTATTTTCATGTCATACTTTTAATAAGAATTATTCATTCAATAATATCTTCAGTATAATACGCAAGATTTTCTTGTAAATGTTTATATAGGATTGTTTAGATTTCTTACGATTACGTGAGTGCTCCTCGACGATCGGCGACTCAACAATCTCGTCTTCGAGATGAGCAGCCGGACTGCAACGGAGAGAATCAGGCTGTTGTTGATCTCCGTTCCTGTCGATCGTCTGGGATTCCGTGCTCTGCAATTGTTGTTGTTGTTGTTGCTGCTGTTGCATGCTCAAACAGGGCTTCCGCACCACCTTGTGACATTTCTTGTGTACAAGAAGCTTGCATTGGATACACTTGAATCCCTGTCGACCCAGTCCCCAGATCCGATCCTGGCAGAACGCGCAGAACGCCCGCTGAGAAGGAAGTCAAACAAGGAAGTTAGTTATCGGTAATACCTACACCCATATTGGCCCTTTTTCTCTTTCCATTTGTGTATTTATTTTTATCCATGTGTGTATATACATGTGTGTGCAGATCTTTCTCTTTTTTACTCACACGTATATACAAATATTTTATTCTCAGCATCTCCAAACCATCGAAAAGAAATACTTATTAACATAAATTCTTCAGCCAACTGTATGATCAATTAAATAATATTCAATAACGTATATGTTTATATATAATACATAGGCGGCAGCGATTATACTATATATGCCAAAACAGCAAGAAGTATTAAATATTTGCGTCTAATTTTTTGTAAAGTGGAAGAGAAAAGAAAAAAGAAAGAAATAAGAAGATCCTCATCCTGCGAGAAAGCTCATCGACGAACTTTCACTAGCCAGCAAGTTTCCTTCTTCCTCTTTCCTGGTATGTCGTTTGATCATGTTCAACATGAATGGAAGAAAATTCTATTTATATATAAAAGCTCGATGGTGATTGGTATGTATATGAGAGAAGAAATATATACATATGTATATACATATATATATGTTTATGCATATATATTTCGAAATAATAATAATAATAATGAACAATTTTAATTATAAAAAAAATATAAACTATGTATATAAATTGGTGTGCTTACCCGATTGAAGCGTTTCGCCTGAAATATATGTCCATTCACCCGGTACAGCTTCCTCCACCTACGTGCTCCGCGTCTGTATATGCTTCCTTTGGAAAATGAAACCAAATAAATGTCACAAATGATTGAAGGAACTTTATGGGAGGGGAGTGGTAAATTAACAAGTGACGGGGTGTACGATGATTGGAATACCTGTAATATTCGCTTTTAGTTTTTTCCCCTTCGCGTATAATACATCGAAATAAAAAAAAATAATTAAAATAAAAAACAAGAATTAAATCATAGTGAGAGCTAAGCATGACATCGTAACAATCACGCACACTGAAACATCCAACAACGCATAGCAACGGAAGTGGCAACAGAAGTGCTAAAGTAAATGATCGTGTGGATGTATTAATGTAAATTCTTATATAGGTGCATATTTATGTGTGTTTCCATGTAGGCATGTATGTATTATGTGTGGTTTTATGGATTTGCTACTCATGTGATTATGTGTAGATGATATGTAAAATAATTAAAAATGACTTGTAATGTGTTAACAAAGACAATTCATTTTTTTCCAAGCAATTAATTATTTTTGTTTCTTTCCTCTTTTACTTTTCACACTTTTCTTTCACGTACTATGTTTGAATGTACATTTTAATCACATATTCACGTATAAATTTATCTAAACGTTTCTAACCTTGTTGGACAACATGAAGAAAAAGTCGGATTAGATTCAAATGTTCCATGCTTTGATCAGAAGAACCGCGTGTTTTAAAACAGGACTCTACATCGCGAGAAGGATGATCGCGTTTACGCGCATATTTAAGTTAAGAAAATATATATGTAAAATACAACAAAAGAACGACAACGACACACGACGGAAAATTTGTAAACATCTCTACGTGTATTTCGTCGTCCTCGAGATTAGCGCGAAATTTTCAAATATTTTCTCTACGTGCTCGAAAGCTTTCATTTTCTCGAGAAAATATTACTTGGATATAAACATAGCGTCTGAATTAAATTACTTGGCACGGAATAAATTTTCATAAATTTCGTACATATGTAAGAATTGTACGTTTCCTCAATTTTATTTTCTAAAACATAACTTTGGAGTCTAAAGTTATCTTAAATTATAAAAATTAAATTGGTGTACAATAAAAAAAATAAATTTAGTAGTAAAAAATATTTGTTAACCAAAAAAGGGATTTCTATGTGTAATCTTTTTTGTTACTGCACATCAATTGAATTTGCATGACTTGCAACAAATCTAAACTTTAGATTAAAGATATGCTGCTTTACAAAAAAAAAGAAAAAATAATTCTGCTAACAGATTTATAGAAGATGTAATCAAAGAAATTTATTCGTTGCCAATAATTTGATTACGCATTTTATATACGTAATCGTGGACGAGAAAAAAAGAAATCAATATGACGATGACGATGACAATGACGATGAAAACGACGATGGGTTACAACGATGAATTAGTAAATGATTCATCATTCGGATCGATTTACAAATTTTCCATCGATGGATAAATAAATCCGAGAATACACAGAAAGTGTCCGAGGTTGATCCATTTTATTGTCGTTCGTCGACCAACTCGCTGGCTAGTTTACGTATCAAGACACGATCGAAAGCAACACTACTATAAAACACAATAATGAACATCGATATAATATTCTAGGTTTATTAAATACTGATTGCATTTAAATGCAACTAAACAAACTCACTGTCTTCTCCTTGACAAGGCATTCCTGGGGCGGGCGGCACATTTGGAAAAACTGAAACAAATAAATTTACATGATCACATTTTATTTTTCACGTGAAAGTAAAAATATCTTAAAATTATTCTCTAAAATATTTCTTGTGATTAGACATCTTCAATATGGAAATAAAAATTTTTCTTCAAATTTCTTTCAAATGAATGGAATAAATTTCAAACTACTCTCTCGAGAACATCACAACTATTTAATATAGCGCAAGAAACTTTCACGTGGGCACATTCCAAAATAAAAATCCAATAAAGCCAATAGAAATATTAAAGAAACATCTGAAGTAAGAACACAATAATGTTAGGTTTATTTTATTAAATTAATCATCGTTGCGTTGAAATCTATGTATGTGCATTTTATGAATCTTGTATCGTTTTCATAATTTTAACAAACATTTTTGTAGAGTCGAATAACCCGAAGAAGATACTTCATTATTCATACGTAAATATTTTCTAAAAGAATGATAATAAAAAAAAGGAAAAAGGATATGAAATAATAATAAATTATTCGCGTATATATAGTTAAAAAATAAATAATTTCATGATTGAGAGAGCACTTATTTCGATGCTCCTGTCTGACGAGCTCCTTGACTCATATTTTATTCGGTACTTCGCGTTTAATGCATATGTATATATCTTAACTCTGGCTACACTACACACCATAATAGTAAATATCAATGAAGTAAGGGTCTCCAAGGAGAAGAGGAACAAAATAGACGATAAAGAGTGACGAAGATTCTAAATTCAAGCTTGCCTACTATATAACACATGTGTAATAAACGTATGTCTATACCATACACACGCATACACACAAAAATACATATATTATATATATATATATATATATATATTTATCTTTTTTCGTTTCGCTCGAATAGCAAATTTCTCTATCGGTCGCAAACATTCGTAATTGATTCAGTGCATTTTTTCTTGTTATCTCGTTGTGTGCAAGCGTTCTGATTCAACGATTTGAAAAGCAATATAATGTGTTATATGCAGTAACGCGTTTTAATATACCGCACGACTAGTTTTTCACGTAACTTTGAATAAAAATGCATTTTTCTAATCTCTATTTTTTCTTTTATTCGATACTTAAAAACATCGAAAGAATCGGATCCCATTTATTTGTCATATACATATACTTGTGTGTAAATGTGTGTGGGAGGTACGATCGAGCTTACTTTGTTCCACGAATACTTGTCTTTTATAAATCGTTTGTTTTTTATTCGTTAACGTAGAGAGATAATTACACGAAAAATAAAGAGAAAAGAAAAAAGATCGTCTCAAAAACATTATAAAATGCGAAAGAGGATCAGCCAAGTTTTACTTACAAAATAATAATTATATTCTTATTATATCATACATAGATGCAAATACTCTTGGTGAGACCAATTTTTGATCATTTAAAGTAAAATTATATTTCTCTAAAACAATAAAATATTATTCCAATCCAAATATATTAAACAATCAAATTGATATCAATTTGAAAGTTGAATAATTCTAAAATATATCTCTGTGCATAGAAATTTTGAAACTTTGCATTGCAAGCCAATATCAATTATTTCAAATCTACAGCGAGAGTAAATACGAATACTTTTGTGACTCACTGTATATATATATATAACAAGAGAAGAAAGAAGAAGGTTAAGTGTCGTTGCCAGAGTAAGCTGCTGGACACGGTCGATGGACGAATCAAGAATGCATGTATATTTATTAAGCTAGAATACACCGGTCCTCACCGGGTTTAATAAAGCCACGAATATAGAACTCGCGTTAAGTCGATGACGCAGTCGTTAACAAGGATGTTGCTAACGTGTTCATGACTATGTTACGAAAATGATCAAAGCGTTGTAATAACTTCGAGCTTTGTATCCATGCAAAAGGGAACGAAAGATCATTGATTTTTCATACCATTAATACAGGATATTTCAAAATATGTGAGCGTAACTTTAAGAGTAGTTTCATGTACGCTTAAACGAAGACAAAAAGTTCATATAAAATTATATGCTCTTTATGACCTTGTCTCCGAATTAGAATTTTTGTATTATACGTGTTGTTAACATGATTTCCACCAGAGAAACTGTTCGAAGTGGCTACCTTCGTATTCAATTCAGGGGCTCTTATGACTCACTATACATGCAATTTGTTATACATATTTAATGCGACCTAACTGCACTTCACTTTCTTCGTCTCATCTTGACACACACACACACACACACACACGTACATATGCACGCACATACAGATATATATATATACGTACACGTTCATTGTATAGTCGTGTAATTAAAACACAGCTTCGTAACGCGATTATTAATTTGTACTTTGTCGAAAAATCAAAGCTGGTATGTGAATCCTATTCATTTTCTGACTGGAATATTCCGGATTTCGTGTGTTACGAGGTTTCCAATAAATTGATCAAACGACGGATATAGAAAAATTCATTCGAGAGATCGTTTATCTGTCCTCTATTTCCTATATGTATGCTTTGTTTATGTGTGCGTACGTGTATGCTCGTGTATGAAATCTGACTAACATTTCGTTCTATTTTTATTTAACCCTCAGCGGTGATAGGTAACTATAGGTCACGAGCTTTTGAAGGGTCGTTATATTTTCATGAATTTTACATACAACGATTTACTCAAATTTCAATGTGCACAAAATAATATAATAAAATAATTTCCAGGAAGTTATACTAATATTCTACGAAAGGAGAACAGAAAATGTTAGAACGTTATAAAATACAATAACAAATTTTGAAAGAAAAAAAATTCTATATAAACTGTCAAGCGAATTGGGAACAAGTCGTTGTACAACAGTCGTTGAGAATAGATCTATAAAAGTATCATAATTATTTTTTTTTCATTGCCAATAATTAATTTTAATTAATATGTGCAATTCTTCCCTTAGAATCCTAGAATATTTGTATTTCAGCCCTTTTCCTTTTTTTCCATATATTACACATTTCTAATGAGCAAAATTGCACATATAAGAGAAAATAAGTTTTAAAAAATATAAATATATAAATAAATTACTGTGCGAAAAATTTTCACACATTTATTTGACCTTTTTCTTAAGTTTTCCTATCGTCTAATCGTACGAAGAATCTTATCAAATAAAACGTTAAGTTAGATGCGGGGTCGCCGCACGAGTAATAAAACTCGATAGTAGTGGAGAGAGGGTTTGAAGAAAACAGGGAGAAAAGGAGAAAGGAGAAAAAGGGGAAGGTAAAAGGAAGAGAAGTGTCTTATATAGTATACACGCTCGAAGATATAACAAAGCGAGGTGTACTCGCGAAGCGACACTATTCAAGCACAGACCTCTTCTTGGCGGTGGTAGCTTCGAACTTTAACCGGGCAAAACACGATAGAAAGACAGAGAAAGAGAAAGAAAGAGAGAGGGAAAGAAAGAATCGTTTTTTTTCGACGACAATTTATACGTGAGTGAGTTGAAAAGTTTTGAACCTAACATAGATACAATTTTTTTCCGTCTAACTCACTTTTATTTAAAAAAAAATAATAAAAGTTTTTTTTAGGAAGAAGATTAAGGCTCAAAATTTTTCAACTCACCCTCGTACTTATTATGCATGATAACTATAGGAAACATACATAACAAAGTTTCGACAAATACGTCATGGAAAAACAATATGTTGGAAGCATTAGTCTCTTTCAGGTCGTCCAAAAAAAAATTAAGCTCGTTTACCAACTCGATATTCCGTCTCTGTATTCTTTATTTAGTATTTTTCTCTATCTTTTTTTGAAAACTAAACCAACAAACTCGTTATCATTGTAAAAAATGATAGAATATAAATGTACGTGTGGTACGTGAATTGTATGAAAATTTTACAGGAAGTGAAAAATTTCATAATTTTTTAATCATATCTATGCACGTATATATATATGTATACTTAAATATTTAACAGTCTAACGTATTCCAAGGTAAAACTTATTCGGGTAAAGTTCTAACTATAAATCTTTAACAAGAGGAATATAGCATTAGTTATTATTCTAAAGTACGGATCGTTTCACGTCGCAAAACTTCGAGATTAAGAACATAAAAAAAGGGAATGTTTACTACTTGTTTTTTTATCGTGCGCATAGTGGTGTCTTTTTAGTACTTTTATGAGTTATGATCGTTGGGGATACAAGTTGCAATTTTTTGTTTCAAACTTCCACGGTTTTTTAAACATATACTTTGATACTTAAATTATTGTAACCATAAAATCACATAACTCGTTCAGGCATTAAAATTGTGTAAAATATTTTTTAAATAGAATTAATAATTTAAGTCTTTAAATATCACATAATCTTATTCCGTTATGTTCAATAATTATTAAGATTGAAATTTAATTTAAGAATAAACTTGATTAGAAAAATCACAATGTGAATCCCTAAAAATTCAAATATCACCGCAATTTAAATTTACTCCAAAATAATAGTATCGACTAATAACGAGGTAATAAAAACTAACGTGTCTTTTTTCTAGTGACATCGTGTCGCATCAATTTGAGCAATTAAGTAACATTATCGATGTCTGAGTATTACTTTACATTCTCTCCAATTTAATACATACGATGATTCGTTTTCCGTAACATATACATATAGTAAAATAAAAATACTATAAAAAGTAAATCGACAATAGTTTCGAGTTCGCGTCACCGTAAGATTCGCAAAACATTATTTAAAAATAGCTATATTTTTATTTTAACACGACACTAACGAGATTAGATATCATTGAAGATTAATCGGTAATCTTCGACCTCAAATCGATTAAAATCATGAAGAAGAAAAAAAATGAATAATATACAAGGTGATTATATAATCAACTCAACTTCAATTTTCTTCTCTATTTATAATACTTATAAATAAACAATGATTTAAAAAAGAAAAGATAGAATAATATCTAAAATACTATTGTTAGAAAGAAATGTTAGAAAGAAATTACAATCTTCCACTCTATCTTGAAACACGAATTATTCATTTTCTCTCTTAAAACATCAATTTCTATGTTAAACATATTATATCAATGTGTATAATAATAATAATAAATAAATAGATAAATAAATAAATAAATAAATAAATATTTAAAAACCTAGAAAAAAGTAGAAGAAGAAGAAGAAGAAAAAGAAATAATTTCTTATAAAAACGAGGCAAAATTGGAACGACGATACTATCGTTACGTTGTCTGATTTTTCATAGAAAATCACGTGAACAAATTTAAATAACATAAAATAGGCAAGAGTAGAGTAGATAGAATAGAAGTAAAGAAAATGCATGATGGATCTTGGAGGATCAAGAAGAAGAAAAAGAGGAAGAGCATTTGGAGCACTTCTCTCGACGTCCTCTTTAATAAAGAACGGTGTCATAGGCAGCGTTATGGCGTGCAAACTACGAGAGTGATCAATGACGGAGGCAGCACCACGAGAAAGAGAGAGAGAGAGGATAACTTTGAAATACTCTTAATAGCGTTTGCTCGACAAATTGAGGTTACATGTGTATTATCTATGTGCATAGATATTATATGGATAATATGTATACACACAGGTGCCTAATATAACAGATGGCGAAAAATAGATAAGATCATAGATAACTAAATGTTTATGCTTATTATTATTAGTTTAAAGAAAACATCATTAAAGGTAGACCGATATAATATAAATTTAATTTTAGAAAAAGCATGATCAAGATTTATATAAAAATAGATAAATATTATTATTGGATTAATATTGATATACAATATAAATTCAATTCTAAACAAGGGAAAGAGAAAAACAATAATACAAATAGATGAATAAATAGATAAATATTACTATTACTACCCTAACAAAAAATACCGTAAGAAAAACTAATACACTATAAAATATAATTATAAGGAAAAACTTAGAAAATTTATCAAGCATTTTTCTGTACCATCTTGTACCACCATAAAGGAAAAATAGAAAGAGAAAGTAATAAAAAGAGTGACAGAGAGAGAGAGAGAGAGAAAAGAAAGAAAGAAAGAAAGAAAATGATCTGGAGTTTCTGATTAGAAACTTAATTAAACGAAGAAGGTAACGACGCAAACGTCGCGTACCGACTGGTTTGCTAAACAACTTGATAAGATTATCTTTTTCTTTATCTTTTACTCATCTATTTCTATCTATTTCTATCTATCATTCACTATTTTTCTCTCACTCTTTAGTACGTCGCGATTCTCCGCGTATAAAATAAGATAAAGACCGGTAACAGCTGATTATAAAGCAGTACAGATCGATACGTATTATGATAAAACTCATTGTAACATATTTGTTTATATTATTCACAAAATATTGTTTATTATCTAGAAAGACTGGTTAAAATGTTTAAGTAAATAAAGATAAAAAAATGTATTTACTAAACCTTTTGTATTTTTGGAAAAAATTATAAAAATAACAATATTATGCTATATGCAATAACATAAAGAGAATCGATAAATCGTATTATTTCATCAGTCTTGCAAAAATAACCTTTCCTATAAAAACTGATTGTTTTATTACTTTTTATTATATACGTTACGCGCACACACGTTCATACATATATGCATAGGTGCAAATATTTTAATTAAAAGATAAAACGAAGTAATTTACGTAGTATGTATATATATGTATACTAAGGATCATTAAAAGTTGCAAAGAAAAATGTTCATTATTACGCTAACTTCATCGTAAACATGAAACGTAGGATTTAATAGTATATATACATATTATAAATAAAAATGAAAGAATACGAAGGATTCTCAATCTATGTGTACGACCAAACACGGATGAAACGTGATCGATTACATCAGTGAAAAGAATCGTAAATATCAAACAGAATGATCTGAATATACAAAACACATGCATAAATACAGACGATCTTGAGATTGCAATATACACCTACGATTATTCTCCCTCAACGATATCATATTTATCAAAACTTTAATCAGAAGCATCGCAATTAGTTAGAAATAATAAAATACGTACATAGATCTCTAGATCCACGCAATCGTCGTGACTCAGATGAACGAACTAGATTTTTCGTTTCCTTCTTCAAAAAAAAAAACGCCGTTCCTTTCCGTAGCTATGACTCTTTCCGCCCCCCCCCTCACCACCGAAATTTATCCCTTCATACACAGCTGTTACTCGACTTGTTATTTTTCAAACAAATGACGTCAAAGGCAATATCTATAACTTACCTTAGTCACAACCACCACCACCACCTCCTTCACCTGCTTCACCTCCACCTCCACCACCACCACCACCATCACCACCACCACCATTACACCATCACCAATTTCTCCTCCTTCTCCTTCTCCTACAAACCCTGGTAAAAAGTTTTCGATCAAACACAGACTAATATGAAATTAATTTAAAAAAACACACACGTATATAATTGTTACATATATTATTATTTATTGTCGAGAAATAAGTGAGAAAGTAAAAAGGGGTAGGGATTTGCAGTATAAAATAACAGAAATTGCTATTTATTATAAAAAAAAAATATGAAAATAAAACAAAAAACAAAAGAAGGAACGAAATGTTTTAATTCTGCGGAAACCCAGGAAAAAAGTGATCGATCTAATTTTTTGATTTGCAATTTTATAAAGGAATAAAATTTCATTTCACCATAGTTTGAATAGTTTGTCAAAATTTATATTTATTTCGCTAATTTTGTTTGTTCAACGTTCCTAAGGTATTTTATGCAATTTCTGTTATATTTTATTTCAAACTCCCTGTTTTATATTTTCCCCATTAATATACATGTCTCAAAAATAAGTAACAATGTATAACAATAAATTAAAAAAACATAACTGTATGTGTGTGTAAATTTTTAATTAATTACGTATTACGGTGCGTCTGATCGAAAACTTTTTACCAGAGGGTTGTTGTGTATTTTCTCCTCTTCTTAATTACACTCAACTATATTCTTGATAGAGAGAGATAAATAATTACTATTAATTATTACGAGAATATCTCTACCCATTTACCCCCTCCCTCTTTTTCTTTCTCTCTTTCTTTCTTTTTCCCAGACCAACAAAATTAATACACAAAGGAGGCCAGAGAAAAACTGATAAGGAGAAGGAGAGTTTCTTCTCATTTACCTATCCTATCGAATTTCGTTGCGATCGTTTCACCGATTTAGGACACACGAACGTATAACCCTAAGTTTGTCGTAGTTCGACCATTGCAACAGAACACGAATAGGAAGAACCAACACGCACATAGATAAAGAAGAAATGTATACATGTATTTATGTATGTATATGTCTAAAAAGGTGTGGTATACACGTTATTGTCGCTATCGGCCTCCTTCCTTTGCGTGCTCGAGAGTGCGGAAGCAGAGCAATTAAATCTTTATAAAGAACATCGCTAAGTGCTATATAAGTATGTATTATCATTCAAAGCGATTACTTAAATATGCTGGTTAAACTTTAAAAAATAAAACAACAAGCATTCTAAAGAACGAAATACAACGATACAAATATATAGAACCAAAAAATTACATATTATCAGTCGTTTAATTTAATTAATCCAAGAAAAAAACGTTTACCATTATCTTATTGTGTTTCTGACTGTACTTACTTTACAATGGAAAATTTAGAAGAAAAAAAAAACCTGTTGTTTGATTAATATAGTCAAACCCAAAAATATGTATCACAGGAATATTGTTTTTTATTGTACTAAAAGAAAAATGGAAAATTTTTTAAAAGAAAAAGGATGTGATCAATTTAAGAATTCATTTAATCAGAGTCAGAGTCAGAAACATATACCAGGGCGCTGTTGTTTTTTATTACAGGAATAAGAGAGCAGTGCAAACAAGGTGACACGATTCGAAAAAGCTTTTACGTTCCGTAAGTTCAAGAGATATGTACATAGGAGGTAGGTAGGTAGGTAGGTAGGTAGGTAGGTAGGTAGGTAGGTAGGTAGATAGGTAGGTAGGTAGGTAGGTAGGTAGGTAGGTAGGTAGGTAGGTAGGCAGGTGGGAAGGTTGGTAGATAGGTAGGTAGAAAGTGTATCGGGCGAGGGTTTAGTTAGAGAGAACAGAACGTAACTCGAAGTGCCGTTCAAACGACACGGTAAAGTTCTACTTTTCTTTACGATCCACGAGGAGAAGAGAACCAAGGAAACACTAAAACGTCTGAACGATTACGCGATCACCTCTACTACGTGTGCTGGTACTCTGTACTAGGTTGAACAACTTGTGGGAGGAGATCGATTGAAGCAGAAATATTATACTTATCCGTCCGTACGAATAAAAAGAGAAAAAGAAAGAAAGAGAACAAGCTGCTTTAATCTTCACGGTAACCGCGGAAAAGATGGTGGAAGCTCTCTGTGAAACAAAGTTTTTCCTCCCCTATGCGCTCTAAAAACGTCAAAAACCTTTGAGTTAGCGTCAGTATGACTGTTCAACGAAAATGGACTCGCAAGAAAAAGACTTGTCGGGAATTTTAGTTCAAATATCGTATGCTGTCTAGACATGACAATGCCTACCTGACTACAAGAAAGAGAGATCACGAAATATTATATGTATTTAGGGATTTACATTAAGTCCAATAATACTTTACATACTCCATTGCGCAAGGATTACTAAACCGGACTTTATCTAAACCCTATGTGCAGGATTAATTAATAACTTCTCTATGTATATTTGCTAGAATAAAACTTCAAACAGTTTTGCACGTTTTCTCTCGTTGAGAGAGTATACGTTTTAAATGAATTTATTCCTCTGGAAAAATAACAAAATTCTCCCATCAATTTTAATAAATTCTAAAGGTACATAAGACCATAGAATACTTTAACGAAATAAATCAAATTCTACGAAATTATTTATTTTATTATTTGAAAAATTAGATATGCTTCCTACATATCCTATAGTGCATGATTTATATTTTTAGAAATCTTATAAAAAACAATAATATTAAACAGTAGAAATAATATAAAAAATTATATCGCATGCATTTACAAGGACTAACTTAATTTATTAAACTAAGAATAAAATTCTTCTCTCACAACTAATAAATCATCGAAATAATTTTGAAAGCCTATTATTTTAAAGTACATCGATAATTAAAAAGAAAACAAATAGATCATGCTGTGTAAAAAGAAAAAAGAGAGAAATAGAAATAAAAAACTACGAAAGTAGATTTTAACAAGCAACCATTAGAACTTTGCGATAGCTCACATAAACTCGAATCTCTTTGAGCATACCGCGAGGTGATAAACGAGCTTTGAAAATCTTCCTACGATGGAAGAAACACCGGGACATCAAAGACCAAAACCAAATTAATAATTTCTGATGACGTTGAAAGCATCACCAACGTGATTAACTTTTAATGTTTCCATGCGTTAACGTTCAACTTGGATGACTCGTTTGCAAATGGCTAAGAAAATATCTATTTTCTTTTGAGAATTCTTTATAAACTTAAAAACGTTGCTTTAACCCATAAAACTCCTGAAACACTTACCTTTTATTCAAATTTCGTTAATATTCGCCCTTGTTATATATTTACTTATTTATTAAGTATGCTCATATTAAAAAATTTACATTAATCTCGTGATCAAAAATTTAGAGCATTAATTAAAATAATACAGTAATTACATTGACTATTATTAAAAAGTTATTAAAGTGCTTTAAACTTTCAAATCGAGATTATAACAAAAAAAAAAAAGAAATAGAAAAACATGCCAGTCTGAACATATGATAAGAATTTCTGGATTAATATTCTCCCTTGTTCTAATTACAATTATTTAAACGATAGAATTCATTTTTGTTTAAATCGTATTTCCGAGAAGAGAAAGAGAGAGAAAGAGAGAGAAAGAGAAATAAAGAGAGAGAAAAAGAGAGAAAAACTGTGAGAGAGAGAGAGAGAGAGGGTTAGTAAGAAAAAGTAATAATTGAAATTCACGCAAAATACTGTTCGTACGAAATCGATTGGTATCGCACGACAAAAGGGCTAAAATAGAAGGAGAAAATGCTGAAAGAGCGTAGGTAGGTAGGTAGGAATATAGGTAGGTTGTCCCCTAGATATAGAAATGGGTAGATGGGTGGGTGGGTGTCTTGGTGGCGCCTCGATAGTTGCGCAAAGTTGCATGTTTATAAAGGTTCACATTATGGTACACACTAGGTTCGTTAGACCGAGATATCGCGAAGTGGAAAGACAGCGTGTTCACTAGCGAATATTACAACGAGGGAAGAAACTTGGTTAGGAGAATTCCATGAAGAGAAAGGGGAGAGGGAAGGAGAACTTGAGGTGTCCAATCGATAAATAACTTACACGTAACGTCGAAGAATGAGAAGCTCGATGATAGAAAAGATAAAAGAGGAAAAAGAGATATAAGAAAAATAAGATAATAAGAATAAGAATGAGAGAATAAAAAGAATAAGGCGAGTCGTATAAGAGACCTACCCCAGGTGATTTCGTTGAACCAAATGTTCGTTGAACCAAATGTGCGAGGGTGCCGAGGTGTGTTCGTCCAGGAGAGGGGGTATAGGAGGAGCGGGTTCCGGCGGTGGATTAGCAGCGCAGGGACCGTGCAATAGGCAGCCAGTGGTGCCGATACCACGGCCATTGCTCGGGTAGATAATCTCAGGACCGGCTGAATCGACGTCCGAGAATTCCTCGGCCGCCTCGTCGGCGAGTAGCTTCATCCTGGAGGAGGAGCAGGGTTGTGCCAGGATGTCAGCACCATGACCGAGAACAGCGCCGGCAATGCCGTGTGGACTGACTGCAAGAGGTAAGGGCGGTGGCGAGCACTCGGCACCTCGAGACCCGCCAATACCAACACCAAGGGGTGTTTGTTCGTAATCACCGGAGTCGCTACCAGGCGAAGGCGGATAATTGGCTACCGGTGGTGGCTTGACATGTCGTTCTCTCGGTAACATTTGTATGCCGCTTGTAGATGAGGCAACAGAAGGACCCTCGATCGTAGCACCGATTCGACGTCCAGCAGCGGCTGCGGCTGCGGCCGCCGCGGCGGCTGCCGTTGTTGCTGCGGTATAGTAAAAAGAACCAGCCTGGATCATTGTGCCACGGGGTGGTTCCTCCTGTGCTAGGCCTCCGCTGCCAATACCAGCAGACTCGACCTGCACCTGCTGAATCCCATAGCCACTCTGCAATTCCTGGTATTGTTGCTGTTGTTGCTGCTGTTGTTGATGCGACGTTTGATGTTGCTGTTGCTGTTGTTGTTGTTGTTTGTCTTTTTCTCGACGTGGCGACCGACTTCGATCGCTGACGGAAGTCGCGCTCCAGTAGCCCCAAGCCATTTCGCACCGACTCCAGCCGTGCCGGCGCGTGACCTTCCTCTATCCTGCCTTGCCTCTTTCCGCTGGCAACGCCAAACCCTCTTGCCCTCTCTTTGTGTCTTCCCCCCTTCTGATGCGTCTCGCACTTTCCCTCGCTCTTTCCTTCTCTCTCTTTCACAAGAATCCGGATGAACGTGCGACGAATCGCTGCCACGATCGATGCACGTTTACCGCCTCTTTTACGACCTCTCTTTCAACTTCTTTCCTTCCTTCCTGTCTTATTTGAACGCCTACCGAACGCCAAAATCAGAGGACGATGTGATTGCAAACGGACGAGTCGTCGATGGAAGAAAAACAACAAAGGATTAATTCTTTATCGTTCTAACCTTCTCTTTTTATCATCTTCTTCTTCTTTTTCTTCTTCTCTTCCTCCTCCTCCGCCCCTCCGCCTCCTCCTCCTCCTCCTTCTCCTCCTTCTCCTCTTCTTCTTCTTGTTCTTCTTCTCTTCTTTTTTTTTTTTTTTTTCTTTTCTTTTTCTTCTTTCTCTCTTCTTCTTCTTAGACGAATCCCTGCTGTATATTAAAAGTTGCAGTGGTAACTCTTCTCGTCACTCCTCTTCTATACTGAACTCTGACAATGATTACAACCTTGCTGATCGGTCCGTACGAGGATATCGACTGCCACGGCAGGATGCGTTAACTGGCAGCGTCGTTCGGCGCGCGCTACCAACCGAATCAAAACGCGCAAACTCGAGGACGCCAGTGGTGGGCGCTCCCTCATTTCTCTCCTCCACCTCCGCCACCTCCACCCCGCCTTTTCCACCTCTTCCTCCTCTTCCTCTATCTAACACCCTCTTTAGGTTTAATGCCAACTCTCCTACCCCTTTGCCACCATCTTTCCTTCTTTCCTTGCGTCAGGGTTGCTAACACTGGCCAACTTTGACGAGGCAAGGACAAATAGGACAACGAGTAACATAAAAAGAATGAATACAAGACTGAGAGGACGTGTAAGTACTACTTTTCTCTCTGTCCTCTTCCCAAGCTCCTTTCTTTTACTCGACTACCAAGAAACACGCCTCTCGCGACCACCACTACCACGGGTGTGGAACAAAAAAGGGTAAGAAGCTGACAAGACACCAAAGAATCTCTGCGCAGGACACTGCGCTCCTAAGACACCTTATTCTCACGCAGCTAAATCTTACCGAAAGATTCACCTTTCTGGAACTTAAACTTCTACATACACCGTAACTCGAACTTTTACAAAACAATTCGAGATAAATCGAATTTTGAATAATTTACATTTTCAAAATCTGTTCTCAGTTAATTCGTTCGAAAAACAATTTAGGAACATCGAGTTGTGATTACTGCAAAGCTAATATTGGTAACTGGGTTCTTTGATCCAAGTATAGAAAGTATCTTTACTAAAAGTAGTAGTGATCTGAATCATGACTGCTCGATATCTCCTTTGTCCTTTTAGACACGGTAAGACAATAGAAATAGGTATTAATACCGAGATTTCCGACTTCTTATTCGTGGAAACAACTACAATATTAGATATTCATGCGTAGAATAGAATAGTAATGTTAGAAGAATGGCAGAAAGGATGTTACCTCAATTACTATTTTCAAAATTATTTGCTTTCAATATTAAATTCATAATACTACATTATCTAATCTACATGTTTATGATCTTTCAAGTCTAAATTAATTAGCATCCTAATGATATTAATTATTCAGAAATTGAATCTTTTATTAGCGATTTTACTCTTTGCATAATGTAAGGAAATTATTCTTTTAATTAGTTTCATTGAACTGCTTTTACACTCCGACAAGCTTGACTTTAAACGCATGTTATACACGCGTAAACATTGTTTAACGTTCGAATGCGTGTCCCTTTACAAAGAGGTGTTAGGTTCTCTAGTTAGACGATCCTACATTTACACGACACATCGAGCAACTGGGCAAGGTGTGGTGACCTGTATAAATACACTAAGAGCACATTCAAATTTCATGTCAGATAAGTGCTCTATCCTGAGCTCTTTAAAAACCAAAGGAAAAATAAAAAGTATTGATCTCAACGATTATTTGGTCGAATGATCGAGATCAATAAAAAATACATAAGATAATAATTAGACTTCTGCAAAAATCATGATCTTGACTAGACTTGACGAAGAAAGATATCGTCCATTTATTTTCGAAACAAGTAAAACATCCAATATATATAAAAAAAAAAAAAAAAACACGTAGATAATTAGTTAGGTACTATATTCTCCGACAAAAATAGATAAAGGAAAAGAAAAAAATAGAAAAAGAGACATACAGTCGTTTGAAAAAGGAAATGGTAGTCGAATATTTGTCGAAAATATGAGAGAGAGTAATTTGAAAGTTTAACTCATTTATTTTTGACGCTGGTGAAATAAACGCGCGAAACCCATTAAAAGCAAGAGTATCTACCAACCATATATGTTTCCTTTTTACAATTATATATCCATATATATAATATATAACTCTCGCAAACAGAAAGAAGCGAGGTTGATTTGTGGCAAACTTTATTTAAGTATTTCGTGAAAAAGAAATAGCAAAAGAGAGAATAAAGAAATCATTTAATTGTTCTTACATACATATGCGAGTGCATACTTTCGATACGTATCGTATTTTTTCTTTTTCCTAAGAATATAAATTTCAATCAATTATAGACAAATAAACAAATAAATAAATAATCCTCGTAACATCATATCACATACGATGCAGATATTTTGAAAAAGAGAAACAGAGAGATCGTGATGATACTGACCGTGTATCGTTATTTCCGTGTCCTTTTCTAGTTCGTACAGTCGCAGAGCTTCGTCTAATTCTTCCTGCGACGCAATTCTGCAAGGATCCCCCTCGTCATCGACCCACTTCATGGTGAATTGTTGGTCCGGCCCTGAACCTGGCCCTGCGCCACCAAACCCGCATATCGCTCTCATCTCCTCCCGCAACGTATCCACCGAGATCCCAGCCGTCACGTATGTAATTTGGACCTCCCTGCTTATAAAATTGGGGCTCTTACATGAAATGTCGGAATAAACGAAATATTTTTCCAATTCTGAACATGTAATCGCAAATATACGTCCATTAACGTACGAGTACAGAATTTCTTTTACGTTTGTCTTATGTAATTTTCATCTCTAACGTTCCAACCAATCGTCGTCGTCGTCGTCGTCTATTGTTAACCCTGACGCAACCCCTTTCTACTACTCTCTTTTATTTCTAATCACTACTTATGTTAAATTCTTTACAAATTTTTCATGTATAACACCCTTCTGATTGGTGCTTTAGTTTCCGCGTCAAACCTTTCAAATTCAGCGGATTCATCATCGCACATAACAATACACTACACACGTATATATTCTTTAACGTTTAGTATGATTTTAGTATATCACAAAGATATGTGAAAATTGCGTTTCTTTTTTTTTAATATAACGAGAAGGAAGAAAGATAGAAAGAGAGAGAGAGAGCGAGAGAGAGAGAGGAGAGAGAGAGAGAGAAAGAGAGAGGAGAGGAGAGAGAGAGAGAAAGAGCGAAAGAGAAAGCGAGAGCGAGAGAAAGAGAGAGGAGAGCGAAAGAGCGAGCGAGAGAGAAAAGGCGAGAGAGAGAAGAGAGAGAGAGAGAGAGAGCGAGAGAGAGGAGGAAAGAGAGAGAGACGAGAGAAATGTTGGAGAACGACTTAATGAAAAACCTAATATTTATCGCGAAGAGAAATCGCATAGGATAATATTCAAGTTCTCTCGTGTTATACAGATTTCAAACTACATTCCTGCACTTTCGACTATTAAATATTTTCTATCTTATCGTTTTATCTGTATTGTTGTAATGAATTAACGTTAATGTATGCGTGTACTGCGACTATTCATTGATCGACACAGAAGCGTTTATCAATTTTTCTTATTTTTTGTTTTTAGCCGATACTATGTCAACAAAATATGACAATTATATATATATATATATGTTTTCCGCTTAAAAGCGATAATACCCCTTAGCCATGTGAGAGCAAATCCAGGACGTGCTATTAGCGCTACACAGATTTGACACGCTGTACAACCAAGAAGACTCGCGCGTTGAATCAACTTGGCAACGCCGAGTGGATAATTGTCATTGAACAACCATTACGACCAAGCATTAACGTTTGCAAAGCGAAAATGAACGATAACGAATTGGCTCATGAATTTAAATTAACTTTTCTTTTAAAATTACCATTTTTCACTTACAGTTCAATATCCTCTCGCGTCCTACTCACGTTCATTCATATAAAAATACATCTCTCTCATATTTTAATTAAATTAATTTATTATTATATGTATAAAATTATAATGAAAAAAATTTAGAATATTAATATTTTATAGAATATAAAATAACTGTTTTCAAGTACTGATAAGTCTTATGACGCTTTCAGAAGATGAAAAGAGAATTATTTTTCAGAGCAATGATGTTAATGTTAGCGATTAAAAAAAACTGTTCATTAAAATAAGAAATAAATAAATTATACAGGATAGCAAAATCAGGTGTTGATGGCAATAACTAAAACCTAGCGTATGCTAGATTTATTCTGTTACAGCATGTTATAATATACAAAAATAGCGCATTACCCATTATATATAACTTTGACTCGTATGTCCATTTCCGCAGGCATTCTTGCTTGCCCCTTGGGTTGCCCCTTACCTAAAAAGAAAAATAGAATAGACATTCAGTTAACGTTCTCTTTGAACGATTGAATTAACATCAAAGTTGTACAGTAATACTCTGCCTAGCATAGTAAAATTACTGCTATCTAATTATTAGCGTATTTCTAAGCTACATTTATTTGCTCATAGATACAGGACGATATAATTGATCTAAAGGAAATTATTTACAAGCGACTCACCCTTGAAAACACGACCAAGTGTCATATTGAAAAAGTAATAAGAATTAAAGAAAGATAGATCATTCCTTCTTGTTTTATGTAAATATAACACAAACTGAGTGCTCGCTGTCACATTACTTTGTGCGCTATTAGATAATCTGTTTGGAATCATGATCACATAGATATTATAAAACTTTGATTCATTCGCAGCCTCTCAAATATTCATAATTATCTCTAAAAATTATGTTACAAAAGTATATCGATGTCAATATCTACCACATGTATATATATTATTACGTAATAAACTCCATCACATATCCAACAACACGTAACGTTTGCTCATTAAGAACTTGGAATCGCACACCGATATCTAATTTCGAACTAAGTATATCAATGAGTTTAATCTGCAAAAGGTAAAAGTACAAAAAAAAAAATAGCAACAGTATGACACACTTTCACCAACTGTTATTATTAAATACTTTTGTTCTTCTATTCAAATCTTCAAATATAATCGCGCATATCGATAAAATATAGTGATTCAGAATAAATAGATAAATATTGATTAATCCGATCGAATAAAAACAACAATCATAAATCTTTTTTCTTATCGGCAAATGAAATAACACGGTATAATAATACAATTATTATCATTAAATATCATTAGTCGAGGCAGTTGAAATGAAACGGAAACAACGTAGATAAACCGGGAATGTATAGGACAAAAATAGACATTTTGAAAACTAGTAAATAATCGGCGTTACGTTAGTCGGCTAAGAACAAACAGTAAACTGTCGCAGAAACGGTTGTGAAGCTGCTGAACACAGCAGAGCTCCAGATCCTTGATAATTGTCCCCTCTTAATATCAATTAAACTTCGTTTATATAAGTGTACGAGCTCAAGGAGGTGTGATTCACTCGTGACAATCCATGAAACGACTATGCAACACCCGTTCGTTTTCCTATGTCAGAGAAAATATGTGTACACACAAATACTTACCGTTTTCTCTTCTTAAAACAGGAACAATTATCGAGGAACACAAACACCACAAGGAATGTAGATATATATATATCTTTTCAAATTTTATTAGTTAAATATATTATATATATACGTATACTTTCTAATCTAATGGAAAGCATTCAAAATCACAGGAAATAAAAGGCACTTCAAACGAACGTAGTTCAAGGCACGACAATTTGACGAGACGCGTATTCATTTGGTCCCAACAGCAGTATTGCCAAAGCCGCCATATTTAATTATGCTATGAATGGTCATTTCGTATTCACACATATGTAGTTAATTAACCATGTAAATTTTATATAATTAGGACATTTTATTTGCATTACGCGGACATTGTGTTTTATCTCTATTATCTATCATTGACAATAAACAGTTTAGGACGATTTAGAAAATTATACATATGCTTTACGAAAAACGAATAGAAACTATGTAAATAAAACATCCTTTTAGATAGTCTCCCATACAAACAAAAATATGTTTTTACGTTTTATGAAAAATGTATTTCGCATGTATATTATTTAAATGAATAAAACTTTGAGTTGTTCTAAACAAAAAGATAAATATAATTAAAATATAAAAAAATAAGAGTGAAAAAAATTCATTTCATTGGTGGTGACATCTAGTAAATGTTCCACAAAACACTTGCTTTTATATTAACCTATTATTCTTCTTATCTCTAATATGCTTTTCTTCTACGTAAGATTAAATATTGTTTCTTTATTCAAAATAATTGATATTAAATGATTGAAAATATTTTTATTATATGTATGATATAATGTTTAAAGATTTTTATTTACAATTATTTTTTTGAAAAAAATGTTAATTTGAACTTCCGATAGTTCGAGAAAATTCCGTCGAAGCAGATGGAACGTTCCATTGTTACTTACTTTCCATCATTAAAAAATGGCGATAACGCTCTATTTTATACATCGTTCGAGAGTTTGGAAATTCGAGATTCTTGTAAACACTAAAGAACTAGAAAATTTTGCAATCCTTCACCGCAGGTAAAACTGATAGTAAATTCACAAAAAAAAAGAGGAACTTTTATTTAATTGTTGATTCTCAATTTTGGATAAACTTAGATAGTCATTTGTTTATTTTTTTCAGAAATTGAGACACGACAATAATTTATCGATAACCCTGACCTATTATATATAACCCCTCAATTAAGAAATTAGATCGATATTTACAACAACAAAATCAATTGTCCATATTTAACGAATCTCTTTTTAAAATAGAATAGAAAATAAGTTCATATGTATCAAATTTATTTTGCTTTGTAATTAAATGGCAATATTATACTAAAAAAGTGAATTTAAATTGAATCAATGAATGAACTCGGTCATTTTCAAATGATTATTTTTCCCAATAACATTTGAATCGAGACCTTTGGATAAATTAGAGCGACCACACACACACACACACAAAAAAATAATTGTAAATGAAAAGTAAATACGACGCGATGCATGGTGTAATAGATTAATATTGTAAGGAAAAACTAGAAGAAAAGAAGTGTTAAATGATAAGAGGTTTTTTGAATTGAGCGCCATCTGATATTATGGCTCTCGGACTACTCCCATTCTCAAAGAAGTACATCGACATGAACCTCTCCGTAGTTTGTTTGCGTTCATCGGCTGTATGTATGAATTTGGTAGTGTTCGCAAGTTACAATAAAGCAGATAATTTTTCAATTAAAGTTGACTTAAGATTGTAATCGTAGTGCAGTGTGCGAAAACGAATTATCGCCGGATACGGAATCCATAACTGTTTAATGGATCCGACTATCGGTTGGTATCAACCAGAGCAGTTCGGCCCTGCTAAGGACTTATGGTTACACATTTGGGAAGCTGAGAAAGGTCTTGATATCTTAACCCTGAAGAACGATTCGTCGTCAAACGTAATGGGCGTTAAGATGCAGCAGGATTTTATAGCTTTTGATTCGGTCAACAATCGTACGGTGGCGAGTGGTCAGCAAAATACTTGCAATAGTTATTATAACCCATCACGTAGGAAAGGTGATAATCGTGCTAGTACCTACGGCATGAACTACAATTATGATGCTTTGGTTGGAGAATACGGTGGATGCCCGTGGCGTGTGCCTAATAAACATTATTCTAAAGGAGTTATTGGGTAAGCATGCTATTCACTTTTCTATAATCCTTACTTATTATGTTATTTTTACTATATTCCTATACTCGTATAGAAGCTTTGTCCATATGGGCATTATAAGGTTAGGTATACGTTCCCATTATCATTTACTCTCTCTCAATATTTCAACTAATTATTGTGACTCTCTTTTTCTCGAAAATATTGCAATACGACTGGAGAGGTCTGACCAACCGATCGATCGATTTCATACTTCCACAACTAATCCCCATGTTTTACTGTTTACTTATTATTACTATTAAAACGAATTGGCAAGCAGGAAGATTTAAACCATGCTGCTCTGCCTCTTCTCGGATATTGTTACATAATAGAATATTTATGGAATTTGGAATTAATGATTGGTTGAAATACTTATTCGCTTAAACTAACTTTTATCTATTATTTAAAATATATTCTTTTTTTATATTAATTATTTATATAAACTTTAATTTTTAAGCGATCATTTATTTAACCAAAAAAATATACTACTAAATTATATTATGCGAAAAATTTACAATACGATTTTACATTACCAAATGATACGAACTGATATTTCAATAATTAACATTTTTATTTTTAAAATTAATGATAATAAATTTAAAAAAAGAAAAATACATACAAATATACGAATAAAAATAAAAAAGCATTGTATGTTGTATTACACTTGAATATTAAAAAATATTAAACGTGTAAAAAAATAATGCATTGAATTTTTTGTTATAACGATGCAAAAATACAAAGAATAATATATTTGCAAGAAGAATAAAGTAAATTTTACTTTAGCAAAGTATGTAAATAATATTTTCTTATTTAGGTTACACGAAGAAATAGAAGATTTCTTCTCGTACATGTGCCCATCTAATGAAGAACATAATTTAAGAATGCGAGTGGTTAAACGTATAGAACAAGTAATATATGATCTTTGGCCAGATTCAAAAGTTGAAGTGTTTGGAAGTTTTCGAACAGGTCTATATTTACCTACTAGGTATGTACTATAATTAAATTTTTATCATTGATCTATTTCGATCTATGAATTATGAAAAAAAAGAAACAATATTCTTATATTTATTCTGCATCTATCATTGAAATTAAAATATTTGTAACATATAAGTCGATGATTATCTTTTTTATGATATAATCATAGCTTTAAAACAAAATAATGCTTACAGTGACATAGATTTAGTTGTAATTGGAATGTGGACAAATCTTCCATTGCGTACATTGGAACGTGCTTTACTAGATCAAAACATTGCTGAGCCATCTTCAATAAAAGTTTTGGATAAAGCCAGCGTTCCAATAGTCAAACTAACTGATAAAGAGACAGAAATAAAAGTAGACATTAGTTTTAACATGAATAATGGTGTAAAATCGGCTGAGTTGATAAACTCTTTTAAAAGACGGTTTCCTGTACTAGAAAAGCTTGTTATGGTACTAAAACAGTTTTTGTTACAAAGAGATCTTAACGAAGTATTTACTGGTGGTATTTCTTCATACAGTTTGATACTTATGACCATCAGTTTTCTACAAGTGAGTTTATATAGTCTAAGTAACCATGTATATATACATATGTATAAAATAACATCTATGTTAAATAAATTGATTACCCATGTAATCAATTTTAAGAAAATATATAAGAAAGAATATTTTTTTAGTTACATCCTAGGCAGAATGCTTATTGCTCAAGTTCTAATCTAGGAGTATTGCTGATTGAATTTTTGGAACTCTATGGTAGGAAATTCAATTATGTTAAAACAGGCATTCGAGTTAAGGATGGTGGTACTTACATATCTAAAGAAGAGGTAACAAATATTTATAATTTTTTTACTGCAAAATAAATACTATGTTTCAATAAAAAGTAATATATTATAACATCTCATAAATTAAATCTCCAATAATTCATTGTTAATAATTATTTTTTACTTATTGATTATTCACATATTACAATGTAACTTGTAATATTGTTTTTTCTTTTTTGAGAAAATATTTTTGAATATTTAATAAATTATAGGTTCAGCGAGACATGATAGATGGACATCGACCTTCTTTATTATGCATAGAAGATCCACTTACACCTGGTAATGACATAGGCCGTAGTAGTTATGGTGCTCTGTATGTAAAAGATGCATTCGATTGGGCATATTATGTTCTTTCTCAGGCAGTCAGTCCTTTAAATATTCTAGTTAATGATGCAAATAAAGTAAGGTAAGGTTGAATTAGATTATAATAGAGGTTACATATAGCTCTCTATTATATTTACTTTGTATGTAAAAAATCTGCAATTTTTATATAATTTCAAATGAAAAATAAAATAAAATAAATATTATATCTTTATTGTATACAGTATATTAGGAAGAATAATTCGTGTGACAGATGAAGTAATAGAATATCGTAGATGGATCAAGGAAACATTCCCGGTACCGCTAAGTGAGGTGGACTCGCTGTCTAGTTCGACTGGATCTGATGCATCCACCCTTTCAGCACCGGCCAGTGATACGGTAAATTTGTTTATTGTTTGCTTATTGCTAAAAGTATTATTTTCCTTGATAAGATATAGAATATAATAATAAATTTGTGATTAGTATGCATGATAAGATTGTGTATCTGTTTACTTTAAAGGATTCCGAATGTAGTCGTGGGAATTCACCTAATACAGGTGGAAAAGGAGAGGAGAATACTAAAGAAAGACATGTATATAATAATCAACAAGTTCATCATCATTCTAATTGGAAGAAACCTTTTAAAGGAACTTCTCATTGTACGTAAACTTGTTATATGTAATAAAAAAGGAAAAAAAAAAGATATTTAATGATAGAATTAAATCATTATGTAAAAATATTATTTTTGAAACAGTAAATCATCAGCACAGTTCCAGGGGAAATTATCGTGGTATAAATAATAATATTGGTGGACAGAATAAAATAAAACATAATCTTCATAGTAATGGTAGTCATAACAATAGCACTAGTCACAGTCCAAACTCAAGACCACACACATTGAAGAGGAAGAAACAATGCGTGGCGCAGCGTGGCCCGGGAGATTGTGTACGGTGATGAATTGTGCAAAGTAATTTTGAACAATGTTAAAAAATATCACTTAAGACACGAGTTTAATATTTACGATCGTGTGATATAAAAGCGACAACAAATCATTTTTGTCACATATAAACTAAATCATTCTGTCGCGACATCATTCTCGTAAGTTTTCTCCATTCAGTCTGCAGAAGGGGTTAAATATTTACAATTAAGCATTTGCAATTCGAATACGATATTATTCTTGACAGTACAAAAGATACCCCTGAAGTAGCTATATTTTTTATTTTCCAAGAATTAATATTTCACTCCTGTACGACAGAGCTTGTGTACCAAAGACGCGCGTACAGAATTGTAATATAATTCTAATTAAGCTAGGTACAATTTTCTTTGCATTAATTGCACATATTGCACATAAAAGTATAAAGAAAAAGAAAAAAGAAAAAAAATAATAATATAACAATATTTTGTTAAATATTGTTTCTCTAGCATTACACACACTTATTGCCACCTTTGAATAGCAATTGTGTTCATATCCGGTTTAAAAAAGGAAAAAAAAAGGAAAAAGAAAAGAAAACACTCATTGTAATACATTTATATATATATATAATACGATTGATATTCACGAGTATTAGTTGCGATAAATTTTTCTTAAAAATTTCACAAAACTGTAAAACAACTCTTGCTCTTGTAGTTATGATAAAGACTTAGTTTTCTATATGAAACTATATTCTTATAATAAGCGAGGGTAAGAAAAAAAATGGTGATATTGGGACTTATATAATGTAAATATTGTAATATACATAATCAAACATAGAAAAATAAGTCTAACAGTTATCTACTAAACTTTTTTATTTTGTATGTACCTAAAAAAACTAGTGTTTGTTACAGTAATAATATTACAGTAATATTTAATGTACATGTGAGAGTCCGCATTCGTGGAGTAAAAAAAAAAGAAAGAAAGAAAAAAAGAAAAAAGGAAAAAGAAAAAAAAAATAATAATAGTAATAATATTAATGAACTTCATTTTGTAATATAATTCCGATGTAATAATAATTATTTAGTATATTTTTTGGATTTTATTGAAATCATAAGTTCGTGAATGGGTAAATAAAAAAATTTTTATCAAAGTATTTAAGAAAATAAAAAAAAATAAAATAAGAATTGTGCATAACTATTATAGCAATCTGCTTTCAATTTTTGTAGTATTTTCTTGAAAAAAAAAAAAAAAAAAAAAAACGCAATTTTTGCAGATGTATTTATTTTGTATACAGCTTGTCTGATTTCTTAACAATGTTTGATATCTTTTTATATCCCCCCAACAACAATATTGTATTACTCTTCAATAAAAAGACGGTATATGTCAGCACCACACAAAAAGAAGGAACAAATCAATCATCAGTTATGCTACACTGCATTTAGCGAAAATAAAAAAAAATTAATTCTGTAGGAATGACAATATGCGAAAAAGCCTTGATATCATTTTAGATTCAAACGGTT
This sequence comes from Polistes fuscatus, assembly GCF_010416935.1. NCBI lineage: Eukaryota > Metazoa > Arthropoda > Insecta > Hymenoptera > Vespidae > Polistes > Polistes fuscatus. The sequence goes on along the minus strand of NW_025113107.1, from coordinate 2,872,694 downwards.
ATGCTTGAGAATTGTTCTGTATTTATTTTTACTATTGAGTGACATTCCAATAATTAATAAGTTTTAAAATCGCCCTAAAAACTTCATAAATTGTCCATTTTTTACAGCATTCAATTTAGGTGCTAATAGAAATAAATTAATTTTTTATATACAACTTTCTATATCATCACAAGTTTTATCTTACAGTTATTTATTTATATTCATTTTACAACTTAATAATATTGAAGTTTTTTTTTAATATATATCTATTTATATACATATTGTCTAATTCAATGTTTTATTATCATTTAATTACATCTACAAGTTAATTATGTTCTAGAGAGATAAGTAATTAAAATATTTATTTATATTGAAATAATGTTTAAACTTAAAAGTTTTATGTTGTCTAAATCTGTAATCATGTTGAAATTTTTCAATCCAAACCTTAGAATTTATTCTCGTCCATTCAAAATATTAGAATTTTTATCATCGTCTATAAAAATATAGTAAAAAATAAACTATAGAGCAATATTTCAAATGCAACGATATATTTTTATTGCATGTATATTTATTTGTTAATTTATATTTAGTATAATAATAAAAAAAATATGTATTCATGTAAAGAGAAAATCCTGTGGTTTTAAAGTATTTATTTAAACTTTCTCAGACAATTTGTACATGGAACGTTTATATTAAGATACTGTACAATTGCATTCTCGTCTACTTATTTAAATATAATTTACATATTACTTATATTTTGAAGGTAATCCTGTAATGGGATTAATTTCGACTTTTAGTATACGATCTAACTGAGCAAGTTGATGCTCTTCATCGAATGATTCTGGTAGGGGTGGGTATACTGAAATAAAAAATGAATATTTATCTTATCCATAATACCTGCATTACATACGCACAAAGTAGCTGTTATTAATAATATAAATATATTAAGAATACATAAAGTAGTATTTTACCGAATGTTTTGTAGAACATAAAATACCACATAGAGACAGCTGCAAGAGCTAAACTGTATCCTAAAATGAGTTTCCACTCTCCCGTAGGTGCCTCAATTTCTGCAAAAGTAGAACAAAAACTGGCACGATACAATGCCTTTTTTTCTTCTATCGTAAGCTTTTTCCAATCTCCCTTTTCTTTTTCTCTTAAAGCCTAGACGAATAATATTATGTACAATTTATAAATAAAGTATAAAAATTTTAATTTTCATTTTGATAAATATAAATACCAGCACGTCTGGAGTATTAGGCCTAAAACGAACTGCGGGCATTGGAAAATCAGTACGATCTATATATGAAAGACCGTTGTTATGTCCAGGACCGACAATATCTCTGTTACCGATAGTAGCTAAATCATTTTGCAAGTTCCTTGTAAATTGCTTATTACCTTGACGTAAACAAGCTAGAATAGCACGGCTATTCATTAAGTTATTCATTTTTTACTGCAACAATTATTGAAAACATATGAAAGTTTCATATTTTGTAAAATTTGTAATACACAAATTAATAGAACACTTATTTTCTATATACTCTTAGTATTATATGCTCTTTGCTATAACAAAAATTGTCTTCAATGATTTTAACAAAAAATAATTAAAATTTCTAAGTAAAATGAGTTTACAGGTGATTTGAAATTAATTTATTGCTGACAAAATATTATTATTAAATGATTATTTATTAAATTCTGATTTTTTGTTAAAGAAGTACTAAGTTAAATGTCAAAAAAATACAAATAGACAATATGCAATTTTATTACAAAGTATGCAATATGATAACAGATTGTCAAAAAAAAGTTTATAACTGTTCAAATTGTTTAAATTATAATATATTTCATTTACATTGTGTTTCTTATATTTTTACAATCTTAAACACATGTGATAAATTTTGAAAATACATAAAATCTTACGTGAATATATATGCAGACAGTTATCTAACATTTAAATAACTGTTAAAATAAAACGAAAATATCGACTGCATAAAACTCTAAATTAATGAAAACTCTTCTAAAATAATAATTCAAATAAACATTCGAATATATATATATATAGAAATCATTTTAGAAATACATTTGATTCTAAATTAAAATTAAATATCGATGACTTACTGGTAACACTTCCACAATGCAACCAAAAATGGCCGTCGATAAGACGATTATGTCATTCCCCAACTATACTTGTAGAGATTGTGAGGAAAAGTTTACAAGCTCCATAGATATTCCGAGGATAGTCTAGAATAGAGTTTTATAGTTCAAATATAATCGATGAAGTAACATTAAATATATATATATATATATATATATCATATAACGAAGGTTGATTTTTATTGGTTATTGGATTCCAGAATCGTTTCTATTGGTGGATTCATCAATAAGGCTGATACGACAATGTAGCTCTAAATTTTACGATAAATTCAAAACAGAAAGGAAATTAAATTTGTAAAATTGTAAATATTGTAATGTAGTAGTATTACAATATAGTATTTAACACATATTTATAATATAACATAATATAGATATCAAACGTTTAGAGAATTTAATTCGATAAATGTAACGCAGATGGCGCAGTGATAAACGTTGTGATACGGTACACTTGTTCCAATTTCCTTCAAACGGTTGTAAATTTGGGTTAAACTTTGTTTTCTTCTGTGTGCATATTGAACAATTTTAACTATATAATTAAAAAAACATGGAAAAATATTCGGATAAACGTTCGGATAAATATTCGGACAGATATTTCGATAGACATTCGGATAGACGTTCAGATAGATATTCAGATAGACGTTCGGAGAGACGTTCAGATAGGCGTTTGGAAAGACGTTCAGATAAACATTCGGATAAATATTCAGATAGACATTCGGATAAATATTCAGACAAACATTCAGAAAAACGACCAGAGAAACATTCGGAAAGAAAAACCGCAACAGAAACAATGCCAGAGAATCGAAAGAGGACTCATGATCTCCTAACAGCAAAAACAGGAGGTGCCTACATACCACCAGCTAAACTACGCATGATGCAAGCAAATATCACTGATAAGTCTGGTGCTGCTTATCAACGTATTGCATGGGAGGCATTAAAGAAATCTATTCATGGTTGTATCAACAAAGTTAATGTAAGCAATATTGGTCTTATAACAAGGGAACTTTTAAGAGAAAATATTGTTAGGGGAAGAGGTTTGTTAGCTCGTTCTATTATACAAGCCCAAGCAGCTTCTCCAACTTTCACTCCTGTCTATGCAGCACTTACAGCTATTATTAACTCTAAATTTCCTAATATTGGAGAACTCATATTAAAGCGTCTTATTATACAGTTTAAGCGTGGTTTTCGTAGAAATGACAAACCTCTTTGTATATCATCTGGAACATTTGTTGCACATCTTTTGAATCAACGCGTGGCACATGAAATTTTACCTCTAGAGATTTTGACGTTACTCGTTGAAACACCTACGGATGATTCCGTAGAAGTTGCCATAGCGTTCTTGAAAGAATGTGGTATGAAGTTAACAGAAGTATCTCGTAAAGGTATTGAAGCTATTTTTGAAATGTTGAGAAATATATTGCACGAGGGTCAATTGGATAAGCGTGTACAATATATGATTGAAGTCATGTTTCAAATTCGAAAGGATGGCTTTAAAGATCACCCAGCAGTTCCTCAAGAATTAGATCTTGTAGAAGAAGAAAATCAATTCACGCATCTCATACAATTAGACGAAGCAATAGATTCGCAAGACATTTTAAATGTTTTCAAGTTTGACAGTGATTATGTGGCTAATGAAGAAAAATATAAACAATTAAGCAACGAAATTCTTGGTTCGGACGACAGTGATTCTGAAGGCAGTGAAAATGAAGAAGGAAGTTCCGATGAAGAAGATAGCAATGCTGAGAATACAGAAGAAAAAGAAGGTGTTATTGTAGACAATACAGAAACTAATTTAACCGCTCTTAGAAGAACTATTTATTTGACTATACATTCTTCGCTCGATTTTGAAGAATGTGCCCATAAATTAATGAAAATGCAGCTTAAGCCAGGACAAGAAATAGAACTTTGTCATATGTTTTTAGATTGTTGCGCGGAAATGCGTACGTACGAAAAATTTTTTGGATTGTTAGCGGGACGATTTTGTGCCATTAACAAAATTTATGTTACACCTTTTGAACAAATTTTTCAAGATTCTTATCATACAATACATCGATTAGATACTAATAAGTTAAGGAACGTATCCAAATTCTTTGCTCATTTGTTATTTACCGATTCTATATCATGGGAAGTATTGTCGTGTATAAAATTAAACGAAGAAGATACTACCAGTTCTAATAGAATTTTTATTAAAATATTATTCCAAGAACTTTCAGAATACATGGGTCTTTCAAAACTTAATCAAAGAGTTAAAGATGTAACATTACAAGAAGCTTTCAGTGGATTATTTCCCAGAGATAATCCAAAAAATACACGCTTTGCTATTAACTTTTTTACATCTATTGGTTTAGGTGGTCTAACAGATGACTTGAGAGAACATCTCAAATCGTGATTATAAATTCGTTATTAAATGTAAATATAATGATTTTATGTTATATAAATCCTAATTTGTAATGCAGAGATATAGGAATTGTAATGCAAATCAGTAAATATTAACAAGGGCTTATTTTTTCTTTTACAATTAAATAAAAAATGTTTAATTACTCAATGAATTTACTAATAAGTTATAGGATTTTATAATTACAACTCGCGATCATGATATATTGTGTTAATTCGTTTTATTTTTGAAATAACAAATAAATCAATCAATTCTCATAAAAAATACTCTAACAGAACTTCATTTAAAAAAAAATTTATTTAAAAACACGTTTATTAGGGGGGGTAGAGGTAAGGAAAATCATCTTTGTATATAAAAAGTGTCCGTCGAAATGTATCAAATTATGGTGGCGCCACATTAGCATCAGGGTAAATTTTAAAGGAAGCGCCAAATATTATTAGAGGCTGAGGCGAATCATTTTTTCTGTTTTTGGATTTAAGTCCACTTGGAGAACTTTTCACAACACAAATTTTACCCATAACTGTTTTGTTATTCACATACTTTTTCATAAAATTAAATGTTAAAATGTTAAATGTACTATTCACAGTTCATGAAATAAAATCACTCTAGCTACATGTTTTCTCATAATAATTCTTTAAGGTTATATTTACTACATTATTTTGTACTACACAAGTAGTTGAAATTTTCAATAATTAACTACTTTAGTCGTCAATGATATTAGATTTTTTAACTCTGCATACTTCAATTCGTCTACAATTGCTACATTCATACCATACCTTTTGTCTGCACCAGCACCATTCTGGAAGGTTTGTGAATTATTATTTTTAGCAAAAGCTGGACACATTTTCAAATTTTCTCCCATAAGAGATGATTCTCCAGCGCAAAAAAGTTGGCACACGACCACCAGAACTAAAAAAAATGAAGATATACATTTTATTGCTAGCTATTTGCTAATTCGAAATCCATATGTTTTAAAATTTTTTATTAATTATTTAATTAGTTATCAATAATTAAAAATTTGAAAATTTTTTGTGTTAATTCTCAGTAAAGCAACGTAGTTAGCCACAGCAGAAAAAAATGAATAAGTGCACTAATTTGCTAATAAAATGTTTATTTAAAATACATAACTTTTAACTTTATTAATTAATTATTTAATTAGTTATTAATAATTACAAATGTGGAAACGTCATGAAGAGGTTATATGTTATGCGCATGCGCAACCACAAATTCAAGATGCATGCGCACTTTGAAAAAAATAAAAGTAAAGTTGGTAAACATGCAAAAAAAAAGTAGACTGGTGAGCTTCTATGTACTTCTGTATCTTTGATTATTATAAATTCATGAATGTATCAACTTAGCAAAGATAAGCACACAAAAAAAATAAATTAATATGATAATGTGATAAATGATTTAAATAATTTATAGCGGAATCTTTTAAAGACTTTTTATTTCCTACTTTTTTATTTAACATTACGAGGTCTAACATTTAAAATGACATTTAAATAATAAGTTATTATCGATAGATCAAAGAGTCAAGATGACTAATCGTAATCTTCATATAAATAGATGAACATAAATTGTGCTAACTCTATTCAGAGTTACACATTGTCAGTATAATCTCCTCTCAATTCTTAAACTTAACCCTTTTATTGGTTGTTAGCTTTTCATACGTGATTTTCGCAAGGTTGCAATTATTTTCTGTAAATATACGTTCTTATCACATTTTTCAAGTGTTGTATGACCACAGCAACAAAATATTTTTGTAACATGGAAGGTAGACCTATAAGGATTAATATTGACAATAAGATATAAATTTGTCTACTAGAATCCAACCGTGTAGTCAATTGTTTTTATTTGAAACATTGAGATATATCTTCTTTTATCATATTAATCATTATATAATATTATTTTTTTTTAACTATTATATAGTTAAAAAAATCTTATATATTATATCTATTTTCAATCGTTTGTTAATTTATAAATTTTATACAAAATTTTTTAATTTATTGATAAAATAGAAACGGTGAAGAATGAAGTCACTAAAAATTTTAATGCGACGTAATACCTATGGAAATTTTATTTCATTCAATAAGTATGTATACAAAATGGTTTTTCTAAATTGAAAGTAAAAATAGATAAAAATGGGTGATTAAAATATTATAATAATATTAAATATATTTCTATAGCATTTCAGAAACATCTAAATGTGTAATAAACAGCGTAAGATTTGGATCTACTATAGATCCCAAAGAAGTTGAATTTTTTGAAAAAATGAGTAATGATTGGTGGGATCCCAATGGTCGTGTATTTCTTCTTCATCAACTTAATCGCAATAGAATACAATTTGTACGAGATGGCTTAGCTAACACAGGAATTATTAAAGGTGATACAAATTTACCATTAAAAGGTACTAAGATTTTGGACGTCGGATGTGGTGGTGGAATATTATCTGAACCTTTAGCCAGAATAGGAGCTGAAGTTACTGGAATAGATACTTCGTTGCAGTTGATAGATGTTGCTAAGAAACATGCCTTATTAGATTCTGACTTATTAGGAAGATTAAATTATGTTCAAACTTCTGTCGAAAATTTTGAGAAAGAAAATAAAGAGAAGTATGATGCAGTTGTAGCTTCAGAAATCATAGAACACGTTATCGATCCACAATTGTTTCTTAAAGTAAGTATTTATGACATAAAAACGAATCAAATAGATTAACCCGTTATCCGCCAAGCTGCTATTGATTAAGTGTCGTTTCAATACCATGTGTACCAAAAATGATACAAACTATAAGGCTTAATAAATTATATATCATTTGGCATAGAAATGAGTTTCTTGGAAATGGTACACGTGGCAAGGAATACGTTAAATACATGAAAGCACAAGAATTTTTTTATACTTCTTTATTTTTAACTATCAATTATAATTAGTGTTGTTCAGCAATTGTGAAGCCTGGAGGGTCACTGTTCATTACTACACCAAACAGAACTTTGTTATCTTGGTTGAGTGTAATTATTGCAGCAGAATATATATTTAAATATGTACCGATTGGAACACACGAATGGAATAAATTTATTTCGCCAGAAGAAGTTCAACGTTTGCTAGAAATTTGTAAGATACTATATATATATACATACGCATCATATAGATTGATAAGATTATTATATAATTATAAATTCTTAGTTGTATTATTCTGACAAAATATTTTCTTCTATTAGATGGTTTAAAAACTAAACTGATTCATGGATTAATGTATAATGTATTAAAACACGAATGGATTTGGTCATCGAATACTTCGATGTTTTATGCTCTTCACGCATTCAAAAAATAAATGGTACAAACTTTTTATATTACTCGTATAAAAATATTTCTTTCTTTTTACTTATACTATGTAATTTAGAAAATGTAGAAACAAAATAAAACGAACAAATTAACAAAAAAAATGAAAAGATTTATCTTCTTAATATTTTTATAAATGTATAATATAATTTATGTATATGTATTTATATATCGATTTATATATATATATTAAATTAAGAATCATATTCTACAAAAGTTGAGTCTTCAGGATATGTAACGCCAATTTGTTTTCTAAGTTCATCTTCTAATTGTGCAAGTAATATAGATGTCTCGTGAGTCATTAGCGGGTGTTCTACCTTACCTATACAGAATACATATATAGTTGTTAAAAAAAAAGGCAATGTTATATCAAGAATTGATATTAACTGTTTAAGTCCTAGAGGTCTTTAGAAAAATCGTGTTCAATAATGTAGCTTTTGGACAAAAGATTTAAACAGCATGATTGTATTACTTGGGACTCAATGGTTAAAAGAATGGAATACCTTGTTGAAGACACAAACGAACTGCATTCGCTTCATAATATAATCCCTCGCTATTTTTGAAATTCATTTTATATTTAGATGCCGGTAAGGGAGTTTGGGAATGCAGCCCTGGTAAATATAGTTCAGTAGGACACCAAAAATTTGGTACACGTATTGTTCCCTTTTCTCCATAGATACAAGCTTCGTTAGACAAAGTTACTAAACTATGCGTTAAAATAGTAGCTGTTATGTTTTCATTGTACAAAAGTGTTGTAGAAGTTGATACGTCTACACCATCTTCGTTTACGAATCCAATAGCTTTAATCATATGAGGCATTTTATTATTAAAAATCATGCAGAGAAATTGCAAACAATATACGCCTAAATCCAATATGGTACCACCACCCAAGCTCTTCTTACTAAAATTATCATAGAGAACTTGTAAAATATTTATGTATATAATAATTATTTAGTTTAATTACAGATGCGATCAAATATAAAGTGATATTATTAATATATAATAAAAATAAATAGGTCTATTTACGTACTTGACTCTTTCAACATTTTCTAAATTAAATCCAAATGGAATAATAACTTGACGAATTTCTCCTATCTTGCCGGATTCAATTTCTTGTTGAATGATTGTATAAGATGGGAAAAAACGACTCCAAACTGCTTCCATTAGGAAAAGATTTTTACTTTTAGCAAATTTTATCAACGATTTCGTTTGCTTCACATTCATCGTTAATGGTTTCTCGCAAAGTACATGTTTACCATGTTCTAGCATAATCCTTGCTAATTCATAGTGTGTTGTATTCAACGTACCAATATATACAACCTCTGACATATATAACAATTAGAAAAATTAGCTTTTTATTCCTTTACACGCATATTTTAAATATAATAACGTACTATTACATACCAATATCTTTATCTTCTGCTAATAATATATAATTATCATAAGCTCTTTTAATATTAAAATCTTTTACGAAATTTTGCGCTCTCGATAAATCTTTTGCCGCAACAGCAATTACTTCGTGCTCTTCTTTGGACGTTATACTCGCTACAAAGTCATGCGAAATTTTTCCAGCGCCGGCTATACCCCAACGAGTGGCCATCTAATTGGAAATATAAACTTTTAGATAATGTATTTACTTCTAATGTTAACTTTACTAATTTAAATAATACGAGAACGCTCATTATTTATCTTTGATAAAATAATATTGATTTTACATAAATTTCTCTTTATTGATATAAAAATCTGTATCGTGAAGTTTAACATTTTTAAACTACTAAAAATATGGTTTTAGATAGAATATATTTCACTACAATTACAAGTAGTTATAATAATTAATTTATTACTTACTTTGCAAACGTTATATTAAATCGTTTTAATCTATCTTGCGGACACAGTCGTCGGATAATTATTGTATTAAATAATAATCTTGATATATCCCTAAGATAAGGAAGTATATATTGAACATGTGATAAGGATAGACAAAAAATTACGTAAATAAATAATATTATCATTTAAATATTAAGATATAATTTTTATATTCTTGTATAGATATAAAAGTAGAATAGATTTTGCTATGAAAATAAAGTTTTATAAATGTTATATAATATTTAAATACATCGATAATATAATATATATACATCAAACATCATGTTGAATAAAAAAAATTTGAAAGCGCGGCATTCTTGATATTGCATACTACGAATACAAATCAGTGTTTGAATAATCCGACAAATGAAAATTATTAGACAATTATTATTTTTTAAATCATCAGTATATAATATAACTATTAATACAATAGTAATTGAAATAATTAGTCTAAATACAAAAAAAGTAGAAAAATAAAAAAGTACGATCATCAATTTACAACGTACTTTTAATGGAAAACTACCTTAATGACTCAAATGTTATTAAAACAAATCTGTATGTCGTGCAAGGGATCCTTTTATTCGGTTTAATTTTTAATTTTCCATCTTAAATTAATCGTTAGAATTATATTGAATAATAAAAAATACAAATGTGCATTGTTAATGTTTATGGTTGATGAAAAATTGAACAACCCAATGATATTTGTGTAAAAGTATTTAATGTCCGCAGTGTAGATACACGTCACGTGATAGATTATACACGTTGTCCAGTCACGATCGAGATTTTCGTAAAGGAAAAGTTCGTTCGTCGTCGTAATTCATTAAACAATACATTCGTGTTTTTCCGATATCATGCGCAATGTTGATCATTATCACATAATTTATTAAATTATTGAAATAATCGTGGAAAGTCGCGTAATAGGCTGACTTGATCGAATTTGTTTATTATTCTGCACTGTCATTTTCAATTTATTCTATTAATTTCTCACTCTCAAATCTGATTTCGAAGTGAAGTTAACATGGACGGTAACAAAGATGAGGCTGAAAGATGTGTCGATCTTGCGGAACGTTATATTCGAGAAAAAAAATTCGAAGATGCGGAAAAATTTATACGCAAGGCACAAAAACTTTATCCGACCCAAAAAACAGATGGTAAGAAATAAAAGTTCTCGTATGATTTTTGTTACTTCAGATTTTTAAAAGATCACTCATTACTCCTATAAATAGTATTAATTACATTTAATTGAGTGCAAGATTAAGGGTGCGATTAGAAATGTAATTAATATTGTTATTTAAATATACAGTATGGATTACTTTGTTCTTGTAATAATTAATCATGTCTCAGTGTATCGTCAAGTAGAAATACAAATAATTACCTTTGTTGTTTAATCTATAGAAGAGATGATTTTGTATATTATTTTTATAGATCTATTAACAAAAGTAACAAATTTATTAAAACAAAATGGAAAAAGTGAATCGGAGCCTACCGTTAGAAAGAGGCATACCGCTAATAAAGAAGGCTCTCAAGCGCAGGCTACTGTCGAATATACAAAAGATCAACTTGAAGCTGTGAAAAGGCATAGATACATATATATATGTTTAATATATAATTTTATTCTATTTAATATTTATATATATACTAGTACAATGAAAATGATATTTTTTAACATAAGAGTATAAACTTAAATAATTACAAATAATACAGGTTTGTCATTGTTTAATCTAATCAAACGTTTATAGAATTAAGAAATGTAAAGATTATTATGAAATTTTGGGAGTAAATAAAGATGCAACTGATAGCGATATCAAAAAAGCTTACAAAAAATTGGCGCTTCAATTACATCCTGACAAAAACAAAGCACCGGGAGCTGCAGAATCTTTTAAAGGTAAATCATCTTAACAACATATTATTTAACGACATAAAATAAATAATAGATTAAAAATGTTATGTAATTTTTAAATTAAGCTATTGGAAATGCTGTTGCTATTCTTACGGATGTTGAGAAACGGAAACAATATGATCTTTACGGTCCCGAAGAGGAAAGACTACAAAGTAGCCAAGCTCGTCAGACTCATACACATTATAATTACACGCGAGGTTTTGAAGGTAATTAGAATATTTAAGTATTTTTAATTAAAATGTTTATTTAAAATGTTTATTAAATATTATTTAGCTGACATCACTGCTGAGGAATTATTTAATATGTTCTTTGGTGGAGGAATACCTCAACAAGAATTTTATATGAGACGTACAGGTGGTAGATGGATGAGACAGCAAGAAACACAATCTCAGAGCTCTCATTCTCAGGTATCAAGAAAAGTAGAAAATATAAATATTTTAATATTATATAATGTATTTTTTTTTAAGATAATTATGAATAATTTATAATCTTTTAGCAAGCAACTGGATATACGACGTTTGTCCAATCATTGCTTCTTTTGTTGTTAATATTGATATCTATGATGAGCAGTTTTTTTATATCAGATCCTATATATAGTTTACATCCTAGTGCGTAAGTATTCATTATTATTGCAAGAGTGATGTTTTTTATTAATTATATGATTTTTGAGATTACAAAAACGAATAATACATTGTAAAACTTATTATCAAGATGTTAACATTTTTCATTCCTTTATTAGCAAATATTCTATAACAAGAAAAACTCAAAAACTTAATGTACCATATTACGTTAAAGAAAATTTCCATACCGAATATCAGGGCAGTTTGCGTCGATTAGAAATATCAGTTGAGGAAGAGTATTTGTTGACTTTAAGACAAGACTGTTATAGGGAAAGAAGTTACAGTACGTTAAAAATAAGTATAATATTTTTGTACTATAAAAATATTCTATATTAATACTGAACCATTCTCTTATTATTCGTAGGAGAAGCGATGTTATGGAAAGCTCGTAGTTTTCAAGATTCGGAAATGTTCGAAAAAGCTAAACGTATAGACACACCTTCTTGTACAAAACTACAAGGATTGCAAGTTCAATAGCGTATACATATAACTCATTAGAAATTGTGTTGTTGTAGATAAATGTATAATATATTCACAAGTACATATTTCTTTTGAGTGTGATGCAGCATGTTTTGAGTTATATGTTTATATCTATTATTCATAAATCGCGCGCCTTGCATAGCCTGTCATTAATTATTACATGGACCATGCATGATGTTTGATCTGTATCTATGTCGAATTGTTAATTTTTTTCCTAGAAGATTAAATTGCAATGGCAACTTTGTACTATTAAAATAATATTTAATTTAAATGATACATATAGCTAGATAAAAGGATTCATATTTAAATTTTTGTTCGATTAATCAAATAATTGTATAAAGAATATCACCGAATACCTTCGTTAATCGAATAATGTTCTTAGCGGTTCTGAAATTATTTTTGTTATCTTAAAACTTTTTATAAGAATAAGAAATTATTTAACAATTTTTTTTAAATCCAGTCTCTTACACAGCATTACATGAAAAACCGGATATGTTGAGGCAATGTAAAGTTTTTTCTTGTTTTTTAATATATAATAATATATAAAAGATTTTTCTCTTGGCTGTGATGAAAGTAAATGATGGATATAACATGTTGAGACGTTATCAATAAACGTAAAGGTGTCTTTATAAGATTTAAAAACAGAGCAGTCAAGATTGAGGTTTCCACGATAAAGTATTATTAATTTCTGCAATAATTGTCAAAGCTTGTATAGTAAAAAACATAATTGAAATATTTATAATAATATAATATATTAAGTTTTAAGGTTAACACGACATAAAAAAGATGATCTTACATTAGTAATAACGCATAATTGTTAAAAAACTATATATTTAATATAGTTTAAATGCATCATCATAATGCATCCTATTTAATTGTATTATTTTGTCTTAAACAATTAAGAATGAAAGAAAGAAAAGTTATTTCCAATGAATAATAAAATTTGATTCTGCCAATGTATACAGGGAAATTGATATACAAGAGAATCTGCTTCTATAAGATTAAATTGAAAAAGTTAATTCGTTTATAGATTAAACCAGTTAGGTATATATCTTATCGCATTATAAACTTTTATATGAAAACAGGTGATTTTGGGATAAATAGTATTATTGATGAGATTTGTATGCAATTACAAGTCATTAAGAATGGGTATTTAAAAATAAATAAATAAATAAATAATGAAAAATATATCATACATAGAAATTAGATAAACATTTGTAAGCTCAGAGTATAGTTCATCTATTGTTAATTATTTACTTTTAGCTATTAAAATATATATTTTAGCGCGACGAGCACATCCTACTCTATCGGATTGTGCTTAAATGAAATAAAAAATAATGTATCCAATACTATACACTATTATTTTAAATCACTTTAATATATAAATATATACATTTAATCTTAATCATCATGCAATGGTTTCGATCACTTCAACGCGAACGTATCTTTAGAAAAGTGTATTGCAACAAAACAAACACTTTTCTTCTTCTTCTTTCTCTTATTAGTGCAATGCTATTTTTATTAAATATTTAAAATTTTAATCCTTTATATAATAATCGTCATAATTAAGAAGAAAGAAAGAAACAAAAATGTATCTTAACGTATTCGATTTGCTCATGTTCATTATAAATTATTTATTTACATATAAAAATTTTAAGAGCAGTGATTTATGTATCACGTAAATACATCATCTAAATATTATTATTATTATTACTTGCAACTGCGAAATAAAGATATTCTCGGCAAGTAACTAATTGTTATTATTACATAGATGATATCGTAACTTGTAATATTTGATTAAATTATTTGAGAATGAAAGAACAAGAAATTTGTATTTAATACACGTAGCATTACGTTGGTATATATGTATGTGTATAATTAAGTATATATAAATGACAGACGATTTAAACTTTCCGAAATCACCGGAATTTGTTTCTCTGCCAACATGGTCTGACAAATGTAATCACATACATACATACATACATACTATATTCATAAATCAAGGTCTTTCCGGTTAACGGGCAGAAAAATAAAATTAAAATAAATTACAAGGGTTTACAATAAAAACTCAAAATACGATTTATTATAATTATTTTTGGGACTGTTATAATCCGGCCATTAATATATTTCTTCGAGTATAAAAAAAAACTATATTGTATCGTGTTGTTATCGTAAGATTCGTTTACGATGCCTTGCTTTTAAAAACGTTGTCAAATTTTTTTTGTCTTTTTTTTAACGAGGGGTTAACTAGATTTACGTCATTAAGAATTTTTATTATATTTCTTTAGTCGTTTTTCTCTGACCTCACTTTTAACGCAGTAAGTTTAATCTTCGAAGAAGTGCATTCTTTTGCAACGTTGTCGCTAAATGCTTAAACGATAAAATATTTCAAAATAATTAAACATAAAAGTAAACAAGAAATGTCTCTTTGCGCAAGAACGCACGCTTAACTTATTGTTTCTGTATTTTGTAAAATCAAATATTTTCGTTCGGTTATTTTAAACAATATTTCCATTTATAGCAAATATAAAAAAAAAGTATTTACGTATTTCAGATAACAGAAAAAGCGAGTCTTCTTCTTCTTCTTTTTTTTTAGTAATTGCACTCGTACGAATCGCAGTTATATAGCGAAGGTACATTGACGTATTATCGGAACAAGGGTTATCGTGCCGGACGATAAACAAATTGACCCAAGAAATTTTAAGAAAAAAATGGATAAAAGGACGGTGGATCATCATTGTGATAATAATGGGGCAGACGACCGAACGATTAAAAATCAACGAAAGGCACGTGATCGAATAAAACGTCATTGCGAACATTGAGGAAAAGAGATCATCGTTATTTCTTTCTCAATATACTGAGTTATCTTACTAAATAGGAAATATCGTAATAGTGGATTTAAACCAGATAGTTAATTCCAAGTTATGGTCTTCATTTTATTATAAAATTAAATTAAAATAGTTAAAATTACATGAAAAATTGTTCAAACTGAATACCTTTAATTTGAGTATAAGCTTTAATCATGGATTGCTGAATTTTTTAAACTTTCCTATTATTTTCTATTATTTTAGATACTTTCGCAAGTATTATGCTATTCATAAAGCAAGCTGTTATTATATTTGACTTTTGTATCCTGAATCCACCACATTGCAATACTTCTTATTTATTAAGAAAATCCTTACATATACATAGTGAACTATACATTATGAATTTATTTATTTTTTTTCAAAGATTGTTCCAAAAATTTAAATATTACTTTGTCCGAAGTTCGCTCTGTTCTATTTTACGATTGTAATAAAACAAAAAGGAAGAGAAACAAATTAATCTACAACGAATTGATGATATTTTTCTAAGGAAATGGATTATCAGCATTACGTTAAATGCAACAAACAGCTGCAAACGAGTGAAAGGGCATGCGATAAAAGGATTTCTATGGAACTGACGGAAGAAGAGGAATACGAAGAAGAAGAAGAGGAAGAAGAAGAAGAGAACAAAGAAAAAAAGAAGAAGATGTTATCATCGAATCATCACGCAAGTCCAGAGATTAAAACAGAGACGAGACTTGGTCTGTGCTCTGTTTGTCATCTCAGTCTAACTGGGAAAACTACAGACGAGACAAATGTTGCTTTAGAACGAACATCTATTTCTTTCCAAGGACATCTCTTGTGTCGTCGTTGCATAGAACACTATTCCTTTCAATCAGGTCAACGCCACGTAAACGCAGATATCTTTAATTTCGTTGTCCTCTCTTTTCTGATATGCACTTATCTCTTCTTTTTTTTTATCTCTTCCCACGCTCAACTATCCTTATTATGTTTGTAAGTTAAAGTACCAAGTGCCGCTACGTCGGTGGCACTGATAATCAATTATTTTCCTTATATAAAACATACTTGCACAATTCAGTGAAAACCAATTACAACGACAAAAACAATTTGTAAAATACGATATGAATTATAGTAAATTCTTGAATTTACAATAACAATGTCTCTACAGAAGGACATAAAATGATGGACTCTACCTATCCTGATAATTGCAATGTCGAACAAAATGATGCCAAATATTATCAGCAACAAAGTTACTTTAACTTATTACGGAAAGATGACAGAGATCAATACAGTTCTGAATTAAAATTCAATGTACAAACTACCTGGGAATGTTCTCGTAGACCAATACGCTGTCCTCGCGTCGATTGTTCCGTTAACGTTGCTTTTTCGGCATTAACGCATCATTTCCTTTTCGATCATCCGGAAGTACCTATTCTGAGCGTCGATCCTGGGCTGAAAAGCACATTAATTGTTGGTTTCTCAGCACTTTCTTATAACACCAGTCGATGTTTAGCTCTTCTACTGGTATCTGGTAAATTATCGTGAGTATTATAATTATCATCATGAACTAATCGATTTTAATAAACCATGAATTCGACTCAATTCGTTAAAATTTATTTTTAATATGAATTTTTATTTGATTGCAAGAGACTCTGCTGCACGATTGTTCAATAGTAACCAGATCAATCCTAAATATCGGAACCGTCTACCACTTCCACTATTAGCTGCTCGTTTACCCCCTACAAACAGTTATTCACTTTCCAATGAGGTTTATGCTAGTGGAGAAGGTCAATGCGAAAGGAATATAATAATCGTCTGGATCGCGGGATTGGATATCGGAAATGCTGCAGATATTCTCCGATATACTATTCAAGTACGTTAACCTATATATTCATTTTTTAAGATATCAAATTTGTGTAAACAGGCTAAAAAAAGGTTTTTAAACAGGTCGTAGATAATATCGATAACGAAAGTTTTCGATCGTTAACATTTACGGGTCCAATAAATTCACTGAGGACTGCACAACGTCCCCAAGAAGTTTTCTTTAAAGGTGATTGTATCGTTCTTCACGAAGGTTTGATCGGTCATATTACTTCTGGCTGTTCCAATCTCAACTTAAATGTTATCATACATTAGTCACGTTTTCGATAATCGGAGAATATTTTATGTTGATAATTTGACGCAGATCATTAACGAGAAAATACTCGTTTGCGATATTAGATTATTATGAAAAATGATAAAAGAAAAATATAATTTAACAAGAAAACCATATAGAAATATTCTATTAGTATTATATATATATAAAAATGGAAATACAAAATTGCTATATGTATCACAAGCTGGTCATAGCAGGAGGACGAGCATATGCCTTAGGAATAAAACCATATTTCCGAGTTTTGGGTGCATATGCCCAAAGCCAACCATCAACCGTCTGATTTCCCAAATCTGCATATATCCAGTCGGCTCTTCTTACTGATAGATCATCTGGCGCCTGCGCCTTATAATCGTAGAGTACTACTAATTCGGTGCCAGGAGTTTCTTCTCTGAAGTCTCGTAAACTTTTCTGTTGTAATTGTTCGCTTCCCGTTATATTTCCATTGCCAGTCTCTTTTAAAACAAATGTCATATTATTAGGTTTTTAAATACTCATTCGTGCAACCTAAATGTATGTTTTATGATACGATAATTTTATATATAATCATTTTTGTTTATCAGAATTTTAATAAATAAATGTATTTGTCATAAATTGTTACTTTATATGTATTAAGAATATAAACTACAAACCTAATGTATGCGTTTCCGCCGAAGTTGCTGTCGTTGCAGCGGTACCTGTTGTTGCATACGAGTGAAGTACATGTCCTGGATAAACGAATCCAGATGGTACAAATCCTTCGTTACCGTCGCAATGTCGAAGCACCCAAAACCAATCAGGGTCGTCTCTATTTAGCACAGTTACGAATTCTCCTCTTTCAACGCTTACGTCGTTTTCATCTCGTGCGACAAATGTATATAACACAATATATCTTCCAGCTGAGGGATCCTTTAAATAAAATGAAAAATAACTTAATATTTATATATATTAGTTTAATTAATTGAAGTTATCATGTTAAATTAATTATACCTTGAAAAAGGGATGCACATCTGGTTGAGACGATATTGTTTGTATAGAATTTTGCGATTGAGTAATATTAGATCTATTAACATTAATATCAGCGGTTACAACATTGCGAGTATAGCTTTCACAATCTGATGCTGACCCTGTATCAGTTTGTTGTACATCCAATGCTTGAGAGCGACCCGTACTGGAGATATCACCGTCACCCTCATTGGATCTAGGCAATTTTTTTTTAACATTATTCATAAGAGTAGCAAGCGTCAATTCAGCTAATTGCGATGTATAAGGTGCACAGTAAGAATGGGGCACGAATCCTTCCATACGCGTATCCGCTGCTATTACATATACCCAGTCATTTTCTCTATATAATACATTTACAACCTAAATTGAATGAAAAGAAAAAATAAATGAAATATTAAGCTCAAAGAGTCAATAAAAAAAATAATACAATGTAAAATAATCTAACCTGTCCTCTTTTGACCTGCAACTCGTCATCGACACATGGTGTAAAGTCATGAACGATAACCATTTTACTATCCGGAGAAAGTCCATTTTCCTTTTCTATGCCAACTCTTACTAAAGTTTCTATACTTGCACTACCAGTTATACGACCAGGTGGTAATGGCGCTCTGGTTCCTGTACCGAGTCCTGTACCTCCTGTGCCAACACAGTCCTTTTCCAAATTAAAGTTATGAATTCCAGCTATACAAATATACAAATTAAAATACATTAGTCTTTAAAAATACGTACAGCGTTAAAAATTTCTAATAAATTATTAATATTTTTTTAATAGACAAACTTATATTAGTAATTAACATTGTTAAATTATTTCTTCTATAGAATAAAATATTAAAATTATAAAATATCATAAATCAAGACTATATATAGCTGCAAGCAAATTATTTCAAGAAATATTTGGTTAAATTCAAGAACAATAAATCCACAAGTGCAACAGGTGAGAATCCCATACCTGGTACCTCAAAAATTCATATATATTCTTTAAAAAAGAAGAAAGAAACTTATTTTTCTTACAACTTACGTTTTTTTTTCTTCCCTCGGCGTATACGAACCGGACACAAGAAAGCCATATCCTTCTCTATGTAGACCCGGAACTCGAAAAAAATTACATTTCCAAATTAACTCCGATTATTAATTAGCATTAATTTCATGGAACCAGCATTGGATAGACCAAAGCGGACATTGATCTCTTTCTTTTTTCCTTGAATATTAATCCTCTTTATTTTTCTTCTTCTTTTTTATCCCTTTCTTTTTACGTGGAGAGTTCGCTGCGATAAATATTAATGAGATAAAAAAATCAACATTTAATATATTTATATTAGCTCCCCCTCTCCACCAGTGATTGAAGTTAACGGTTCAAACGTGAACAAAAGAAAAGAAATGAAAATCGATGAAATTTCAGAAATAATTAATAATCCGACAAAAATACCTGACAGCGTTTTAATGTTTTAAAATAGAAATTGTAGAGAAAGCATGCAACGCGACACCTGCGACGACTGTGTGTTTGACTTGCGTATCCCCCTGTCCTGTTCCCACTACTCTGCCCTGTCCTGTCTTTTCTGACCTCTTCTTCTGATTTTCTCCTGATGAAATCCCATACGTTGGTGGTATGTCCCACAGATAGACGGCGCTTCAGAATCACACGAGTTAAGATTTACCATTGATTTTTCTAGATCCTTTTCAACATTTTCAATCGGTTATATTTTTTATCTCTCTTTCTTTTTTTCTACCATATTCTTAGCATATTCTTTTACCATATTTTTATAAGTGCATTGTCCTTGATTTTTGTCAACTTTGAACAATTAAAGGAAAGCCTTTTTTTATCATTAATTCTTTTTTTTTTTGTTATAATTACATATCTTGAATCTGATAGCAATGTGAGTATGATTATAAAAAGGGCTTCAATTTTGATAAATTATTATTATTATTATTATTATTATTATTATTATTATTATTATTATTATTATTATTATTATAATTACGGTAACAGAGGAAGAATTTTTCTCTCATATTATCGAAATTGTATTTTATTTTTTCAATTAACACAAAATTGGCGAAGATAAGATTGGTTTTGGTTTGTTTGTTTTTTTTTCCTATAACAGTTCTTCACGTTTTACATTTAAAAGATTCGCAATCGTGTATTTGTATGTTGTGTGTTATGTATAATATGTGATCTACGTGTGTCACATACGTCATGAATTAATCGATCTGTAGATCATCAATTTATACAGGATGCTCTGTAATTGATGGTATAATGAAAAAGTAAGCTGAAAATGTAGAATCAAATTTGTTTATAGAAGCCTTTGTTTCTAAGAGAAATAAGTTTGAAAATTTATCGAGTACACATCTATTTGACCGAGTTTGTAACTCTTGTTCCTGCAACCCAAAAGCTTTATTCGATAAGCATAATAATACCAAAACAAGAAATTTCATCATACATTGTAAATATATTAAGAAGAGCAAAAATGCTCTTCAAAATATCTGAGAATAAAATAGTAAAATCCATCGAGCAGAAACTGAATCAAGTACACATTTACTCAACAAATTTTCAAATTTATTTTTCTCAAAAACAAAGAGTCACTCCCTGCGCTTGTTTTTATCACCAGTTACAAGCACTCTGTGCATATGCATAGATCTAGAGTGCATATTAATATGTATGTATGTATATATATATTGAAAACTGATTTTCTTGTTTATCTCGAGTGTGAAACACACAACACTCATATATGAGTGAGTAAATGAATTTGATAACTTTATATAAAATCGTTGGATTTGCGTCACCTTGTAATTATTGTGTATCGATAAATTTTCTATCGAAATACAAATGCGATAAGAGGGACTGCAGATTCCTATTATATGCATTATAATAATCATTCTTCCCCCACATTAAAGTGTTATCAAAATTCTTATTGGCTATATATGAGGATATATAATAAACTACTGAAAATTGATCTTTCGTTTTTCGAGGTATACAAAGATTCGAATGAGAAGTAAAATTTTGTACTTTTACTTTGCACTTTGTCGTATATAATGACATTCTTTGTTTCTTAAGAATATTATTATTATTATTATTATTATTATTATCTATCTAAAAATTGTATGTCGTGAATTGTGTTATTAATCTAAATAATCTATTTATTTAATTGCTACTCTTATAGTTTGAAAAAAAGAAATGTAACGCTTATTTATTATAAATCTGATTCACTCTTTATTGAAAAAAATAAATAAGTTATAACCGAAGAAAATAAACTATTGACAATTTCCCTACTTCCTCCAACGTCATTTAATATTTTGTCTTTACTCGATTGCATGTAAGAAAGAGAAAAATGTAGACGCAAGGCGCATGGTTGGGTTTATAAATTAATAGAATATATATAACTTAAATTTTTAAGTTAATTAAATCACTGGTAAATACATTAAACAGGATGTGTCGAGCGCATCCACAGAGATTTATACGGGGTCACGATCAGTTTTAAAAGTATGTAATAATGTAGTAAAAAACTTATCGTGTAGTTACAGACCGCTGCCAATAATACGTTTGCACATTAAGTAATAACAATTGCTTATATATCGCATAAAACAGATAACATTTCACAATAATGCTACATCACATTGCTGTGATTAATGTGAAAAATCTAAACTGTGTTTACAGTATCACAGTTTTTCTTTTACTGTAATACATACTACAGTGCGTAATTTGGCTACTAATTATTGCATAGAAAGAGTTCACATTGCAAATACCTTAATTTCATCTATTCAGTAGTTTATCTTCTTTAATATTATATACCTATAGTATAGATCGCAACAAATAGCTTATATTTTATGTTTTGAATACTATATTAAACATATAACAACAACAAAGATAATAATTTTCACGCAACTATTATCATAAACAATTTTTTCTTTTCCATAGACTTAGAGTTCAATGATCCTGAATAAGAAGAATGGAATATTAATTCAATAAACGAAATACATAGTACTCTCTCCCTCTCTCTCTTTTTCTCTCTCACTTATACGCATTTCATTTAATATAATGCACAAATTTTAATAAAAGCAAGCATCATAGATATTGCATTTATTTATAATATATTTCCATTTGAAAATTAAAATACACTTTATGTCATGGCAGTTACATGATTTTAATGAAACTGTTCATATACATATTCCTCAAATGTACTCAAAATCGAGCTTTATATATGATTTGTATTATGTATTTATTATTCATGTCGTATTCTAGGTAACTATGATAAACTGAGCGTGTATGAAAAATGTAGACTATTTATGTTCTTTATCGTAAGTGAGATTTCTTATAATATTGTAATAATATAATGTAGCTTATGTATAATATATGTTTATTGACCAAATGTTATATAAGATGCGGTAATGAATAGAACTATTCTATATCTTCGATTGTAATGTATAATGTCATATTAGAGTGCTTTGAAAATCTATCATTTCTTTTTTCTTGTTTTTTCTTTTTCTTTTCACTAGACAGAGAAAAATTGGTGAGATCATTTCGAGTTATATGATTTGGAAAAAGTAAATATTTATCTAATGTTTAGTGATTTTGATGTAATAGCGCATTGATAATAATTATGTACGTACGTATGTAATTATAAATATGAGAACAGTTATGGAGATATATAAAAAAGATTCTTGTACGGTGAATATGTTGATGTAATTTATTAGATCATAGTATTTTCATGAGAGATCTTCGAAGCAGTCTCCACAGGATTGTATATACGTAAATGGCATACAAATATTGGAAACTGTTTATTTTGTCTGCTATATTAGATAAATTTAAATATGATAAGATTTGTCAAGCCTAATGATAATCGATAGATTATATAATGCATATCCAGTGATGGGAAGTATATGATGAACACAAGTACGTAAAAGATATATCATACCAAGGTATATTTTTCTTCGTTTGTACTTGTGTATAAATATTACATTTGGTAAATTACGATATAAAATGAATCGAGTCGTTCACATATGTATAAATTGTTAATGTACTTTTGCATACTACTTTTCTTTCTTTTCTTTTAACGCATTTAACAAATAGATAAGATCTATTATATACGGCACGTAACATAGAGAATAAACTAGATAACGTTATATGCATTGAACATGAAGATGTGTGTGTGTATGTATGAATCATGTAAAAGTTTCCTACATACAATGTAAGTATATACATACATATCTAGATAATTTTCTATTCGTATGTCTAATATCACCTAGGTACGTCTTTAATCTAGTACCATATACTTTCTATCTAGAAACTTTAAAAAAAAGCATCCCTCCCATCACTGTATAGAATTTATAATTATATAGTACAGTTTGGCTCAATGAATGGAACATACTTTTCTTGTAAAGATGTTCCTTTCTTTTTATTATTATTATTATTATTATTATTATTATTATTATTATTATTATAATTTCATATTTATTTTTTAATGATTTGCCAATATCGATTGTATTGTGTCAGCAAACTACTCGTGTGTTGAGTTCTCGCGAATCGAAAAGAGTAACTCGTAGTAAAAAGTCTGTTTTAAACACATTTCTTTATCGTCGTTTTTTCTTTTATGCATCAAATATAAAGTAAAATGATATGTATATACAATACTCCAAATAAATACCAATATGTATCAAAAGCTTAGGCAATATATTTTAGTAATTTTGGATTGCACATAAAATTAAACGATCTCGTATATTCTCGTTCGTTCTTGATCTCTCTTTTCTTTTCTATATACTCCTTCCCCCTTTCCTCTCTATGTATGTATTATTTTTAAATAAATATTATATGAGATATAGAAGTAGAAAGGGTAACAAATCTACATCACATATAAATATTATTTTGGCATAAAATAGATCGATTTTAATCTAATTTTTTGTTATCCTTTTAAAAAGAGAAAATTCATAAAGTAATAACGTGTTGCGATTTGGAGAAGAGGATAATAGCCATCTTGAATAATTAATCATGAAATAAAAAACTCTGTGATGTATTTCTTTTATTTATAGCTTTTAAGGTGTGTGTGTTTATTTTTTCTTCATCTTTTGGTATTGAAAAATATCAATGATCCCCTAACTAGTGTGAAATCATTGGTTTTGTAAAAATGTTAGATAATTCAGCCTTTCCATACTAAAGAAAAAAGATATTGTGATCTCGCGCTCTCAAGATTTTTCAACTAAAACATACCCAATGACGTGTTTTATTATTATGACATATCACGAGCTGCTGGAACACACCTAGGTCCATGCTTAGAGCATTCCTAGCGTAACAATACAGCACCTAGGTTTTTTGTACTTTTTAATATTTCGCATATAATAGAGTTATATTTTATACTAACATAGACTTATAATGAGACAATATATATTTACATTATGCAAACATGACTATAAGAAGTTTGTGGAAATCGTTTCAATCTCTTTCGTATGTTCACTCGATCAAACATAAACGATCATAAACAATTTCTTCTTTCTTTCTTTCTCTCTCTCTTTCCGAATTTGTATTACTCATTTCATGCATCCTTAATATGCACAAAATATTTTATTTATAATAATCATGTTATTCGTTATACGCGAGCGTTGGTAAACTATTTTTCAAACGTATTTAATTATTTTCTTTCTTTCTTTTCCTTGTTTTTTTTTTCTTTTCATATAATACAATATCTACATTGAATTATAATTAAAATTCGAAAATAAAGTATACTTACATTAAAAATTTCAAATTAAACATAACAATAGCAAAGGCTTCTCGCATATCACATAAACTAGACAATTTTTAAATCGTTTTGTTTAGAATCATATTATTGTATATCTAAATACTAAATTGAATATAAGAATGCGCTCATCTGGCCGAATGACAAGCGTCTTCAATAATTATTTCTACAAGGATCGATTTCTAATTATTACTAACCGATTGGACTGCCGATTCGGGCTCATTATCGTTCGAACGCAACGAGACATCGATTTCTTCGGTGCCTTCTGTACTATCCGCAACACTCGCGTTTCCTACTTCTTCTTTTTTGACACTGTCATTGGTTGATTGTAAATGTTGTATTAGAAGTTGATTGCGTAGCCTAGAGATTTTTCGAGCATCCGATCGACGATGTCGTCTTAACTGTGCGTTTTCGGAAGCTAGACGACGAACTAGCTCCAAAATATCCTGCGGAACGTCAAGTGCTATCAGTCGTTCCTCCAAATCCATGGCTGTAGTTCCTTCAGAATCCGAATCACTTTCGGGGGACGACGTGCCCACTTCGACCGCCGGCGGATCAACGCTTACGGTCGACGAAGTTACTGCAGCACTTTCTTCTTCTTCCCCAACTTTC
This sequence comes from Polistes fuscatus, assembly GCF_010416935.1. Lineage (NCBI taxonomy): Eukaryota > Metazoa > Arthropoda > Insecta > Hymenoptera > Vespidae > Polistes > Polistes fuscatus. The sequence continues at coordinate 2,846,678 of NW_025113107.1, read as the reverse complement.
TCCTCGACAATTGTTCTTTTTTCTTGAGATATCTCCTTTCGATCGTTCTCCACCGTACATGTAGGGAAAAGAGGGTAAGAGGAGGTTCCACTACCACCCCCGGAAGAAGCAGGTCCAGGAGACGATTTTTCGAGTTTAACTGCAAACTCTTGTTTCGGTACGAGCTCCTGTTGCTTTTCATTTGGACTTTGCGGACATTGACTATGATGACGGTGCTCTTGGTGGTGTCGTTGATGATGAACAGGAGGTACTATAGGTGGTATTGCAGGTGTTGGTATCGGTGCCAATGCAACATTTGGTTGAAAATGTGGCTCAAATCTTTCACATTCAGATAATGGCACTACACGTTCTGGATGTTGTAGTACTGGTGGACCACGACTGAGATAGGAAGGTACCATGGAAGAGCTGTAGATGCAAAATACAGGAAAGATGTACAACCATGATGAAAAGCTTTCTTTAATAGACTTCCTCTCTTTCTCAATTAACTAATTTACCTGTCTCTATGTTTACGAGAAGCAGAGGCATTCCAAGGCCTAAACGCGGATACTCCTCTGGTAGCTAATTCAAATACTGCCCATTGCATCTGAAAATATGGATCCGTCGTGCTAGCCACTGAAGATACCGGATGATAAATACCTAATCCATTTCCATTGTAGATGGTAGCGCATTCATCTTTACCCATTTCCTTCTTCGCTCTTTTTATTAACTTTTCTGGCTCATGCCTTAACTGCAATATAAAATGTCTTCAAAAATATGTAAAAGAAATATTTAAGTAGAGTGAATAGTAATTTGCCTTGACATTGATTCTTTAAAGGGTGATATTACACACAGATATAAGTCATCAGCGGTATTAGTGTTTTTCAAGAAATTTATTCATCATATCGGACACAGGAATCTTTAAGCGATTATGAGATAAGCTTAACTATGATGATCCTAGAAAGATAATCTTTACTCTTTATTTGTCTAAATATAATCCGATTAAAATGAAAAAGATAACCGTGAGATAAAATTCAAGTGTTTTTTTTATCAAATCATTATCATATTTATAAAATAAGTTGTTTTTAAACAAGCACCAATAAGCAAAGAGAGATACAGACAAAGAAAATAATAAAATATAAAAATACCTCCAGTTTCCGCTTAGAGTTAAGTACAAGATGTTTCTCTTTAAGCTCTCGAAAGACAGCGAGCAGCTTGTTGTAGTTTTGTTGATCTCTAGAAAGTAGAAGATAAGAACGCCAGTTAGCAGAGTCGAAGCCCCAATGACAGGTACGGTTTTCCAGGGACCTATGAGCGTGTCTGACAAAACGTTGTGGAGAGAATTGGCAGCCACATTCGAGACACTCTATGCACACAGAATCCTCGGATTCGAAGAGATCGGCGTCGAAGATACCCTTGCACTTTCCAAAACACTCATGATACACTTTGAACCTAATGATAGAGTCATCCTCGGTGGTGGCCTTACCACCGCAGACTTTCTTATCGATACTATCTTGATTTTGTAATAGGTGAGAGGTCTCGCATGGTTCTGTCCTCGATAGGAGAGCACTGACGAGCCTCTCGGCGTCGGTTTGAGTGATTAGACCGCACGACGGCGCGTTACGCGGCAAAATACCGGAAAGTTTCAGTTCCTCCAATTGATCTCGTGTACTTCTCGAACAATAAATTTGCAATTCGTCGCATACCTGATGGATTTGTTGTAAAGAAAAATCTTGTAGAACGGTGTTCAATACCTGTGGCAAACATAACCTCCTTTCGCCACCAACGACGAAACAAGAAATACTTTCGCCCTCGAGCACAGTCTCGCACCTTTCGGAACAATTCTGATCGGGAGCGGTAAGAATGGGTATTTGAAACTCGAGATCTCTTTTTTCGCAAGCGACCTTAGGACGATCAGGAGGAGGTGGATCCTCGTCGGAGTCATCCAACGGCCGATCAAAGTTCGTCCGCCTGAGTCTGGAAGGAAGGCTGCTGTTGATCGGCGATGGTGGAACCGGTGCATGGTCATTGCCTTTGTCGATGTCTTTAGGCGAGGTAAGTTCGGTTATTCGATCAATTAGACGTTCGGCGGCGATGCAATTTCCGGAACGACCCGGCGGTACTGAGAAATGAAAGGGCGGTTGTTCTTGCAACAGACTCTTACAGTCCATGCCCAAAAGGGCCGAACTCGGACCTTGTAGGCTCTTCACAGCCGATAGCTGATATGTTTTCAAGACGGTTTTCAACTGTGGACTGTAAGATTGGCCGTTTGTATTGCCGGGTAATAATGTCTCCATTATTTGAGAATTTGTTCCCCTGATCCTGGTGGTCGTCGTCGTTGTTGTTGATGATGCTTTTATTATTTTTGTAGTATTTTACTACTTTTGTAGATGTTGGTGCCGCTGTTGTAAACGTTGTTATTGTCGTCGCTGTTGATGATATTTTTGTTATTGTCGTTGTAATGGTCGTGTTGTTTTGTCGCGAGACAGCAGTAAGACGGACGAGGACCTCGAACGGCCTCGCGATCGCGTCTTACGATCGCGTCTTACAATTGCGCCAGTGGACACACGCGAAATCTGCGACGCGCGAAATGCCTCCTCTCGACACCTATCTTTCTCCTTCTCCTTCTCGTTGCTTACCGCCACCTCTACCCTCGCCCTCCACCCACCACCGTCACCACAAGCTCCACCACTGCTGCTACCACCACCACACTACTACACTACCTTACTACCTACACTACACTACACTACACTACTATTATACTTCTCTCTTTCTCTTTTTCTTTCCTACTCTCGCTCTCTCTGTCTCGTTCGCTCTTTCTTTCTCTTCTTATTCTTCGAGTTCACTCGACGGCATTCGTGGCAGTAGCGTAATCGCGTACGGGACCGTGTCCGCGATCAACGTGAACACAACGAGGTCGATGTAGTAAAACGTTGCTGCTGGTGCGTCGTCCATCTCTCGTGGACGAACGACGACGACGACGACATCCAACGAGTCTTCTGCTTCTTACCCCCTTGCACGCGAATCGTACCTCTTTGCTCGATTCTTTCTTTCTCTCTCTCTCTCTCTCTCTCTCTCGCTCGCTGCTTGTGCGTGCGTGCTGCTGTGCTATCTTTCTTTCTCTCTCTTTCTTTTTCGTGCAGCTAGCTGGCGCGCGCGCGCCCGCCTCTACGTGCCTCTCTTCCTCAAGTCTGTCCGTCCTTCTCGATCGGCATTATTATGTTCGACGAAGGTTAAGCGACGACGAGGACGTTGACGACGTTGACGGCGGCGACGACGACGACAACGGCGGCAATCCACCGTAACGTCGCGTTGTTCATAAACATGATAATATTCGCGCACGCACTACCGAGGCGTAAGACTTGTACAACCAACGACACTACGATGACGACTATGATAATGAGGATGACGATAAAAAAACGACGATGAATAATGACTACCACAACGACTACGAGGAAGGCAGCAGGAATATGGACGAATGAATAGCCACCATTCGAAATTCACTACCACCACTATCAGCACTACTAGCCGTCGTCTTCTTTATTATTTCTGTCAATTACTCCACGAGACACAGGGGATAAGCTTATCGATGGCACACGATGCACATTACTGAGAGAGAGAGAGAGAGAGAGAGAGAGAGAGAGAGAGAGAGAGAGAGAAGAGGGAAGGAAAAAACTTGATTCGATGACGGGGAATAAACGCCCTCGTACGATTTCGCCAAGGTTTTCCTTGACGAATAGTAGAGAGTAGAGCACACTGCGATCACGAACGTCGTCGGCCGTCGTTGGATTGTGCTTTTAGGAACCACCGGGTTCTTATCGAATGAGAGAAGTCGGCAACAGAGAAATGACACATGTCTGTCCGTCCTCTTGCTTGTCTGCCCACCCGTTCTTTCCTTCCTTCCTTCGTTCGTTCGTTCGTTCGTCCGTCCCCCTCCTCCTCCGTCTGTCTTCCGTCTGGTCGTCCGTCTGTCTCCTCCTATTGCTCCCACCACCACCCTCTTTGTTTCCTTCTCAACCACCGATACTCCCCCGTAGATTTCGCTATCTATCTAATCTATATATCTATCTATCTATCTATCTATCTCCCTCCCTCTTTCTCTTTCGCGTGCGTCGACCAGCCTGTCGTCGCTATCGCTCTATCTCGCTTCGATTCACAATCTTCCACTATCTAATTCCTCCGATCCTCCCCTCTCACTCTCTCACTCTCTCACTCTCCCTCGCTTCCTTGTATCCCACTACAGCAGTAGCAACAGCAGCAGCAGCAATCCGGCTCGGTTGCGCTACGCTTCTTCCCGTCTACGTTCCATCACCACCGTGGCTGCTCTGTTCGTAAGACCGATGCGTAGCTCTCGTTTTGCGCACGCCGTTGTTTTTCACACTCCTCGTCTGCTCCTCCTCTTTCTTTTGCTGTCTCCACCAACCTCGTTGTCAATGTCGCACCGTTGCAGTTCTCACCGTTAGCTTTACGAACGCAAACGTATATACTTACACTTACAACTACTACTACGTGCCGGTAGCATTATATATCGTATCTTCATACGACCATACGACCATACGACCTCCGCAAACGGTTGTTTGCTCGCTTTGTTAGTCGGTCGATCGGTCGGTCGGTTGGTTGGTCGGTCGTTCAGTCGTTAACGCAATTGGCAATCAGCAAACGCAAAGCGATGACGACGACCGTGCTCGCACACAAACATAAAAAGCAAAGGAATATTATTCAGCGCAACCAACGCTCTCTGCCACCGTTGACGATCGACTTGCGACTTGGCGCGACGCCTCTAACCCCTCCCCGCTACCACCATCTTCTCTTTTCACCTCCCCTCCCATCCGCCTGTCCTGGGCATTCGCGCCTCGCGGCGCAGCAACGAGATCGACGGCGATCCGCCGCCATCGCAACCGCCGCCGTTGTCGCCGTTGTCGCCGATGTCGTCGTCGTCGTCGTGTCCCTGTCCTCTCTTTTACTTTTTATCGTTCCCTTATTCCCTTCCCTGCTATCGTCGTTGCCGTCGAAACAACGAGAACGACGTAGACGACGACGACGATGGATATTATCGTGTCGTCGGTTCGATGATCGACATCGTTCACCAACGTAACACGATTTACTTCTTTCTATGTCGAAACGACGTCGACGACGTCAACGCGCCAACTTATCGATCGTACGCGTTCTTTCTCTCTTCCTCTCTAACTAATGTAAGTCGAACGCGTTTTTATTCCTTCACGATTCCCTTGCAATGCGTTCACAGAGAAAGATAGAGAGAGAAACAGAGAGAAAAAAGAAAAGCGTTGAAACGCAATTTCCTACCTATTTATTACTGTAAACGGTAATATTTATTCTATGCTTTGCAAAATACTACGTAATAGACAATAGTAGTAATAAGCGTGTAGGGGATCTCGAAGGACCGACCCAACGTCGCCACCGCTGCGACGTCGTCGTCCGTCGTATCCATCTTTTTTTTCTTCCTCTCATTTTCTTTATTGCGCACATGCTCTTTCCTTTCCTCTTTCTACCGCGCACGCTCACGTAAGGCTACTCCCGTAAACACGAGCTCTCGCGCGCGCGTACGCGCTGCGGGACTCGTGGCAGCCGTTCGGAAGAATCCCCGTAATCTTGATGCATCTCTCTTTCTCTCTCTTCTTCTCTGTTTCTCATTCCACCGTCCTTTTATTTCGTATCCCTACTTCGTCGCTGTGCAATCTATCGGCCGCTGTCCTCGTCTCGACGAGCGTTTCTTTCCTCTTTTCCCTCTACACCTCTTTGGGGGTAACCGGAACGTTCGGTCCTCTTGCCGCACCTTTCCCTCTTGCACACTTCGGCGGTCACCCATTCTTTGTGTGCGCGTGTGTGCGAGCTTGACGTCCGCAATGTCTCGCCGCTCGATTGCTATTTCGTTGATGATGGTCTATGTTGATGCGAAAGGAGTGGTAAGAGGAAGGAGGGATGGGAATGAAGAGCATGGAGAGGGGGAATAACGGCGGCGGTGGCGACGGCGACGGCGGCGGTCGGTCGAGCGTCTAGTCATGTGACCTTCCCGTCAAAATAGTTGCGTATATGTGTGTGTATCCCTCTCTCTCTCTTTGTATACAGCTACGTATGTATCTGTTCGCTCGGCTTCTCTATAGGCAAGCGCGTACCGCGCCAACTCGACGAACTTCGGACACGCACCTTTCTTCCTACAATCCTTGTCTCCTCGCTCTCTCTTCCTACTATTAAGCTGGCTGGCTACTCATTGTCAGGGACGTCTGAAGGTATTGACTGCTTGTTTCCTTTCTTGGTTGTTCGTTTGATGCTTGCTTAGCTGATTGTCCCGACTTTCTCTCTTCTTTTTCCTTTCTTTTTCTTTCTTTCTTTTTTTAACTTTTGTTATCTTGTTTTTTCTAGAACACTAAGATGCTAAGTAAATATTTTTGTTCTTTGTCAATCGGTTTTTTTATTTATTTTATCTTTTTTTTTTTAATGATATATATCTTGCGGATCAATAGATTGACCTGTTTATCGAAATTTGTTTATATCCGATACGTAGATTTTTTTCATTGGAGAAAAACTTGAAGCGTTATCGGCTTTCTGTTTTACCTACCGTTGCTGATTATCGACGTGGTTCATAATGTTAGGATGTCGGTAAGGAGGAGAAATTTATTACCAACGGATAGATTACCGACCAATAGATGTTTAAACAACATTACTTATCGATCGGATAAAGTACGTTTGTCACATTTTTATCGATCTACTTTGACTACGTATTATCTTATTGTATGTATCCGCGCAATTTCTACACGTACGCGGCTATGACGAGACGTAACCCTTCTTTGTGACCTCCATCCTCTGAAAGTTTATTATATATATATATATATATATATATTTTGATTTATAGTATTAATAAAGCAAACTCCTACGCGCGCGCGATTACTCTTTGCCTTCTTAGCAAAAGAAAAAGAAAGAAGATTAGATTGCGTGAAATAGAATAATTGATTAAGAAAGATAATCTCATGGATTGAATAATTAGCGATTAAATTAAACGCTCGAAAAGAGATTTTTCAAATGCGATCCTTGATTTTTTCACAATAGAAAATTTCATTTCTATTTCCTTCAAGCATTGATATCGATTCGAAACACCCACACTCGAGGAGTAATATATTGTAGAAAGATAAAAGACAAAACAAAACAAAACAAAACAAAACATAACAAAACAAAACAAAACAAAATAAAACAAAGAAAAGAAAAGAAAAAGAAAGAAAAGAAAAGACGAACGTAACGTTGTAACAGAATTTATTACGTTTCTTGTTAGGGGATTATACATGTTTTTTCGATAAACAGAGTAACTTTGATAAGGATTGGTATATTGATTTAAGCGCTCGGAAGGTGGCAGCGCGACACAATTATACGATGTTTCAAATACATTTATTCGTTTCGCGATGCCACCAATTGGATGGCTTTACGGACGTTTGTAACAATCTCCTATTGACGTACTCTTTGTAACGTTTTTTTAAAATCAAGTTACAGTGCATAGAAACACGCAAAGACTGTCATTTTTTTCCAAATACTGTACCCCAACAAACTTTTCTTCCTATTTGTCTTTCATTATTTCTTTCTTTCTTGAATGTACACGTTTGTCGTTTTGTCGTGATATTTAAATATATACATATATAACAATGATTAATAAAGAATCAACGAATACGTGATCAAAATGTTGCGCGGATTAGTCACGATGCGCGCGCAATTTTAAATGGGTTGAACGAAAAGAAATAAAAGGGTCATATTTTTAATATAAATTAATTACACTCTGCTGCGTGTTACTTCCAATATTTCTTTACGCTCCGAATGTCGATTATATATTTGAGGAGATAATATTTTTGAAATAATAAGTATCGACCTGTTCGAATTTTCCCAGCTGATCGGAGTGATTGACCACTTGTTGCACGCAGTATAAATAAAGTGTGTAAATAATTGCATGTAGAAAGAGAATAAAAGAGAGAATGAAAGAGAGAATGAAAGAGAGAATGAAAGAGAATGAGAGAGAGAGAGAGAGAGAGAAAGAAAAAGAGAAAAATAGAGAAAGAGAGAAAGTGTCGGGTACGTAACGAAAATATGATATAATGTGCACGACATCACTTCGCTTGGCGCTTCGCTCGATAACGTTATCCTTTTTATAGCTGCGCTTAAATCAGCGTCTATTTCATAATTAACAACCCCCTACACGAATAATTTGCCATTGAACCGCACACCGCGGAAGATTATATACATATATAATAATATATTCCGTAACAGAAAATAACTAACAGATAACCTGTCGTCGTATTTTGTTATTTATTTCTTTCTTCTTTTATTTTTCCTCCTCTTTTTATTAAATTTTTAAAATTCCTTCCTTCTTATTTTCGGTATTTTTTGTTTTTTTCCTGGGTTTCTTCGCATTATCGTAGCTTTCCCTGCAGTCCCCGAAAGCAGCGAGCTTAAGACTACAACTTATTTCTTTTTTTAAAATCATGTTTTGTTATATTAATTTTTTTTTTTTTCTTTTTTAGTTTAATTTTACACTTAAAGACACGTTAACACGTACGAGAGTAGTACATTCTATAATTTTGTTCTTTCCATCGTGTATTGTGATATCACTGAACCATCCACAACCCTCTACCGCCTTATTCCCTCTTTCCCTCTTTTCCCTCACATAAATCAACAACGGGTCGTTATATAATTCTTGAATATATATATCTATATATATTTATGTATTTATTTATTTATTTTCCTTAATTAGAAGGCGATCCTCACCAAAGCATCGATTGATCGATTATTTATTCATCCATTCATTCCCTTTTTTCTTTCTTCCTTTCTTCCGAACGACATAAAGATCTTGCGCTTTACTCGATCCGAAAAATTATTTTACTCCTCCACCCCCACTACCTTCTCATCATCATCCTCTCATTCCGTGAACGTGATTTAAAACTTACATCGAACTTACAGTCGGAGTTTGAAAACTCGATGCGATAATCGTCGCGCTAAATATCGGACTTAATTTTAATAGTATATAAGACTTTTATTTGCTTTTTTTTTATTTTTTTAATTTTTTTAAAATTTTAATCTTCACTTTTCCTCCTCTCTTCTCTTATCATTTCGTTTGTTTTAAATAGGACATCGTCGGTGCATCAGAAACACGAGACGTCTTCATAAAATGGATTTTCTTTTAAAACGTGTTTCCTTCTCTCTGTTTCTCTTTCTCTGTTTCGTCTCGTTTGTCATTCCCATTTTCGGCACAGGACGAATAAATATGCCGAATTAGATCTTATTTTCTTTCTTTTTTTTTGAATTTAATTGTTTTTTTATATTTTAATTATTATTATTAATATTATTGATAATATTATTATTATTATTATTATTATGCCTCGTGGGTTGTCATCACGCAAATACGTACACACATAAATCGTCATAAGTCTTATTATTTTCTTTTTTTTATTTATTTATTTAGTTAATTAATTAATAATTTAATATATATATATATATTTTTTTTTTATTTTCATTTTCTTTTTCTTTTGTATTTTTTAAAATTTTTTTAATAATATAATCGTTTGCTTTTTCCACATGCTATCTTGGAAAGTATGATGAAGAGAAATTTGTCAATTGGTTTTTTTTTATTTTTTGTTTGAACTCTTTATTATATGACGATGATTAGAACGTGCCACGTGATGCCTTTATTTTTTAGGTATTAGCACGTTGTTTTATTATTGGTTTACAAATTGTAATTTGTAAGACGTTCAGTTTGCACGCTTCGTTGAAGTAAAAAATTAAAATAAAAATTCCAATAAATCAAAAAATAAAAAGTAAATATTACATATTCCCGAATGAAATGAAGATCGAGTATTGCGTAAATACAAACACGCGCGATATGTGTTATTATGCGCAGTGAATGTTTTTTTCCTTTTCTTTTTTTCTATTTTCTTCTTTTCGTTTAGGAATACAAAAGCTAAAAGCGTCTTATGCTAATAATGACTATTTTGTCTAATTTCTAATTATCTTCTTTTACCTGTTTTTCCTCTCTATTTTTCTATGATTCTAATCACTTTTATTTCACCGCCACTTCATCATTCATTTCCTTTAAAAAACAATTCTATTTCTTTCATATATTTCTAAATATTTTATTCGATATTCCTTGCTTCTTTCTTTCCATACGAAAATTGACAAATTTTTCATTTTACTTTCCTTTCTTATTTTTTCTCTTCTTTTCTTTGTTTACGAAGTGACAAATAAATAAATATATACACACGCGCAAATATATATGTATATATACACATACAAATACATACTTGGATGGATTGAAAATTTTATATCTCAAGATAGAAACAATTCTTTTTCCGGTTAAACTTGCTTTTATTTAAACAAAAAAAAAATATAAGTTTCTTTCCAAAGCTCAAAACTTTTCAATCCATCCTTGAATATTGTAGATATATACATATATGTATGTATATATGTAAATGCAAAGAGAGAAAAAGAGAGACATGATATACATACATATATATAAATAATATATATATATATATATATATGGCACTTGAAGCAAATATTATTAAATCGCGCGTTTATCGAAGAATACGTGTTGTTTAAACGGCCGTCGAAAAAGGGAGTCCGTAATACATATTAAAATCTGTAGATATGTTATGTATACGTGTATATATGTGTTATGTATGTGTATTTTTATCCGCGAATACTTATCGATAAGGAATTTTCTGTTATGGTTTTACTATTACATATTTTCATTATCACTGGCAATACCTTTTTTCTTTCTCTAATGTAAGAATATATGTTTGTATGTATGTATATATGTGTGTGTATTATGTACGTAGGAGTACACATTGATTGTATTACGCCGCGTTCACGCCTCTATGCATATCACCAAGTAGGGAAAGAGAAGAAAGAGAGAAACAGAGAGAGGGAGAGAGAGAGAGAGAGAGAGAGAGAGAATGACGTTTCGTTTCAAGGTCATTTACCTTTTTCTTCCGAGATGTTTGATGAATACGAAATTTATTTAAATGAGCGCTTATGTACGTAAGTGTAGATAAGCATACTTATACTTATGTAAGTGTAGGTAAAGAGAATAGTAACTGCGAATGAAAACGACAAAGTATATCCCCGAAGCTCATGTATTTGTGTGTGTGTATGCTGTATGTATGTGAGCGTGTTTGACACAAGTGATAAGATAAAATGCAAGATACAAATTGTATATTTAAGTTTGCGTGCATGTCTCTTTTGGAAGACTATGTTCTGTATACCTGTTTGTTTCTTTGTTTGTGTATGCATAGTTAGGTGTGTTTGTGTTTGATTACTTTGATTTCGAACGATCTTTTTATTCTTCTTTTTTCTTTTTCTATTTTTATCGGATTTCAATAGGAGCATTAAGTGACGAGAGTAATATTGAGAGATGATTCCTTTTTTTTTTCTTCAGTCAATTATATTCTCTTATTACATTGCATTAGTTTATCATGTATATGTATCTGAGTGAGAGATATATAAGAATATTATTTTTGTTCTAAGTAGTATAATATAGACATTTAGCAGACATCTTTTTTTCTTGTATTCTATTTTTATGTGTTTAGAAATATTTTTTTAATATCTATAAATTTCTATAAATAATTTATAGAAATGTATTTGATGTTTTAAGATAAGAAAAGAAAATATAATAAGGTCTTCATTAAAAATAATTTAATTCACGAACACACATAACACACTGTATACACATGAGTTCTTATCGAATGGTAGGATATGTCACAATGTTTGAATTAATTGTAAATATTTATGGAAAAGTCACGCTGTATTTTATTTTTTGCGTTTGTTCGTCAAACATTGGTCGTTGATAGGAAATCCGATGTTTTGAGAAAAATTAGAAGAAGAAGAATAAGAAGAATAAGGAAAAGATATATATAAAGAAGAAGAAGAAAAAGTAGATGAAGTAGAACACGAAGTAGAAGAAGAAGAAGCGACGTAAGATTCTACACTCATAGATCAAGTTTAAAATGGGTTAAAAGAAAAAATAATTCATTATTAATCAGCCAATTGTAATTGTTGTCCTATAATATTAATCATCTTACCTAAATCCCTTTTTTCGTACCACGGAAATGTAATACGGTGTAGAGTCTGTGCGTGCACAAACAATTCCATGAAAAAAATACCACGAATTCGCGTACACATCTCTATGTTCGTATATTTGTCTGTATAATTGTTTTGTGGATGTAGGATTCATGAAAAATTGAGCCATTGGGTTAACTGTACCAACATCCGAATTAGGGGTCATATACTTTTTGGATGATTGCTTGAACTTTTTAGTTACGTAGGACCCTTTTGATAAAACCTTTTCACGAATTTTGATTTATTTTATTTGGAATTTAGGTGTTCGTTCTCGCATGTATTTGTAAATTCGTCGATCACGTACTTGCATACGTTCTTTAAAAAATTACAACACATTTCTCGTGGTTTGTTCTTGTTCTAATTGCTGTTCATTCGGTATCGCGAATAACCTTGGCACTATCTTTGATAAATGAAATAATTATTTATTCGATCCGTTTAATTTTTCGTTTTATTATTTATTTATTTATTCATACTTTAATTTTTAATTCGACTTTTCTCTCTAGCGCATTTTTTCCAGTCTTTTTCTATTTTTCATTTTTCGTATATCTTTTGTTTGCTTACTTGCTTTTGTAATCTCTTTCCTAAAAAATATTGTCTATCGTAATAACACACTCGCAGTATCGACGTTAACGAGAATATTTGACGAGAAATTGTGTTTCATAAAGTCAAAAGTCTTACCAATTAAACTCGCAACATCCTAAGAAGCCTTTGCATCACAATTTGTACTTTTTTTCATATTTTTTGTTTTATTTATTTTTATTTTTATCTTTTTTTGTTTCTATTACTCTGCTTTGACGTGTGTGTGTATGTGTGTGTGTGTGTGTTACGTGCGTGTACAGGTTTTTTTCCTTTATTTTTCACTTCACCTTCGCCCTTTTCCTCTTATTCCATTTTTTTTTTTTATTTAAATACGAGGATGATCTTCGCTGCTTCATAGTTTTTGACGATAGACCGAGTTACTTCGACAGAATATAATCTGAAGTTTAATTTACAACTATTACGATAGTATTAGTAGTAGTAGTAGTAGTAGTAGTAGTAGTAGTAGAGTAGTAGTAGTAGCATTTTCCCGTATACAGAGTGTTAGTGGAAAAATAAAAAAATAATAAAATAAAAGACAAAATAAAATTATAATTCATGATTCAGACGATATGTATTTATAGTACTCGTTCAGCTGAGATGAGTAATAAAAGCTTAATCAATGTGAATCGGAAAATTGATCCTGATCATAAATTATTGATGATTATTCGTTCTTTGTGTGCATTACACTGACTCTCTTTTTCCTTTTTTCTTTCTCTTTCTCACTCTCTTTCTTTCTTTTTCTTTCTCTCTTGCTCTATTTTATTTATGTACGCGTCATATAGATAAAGAATTACTTTATAAAATATTTTCTCTCGATCACATAGATTGAAAAGGATTTGATTTATGCTATGATAGAAAATTCTATCCCATTTTATATCATTGTAATGTCAGATTTTGATCAATGAAAGATAAATATAGACGAAATTTCAATCCTCTTTCGGAGATTTTTTTCTTTTATGAATACATCTAAAAATATTTGCTGTAAGAATAATTGAGGAAGAGAGAGAGAAAAAAAAAGAAAGAAAGGGGGAGAGATAAAGAGAAAGAGAAAGAGAAAGAGAGAGAGAGAGAAAGAAAGATAGGAGACAATTTTGTTATCAACATATGGAAGCTTGTGTAATAAAATGGAAGCAAGTTATGGTTGGTAGCTCTTGTAAATCCAACAAAAGCAATTAAATTGCTTATCATTATAAACAAAAAATGGAAATGATCCGTAATTGCGGCTTTTTTCCCTTATCGAGGTTAAATTTTTCTTCTTCTGTAATTATTATTTGTTTTGTTTCTTTTTTTTTTCACGAGTCACATTAATTAAGAATTTTGTACTCAGCTATATTAATTATGTATATATGTCTCTTCTAAAGTCCTGAATTATTTGTTCTTTAACATCCTATATGTAGTCATGTATTTCATGTAAGATTGTTTATTTTTTTTTTTTAACTACCCCTTCCGGTTTTTTCTTCGATCCAATGTTCTTTTTGTCTTTTATTCCTTTCTTTCGTTCCGTCTTTTCTTTTTTCTTTTTGTTAGATTCATTTCATGACGGATTAGAGTTGCTTTTGCTATACATGTATTGAGTATATTCGCGGGATAGTACATTCTCACGTTTCCCTGAGTTTTGATTTCAGTAAAGTTTCTTTCTACAGTTTATGTCAACAAATAGAAGGAGAAGTGCGATGGGAATAAAGTGATATAGAGAGAAATAGAAAGAAGTAGAGGAAGTGACAACGAGATAGATGGAACGAGAGGGAGAGGGAGAGAGAGGGAGAGAGAGAGAGACAGAGAGAGACAGAGAGAGACAAACAGATAAAAGGAAGAGACAAATGGTATAAGATAAAAATATAGATAGAAAAAAGAATATGGAAGAATAGAATTGAAATGAGATGAAAAATTTTAAGAATTTTATAGAGAGAGAGAAAGAGAGGAGAGAGAGATAGAGAGAGATAGAGAGAGAGAGAGAGAGAGAGAGAATAAGTAATCTGTTTTCGGGGAATGCATTAAACGCAGTAGAGAAATATTACATCGATGAGGCATTATGTACGCGATGGAGATTAATCGTTTATAATAAACCAATTAGCGTCCTCTTGCCCATCGCAATATGGCGTCCGCTAAGACGTCGAGGTGTGCCCTCGTCTGAAAAAGAAAACAGAAACGACAAATTTTAATTATTTTTCTTTCTTTTTCTTTTGCCTTTTTATTTTACAGAAATTTATGTTAATTCTTTTCCGTCGATATCCTCATTTTTGTGTGTTCTATATTTGAAGTTTATTTATTATATTAGATTTATATTGAATAAATATTAGGTTATACGGAACGTAATTTCGTTTTTAAATCACGTCTGAGGTATTTGTTGCTAGAATGTTGAATAATGAAATAATGAAGTTTAGAACAAACAAAATTAGTTTAACAAACAATTCAATATACGCATCTATTAATAAAAATATCATGCAAGATATTAACGACATAATAATTTATAAATAATAGTAATAATATTAAATTATTATTAAAGTCTTTAACATCCTATATGCAGTATATTAAAGTGTATTATATATCAAATACTTTGCTTAAATTCTGACGCATACAAATATATTCATGAATTTAATCAATCACTCTGTCATCTCAAAGACAAATTTCCTATCCCCCTATCCTACAAATCTTTAAAAATAGTCCTTTTCACAAATAAATCGTATTTTACATCCCAAACCGCTCTTTCTTTTCTAAAAAACAATATTTGATTATTATTCTCAATTTATATTCCTATATAAAAACAAATGATTATTTGCGCAGGTAGCGATAAATTTGGTAGATGTTATAGACGGTTCAATAATTTCTACCATTCAGAAGTCTCGGTTGATATCTGATCGAAGCTACGAAAGATAACGTTACATATATAGATAGATAGATAGTATATGTGAAAGAGAGAGAGAGAGAAAGAGAGAGAGAGAGAAAAAGAGAGAGAGAGTGAGAGAGAGAGAATGACGTTTGTAGAAATACAGGTTGGTCTACTAACGCAGTAGAGGATTTGTCCTCGAAGGTGTTTCCTTTACTTGGGATGGTAAAGTTCTGGTCAAGGTATGTGTTGGTGAATGTGATGTTCACTCACTCTCTCTCTCTCTCTCTCTCTCTCTCTCTCTCTCTCTCTCTCTCTCTCTCTCTCTCTCATTGACGCATAAAAGGACGCGCCCACCTCATATTCTAAAGCATATCTCATGCGACCATCCCGTCAAGACTGGGAAAACGTATAGAAAAGCTAGAAGCCCTTTTCATTCAGCTTTGCTATTCTAGTCATACGTATATTAATTTGTTATTTATGTAAATAATTACATAGATTATTATATTAAACATATAGGGTATCCCAAAAGTCGGTTTAATTTAATTATAAAATTAGAAATTTATTATCTAATAAAATCTTCGCGTGTACAGTGTTTTCGTTTTGAAGGATTGTACTATGGTTGCGTTCAAGGTTTTTGTTTTTGGATAAAGTGACTTTTGGGACATCCTGTATATTGTATATGTGCTCTCATTCTGTCTTCTTGGTTTTAATCAAAATCAAAGTATCCTTTTAGTATTGCAAGAGAATAATAATAACAGTAAGTCGATTGGACTACATAGACGTTCTTTTCTCGTCTATTGAAATAACTTGAACAATATGTTACGTGTGCTCTATCTCTCTCTCTTTCTTTATGTCTCTTTATTTCTTATTTTCTTATCTTCAACTTCAATTTATTCTCCCGTATCGTACGGTTTCATGTAAGTAATTAGAATCATGTATCATAGAATATTATTATTGTACAATTCGTTGTTAACTACATTGAGATTCCTCATCTGGAAATATTAGATAATAAAAATATTTGATACTTATTTAAATTAGAGTTCAGATGGTTAGCATAATAAAAGATAACTTTAGGCATAAATAACACGATAATGATAAGTTAGCAATTACCTAACCAGCTGAATTTAACCATCTAAGGATGATTGCAATCGTGGTGATCGTCAAAAGGCAATTATCTTTGAACAGGCATTAAACTGATAATCGAGTTGGAAGTTGATGATGATGGCTTATGAGTAGATGGTAGTAGTACTATTGTTTGTGACGACTAACGATGACGACGATCTCCATCTGACGTCATCATTTTGTCTTCTTTTTTTTAATTTTATTCGTTTATTTTAATTTTGTTTTTGTCATTTACAACATAAGCGAAAAGCTTTAATATCGTTAATTAATTATATCTGACGAGATTAATGGATCGATCACGTCTAGGAAAGTTTTTAAAGTGTTTACACACCCACGGGATTGATCGAAAGTTTATTAATTATTTTTTCAAATCATTTATCTCTTTTTTTTCTATATTTTTTTTTAACGTCAACTTTGTTTGCTTAAGTCGCGAAAATTATTTTTATAATAAATAGGTTTAATTATAAAAATAACGATACATGTGTGTGTGTGTGTGTCTAATTTTTGATATATGTGTTATTCTTTGTATTTAATTCTTAAGTCTTTGAGTAAAAATGGTTATTAATGAATAAATAAATAAATAAATGAAAAATATAAATATATCTTATTGTAAGATTATTATACAATTAGCTTACATTGAATTTAATAAATCTATTATAATAAGTGTTCTTTAAAATATTTAATAATAATTCTGTCCTTTTTTTTATTTTGTCTTATCCTAGATTTAATATTTAAATGTGATCATGGTAATCAACGTCATATATTGTAAATCTAAAGATAAATGTATTTATCAAAAATAATAACAATCCAACTAACTCGTACAAACATCTGGACTTAGAACATATCTTAATAAACTCGTTCAACATTTCCGTTTTCATGAGAGCCGAAAAGAAAAGGTTTGCCTTACGTTATGCGGATTATCGATCAAGGAAGGGAAACCTTCACCTCCTCCCCTCCCCCTTCACACTCTTTCTCTTTCTCTCCTTCCATCGGAATGACGTAGGAAGGATGTGAGAGATAAAAGAAAAGAATATTATTACATTATACGATCGTGAAATTTAGTGCTGGAAAATTCGTGATCCTTGGTAAATCGAAAGTCGTGTCGACGTAAAAGAAAAAAAGAAAAAAATAAGCGAAAAGAAAGGGGAACTTGGTATCTGAGTAATGGGGGAAAATAAGTATATAATAAAAAATACAAAAAAAAGAAAAGAAATATATAGCAATAACGGCAATGGCCAACACCCACCTTTGGTTATCCTTATGCTTGTTTTGCCCATGAGAATAAAAAGAAAAAGAGGGAAAATTGGAGAATGTCATAAGGTTAAGAAAGTTTTACCCTCCAGCTCCACCTCCACCTCCACCTCCACCTCCTTCTCCTCCTCCTCCTTTTCTACCACCGCTTTCCATCATTTTTGCCATTTCCATCAGCTCCTAACTTTCCTTTCTTCTTGCCCCCTTCCTTTCCCCCCTCCATCCTTACCTTATCAGCCATTATACCCTTGGATGACGACTGTGCGAATGGTGCTGATGAAACTTTGTGTCCATATATCGTTTCAACAGTAGTGCGTTCATGTATCAAGATAAAGAGAGAGAGAGAGAGAGAGAGAGAGAGTGAAGGAGAATTATTGTACTCATTGATTTGAATGTGTTAATATTCCGTATGCACCGATTTGATTTTCCTCCTAATTAGATTCAAACCTCAGCAACATATAGTTTCTAGTATTTATGTATGTGTGCATGTGTATATATTATATATATGAGTGCATGTACTCGGATATGTATAATTGTATATGCGCATGAATGCATATACTGGTGTATAATTATGTGTGTATGTAAGCATGTACTAGGATATATTTATGTGTGTGAGAGAGAGAGAGAGAGAGAGAGAGAGAGAGAGAGAGAGAGACAGTGAATGGGAGGAAAGGAAAAAGTTGTGCGTGTATATATATATATACACAGATAGATTTTTTTTTTAAAGCGTCCTATAAACAGAAACAGCACCCTTGGAAAAGTTTCGCTACGAAAGCGGTCGTTACAGCCCCCGCGTATTACTATGCTTCGAGCTCATCAACAACGAAGTTAGCGTTAAAACGTTCGTGCTTCGAATTTTCCTTACTCTTCTATACTACGTGCTTAATTCTCTCTCTCTCCCTCTCTCTCTCTTTCCTTCTTTTTTTCTTTTTGTCTCTCTTTCTCTTACATCTATTCTTATCTCGACTATAATCATCTTCTTTTATAACATTGCCAAAGCGTAATACGAGGATATTTTACTATACTCACTTATATTCTGCATTAAGAAGTTGAACGAAATAAGACTAATAAGAGAGAGAAAGAAAATGTTGAAAAAGAAAAAAATTATAATTTTAGATTAATGGTAATTTAAAATTACGAGTAAAAATATTAAAAATCTTTTGTTTCAATGTTTTTATCTATTAGCCTGTATAATTCTTAAACGAGGAAGGAAATTTGAAAACTAAAAGTAATCTTGTAATTGATGGTTAACAGGAATTAGAGGTAAAAAATAATCTAATTATTTCTCAGATTAGGAAGGATATTTTAAAAATAAAATTTACCTTGAATTAATGGTAATTTGGAATAAGGAGTAAACAATATCAGACTACTCGTCTTGTTCTTTTTATCTATTTATCAGATGAGAGAGAGAAAGGTTGAAAATAAAAGTAACCTTGAATTGAAATAGAATTAGGAATTATAGGAATAAAAAAATCAGACCTCATCTCATACTTTATATCTATTTATCTATTTATCTCTCAAACAGGGGAGAAGAAGGTTTCGAAACAAAAAAATGTAACCTTGAAGTAATGGTAATTTGGAATTCATAGTAAAAGAATAAAAGAAACCCTTTCTTCTTTTTTTTATCTATCTATCTATCTATCTATTTATCTATCTATTTAATCTATCTATCTATCTATGTATCTATCCATCTATCTATCTATCTATCTACCAATCTGTCTGTCTGTCTGAATCTATTTATCTATCGTTCTATCTATCTCACATTCTGTTTTGCTTATTTTCAATATATCGATGGCAGATACAGTCTGGAGTTTGCTGACTATAATGTTTGAGTTGTGAGTAAAGAGGTTCTCTTTTGAAGTGTCTTGAGGGAAAACGAGAGAAAGAAGAAAATGGAGAGACGTTATGGAAGATAGAAAAGATGGCTCGTCATTTTTCCTTCCCAAGTGAATCAAGATAAATCCGAAACTTCGTAAAGACTTTATAAATAAGAGAAAAAGAAAAAAAAAATACAGGATATCTATATACATATATATACATGTATATATGTGAACAGATTTACATATTGATTGAACAATTTTTCGGTCAAATAAAAATAGATTTTCTTTCTTATCGTTTTTATAATAAAAAACAAATATCAATTTCGATATTTACTTTCCGAACAATTCAATATTTATGTTATAATTTCATGTATCCATGTATATGCACAAATAAAGTTTTTTTTGATAGATGAGACATTCGAATTGAATGTAATTATTAATTTGTTGAACGAAGAATTCATTTGTTATGAAAATAGTAAGAAAAATGTAGTAATTTAACGGTACCAATTTAAGTCAACTTTCTATTATTTTGTAAAGTAATCAAATAATTAAATAAAATAATTTGAACCGGTAGTATATAGAATGTAATAAAAAAAAAGAGAATTATTTCATTATTATTATTTTATAATCGAATTATTCTATTCAATTTGGGAGGAATGATGGTTAAATATTTATGCAACCACTCCATATATGCATGTATATCAAAATTTATAAAATTTAAATGTAACACTTTTATATTTTGATAAATATTGAAAAAAAAATGTATATAGTATACGGCGAATAAATATTTATAAATCGTTACGAAATTTTCCAGACAATTCGATAGTATATATAAATATATTTCTATATGAATATATATAGAACCTCGTAAAAATTCATTTAAAAAAGCTTTCAACTCGGATAATGATTTTCTACGTGATTATAATTAATTCTTCTCGTCTTTTATTATTTCAAGACGAATTAACGTAATTCGGTATGGTACCGGGCATCTATAGCACCGGTAGCAGACTACCGACGGAATCTCACTTTGGAAAGTGGATAGGATTGACTAATTCGTTGAATATTCCAGCTTGGGTTTAAGTTACTACTATTCCTTGCATGAAATTAGCATATCCTTTTAAGTTCGCGAAGAAAGGAACTGAGAAAGCACAAAATTTAAGCTACTTGGATGAAAAAAGAAGAGAGTACTCTTTAAGAGTGTCGATGTTTTTCTTCTTCATTTATCTTTTATCTTTTATCTTCTTTTATTTCTTTCTCTCTCTCTCTCTCTCTTTTTCCCTTTTCATCATTTTATTTTTATTTTTATTTTTTTTAAATATTAACGCCAAGTCTGAGAGTAAAAAACTGACTATACGTAAATGCGTTAGGATAAACGCGTACTCGTAGGCGGATATATTTAATGGCTGCTCAGAGTCGGTTAATATTATCTGAAAAATAAGGCAAAATGTTTCAAATGAAAAGAAAAAGATGAATAAAAAGTAGAAAGTCGGATGAACGAGATAATGTTGCTATCAAATTGCATTGTCCAATGAAACTAGACGTACTATATACAGTGAGTGTCACTTAAAATATATTGTTATGCTTAATAAATTTTAGCTTGAATCATCTTCTCTTCATTCAATAAAATATTAGATTGAAATTGTTTTATTTTAGAAATATAAGATATATAATTTTTAAACAAATGTATTTATTAATAATTTTCAAGCAAAAACCTCGTAAGCGTGACGATATATAATACGACTTTAAGTAAAACTTCCTGTATAAATACGTAAATGCAACTATAGCATATTATTTGTATACTGGTTTCTTTTTTAATGAAACAATAATGTCCTTATTACATTATAATACGCCATATTTTCGATATTAATTCTTTGATATATCTCCTAAAGAAAGGAAAGAAAGTAAACAAAAAGAGAAAGATAATGAACATGTATATGTATTAAACATGTACGATACATTTATACATGTATGGGACTACCAACCTTTTTCTGACCTTTTTCTACGCTAACTCTCTCTCTTTTGTTGCTTTTCTCACAGTTTCTACGATATAATTAATTCAACGATACTTTCGCAATGAAGCATACTGTCTTTCTGGGTACGACCTCCTTCCCGTCTGTTTCTCGCCAGCGATGCCAGCTTATGGTTATCGATGTCATAAAGCCATGCCGTACAATAAATTTTAAATGTCCTAATCTTTCCTTCCGTCCCACGTTCACAGTATATCTGACCGTACTTTGCGAGTACTGAATTTTCATGACATTTTAACTCTCTCTTTTTTTTCTTTTTCTTCTTTTTTTCATATCTTTATCCACATACGTGCGATTTAATCGAAATGTTAAACTTTTTTATTTCATTCTAATAATTCAATCCTTCGACTTCTCCTTATAGTAGTCGTATAACGTCATCGTTAACACGTGGACGATTTAATTTCGATTGAAGTTTATTATATATACTACTACATTTGCATTACATACTTATATACAACCTATAGATTCCATTTATTTCAAGGCTAAGAGAAAACTCGTGGGACCTTTTAAACAAAATTGTTGGAACTATTTGCGTACGGGGAAAAATCAACATTAATTTGTCCAATGATATTAGTCCAAATAATGTAAAATATTTATACAGAAAAAAGGAATAGTTGCTTTGACGATCGAAACGTTTAGTACACATTTAATGATGTTTTATCAATTCTTTTTCCATCGTAAGTTCTTCCAATAAATTTTTTATCTACGTAAAACAAGTATTTCTACAATATCAGTCAAAATTATTTTCTGTAATCATGAAACTGTAAACGCGATAAAAAATAATGTATAATCGATGTATCGAAAATACGTTTTGTACGAATGAACGTTTATCGGATGAAAAACATATTCAGATTTAACATAAAAGTTTATTAAACAAACAAGCGATTTCCTATACAAATACTAAAACAAATTAGTTATGATATTCATTTAAACTAACTTTCTATCATTTTTTTGTAAACTGGTAAAATAATTTTGATTAGTACTGAATACTATATTGAATTGAAAAGTTTAGAGACTAACATAGAAATTATTTTTTTTGTCGATCAAACTCACTATTATTTTTCGATTCAATTTTAAAACTTTTCAACTCACCCTTGTATACATAAAAAATCAAACATTTGTGGATAGTAATTACTAATAATTTCAAGATAATTCATAAATGAAAGTACGTGTACCCAAATTTTTTGAATTGATAGTGTATGTATATATAAATGTATGTATGTATAAATGTATGTATGTATCATTAAGTAAGTGTGAGTATGCTTATTGTTAGTACTTCCACAGCTCGTTCCTAAGCACGCGTTTAAACGTGTCCCTTTTACCAAGAAATCTGAATAAGCAATTTAAAGTTGTATACTAACACTTGTTGCTATTGGCTTGTACAGTTTAGATAGTATTTGCATAGTGCGAGCGCGCACGCACGCACACGCACACATATGCATACATACATACTGCATGAACATATAATAAATATATTACAAGAGTCAAATCATTTCGCATGTTAAATGCATCTAACGTTAAATTTCAACTGTGTTTATATCTACACACGTGCATATTATTGTGGAACCGTTTTATAAGACTTGATATTGTATAACCGTTTTATTGTTTCCTCGAATGATTTCTCTTCTCTCTTTCTATTGTTCTCTCTTTAGCAATTTCCTTATTTTCCTTTTTTTTTCTTTTTCTTTTTATCTTATATTATATTATATTATTTTAATTCCTTAAAATAATTTTCAATTTTCCCAACATCTGTGTTCGTTTTGCATACTTTGACTTAACGTATTACACAACCCGTTAATGATTTCGAATCCAAGGGAAAACTCCTTTGTGTTAGGTGAACGTTAATGAGAAAACTTTCTTTGGCAAACACAATTTTCAAATTGCCACACATACACGACGATTATAGAAAATATCCCTGGAGAATGGGTTCCTCTTCCCTCTCCACTCTCTCTTTGCTTGATCGTCTATGTTTTCCTAACCTCTTCGCACTACCTCTCTATCCTTCATTTAGTAATTTAATAACTCTTAACGAGACTGCCTACGTGACGTTGTTAAGAGTTAACAAATATATCTACACGCGTATATAACTGCGTGTGTGTGCGTGTGTACGATGTATATAATATATCAATATGATTTTTCCAATTTTTTGTTGTCTAACATTTCAAACACACCTACTACCTTTAGTTGTATCCATTTTCTTGTTTTGACATCCATTGTTTCGTACGTTTTGCGAAAAATATGTCATGTTTATTCGGGACAGATATCAATTTTTTACTCCGATTATTTTGTGAATTTTGTTGGATTACTAGTGTTATCATTTTTCGAAGGAAGGAATCATGCCCCATTCCCTCGTAGATAAACTATAAATCAATACATTTTTTTACAAGATCAATTTATTATTAATTTAACAATTTTTTTCCTTAAATCATTATTAAGCAATTAATTATTATTTTAAGTATTTCCTTTAGAGAATTCTTGCTCTTTAAAATATTTTATGATAGTCATATAATTGGTTTCAAACGAAAAAACATAAAATATTCCATTCGAAATAAAAAAATAAAAAAAAAATATATATATATATATATATATACAATTATCTCGGAAATAATCGATCGAGTCGGTGTCAAAGCGTTGCGTTTATTTTAATCTAATATTAATATCATTAACTATTTTCATTTACACGTTTACATACATTGATAATTTAATAGCCATTGATGATATTAAAACGAACAACGATATTTTAGTCAAAATTAATTTCTTGTAATTAGTTTGGTAATAATGTATATGTATTTTGATATTTGTTCAAATAAGAAATAAAGAAATATTCCACGTAACCCCAATGATCGGTCATTTATTGTTATACCGATGGCAAGTACTATTACGATAGTCGTGTTATTCGATAACGTGGCTTTTGTCCGATAAAAAATGTAGATACTTTTATGGAATCCGTCGGGTTTTGTCTTCGATTATAGGGGAAAAGGTGGATGGAAGGATAGAGCCTTCGGTGATTTAGCGTTTCATTTATTTACCACGACAGCGAGAGGTAAACTAATATCGCAAGAGAGAGAGAGAGAGAGAGAGAGAGTCAGGAGGGGAGAAGCATATTATACAATTTACGTATTTACGTATATGTGTGCGTATACTTATACGAATGAACCTATACGTGTGTAAATAATATACGTGTGTCTGTTCATGTTACCTTTCTATCTTTGAATATTAACTAAAAATATGTCCATTGTCGTAACGAAAATGAACGGGACGTGAGAAAAAAGATAATAATAATAACAATAATAATAAAGAGAAGAAAATGAAATTGATAAATAATATTCTCAAAAAGTGGCATTCATGTAATACCTGCCGATAAGTTTTGTACTTATCTTATTTTCCGTCGACGAAAAATTCCCTTTTTTACTTTGTCATACTTTCTAGAATTTACTTGTCGTTAAATAATTGCGAAAATTTCGTCGTCCGTTTTAATATTTAAGTTGAAACGTGTGTCAGTATTAAATTATTTTTTCAAGAAGAGGTAAAAAGAGGAGAATTAAAAAGAAAAAAGAAAAAGAAAGGTGGAATATATTTGAAGCAGATAAAAATGTTTTTTCGTATCTGGAATTTTCTCTCTCTCTCTCTCTCTCTCTTTCTTTCATTCTTTCGTTGCTCATTAGCACGTACATTTCCATGTTAACGTGCGAACAGTTTCTCGGTTCGTGGTAAGGCTCGCGTGATGCGTTGACATTAGAAATTTCCCGCATTTCTCGGAATAGTGCGAAATGCTCACATACCGGTGAGATACTATAGCTTTATTTAAAACCCTTATAGATATTGTCGAGCAGTGTCATGATGGTGACACGCGACGAATTATAAACAACACGCAGAGACTCCAGTCTCGTTTTTCCCTTCCTACCTTCCTACCTTCCTACCTTCCTACCTTCGTTTGTTCTTTCTATTAGCGATCTTGTTTTATTTTTTATTCTCTTTTTCCAATATCATCACCACTTCAATTCATTCATTACCACCCCAATTCCCAAATCACTTGTACCACTCATTCTTGTGAACAAGAGAAGTCAGTTGTTACGTTTGATTCGTTCATTTCCAGGAATATCGATCCCCTCCAGGTGACATTTATGTACGTCTGGTTAAAAGGTTGCAAATGATTGCTGATTTTCAATAAAAATCTAATGCACCAAATAATTTTGAGATGATTTATCGTTATTAATAAGTTGAATTACACTTAGTTTATACACCTAGTATTAAGACAATACGACTTTCCTATTGGCACATTTTTGGCAATTTTTACAATAAGCATGGACAGATATTCAAAAATACTCGAAAAATTCATAGTTCAAGTTTCCCAGAATATATCAGACTGTCGTAAAAATAAAAGCGGGTTTTTTTTTATGAAATGGCAATGTGAAAGAAAAATATTCAAATCGTTGATAAAACAAAATGAAACATTCTACTCGTAAGTTTTTGATTAACGAATAAATTGACCTCGGTTATTCTAAAGACATTCATTTTGTTTATGTACAGTAGAACGTCTAGTATCCGACGATCTGGTATTCAAACGTTTCACTGTTCACATGATCCGCTATCGAAATGTTCTCTATTATCCGAAAACTAAGTCATAGTAAGTCATAATAGATCATTTGTTCAATACAATGGATAATTGATTAACGAACAGTTCAGGTAGTAAATATTTAAATTGCATTTGCAATTTACGTCTAATGGCGTTGAAAAAAGAAACTCGTAATACCAAGTAAGTTGAAATGAAAAAAGATGAATTGTAATTAAAAAGATGATGATAATATCTATATATAACATTTAGGTTTCCCAATTAATTTGGATCTTGAAGATTTTAATTGTAAATATTCAGTATCTCTGAATTTATTTAATGATCCCAAACTAGAATCCGATGGTGTGTATAAAACAGTACGCTCGACGTATCGAACTTTAATTAAAGTGGACTCACAGTTTTGAAAAACATGCAGTGCAGCATATCTTCATCTTCACCCCCCGGACAGTCCAAGAAGCCGTCACATAGAACATGGTCATCGATACAACGATATCTACCCATTCTATCTGGCTTCGGACATGCAAACCTCTCCATCCCTTCCTCCGAGGCTGGACACTCTGTAACAGTAACACGATAACGAGAATACCCTATCAGATCTTGTTTTATCTTTTCGAACATCCAATTTTATCTAATAAATCGTTATCAAAGGGTTCGTTACTTTTTTTTCTACCAATTTTACGAGATAGTACAAAAAATATATGAAAAAATACAAGAGGAAGATAAAATCGAAAAATCGATCAGACCTTCTTTCTTACTCTTTTATTATTTTCTTTTCATTTTAGAAAACAGAAATGAGAAAGAGGGTGAATCGTGTATGAAAGTTTCTGACGTATAATATTTTTTTTCTCGAAGATTTCTTCTGTATATGTATAGGTATATATATATATTTTTTTTTACAAGGGAAAATTTAAAAGCAACACGTACATTTAGAAATCGATTACAAACTTTTCCGACAATTTAATATATTTCTTTATCATAAATTTATTCTTAAAACTTGTAGACTACACTCGTTAGATTGTTTTGTTGAAGAATAGTATGCATAGGTTGTGCAAAAGTAAAACGGAATCTTGACGTTGGTAAATAGAAGATCGCTGTTTGTCCGCCAGTAGACTATCAAACTACAACTAATCGCATTTCGCATAATCCAATCACGCCGACTGCAATATGCTGTCCGAGGTTACAGCATTAAACCGTTCTACACAATTTTGACTTCTCTCTCTCTCGCTCTATTCATCCATCTATTTATCTATCAAACCCTCTCTCTCTCTCTCTCTCTTTCTCTCTACGTCTTTCTCTTTAGATTGGAAACGGTGCGGGTGGTCTTCACAATCGGATCATGTAGTATAGGTAGTCTATGAGTCTACTGTACTCTCGGTTAAGAAACTAAGCTCGATGTGCTTGTCCATGTATCAAGTTGAATCGAATCAATTGGAATATACGTGCAAACACACCTACATCCATGTATAGAAAGTGTATACGCACGTGTGTGTATAGGAAGATAATGCTATGTTGAAAAAGTAAATAAAGGTTTGAGAATGATTTTCCCTCTGTGTACTATTTTATAAAAATTCCCTTCGGTAATTTGATGCTTTTTCTATTTCTTTTTATCTTTTCGGGGAATAACTCCTACGAGTTGTAAAAGTTCATTTATGGCTAACTAATCGCGTTAATTAATGTGAACTGTGAATCTTGTTATCTGTAATCGTATGTATGTGTATGTTAATTAATAATCGAATACGTGAACGCAATATGTTAATATAAGTAAAACGCACACGTATATACATGCATGTGTGTGCGCGTGTGTGTATTAACGATTTGTCACTTGATTATTATCGTTCTATCTTCCTCTTTGACCAATTAGGGTTTCCAAGAGTTGGTTAAACTTGTTACTTTTAGCTTCCTTTCTGCGGTATCATCCAAGATATAAGTTTTATTAAAGTCGCAAGGCTAATTTGTGTATGTCGCGTAATATCGAAGTTTTTGTTTGAGTTGAGTTAGGCGAGCATGGCATGCGATCGTACATTAGTTTAGAGATATTTACTATAGAAACGTGGAAGGGACGACATTTAAAAGACATTTGTTCATTTAATTGTGTACGTTTCTTATTAATTTTTCTTTTTTTATGGTCTTGTAAGATATCATAAAAGAATATAGGGAAAGAAATGGTTTCAACGTGGGTTTGGTTTAAACGATAATAAATCGGTTATATTTGATGGAACGATTTAGAAGGGCAACTTGTTGACGAGGAAAATAAATCGTAATATTAAATTTGAAATATCCAAACTTACCAATTTGCGGCACGTCGTAAGGTCTGTTCGTCCTGATAGACCTCACCAATCGGGTGTTCACATTTGCTTCTCCGGAAGTAAAGGGAGATGTATGGGCCGCCAGGGCTTGGTGAGAGACAGAAGACTCCTCTGGCAAATTGACCGATCGACGTCCGATGCTTATCCAATTCTTTTTGTAGGAAGGATCGTTAATCTCGTATATAAAAGGTTTCAAGGGGATGAATCCTCCGGCGTTGAAAAATTCCCGCGAAGAGGATAAAGCAGACGAAGAAGAAGAAGATGACGATGAAGAAGATGGAGATGATGAAGAAGAAGAAGAAGAAGAAGAAGAAGAAGAAGATGGAATCGAGGACGAAGAGATAGAAGACAAAGAAGAAGAAGAAGAAGAAGAAGAAGAAGAAGATGGCGATTGCTTGGAGACACGCTCTAAAATCGGTTCAGTCTTCAATTTAATCGGCAAGTTAAGTCTCTGTTCGTAGACATCCTCTTGATCGGATTGTCTTCCGTTTGGAAGGATCTTCTCGCCATTGTAATAAATCGAAATAGGTAGTTCGAGCGCTTGGCTCTCAACTTGCTGCTGCTGATGGTGGTGTTGCTTATTGTTGCTGTAATCGATTATCCGTCTCTTCTTGTTACGTTGCAACTGACGTCGCTGCCTAAGCCGTTGTTGTAATTGTTCGTGATGGTAGTGGTGCTGTCGTTGTAACTGTTGATGTTGACGTGGAAAGCTATGTTGTGTAAGAAGGTCGTCGTCTACAAGGGGCTCGGTCGTTGTTGAACTAACCGTAACATATGGTGACGTAACGGCCAAGTATTTCGGATAAACGACGTTAGACAAATGAGGGGAGAATGCCATTATGGCAGCCTCCAAGTCATTAGGTTCGTTAATAATCTCATTTACCAACATGTCGTTCGGTGTCCAAGAATAAATCGGTTGCCTTTCCTCGTATATGGACATGTCATTGCGATGCGATCTTTCGTAAGGATATGTTTTTAGGTGCAACAGGTTGCCACCTATCGTGCTCTGTTCGTTCTGATATTTCCTCGCGTTTACCTCGCGATGAGAATCCAGTTGGTTTACTTCGTAAGGTACGCTCACCGGTTGAGTTCCTGGTTCGAAAACATGTCCAACGTATGTTAGTAGCAAAAATATGCAGAACGTCATCTTACGTGACTCGATAATGGCCGATTCCTTTCCTCCCTACCGTCGTTTTTACCTCGCTTCCTTTCTTCCTTGCTTACTTGCTTGCTCTTTTACGACCGTATTATACGGATTGACGGAAAGAGATCCTCAGCGTATCCTATTTAATGTGAGGGGGGATTACGCTCCTGATAAAAAAATGAACCCTTCTCTTACTCGTTCTATCTCTCTCTTTCTATTTATCTATCTATTTCTATCTATCTCTATCTACCTCTCTTCCTTTATTTTCTCTTTTTTTTCTCTCCAGTCTACAAGAGGGAATCGGTGTACCGAACGTGGATTAGGCCGACTTTTCCTTTCAGTCAAGATACACACCGAGGGATCCGATCCTTATTTTCCTTTTACTTTTTATCCCTTTCCTTTCTTTTTTTTTCTTCTTTTCTTTTTTTTTATTCAGGATCCAGTATCAGAATAAAATACGAAGGGTGGTTTTCTTATATGAGAGAAAGTAAAAGAGATAGCGAAAGATTGTTGAACGCCGGCGAATCGACTAAATTTGAATAGCGTAGAATCTCGATGATGTTTCTTCTTCCATAAACGTTGAAATTTGTCTCCGCCTCGTTTTCTTTCGCTGCGCTCACACACAGTTTTTCTCTTTTCCCCGTTTTTTCTTTTCTTTTCTTTATTTTCTCTCTTTATCTACCTCTCTCTCTTTCTCTCGAATATATAGCCCCGTTTCCCTATGGCCTTTCACTATAGATTCTCTAGATGTACGATTTCAATTACCGTAGTATTTGTCTCTCTTTTATTTTCTTTATTTATTTTTCTTTCCTCTCGTAGGTAATTGTAACTAGCTTAGACTCCTCTAAATCGAATAGGCACGTATAGTATGTAGTAGTAGTAGTTGTAGTAGAAATGGTAGTAGTAGTAGTCGAGTAGTAGCACGTTTTTTTTCCGTCTTCGCGGTTCGCCGGCTTCTTCCTGAAATCAGGTCGTTAATTGATAATAAAAGTTAGGTCAATGTTTTGCTATTTCTTTTTATTTTTTAAATTGTTTCTTTCTCTACTTTTGTTCGTTCGTCTTTTTTTTTTATTTGTTTGTTTTGTACGGATAAGTACATAATACACATACACATCGAAGTGCCGTGAATGGTGGAAGACTGATGATGCAAGTGGTGCAGTCGTCGTGCTTACGTGCGTGCAGTGGTTGGTGCACGGGGTGGTGCAAAGACATAAAAGACAGTGAAATTGATTTAGTAGAATATTATCCAAATATATTATTAACAATTTGACGGAATTATAACGTTTAATCCGTGATCGGTTCGGCCGTAATGACATTTTTCTTAAAATATTTTTTTCTATTTTTTCTTCTTCATTTTCCTTTCTTTCTTTTTTTCTCTCTGGATCCTTTTAAATATATTTCACCCTCTTATTATTATTATTATTATTATTATTATTATAATATATTTTTACGTTTATATCACGTCACCTTTCGTTTCCTTTATTTTTTTATTCTTAACGACGAGAGACTATTCCTTTTCTTTCTTTCTTTCTTTATTTCTTCCTTCTTGTTTGTTCTTTTTTCTCTTTCTCTTTTCTTCTTTTTTCAACATTTTCCTGCTTTTTTTCTTTTTTTTTTTTATTACGATCACGGAGAACGTGAAATAACGTCGAGTTTTATGCAACGACGAGGAACGAAACTAGAGCTTCGTCTAACGTGGTTGGACTGTGGTGCGAACGTGCGTGCGTACATTTTACGTGCGTGATATAGTATGTGTGCGTCTGGGTTTTTCTGCTCGAACATTTTATTACTGGTTGGTGCATTAGAAGGAATGACGATGACGACGAAGTAGAAGAAGAAGAAGAAGTAGAAGAAGTAGAAGAAGAATAAAGCTTAGCGTCCAAGATACTTTAGGAATAAAACGAAAAAACGAAAAAACGAAAAATAAAAAAATAATAAAATAAAATAGTATGAAATAAAAAAAATAAATAAAAGATATTCACGCGCGTATGTGTGTGTATGTGTGGGCTTACGTGCTAAAGCTCCTGTCTATATTAGAACGCGTTATCCCGCTGCATTTACCGACTATAAGAGCACTTTATAACGTTAACGATCGAGTATCTCTCTCTCTCTCTCTCTTTCTTTCTCTTTTTCTCGCGCGTGCGAATATCGCGATATCAACAGGCACGTATGTATCTCGATGGGGGATAATAAAATTTTGATGCGCGAACAAGAGGGTAGAAGAAGAAGGAAGGAGAGGGACGTATCTCGTAAAAAGGACGACCTTGTATACCGGCTAAATGGTATCTTTCTCTCTCTCTCTCTCTCTCTCTTTCTATCTCTCCCGAGTACAAGTACGAGGCCACCCCCTTATGGTGGCCTCGGATAATGCCGACTACGACTGGTCGATGGGCGTTTACGTTTTCGCAAAATAAATTTTAAACATTTAACTATGAAATTCGTTAGGATCGTTTTAATACAACTTATCGTCAAAGTATTTAATATCGTATTTGACGAATACGATATTATATTCCAAGGAAAGATAAGTTGGAAGTTACTTATATAACATGGCGAGGTATCAACAGGTGTCCCGAAAAATATACAAAAACGGACTCTTTTCGAACTAAGAAGGACACTGATAGCCATTAAGAACTCGTTTAAAGAACTCTTTAATGTTCTCACTTTTGTCTTCTTTATCTTTCTTTCTCTTTTGTCTGCTGTTTTTCTATCACATTATATTAGCGTCGTCGTACACGAATAAATTCGAGGAAAATCAAGAGCGCGATTTTACGTGCAAAATATTTGACGGATAAGGCTCGTGCACGAGGGTGCTGAGTGAGGGTGCTGACATTTGTTTCTATCTTTTTTTCGTTAAAAACTTTTAACGTTTCTATCAATTTTGTTCGTTTTGTTATTATATTATTCGGTGGATTGTACGTCGAGATACTTTTTGCTCATTTTGTTATTATTCGGTGTATTGTACGTCAAGATACTTGCTTCTATGGTTCGTGAAGTTATTCGAAAAATGAAAACTGAGTCCTTGTTCTTCCTTGACAAGGATGATAACGCGCGTTCTCTCTCTCTCTCTCTCTCTCTCTTTTTCACTCACTCTCTTACTTTATCTCTGTTTGACTGTCTGACTCTCTTTGGTTTTCCCGTATACCTTTCGAAGAGCTCTAATGATTTTTTCTTTCCCCTCCCCTTCCTTCTCCTCTAACTTTTTTTTCTTCTCCTTCTCCTTTTTTTCGTAGATAGTCTGGTGTTCGCTTTCTCTTACTACTTCAGCCGCTTTTCTCTTTCACCCTTTCACGTACACACACTGTTGGCGTAATTCAGGTTCACCGGTGGTCGAAGTGGCCGGAGACAAAAGGGTTTAGGTGAACATAGTGAGAGAGAGAAAGGAAGGGGGTGGGATGGGGGTGTGGATGATGGGGTCTCGAATAGAGGAATCGATTTCAATTCGACGCTTTTCAATACAATGTGGTATATTTTCGATGGTGTCGAGTTACGAATCAAGGTATGAAATGGAGAGATTAGAAGAGGAAAAGAGAAAGAGAGAGAGAGCGAAAGAGAAAGGGTTTGTTTTTGTTTGATACGTCCTTTTCTTTTTCCTTATTCAAAAAGATAAAACGCGCGGAAAGTAAGATTAAAAAACTCATACATCTAATAACAACAATAATAAAGATATAATGCAGATTTAATTCGAATAATTTAAACACGCACACTACTGTACCCTAACCGCTTAGGTGCACAAAATTTAGGTAGGCTTTTTTTATTGTTCACTAATTGTAAGTTACTCATGACCATTTAACAATAGAGTAGCAACACCGTTCTTATGAATCGTATGGTCGGTCAGCTCTAAGCGAGGAGCCAGCCAGCCGGTTTGGTGTGTATTGTTCTTAGATCAGCTGTTTAACTTCTTTTGATGCTGATTGTCAGCAGATGAATTCATAACAACACCATAACCGCGATAATTAACGAGAAACAAGTGGTTTCGTCAAAGTGCGGTGGTGGTGGTAACGGAGCCAGCGCAGCGAATTGTGTAAAGAGGAAGAAATGATGGTGGTAAAAGGAGAAAAATAATAAAGAGAATAAGAATAAGAATAAGATAAGTAAAGATAAAAGAACGATAGGAATAAGGGTGGCACAGACGCAAACGTCTTCGACGAGGATGATTCGTGCGTGGGTGGTCGTACGCGTACCGCCTTCATACGGAGTGCTCGGAGTCTCTACCGGCGGCAAGGGATTTCAGCCCCAATGACGATCCATCCGTGTAAGGCGTTCTTGCGGTTGATCTTGGCAGCGTCGGCGTCGGCGTCGGCGTCGGCGTCGGCAGCGGTGGCGGTGGCGGTGGTGGCGGCGTCAACGGCGACGGTGACGGTGGCGGTGGTGGCGGCGTCAACGGCGACGGTGACGGTGGTGGCTTCGGTTACGGTTACGGCTACGACGACGGCTACGGCTACGGCGACGGCAACGGTAACGGTGACGGTGACGGTGGTGGTGCTGGCGATAGGGATTGATCAAGGGTGGGGATGTAGCGGCGAGGTCTGCTCGGTGACGTGATCTTTCGCGGTGCGTGCGTCCGTTCGTGCAGAGGCGCGCGTGTTACGACATCATAGTCCTTTTCTTCTCTCCTTCTCTCTCTCTCTCTCTCTCTCTCTCTTATCTTTCTTTTCTACAGGTTTGACTTTATCAGCCTTTTCAAGGAGTAGTAGTTATTCGTTGTTATCCGAGAAACCGGAAGCAGAACGATTAATCTCGCATAGCTCAAACTGTCTGGTCCTCTTCTGTTGGTGTTGTTGCTGCTGCTACCAGTCCGGTATTGCCATCGGTGTTTCTCTCCCGCTCCCTCTCTCTCTTTCTCTTTTTCTTTCCGTCTGTCTGTCTTTTCCTTCGAACCAAATTGCTCACGGCTAACTGCTTTTGTTGTTTCTTTTTCTTTTTCTACTATAACTGTTTCTCTTGGTACTGTTCGTCGTAGATTGTGCCGGACTCGGTGTTGGCCCACTGCTGCTTCTTTGATTACTATTGCTGCTGCTGCTACTTCTGCTGCTGTTGCTGCTGCTGCTTCTGCGGATCAGTAGAATCAGCGAGAGGAGGTGGCGAGCGTGGAGGTTGCTTCGTCGTCTGCCGGTGGTTAGGAGATGGAGGATCGGAGGGTCGGGATGGTGGGTTAGTCGAGCGAGTGAGCTGGCTGGCGCCATCACCAGAACTAACTCCCACGCTGCGCGGTAAGAGTCAGCATTTTAATACGTCGCGCATACCCCTACTCGACGTACTTTCTCCCACCCCTATTCTCGCCCTTTCTCAAACGATCCTTTCTTCTCGCGTTTGTACGCGATCTCCACCCTTCACTCTTTCAACCACTACTATTACTATTATACACACACATTACATTACCCCACCACTATCGTTACCACTACTAACCGAACATCTTTCGCCGTGCGTTTTCTTGTGGATACTTAACTAAAGATCATAAAGTTACATTTATAAAATTTAACACTTTGCCTGCGTATTAGGATCATCGCCCGCCAACCTTTTTTCTTTCTTTCCTCTTTCATTTACCTTCTTCTTCTTCTTTTTCTTCCCATCTCCTCTTTCTTTCTTTCTTTCTCTTTATCTCTCTCTCTCTCTCTTTTTCTTTCTGTTTACTTCATTATCAAGATTCTTATTCTCCGTTTTGCCTTTTCTCCTTTCTATTCCCATACATCTCTCTGTTCTTCCCTCGAGGTTACGTTTTTTCTTCTATCCCCCCTGTTCCAAAGATGGGGAGGTGGGAGGGGCAGGTGGTTTTTTCAACGGTCGGTGCGCCGGTCTTTCTCCTGTCCTCTCGGCCATATATATCTTTTCACGATTCACAGGTTGTTGGGCGTGGTTATCGGGGACGGGGGGCCACTATTTCAAACGCCGCATGTCGAATCGAAAGTTCGAATGTTTTGACGACAACGGCGTGCTCTACGCCGATCGATAACAAACATATGTATCTTTAATGTATAAAAAGAGAGGCGAAAACCTTAACCGGCACTTTCGGCCCAGATGGGATCAATAAATCGCCCGTATAACGACTTCCGCATGTTAAAATAACTTTTGTATAATTAGGCGATGGTATATAACATCAACGACGTACCCGCTACCTGCTCGTATCGATGTTAAATCTTATTTTTAAATATAATCAAATAATCAACGTCCTTTTAGGAAACAATCTTTTTTTTTATCTTTTTACGAGATTATATCTTCAATTACTTTTTTATTTTATTTTTTTTGGGGGGTGACAGCGAGAGTGCGGATTTAATGTTGGTGGTTTATCGGATAAATTGCGAATATCAACTCGACATTTAGTAAACTGCTACAATTGTAATCAGAGCTCGGTTAGATGATTTGGATAATTCTAATGGGTCAGATCAAAGACACATTTTCTCTATTTCTCTCTCTTTCTCTCTCTCGCACTTTGTATTTTATATGATCGTCCACCCTTTACCATGATACACATACGTACTATATACACGTATTATACGATGCGAATTGCATATAAGCTATACGTATATAGATATTCGTATGGATTTACCAACGCGAAAGAGAGGGAGAGATACAGACGCGTTATTCCACCTCTTTGACATTTCGTTGGTGGTATATAGGACACGGTATACCTTTAAGCATAACCGTGTGATGTACCTTGAGCCACTCTCTCTCTAGTATGTCCGTCCGTTAGAAATGATAATAGTCACATGGGGTTCTTAATTAAATGTTAAATCGATAGGTGGCGTACTTGGGTGTACTTAGGCCTATAAAAAAGCTCGAACATACGGATAATTTTTTTCTTCTTTCCTCTATATAGAAGAACAAAAAATTCAAATAAAAAAGGAAAGAAAAGAGAGGAAAAACACATCGTCGTTGGAGTTTATTGAATTATCCGTTCAGATACGGCGTTGGTGCTAACGTCGAGTAATTAGAAAAAACCGCAGAACGAGTTTTCGAAAAGAGGTGTGCTATATTCGATTGGAAAATGTTCTATCCTTTTCTCTCATTTTCCTATTTTTCAATTTGAAATTATTTTCTTTCTTTTTTTCTTCTTCTGTTGACATTTATTTTCAAATGAAATTACAGCTTCACCAGAGGAAGTGGCAAACGGTTTGAACGGAGGATGAGCAGGGGTAGGAGGAAGGATGATCGAAAAGGTCGGGTCATAGGAAAAATGTCATTACAAGTAACACCGAAAGAAACTTATCGGAAAAAGTAATTTTATGGGGCGGAGGGGTAAACGGGCAAGATCTTGCGTAACTTCACGTAAATGCATATTATCTATGCATATAAATACATGTTAATATTCTTTTACCGATTTATACGTGTACGCGTATCTCGAGAAACTCGTGTCTTATTTATGCGGAAAAGACTGAATGAGGGTTGAACGAAGAAAATATCTTTGACGAAGTAGTAGGGGTGTCTGCTTCCGTCTTAAGATTCGCGAAGATGAGGCCCCCTTCTTGTGGCGGGTAAAACTTTTTTTCTTTTTTTTCGTTCCACTCTTCGTAATCTTTCCATCATTTTTTCATCGTTGATACGTTAGCTGCGAGAGTAGAGAGGGTGATAGAGAGAGAGAAAAAAAAAAGAAAAAAAGATAAAGAAAGAAAAAAGAAAGAAAAAAGAAAGAGAGAGAGAAAAAGAGATGAGGAACTAATCGATTTTGAAAGAACGGGAGTGGGTGGGCGGTTGGTTTAGGGTTGAGGAAAAAAAGATAAGAGAAAAGGAAAGTGAACATTTAATGTTTTCTCGAAGGTGACGTCTCCAAGGAGAAGGAAAAAGTTTCAACGGTCTCGTTGTTGTTAGCTTCTTTTTCTTCTTCTTCTCCTCTTCCTCTTCCTCCTTCTCCTTCTTCTTCTTCTACTTCTTCTTTGTCTACTTTTATAGTTACTACTACTAGTTCAACTATCGTTATTTTTTAATACGGTATAAGAGAAATCGAGGATCCCAATACGGCAAGCAGCAACATCGAGGGAAGAGCCTAGCCTCAGCTACGCCCGCTTTGTGTGCTACCTCGAACGCCCACGTTCCCGTTTAATTCAACCCGAAGAGTGCGCTACCTGCGCATTCTCGAGTATATTCCAGTATGTGTCTGTGTGTGTGTGTGTATATGAACGATGTCTCCCAGGAACGTCTGCTCGATAGGGTGACGTCGACTACGTCAGCGTAACGTCACGCTTTTATCAGTCCCACCCTCTTCCTAACAAAACAACATCACCGTACTCGATCGAACCCTTCTTCCTCGCGTCTTTATACGATTTTTCTTCTTTTTTCTTACGACCCTCGCGTTTGTATTCAAGAATATTTACAGAAGAAGAAGAAGAAGAAGAGAAATAAATGGCAGAATAACGAAGGAAGTAAGAAAGAGAGGGTTGTTGTTTCGTCGGCACAATAGTCGCCATGATCTGCATTGCGACGCTGTAGTAGTTGCGCCATAGCAGACTTGTTTTCAATGAGTAGTAAAAGCAACAACGTAGTCTTCTTTCAAGATTGTAAACTTTTTTCTTTTTCTTTTCTATTTTTTCTTCTTTTTTTCTTCTTCTTTTTTTCACTAATGTTACGTAGTCAAATAAATTCGTAACTTTTTACAATATCTTTCTTCGCGTTTTTTAAACCGATCGAAAATATATTTAATATTTACATATAGGTAGATTTATTTAGGTGTTTATATGTGTCTCTATGTTTATATGTGTATAGCGATAGAAGAGAAGAGTTTAATTCGTAGAAAGTCTTTTCTCCGTCCTATCTGCGGCGAAACTTTGAATATGCATGACGTCGTAAATTGTCGGTGACGTTCGAGCAAGTTGCCGATGGGTCGTATTGAATGAGACTGTTCTGACGTACAAAGGTTTGTCTACCGATGGAGCATCCTCGTCACCAATCGAATCCAAATACGTTTTCCATTGAAGTTCTACCGAAAATAGATAGTGCTGCCATCGTACGATTCTTACCCGAACTTTTTTATCTACATTCCTTACCAATCGATTTATATCATTTCAGGCTGCTTTTATTCGAAATTTATATTTTATCTACGTTTTATTTTTTATTTATTTTCTTTTAAATTGTAATTTTTTTTATATATGCTTAGGTAATTTTTATTGCGATAAAAAGATTAAAAATATTTATTTTATACTATAAATAATTGTAATGTAATAATAAATAAATAATAAATAATTATAATGTAAGATAAATTATTTCAATTTTTTTTTTATTTAATATACTTGTACAATTACTGGAAAATATTAATAGATGTATACAATGTATTATTTAGTGTAATATAAAATATTTTGTTTAATCTTTGTAAAATGTTTGTTTAATCTGGTATGAAAAATTTCTTCTTTCTAGAATTTTTCACAGGAGAGTTTTTCTTAGACCGTAAAGTTTATGCGATAAGTTCTATATAGAGGTGTCTTACTCTCGTTCTACACTTCAAGCACGATTAATATTCTCTCGGTGTTCTCGTGAAAATCGTAACTTCAGACTTTCGACGATTATCCAACGACTTATGCGAAGAGCCAAGTAACTTTCGAGAGGATCTTGAAGGTAAGTTACGTGACTCAAAGATGGCTCCAGCGGTAAAGAGCGTTTTAATCTTTTAATTAAAGGATGAGAGAGAAATATCTCTTCCTTTCTCTAATGAGATATGCGTAGAGAAACAAACACACCCACATATTCGCATATTTGTACATATACATCACAAAATTTGTATTGATATTGTTTTTTTTAAAAGATAAAAAACAATCTAGTTAAATGAAGAATATTTAAAACTATCTTTTTAATTTACCCGTTAACACTTTAATATTTATCTTTCGCATAATGTAAATGGAAAATATCAATGTATTATCTCTATATCTCAAAAAAAAAATTTACACAACAAATCATTTACAAATTATATCAAATTTATATAATAAATAAAATAACAAAAAATATAACATTAATGAAATTATTTAAAAAATTATAAAACGCACTTAATGCGTTCAATACAATAAGTTTATCTCACAATTTAAATTTCGTAGTAATCGAATGTAGACTATAGTCAAAGTGAATACAGACGAAATAGATCAGACAGAGAAAAGAGTGGTACGCATAAGGGATAGAAAAAAGGAAATAAAGGAGAAAAAGACAATATAAGGTCAGCCGTGTAATCTTCGCGTAGAAGTTGGCCGATAGATGGCAGTAGAATAGCATATCGATTTCTTACGAATCTAGGATGGGCTCGAAGTAGTAGGAGTCGTTGTAGGACGACTAGGAAGCTCAAGTAAAATGGTCCGATTCTTCAGCTAGGAACGATCTACCCTACCTGAAACTTTCTGCCGATACGATAACCAGAGAGAGAGAGAAAGAGAGAGAGAGAGAGAGAGAGAGAGAGAGAGAGAGAAAGAGAGAAAAGAGAAAAAGAGAAGACAATAGGAGTTTAAGGGGAACCGAGACCACTCGTAGAAACGGCTCAATTATCTCCCACGGGAGGCATTGAAGTAAAAAGAAAGAGAAAGAAATCGAGAGAGAAAATGAGATAGATGAACATTAACAAATCAAGCGCAATAAGGTCATTTTTGTCCTCTCTTTTCTATCAAAAGACGAAAGGTAAGGGGTAAGACCGAGACCACTCGTAGAAACGGCTCAATTATCTCCCACGGGAGGCATTTGAATAAAAGAAGAGAAAGAAATCGAGAGAAAAATGAGATAGATGAACATTAATCAAGCGCAATAGGTCATTTTTGTCCTCTTCTTTTCTATCAAAAGACGAAAGGTAGTAAACGCCAAATGGAATAAATGGAAGGGAAAATGTGGGCGTTACGACGAAACCAAGTCTGCTTATGTAAATTTATTG
This sequence comes from Polistes fuscatus, assembly GCF_010416935.1. Taxonomy (NCBI): domain Eukaryota; kingdom Metazoa; phylum Arthropoda; class Insecta; order Hymenoptera; family Vespidae; genus Polistes; species Polistes fuscatus. Next base: position 2,806,114 of record NW_025113107.1, on the reverse strand, counting down.
CAGGACTAAACGCCCGTTTTAGCCATCCACGAAATTTAATCGCAGAGAGAGAGAGTGAGAGAGAGAGAAAGAGGTAAAGCGTGGGAGGAATGCAGCCATTGTCGGTAAGTCGGGTATCGTCGTTTAGGAATGTTTCTCATGGGCGTAATCCTATGAAAAATTTTTGTTATCTAGAGAAAGTGTAAAAGATACTTTTTCTTCCTTTGTGTATTTCTTTTAGTTTTCAATTTACTTTTTTTTAATTCTTACAATACTCGACAAAACTAGAATGATCTACAAGGTAAATGTGAAAGATGAATGTGGGCGACTACCTTTTACTGGAAATAAAGTATTATAATAGAGTAAATTTAGATTTTTCAAAGACCAACAGATAAGAATATAATTTTACACGAATATATTCGATACTTCGAATTTGAAGTAAAAGTCAATGGTATAGTCGTTAAATAGTATTAAACAGTTATTTTAAATTATATAAGAGAAGATAAGGGATGATAGTTAGTAAATAGACTGATACGAAATTTCATCGTTATATATCGCGTGGGTAGTCTCATTTTCGATTCTAAACACGAACTTTCCGACAGAATTCACGCCAACGCGTTTTCCAGGCGATCGCTGAAGAATAAACGATATCTCTATCTCTATTTCTCTCTCTCTCTCTCTCTCTCTTTCTCTTTCTCTTGCTATCTCTCTTCTCGTTACGTCCGATTAAATCGTTCATCGTGAGCAGCCAATTGGACCAATCGGATTTAGTATTTTCCCTGGAAATCCACGCCTATGGTGTCAGTGTTCCTAACACCGACTACTACCACTACTACTACTACTTCCCCTTTTCTATCCTATTCGAGTTCAACAAGTTCGAGCTGTATCCTTGCATATGTGGATGCGTATTAGAGTTGAAAATCAGCTTTCTAGATCTCTTCTCATTGGATATTCTCTAGTCTTCGAATAATCCACCTGACTCTTTGATCGATCAGAGATATTGCTTTTGTTTAGCATATTTTATTACGTCGTAAGATTTATTTAATCTTTGGTTTTTTGCATTGGTTTGTACGAGAAACTACCAAAATATTATTTGGTTAATTTTGAAAATAATATTTAATATCAATTTCTGTATACATTAATTTGATACATATTATAAATATTCGGATCATTTTGAAAATAATATATGCAATTTCTATATACATTCGTTTGATAAATAAGTATTAGTAATATGAAAAATAATGATCTAAAAGTCCTAATAGAAAACTGGAAAAAAAAATCTTGACACTAAGTAAGCCTACCAATAAGATAGCCATATTTTACAACCCCCAAGGGAACATTAATTTCATTTTGATTATTTTAGCATAAGTTGATATAACGATACTATAAGGTTTATTTTCACCCTATCGAAAAAAAGTTTTTCTTGTACGTTTGGGTTCTAAATAGGGAGGGGGGGTCTATAGTAGAATGGGGGTGGTAAAGAAAAACGACAGTATTCTCAGACGTAGTTCTTGATTTCGGGCACGTAGTTATGTGGGTATGGATCTTTTCTTTTTATCTTTCTTTTTTTCCACTCTCCCCTTCGTTATCTCCCTCTTCTCTTTCCCCCTTTCTCACTCTCTTTCATTCACTCTCTCTTATGGCAAGACAAATAACGAATCCTTCGAAAAGTCGATATAAACTTTGGAGTTACGATACTTCAAGAAGACCGTTTATCGGAAGATACGAATTTTCCCGAGTGACGTGCTTTCGTTTATTTTCGTTAATCGAGGAACGTCGTTCTAGAATATAAAGTTCTAACTTTTTTCTTTATTCTTTTTCCTTTCTTTCCTTTTTTTTTATCTTTCATTCGAAAAATACTTTTCATCCTTCGGCACGTTCACGTTGTTGTTTTTAGAAAAGTACTTTTCGAAAAAATTAAAGTTCAGATAAGTGTTTATCGTTTTTATCGAAGCGTAAGTATTGTTAAATACTTAAATGTTTTCGAAATAAGTATCGCCATTTATATATAATATATATTATATAATATTGATTTTTATTCGATGAAATATTTTGCGTCAGGGTTCAAGTGTAAGTAAGTACTTAAATGTTTTCAAAATACCTAAGTATTCTGATTTATAAAGTTGATTTTTATTCAATGAAAGATCTTGCAAGAATCAAGTTCGTTTATTAATTCCAACGTACAATTTTATTCGATGAATCTACACCGTGGATCACGTCTGCTGACGTAAACAATGACCCGTTTATTCGCGGCTTTGTACTGTTATTTTCGACAAGGCTCCAATTCCCCTTTTAACTTTACCTCCTTTTCAAATCAAACTGGGATATGGTAAAAGGGTATCGGTTAAAGTTATTGAAATAGTTTATCTATCCTTTTCATATTTATTTTCGTTTATATTTCATATCTCACTAGGAGTATTTTTTTCTTTTTTTTTTCTTTTCAATTTAATAAGTGCATCCTGTTTCTCTCTTTATCGATTTTTATTTTCTTTCAGGAATTTGTTCGCCATTTTTTGTTTTCATCGATAGCTTGGCAAATCGAGATGTGTTAGAAAATTATTTAAAAGCTTTGATTTTAATTCGAGTATAACTCTTTGAGCTTCGAATATTTCCGGCAAAAGCAATCAACGTGGGCGACGTTGAGTATGAATTACTTTTTTCTTGCTAATATAAACTATGTTGTTGTTTGAATAAAAGAAAAGAAAAAAGGAATTTCGAACGAGAGGAAGGTCGAAACAATTGATAAAGTGCACACAGGTAGCTTTCATAGCACTCAAAGGGTTAATCGAATTAAATGACAAGGATTTTATGTATGATTGTTTATTTCTTTTTTTCTTTAGATGCGGTCTCGTTAGATTACAAAATTTTATATTTAAAGGTATGTGTATGTGTGTGTGTATCTTAGAAATGGCCGAATGAAAAGAGTAATCTCTTTGATCGGCAAATTGAAAATTGTATCCCGTAACAAGATGCGGGCCGGTTCTATTTGTAATCAGAGCAAGTTACAAATGGACTGTCAAGCAATTGACAGCGGAAGAGACTTGTTATCCCCTCAACCGTACCGACCAATTGTTGCTCTTCGTCCCCGATCGTTACAATGTGGCCGTTAACGGCTCCTCACTCGGTGTAAATTATAAATTTTGTTACTTCTTTGGGCCCGTTATTTTTACGAGCAAATTTCCATACTGTACTATCCCTTCATTCGATATGGTAAATATTTTCATTTACTCTTAATTATTAATATTTTCAATAATAAAAATATATTCGTATGTGTTTCTTTTATTTTTATTTTTAAGCAACGAGTGAATTTTTAATCAAACGGAGTGAATAATTTAAACAAAATTTCCTGACTAATGTTCTAGATTTAAAAATGAATTTACATCATAAAATATAAAATGCATGTGCGTTTACGAGATGAAAATTTTTTATATAAAATTGATTTAATGCTAGAAAAAAAATGTATTAATTTATATTAACCTAATTTAATGCTTTGAACTTTCAAAGATAATAATTGATATTTAAAATGTGTGTATATTTGCGAGATGAAAATTTTAATCTAAAATCAATAAAATCTAGCGAGACGTACTTTCGATAATACGATAATCCTAATAGAATTAATTTTTTTTTTTTAATAATTTTTTATAATTTTCTCTCTTTCAAATAACACGTTACACGTAAACGGTACATAATTTTAGTCACGCTGGTATCAAATTATATTACTTTACCTTTATGACAATGAAGAAGTAAAATCTGACGAAAATGACGACTTTGATTTTTCATTTCCGATACGATGTCAAATAAGAAAAAAACTGTTTTATCGATCGCAACAAAAGAAGCTTATAAATGATGTCTAGGGTGTCTATTATAAGAACGTTAAACAATATTGAGGTTTAGAGCAATGAAAATCTTTGTAAAAAAAAATGAAAGATTACATTTCGAACAAGTCAATAATTTGAGGTATTTAACACGGAATGAAAATTTATCGGCAACAGGATGAACATAATAAAATAAATGGCATGACATAATTCGCGATAAGAATGAACGATTTTTTAATAACTATCTCGCGATCGTCTTTTCTCGCGAGAGAAGAGGGGATCTTTAAAAATGGAAATCGGTGAGAGCTTGTAGTATCGGAATTCGATATTATTCGTTATTACAGTGTTAGAGATTGATACTACCAAGCCGCAGCATGCCATAGTAAAACGCACTGAGAATTTTAAAATAGATCCACCAAGCAATTTGGATATCGAAAATCGATTAATCGTTCCACTTTGATTCCACAGAACGATGTACGACGTTGTTTGTCTTATTTCATCCAAAATTTTTCTTTTCATCCTCAGTGTTTCCCCTTTTTCTTTTTCTTTGTTCGTTTTTTAAAGACAATGTTTTAATCTAAATTAAAATAAATGAAGAATTCAATAATTATTTATTCAAATACTGCTAATTTCGAGTAATCATTTTTTATTTCCAAACACAAATTTTCCAATTTTCAAAATAAAATTTATCACGACAATCGAATAAAGAACAAATAAATTAAAAAAAACATAGTTTGTAAAACGATGTTAAAATATTATTGAGTATGTTGTTACACGTATTTCTCGTACGATGTATATATGATGGACAGAAAATCGTTATTAAAATATTAAAAATGCAGATAAAATAGGTAATATATCAAAATAAAGGAAAATTGAAATATCCAATATATTAAAATGTATAATAATTTAAATATAAAATAATAATAAAGTACTCCTAATAAATTCTATTACAGTTCTGATGCAAATAGGAGAGTACATTTACTTTGTTAAACAATATGTCAAAAAGAAAGATAAAGATGTAACAAATATTGAAAGAGAATTTAAAGGAATACGTATGAAGTCTTGCGTAGGGAATCCCTTCGATAAATAAAATACAAGAAGACTTTCTTTGATCTCGTGACGCAACGTAAAAGAAAAGTTGACGTGGAATGTGCAAAAAGGTTTGATAGAGAAGTAGAAAGAGAGGGAAAGACGAAATGTTTGCAATAGTTGCCGTTAATGTTATGAGAGAAGAGAGAAACGCGTTAATTCGATTAGTGTTAGAAGAAGACATCTATTTCTGTGGCTCGTGGGTGTGTGTATATGTGTATATAATATATTTGTTTGTGTGCGAGTGTGGGAGTAACGCACTCAGAAATTAAGGTATGTGTGTGTGTGTGTGTGTATGTTTAAATAGAAAAGTAGACGAACACGAAACCACGCAAACGTTGCAAATATTTCATTTTTCCTCTTTTTATCAGGATTTTTCTAGCGAGATTAGAAAAAGCTTGCTAATCACTTAAAGCACGAAAATGTCGCGCTAAATCGTGAGAGACATTTTCTCGGATTTTTCGAGATTGTTTAATGAAAGTAATACGAAATCTTGTTGTTATTGAAATTAATACGATAATTAGATATTTTCTTTTTTAATTTAAGTTTCACATTGTTTAAAGATTTCTAAATTAATTCCATTTTTACATTAGTATTGTGAAATTATAATTGATGAAATTAAATATACTTTTTAAATATTAACTTGAATAATCAAATTTCAAAATATAGAAATTGCATTTATATAATTATCAAAAATAATGACTGCAACATTATACAAATTAGTAATTTAAGAAGGAATGGAAAGAGAATGTGATCGATTGTTAGAAACGTGGAATCGTTGTTGGATCGTATTGTTCGGTATTGCGGCAAGATTAATTCGATATTACGAGAGAAGCATCCCAAGAGCGTTCAAAACGTCGGATGGTCAAAGGAGGAGGAGGAGGAGAAGGAGGTGGTAGTGTGGTGGTGGTGATGGAGGTGGATGAGAACACGGAGATGGGGAGAAGGAGGCCTGACAAAGATAGCTCGTTTTCAAATTGGCTCGAGAGCCGATGATCGTTCGAGCACATAATCGATGTAATTTAATGAATGACGGACGGGCCGGTTTGCGCTCGAGAACACTCGTGAAGGAGCAGCCATAGTGAGAGCGCCTATATTACGCGTTCCATATCTATTCTGATGTATATACCCATATATGTAGGTAAATATACGTATGTATGTGTGTATGTGGTAGGTATTCATACTTACCAAAGAGATACACGTGTATATTCAAAGAGAGAAGAGGACTGTCGAATAGGAGGCACAGTCCGATGTCAGTCAAGGAATTAATCCAGGAGACAAGGCGTGCGTACGAGACTCCCAGGACCTTTGGGAATCCTCGAGGTCGCGTTAGAATTATACGTCGTTTATGTATTCTACCAACGACTTCTCCCTTCTAACACCTCCTACTACTTCCACCATTCCCCCAATTTCCCCTTCCACTCCCCGTTAATAATAACATCACGGATTTCGGACGTCTTTGCATGTCCCAAGTCTCGTTTCCGTCCGATCCTTCGTTCCTAACTTTACAGATGTCCGTCGAGATGTCTCGCAACGTCGATATTATCGAATAAAGTAAAATAGAAAAACGTTTCGAGAAAATGTTGAATAAAGCGTTGCTTGGTTTTATTGATCCTATGAAATAATTTATCTTCTTTTTTAAATTTGATCGAATGCATTTGATATGAGAGGTGAAGAGTTTCGAATGAAAGAAGTAAAAAAGAGGAAGTCGGATAATTGTAGAAGTTTGTACGTTGTTGCTTTTCCGATTAGCTTGAATTTCGGGAAGAAATCGATACTTCCGACTTTGATAATGTCCAATTCGTGGATATCGCGAAAGTTAAACCGTTTGTGTTGTCGTTGTTGTTGTTGTTGTTGTTGTTGTCGTCGTAGTTTATGGTTCGATGGTTCGATAGTGAACAGAGAATGAAAAAGAAAATACAATAAAAAGGAGATAAAAAAACTGGAAAAAAAGGGAAAAAAGAGATAGCTACATGGAAAGTTCCAGGTGGTCGCACGCTAACTGGTAATATCCGCGAGGAGGAGCGAGAAAATCCATTCACCGATATCTTCGTGTTCTCTAGCGCGTCTATCCACTTCGTTAGGACTCATCGAAGCAAGGAGAAACTATGAGAAACGAGGAGAACAAGGAGATAAGGGCACCAAATCTCGCGTTCCGATTTGTTCCTACTCGTCTCTCATCCGAATGTTGGATGGATCGATGAATACTTGCCTATCCTTTGACAAATTCTTCGTTTTTCTTTTTTAACTCTTTTTTTCATCTACGAACAAAATATAATACGAATGAATAACAATATAACAATACAATATGTTAAAAATTATAAAGTAAAGATTAAATAATTCAATTAACGAATATTAGTACTGATAAACAACTTTAGAAAATCAATTTTGATTTCTGTAAGAAAAGAAACATTTGCAGTTCTTTAGTTTGTGTCTTAAAAATATTTAAACAATAAGACTATTATATATTCGAAATTACGATAAGTATTGTTGAAAAACGAACGAAAGGATTAAAATTGAAAAATATTTTTTTCTAAAATAAAGACAACACTGAATCATTTGCGTCGACATAAGAAAAACGTTCTTTGTAGTTTCATTTAAAAAAAAACGAACAAATCATGAAGACAAATTTATTATAAAAATGACGAAAAGATTGAATTGAAAAATATTTGTTGAAAAAAAATATAACTTAAATTACAAGGATACAAGCAAGACAAGTGTAGAAGTAGGAGCAGGAGCAGGAGCAGGAGCAGGAGCAGGTGCAGGAGCAGGAGCAGGTACAGGAGCAGGAGCAGGTGCAGGAGCAGGAGCAGGAGCAGAAGCAGGAGCGGGAGCAGGAGCAGAAGCAGGAACAGGAACAGGAGCAGGAGCAGGAGCAACAGCAGCGGCACCAGGAGGAGTGGCGGTAAGGAAGCACCAGCACCACCAGCACCACCAGCACCACCAGCACCAGCACCGCCACCACCATCGACGCGCTACCTCCGCTTCGTACCACCTATGCCTCTACGATCAGTCGACCCCGTGCAACGCGGCACGCCGGCCGCTGCGCGAACACAAGTCTCTGTTCCTTTTCGAAACTTTTCTCTCATTATTACACCGAACGAGTATAATAATAATTAATACTCATTTTATTCAACTCTATCTAACGAGCTACACATATAACGTGCTGTTATTGTCCTTGACATCGAAGAAGAAAAAAGGAAGAAGAAAATAAAAAGTAGAAGACGTAAAATAGAAGAAGAATAAACAAAAAAAAATAAAAATAATAAAAAGATAACTTCAATAAAATTTGATTTTTGCGGGCTTCTCCTCTCAATCCTTTCGTATCGAGTAATCGAAAAGTAAAGTGAAAAGAAAAAGAGAGATCGGGAAAGAGAGGGAGAGAGAGAGAGAGAGAGAGAGAGAGTAAGGGAGAGAGACAGGGAAGAGGAAAAAAAGGGAGGGAAGAAAGGTGGACCGAGAGCGCGTGCGTGTGTATCGAGTGTGTGCGTGTGTAGGGTCGAAGGTTACCGCGAGAGTAGTTAAGAAGGATTGTGCGTAAGAGGATTTGCTTAGTCCTCGATCGTTCTAACCGAACTACTATCCGAAAGAAAAAAGTCTTTTGGGAATAGAAGGTAGATAAGCTTTGGACAGAAAAAGAGAAAGAGAGAGAGAGAGAGTAAGACACATACAGGGTGGGAGAGGTAGATAGATAGATAGATAGATAGATAGATAGATAGATAGGTAGAATGAGTGAGCGAGCGCGCGCGTGTATGTGCGTGTGCGTGTGTGTATGAGAGAGAGAGAGAGAGAGAGAGAGAATCGTGTGCGTTCGTACGCGCAAAAGCTGGTGCTCCCCCACTCGCTAACTTGTTGAGCCTCTCTCACGGGCCAAGCGTGCTGTGGCCCGGGTTTGTCGTGTCGTTTCGAGCGGTGCGCGCGAAAACATTCCTTCCTTTAACGTCAGAAAGAAAACTATAAAGAACTAGAAAGATAGAGGGACATATAAAAAATATCGAAAGAATATTTGAAGTGATACAAAATGAAAGCGATCGGCTCGTCGTTGATATTAGTGCAATTGTTGCTTGCATTAAGTTCCAAGAGTCTTGGATTCGGTCGTCCCGATGTTCTCGGGCAACGCAACGACGTCCACGAGGATCCGTTGGTAGTCGAAACGACGAGCGGTCTCGTACGTGGATTCAGTCGTAAAATTGAAAATCGTGACGTTCACATATTTTATGGTATACCATTCGCTAAGCCACCGATTGGCCCATTACGTTTTCGCAAACCATTACCCATTGAACCTTGGCACGGTATATTAAATGCAACAATCTTACCAAATAGTTGTTATCAAGAAAGATACGAGTACTTTCCCGGTTTCGAAGGCGAAGAAATGTGGAATCCGAACACCAATATATCCGAGGATTGTCTCTACTTGAACATCTGGGTACCCCAGAGAGTAAAGTTGAGGCATAAGGGTTCCGAGCCGCCTGACAGCCCGGAGAGAAACGGCTTGCCGATACTCGTTTGGATTTATGGGGGTGGATTCATGACTGGTACCGCTACCCTGGATGTTTACGATGCCGATATAATGGCTTCTACGAGTAACGTTATCATAGCCTCGATGCAGTACCGTGTTGGTGCATTCGGATTCTTGTATTTAAACAAACACTTTGGAACTAACAGCGAAGAGGCACCTGGAAATATGGGATTATGGGATCAAGCGTTGGCTCTTAGGTGGCTTCGCGACAACGCCGCTGCCTTTGGCGGTGATCCTGATTTGATAACGATTTTTGGTGAATCTGCCGGTGGCAGTTCGGCCAGTCTTCATCTCATTTCACCGGTAACTCGTGGTCTCGTACGCCGCGGTATACTTCAAAGTGGCACCTTAAACGCACCCTGGAGTTATATGACCGGCGAAAAAGCTCACGATGTTGCACGCGTCCTCGTTGACGATTGTGGTTGCAATTCCACCATGCTTCAAGAGAATCCGGCTCGCGTTATGCTATGCATGAGATCTGTCGACGCCAAAACTATATCCGTACAACAGTGGAACAGTTATTGGGGTATTCTCGGATTCCCATCCGCTCCGACGATCGACGGTGTTTTCTTGCCTAAACATCCGCTTGATCTTTTACGGGAAGCTGACTTCAAGGACACCGAGATTATCATCGGAAATAACGAGAATGAAGGTAAGGGTAATGATTGATCAAATAATCATTGCATGTATACATCAAATCCTTCAAATATATTAGCTGTTATTCTTTTTTCATCTTGAATAGTTCTAAAAGAGTTTGAAAAACATTAACCGTCGGTGTATTCTTTTCTGATGCACGGCACGGATGAGCTATTATTTCATTCAGGAAACGAGCCGTATCATTCTGGCCTTTGATACTTCGCGCGGCGCGGTTAACCAATTTCGAGTGTTTATCGCAAATTGACCATTAATTTAACTTCGTTTGAACGTTTTCGCTTTGGCTTTCACAAATGCGAGTGGGAGGAAGAAATCAGAGATATATAGAAAGAGAAAGAGAAAGAGAAAGAGAGAGAAAAGAAACTCCGAAGCTACCCGTACCGAGTTAACTTTCATAAATTTATCACGATATATAACGGCGTAGGCACTTTGTAAAAGTAAAGATGAAGGGCGAGACTCGTTTTCTTCTTAAAAATCCAATTTATCTTTCTTGGTGCAGGCACACACCGACCGATTCATCGATCCACTTGGCAGCTTTTAGCTTCGTTAACAAAGATACGAGAAACTTTTTAAATCTTCTTTCTTATTTGTTTACCCTTCTTCTACTTCTACTTCTTCTTCTACTTCTTCTGTGTGTGCTTCTCTTTTTTTATTTTTACATTGAGAAGATTAAAGTTGTTGCGACAATTTTGAATTATTATTTATTATTTGGAATTTTAGAGTAATGTTTATAAAATTATTAGTAATTTAAGGAATCACGGTGTTAATTTAAGCATGAGTGGTAATTAGTATGAGCTTTGCCAATGTACATGTATTTATATTATATTATACTACATTAGACTAGACTATCTTTCCTCAGTGAAACATTTCCTACGAATAGAGGTTAATTAGGTCTAGATAATAGACAGGACGAGTATCTATCATTATTTGTAATTACGATCTCTCCCTCTAATTACGCGATTATCGTAATACATATATATATATATATATATATAAAGTTATGTAACCATACTTGTAACAAGTGTATATTTGTTTGTGTTTGTTAAAGGTAATGGAGTAGGTATATAAATTAAAACTTATATTTCAAAAGGAAACATCTTAAAAATTATCGTACTTGCATTTTCTCTATTTTTTATTATAATTTTTATCGTGAATTTTATAATCAGGTTTATTAGCACACCTCATAGTATATCGAATAAGGTTTACACAAAGCTTATCGAACCTAAATCACACGTTTCGTCTCCGACTATTTGTTTACACATAGGGTTGGTTGCATTATGGGACCCTTTTATTTCAATGTGTACTTTTGGAATACTATAAATAGCTAAGCGTAACATTTGTTAATGGATCGATAGGTTGTGTATGTGTAATGTTTGCATTCTAATTACATATTTATATATACATACTATGATTACAATTGTGCAAGTCACACATAATTTATGCGGCATATTTGGAATGTTTGTATTCTAATTACATATGTATTACTATGATTGCAATATAATTTACTAGACGAATCATTGATCAAAACAGAAAAAAGCATTTAATATCGTGTAAAATTTTTACACGAAGACTGTGCATTATTAAAAAAAAAAAATAAAATAAAAAACTGTATAATTCAAATATACATCCATTCCTTTGATAGTACAATTTGACGTGTTCCACATATTAGGAAAAAAGATATATATCCAACCCCTTTAGTATTCAAAGAAATATTCTTGAGAAAGCTCGCGAGTAAGTATTCACGTTTTCGACGAAGATAAACTCGTCGTTCTGTATCTCGTTCTTTTTTCTTCTCTCTATTTTTTTTTCTTTCCAAGATTAGGCTACACCAAGCTGATAAATTACAAAAGCGAAGTTGAGTAGTAGGTGACTAGTAGTTGGAATATACATTCTACCTACTTACATACGACACATACACACACACATACGTATATAAAATCGTAGATATGTGTAAATACGTGTATGTATGTGTAAGCTTATCTGAGCTTCTCCGTCGGCAAGGTTACGTGACGTTGGAAAAATCCTGACGAAAGCACGGAGCTTTTGGAATAACCTCGTGAATTTGTCATTACCCTGTCTCGCCTCCCTCCCTTCAACTGACCGAGCTTACGATCTTCCCTTACCCCGAAGAGAGTTTGTGCTAACCATCCCTTTAATTTATCTACTCCGGTTTCTATCTTAACCTAAAGCACACACAACCTTTTCTCTTCTCCAATTTCATTGTCTTTTTGTTTTCGCTCTTTCGAGTCGCACCGATCATTAATTGTCGTTTCTACCTTGGTGAAAGCTCAATTAAGTTCACCCCTTCCCACTCATTTCCTTTTTTTTCTTTCTTTGTTCATCTCTTTCACCTTTCTCGAGAAATCAGAAGGTTCGTTCCCTTTTTTTTTTTTCTTACGAACAATCTTATTGGAACGAAAACTTTTTCTTTCTTTTCACTCTTTCCTTCCTTTTTTTTCCTTCTATTTTTCTTCTTTTTCTCTTTTATTGGATCTTTTTCTATCCCTTTCTCTCTCTCTTTCCTCTTACTTTTTCTTTTTCTTTTTCTTTTTCTCTTTTCATTATTCGAAGAGGTTCATCACTATTCGAATAACGAACAGAGAGATTCATAATATTTGCGATCCGGTCACGTAATATTCTCGAACTATTCCTATATTAAAAAAAGGATTAATTAAGTGAGCTATAATAATATTTACAGGAAATAGAGAAAAATTTTCCTATTTTTACTCTTTTTTCGAATTTTCTTTTTACATTTTTTCGTTCGTGGTATTTGTCAGAGTTGATGACATCGATCAATTTGGAATTTCTTTTATGAACTAGTATTAAGATCTATAGTTTTTCTTTTCTTTAAACGTTTTGCAGAATAAAAATGTATGGAAGATACGATAGGTTGGATCGTTAGTAAATATTGGAGTCAATAAATTATTTATTGGGTTGGCAACTAAGTGATTGCGGATTTTAAATAAGAGGGAAAATTCAAAATGTTTGCTGAAAAATATAACTTTATTCAATTAGGTACTGTCCGTTTTTGTCGATGAACTTTTGCCATCGTTCAGAACAGTGTCATAATTCCACGTTCATCAAATTTCTGATCTTTGCTGTCAAAAAAATGAATTAAATGTGATTTGTCTATCGATAAAATTCACAATCATTTAGTTGCCAACCCAATATTAACAGCGGACAATAAGATATTTTTATTGAATATTCTTTTTATACGTTTCTTACTTTTTAATAATTTGTTTAAATAATGGGAATATGAAGTAGATGTTTTGAAAAATACGATTTTCCGTTTTATTTGCTATAAATTACGAATATGCGGAAAAAATAAAAGGGTTTTAAGAAAGGTTGTTAAAGGGTTGGTTGTGTGTCGAAGAGAAAACAAGGTTGTTATTAAACGGGGAAGACGAAAGACGATTTCGTCATATTAGATTCGCCTCATCTTTCTATTGGTCTCGATACGTCAATCCGATGTTCTACCTTCGCTAAGAATAATTGACGTCGTTCAATAATACCGTGAGAGATTCTAAATATATCCATATTCGTCCGACAATTTAGCTTCAAAATTGATTTTTTGTTTTTTAAATAAATACAGGAAATAGAAAAAACAAAATTAGTTGATAAAAATAAACCAAAAAAGAATTTTCAAGAGAAAAAAGAACAAAATCAATAGAAAACAATTCGCACGAAAAATAAATTATTACTATGACATTGCAATGATAGTAATAGTAATAATAACATATTATGATCACGAATTATCTTATGGTCAATTTAGAAAAAAAAGAACAGAAAACTAGACGAATTTGCAAGATAAAATAAATTGACGTAAAAAAGTAAAATAAACAGTTCAGAAATTACTATTATAACGATTATAACCGATAATAATAGTAATTATAGTAATTATTCTATCGTAGGCATATAAAACAAATATTACGGATAATAGGATGATGAGGGGGATTAGGAGAAGGAGAGTGAATGGTAGATATGCTTGAATAAAATGAATAATTGAAAATGAATGCTTTTGTTGGAAGGTAAATCGTGCTTTATCGTAGATCGAAGGAAGTAACTTTACTATCTTCTTTCTATTTTGTACAATCCGCTTTAAGCTAGAGACGGAACTGAGGTCATGTTAATTGATTGACATTCCACGCCGACCTTCCCTCTAACAAGCAAGCGCTGCTACCTCGTTCTCGTTATTTCCGTATTCTCAACGCCTACATGGTGCGCGCGCGTACATATATAAGTACTTACTTAAGAGAATGAGTGAGATGTAGATGGGAGGGGTACGGGGAGAGGGAGGAAGGAAGAGATAGGAAGAAGGGAGATGTCATCGTTCCTATATAAATATTTATCATAGAAACTCCGTGTGTGTGTGTGTGTGTGTGTATATGGATTACGTTTTTGCTACTGAGATTTTCATTTTCCATGACAGTACCTGTGTTAAATACGTTTGCGTTTGATTTTTATTTTGATTTATTTTATTATATTTTATTTAAACGATATTATACTACTACTCAGTATTTTTCAGCAAAAGATTTTTCACGCGTGTTAAAATAAATTGGTTCATGTCGTATCAATGTTTATCATTATTATATTGTATTCTAATAAAAAAATTTGTTTACAGGTAGTATGTTTGATTTTTACTTGTGTATATTTAACACACGTTATGAATTAATTTTGTTATTTATACGATTATAATTTACTGTTTGTTTAAAACGGAATAATTAAATTTTGTATTTATTATATTTTTCATGCTAGACACGGCTCGACATTTGATTAGAAATAAAAGTAAAAAGTAGTAATAAAATAATAATCTGAAAATAAATTGGGATGCAATCTGTCGACAAAAAAAAAATTACTCGTTTTCAGAAGGAAAATGTACAGCAGGTTCGTTAACGTTATTATGGATTTGTTTAAAGTTACTCCAAATTTTCCAGATATATAAGTTGCTCTCGATGAAACATTATATACGTATTCGTGTACATATGCGTATATCTATTAATACAGTGAATCATATCTTCGTGTTTGTTTTGTGAAGCTTTTATCGTTGGAAGCTCATTTACATCGAATTTTTTGTTGTTTATTCAAATATATGTGGGATTGGAAAAAATTCATAAGTAAAAGAGTGAATAAATATAAAGGCGAGAAACGTTAAGATATGAATGTTCGAGAACGATCATTGTTAAATGTATACGTTAGCATTCCGAGAATGAGTGGAGTTGTTTTCTTGGTATGTAGAACTGTGGGAAATGCGATCCTCTGCTGTTATGGTGTGAAAAATGAGAGAGTATGGGTACATGCGTATGTTAGCGTGGATGTGATGGGATACGAGAAGCGAAGAATAAAATAAGAAAGGGTCAGTCGTAAAAGGAGAGTTACATAATGACGAGTGAAACCGATAAGAGTTAGCGGTAGCCAAGAGTATTAGAGAGTATCAGAGTATGAGAGTGAAGAGTAACAGAGTATCAGAGTAAGAGAGTGTAAAAGTGGGGTTACAAAAAATATCATACATATATATAAAAAAGATAAATTTTTTAATCAACGTATGATCGTTTTTACACAGTGGTGAAATGTAACGATGTTATGTAATATTTTGATTAATAGTTACAATTTTTATTTCATGACATTGACGAATTCTCAATAATAAAATTATCAACGTGCATTAATAAATATGTCCACGAACATCTCTTTCTCTTTCTTTTTTATTTTTGATTCGATGTAAATTAAATATAAATTTAAATAGATACAATGGAAAGCAAACGTTTAATAAATATCTGATGAAATTACAATACGGGGAGGAATCGATTTAGTTTTAACATGGACACCAAATTTACGGATTAGTCGGTATGAATGAATATGCGCGCGCGCGTGTGTGTGGTAGTTCGCGAATGATCGGTTACATATGTTCAATCAATCAAATAACCAAGAGTATTTCCAAAACACTAGAGATATATAAAATTCGGATTTTATGTCTTTTGTTTTGAAAATTCCTATAGGAAATAATGAAAAAAAAATTATCTTACATAGACGTATTATAAATAAAAAGAAGAAGTATAACTTAAAAAATGCATACATTTACAAATGTATGTGTGTGTAAGAAAAAAATTATGTTTCTTAATGCACGTGCTATGTTTATGCAAATAAAAAAAAAAAGAACAGAGAGAAAGAGAAATGATAATTTTATTTTAATATAAAAAAGAGAGAGAGAGAGAGAGAGAGAGTAAAGTATAATTTTTTCGCGTGCCTTATTAATGCGAAATGAAATAATATGGTAAAAAGGTATTACTCGTTTTCCATATAATAACGACGTAAATTTTATGCTCACGTCCGTCCAACCGATATCATAACTAAAGCGCAATCGTCAGTAATATTTTTGCAAATTGTTCGGTCGGCCGTATCTTGGACTAGGTCGAGCGTTAACGAACGACGCTTTTAATTTCAATTTGCGCGCAGGACATACATATTTCAAAAGAATGTTAAAAATCTGAAAGAGAAAAGGTGGGAGAGAGAGAGAGAGAAATAGAGAAATATGATTCTTATTAGATTACATATTCAATATTAATATTTATTATTAATTCATTATGTAGTCTTATGTTTCACATCTACATTAATTTATTTTAATTGAAATAAAATAACTTATCTCGTGATTACAATGTTTGCTTGAACTGAAATTGTATTCATTATGTATTAAGTTTGTATTAAAATTATTAAAATTTTCATGTATTTAATATTTTGTATTAATTTTGTAAACTAGCAATAAGATTTAAATATATGTTATAAAAATAAATTTGTAATAAATGTGACTGAATAGCAATTAAAAGAACGATTACAATCTTATTGTTAGAGGAGTTTCATCATGGATATTTTTTATTATTTATAAAATAAAAGTAATTGCAGTTTATCATTTATTTTAAATTTGGTGTCAATTATTCGCGTGTAAAACTAAAATAAAATTTAATCGTATGCTATAAAAATAAATTTGCAAAACGCGTGATACGATAAAGATTAAAACAGTGATTATGATCGTAAATGAGTTTCATTATGGAAATCATGGATTATTAGGAGAAAGTAATATTTTTAATTAGTACGTCATTAGTATATCTCGAAAAGTTTATATCAGGTTGACTATTAGTAGTAATATATAATTAAAATTTGCCAGAGATGGAACAGAACTTTATGCATTCGTATTTAGGGTAATCGTAGACCACAAGCAACGTCGTGTACACGTAAACCCTGCGGGTACTTACAATCTCAGCTTACAAACCGCGTCTATCAGATAATTAAATGGGTCATAAGATACTTTTTGGAAAGAAGCACTTCGTTGATTATTAATTTTTCTTTTCAATCTGAAATAGCTTTTTTACGAGAATAATTCTTACGACTAAGAACGAGAAAAAGAGAGGGGCTTTGAATATGTGTAGGTGTTTATGCATCCATGTGTTTGTTCTTTAACATCTAAATGATAAAAATCAAAAGAGCAACGAAAATAATATCGAGGAATATACGAGCATTAAATAATCATAGCTCTATAAAATGATTTTTATTTATAATATTGAGTGCAGTTGTTTTGATTAATAATTATCGATATTTTACTAGTCTGTCTGAGGTTTTATTTATTTCATTATTTACACAATACAATATTGATAAGTATTTTTGTTACTTGTATAAATGATATTTTATTATTACGATATATAATATATTGAATCGAATTAAAAGTTTCTTTTTATTTTAATATAAAAGCGAAATAAATTCTTTCGGCTTTCCTCAAATGAATCAAAATTATTTTTTGCTCGATATTAAGTCTTTTACACAGAAATTACGTTTGCTAATGTGTTGGGGTGTTGTTAAATATATATCCATTATTTCATCAATTTTTCATGTGAACACTCATATTTATTTATTTTTTAATTGCTATTTTATTTTTTTTTTTTTGAATTTTATGTTCACATGTCAAAAGAAAAGATTAGTTTGAATATTTCGAATTTGTATGGAACGTAGTTAGAAATAAATCTTAAGAGTTATGATGTGCCGATAAATGAATTATTTATAACGTTTTCGCGAGAGTTCGGTTCCCTTGAAAATGATGAAGTTAATAAAGGTGTCGGATACGAGATAGTAGATGCCACTAGAGATAGGTATATACTAACGGCGCTTAGGGAAATCATCCGAGCATTCGCATGGATTTTATTCTTCCTTCATAATTTATATTACGTAAAGGCTAACTAAAATCTACTTAAATTGGCCTAACTTTATTTTGAATCATTATCTTTGTACGTCTTCAATTTTTTTCTACTGTCTCTTTTCATTTTACTCCAAATACCTATCTTGCTTAAATAATAACATTCCAAATAATAATAATAATAATATTCCACGTGTCTCTGGTATCACTGTTTCATCGGGTTTAATTTTATTTTTATAATACAATATTTGAATTTATTTTCTTCAAAAAAATTCAAATAAAATTCTACATCTTTTATATAATGAATTTATTATAAAAACGTACTATAACTAAAAGGTTAATAAAATGATATTACCAACTATGATCTTTTCTAGTTGAATCAAAGAAAATCTAAAGTGGTAAGATAAAAAATCATCGATAGTTCGAGTTACTGTTCGTTGAACTATCTTCAGTTCTGGGGAAAGAAATTGTGGTGACTCAAAAATCTCCACCCGAGTAATGCCAGGATCTTAGAAAAGAAAGCTTTATGTCAACGACGATCTTATATCCTAACATCGAGAAAAATAGAGACAGAAAATATATACTATTATATAAATATATTATATCCTTCTATGTATTATATAGTATTTTTACCTACCATATACTCATAGTACTTTATATATATATATATAAACGTATACACATTAAGTAGTAATATATACGAATATACCATAGTATGTGTATATATATTTATCATATACTTATTATATATAAAGTCACTCAAAAGTTACTAGACTATTATGAGAGGTGAAGGAGGACATTTTATCTAGAAAGGGCCTGATATTCTGAAAACCAAAATTGTGACCATCATAAAGATATAATTAACAAAACTGATTAAAAATAAATTTAAGGCTATTTATTTATTGTTTATAAACAAATAAATGTGGGATGCGAGCACCTCCAAGCCAAATTTAAGTAGGCATTCGTGAGGAGATTGGACGGTGGGCCCTGGATAGCTCAATTGGTTAAAGAGCAGTCGCCCGGAAAGCGGAAGATCCGGGTTCGAGTCCCGGTCCAGTCTGTCCAACGGCCCAATTTTTTCACGAATCCTACATAAATATGAATTTTTATTGTAAAATGAGAGGATCTGTTTCGGCCCTTTTAGTTATACGGGATTGAATCATCGTGATTGGGCGATTATCGTCTTCTATTGTTTCACATAGGAAAGGTTTAAACTTCTCCTGCAGTTTTCTTTTTATCAGTAGAGTTGTGTCTGAGCCACGGTGTAATAAGAACGTTTTAAATAAATATTTTCACCGTAACATGTATTATATATTATTATTATTATTAGGTTTTTATTGCACAACTTACAAAGTTTTTTACGAAGTCTTATCATTAATTTATTTATATTTTTTTCTCACATTTCTGGTTTATGCTCTACTCCCTCCTCCCTAATTCCTTAACAATTTAACATGTATTATATATTATATATATATTTTCAGATACATTATTTTCTCTCTCTCTCTTTCTCTCTCTCTTCACAATACAGTAACTATTTTCACGTATTTTGATTTCTTCTTTTCTGGCAAATCCATCCTCGAACGCGACGTTATCGTTGTTCTACGATAACAATTTTTTGAATACATAAAAGAATGAATTTTATTTTTAAATGGTCTAGTGACTTTTGGGCCATCCTGCATAAACATACTTTACTATAGTAAATAGTAGGTAAGTAGAAGGGATGTCAGTCAAGTTCTTTGAGAAAATAGGAAACTTGTGGTCTACTTTATCTGTCTTCTTTCCTTCTTATTCTATTTTTTCTTTTTTTTTTTCTTTTTCATTTTTCTCTCCTTCTTTCATTTTCTTCTCTATTCCTTATCTCTCAGCAACTTCTTGAAGGTGAACTTCGACGGACAGGAGGATGTCGTGTGGCAGAAGTCGACTCCACTCCGTCCGATTTAGAAACGAAAATTGAGACGTACGTATACATACGAGCATAAGAAAAGAAGGAAGGAACTGGAAGAGAAGCAGCCTCAATAAGCTCGGAGTTTGTTTATCTACTGACTTTTAAAAGCTAGTTTTTTCTCTTTATCTTTTTATATATATATATTTATATATATATATATATTTCTCTCTCTGTTTTTCGCATTTTTAATTTTATTTATCTTTATTTGTCGTTTTTATATTTTTCGCGATGGTGTATTTTCTCCGTTGTATTGTAAATAACAATACTTAGGAACTTTCATTGACTTCTCTGTTTTTAGTTTATAAAAATATTTTTGTTGACTTTTGTTTACTTATTTTGTTAAGATAGTATTAAAGAAAATAGTGTAAGTTCAGAAAAGTTTTATAAAAATGTTTGGAAAAAAAAATTAGTGTATAAAATTTGTATTTGTATAGTTGTAGTTCGTATTGCTTAGCAACGTTTTTGATTATTAATTTTTTAAAGTAATACTAAAGGTACAAGTATAAGTTTAGACATATTTTATCAAACTTTTGATCCATCTACACGTACACTTGTATTTCTATTTAAAAATAAACATCTGTATCTTTAATTAATCCAAAATAAATTAGTTAAAAATAGGTGTTATTAAATTTATCATAAATTATGAATTATTAATCATTAAACTTCTGACCTATCCCATATCTGTTTTATTTAATTGGAAAACGAGAATCTATCTTTTTCTCTTATTTACGTAATTCGTAGAAAATAAATCGGTTTACATTATTTAAACTTAATCTCGTACAAACGAACGTTAAATAAAAGACTTTATTATTCAGCAGTTTATTCAAATTATTTAGAAGATCACCGACATTTATTTTACCTAACTCGTACAGAACGATTTTATGCGTCCTTGAACTTTCGATTGGACCGAAGGTCGTATGATCAAATGAACGTAGGAACATCGTATTCGACTAATGTTTTATTTAAATATGTACTCTTAAATAATACTTGATCCTTCGAGTATCGTTCAGTCTAACAATAAAATATTTCTTTTCTTTTCTTTTTTTTCGCGACCTTGAAAGATTTTCCTTAGAGATAGAAAAAAATAAATAAAATAATAGCAAGCTTAACATCGGGGAAATCAGGTGAAGAAAAGTAACGATTTATGGTTGGAAGCCTTTAAAAAATTCGTCGAGAAAATTTACGAGCTTCTACTTTTCTTTATTCGTCTGTATTATTCGCCCGAGGATAAGCCTTAACACGATGATCACTATGGCAGATAGTAAACAGGTATATTTTCTCTCTTAAAACTTTTCCATTGTACTTTCAGGGGAGGAAAAAAAAGAAACCTTGTTTTTCTAATTTTTCTTCTTTTTCCTTTTAACTTTTAGACTACCAAAAAGTGACCTCTAGCCAGGAGAATTTTTGGTTGCTATGTGGGAAAGTTACTTTGTTGTATATTATCTTTACTTTGTTTTAAGTTGTCAATAGTATTTCCTGATGAAATAATTTAAAAAAATATTAAGGAAAATAAAGTCCACTGGTATTATAATTTATTGATTAGTGTAATATTTAATAATAAAACCATTCATTTTTTAATTTATTTTTCTGAGATTTATTTATTGTGGAATATTTCATGAAAACAGTGCAATATTTTTCAAAATATATTTGTTACGTATATAGTTTATAATGAAATAGAATTTTACTGTGAAATAATTTTGGTTTCTTTTTTAAATACGAGACCTGTGTAAATTTGAAGAAAACATCGTAGAGAAATATTTTAAAGAATAAGATTTAACTATTCGTCGAAAACATTATAGAAAAAGTGTGTGTCCCTTTTCCGTAATTGTTTTCTTTCCTTTGCTTTTAACTCGTACAGCTGGAGTAGCTTCCTAGGCAATACCATTAACTTTAGAACAATGGTAATCCTTTTGGAATGGCACCTCGAGCAACTGGGTGTACTTCCCGATCCAATTTTCGGTTCGCTAGGAAAACGGGAAAGTAGAGTAGCTTTTACTTCGTCCGAATGAACATATTCACGCTTCTGGATACTTATGTAAGTAGTATAAAAATACATAATATATACACCTATGTATATATGCAAAGAATATAAAGATTTTATGCAAAGATTTTTTCTTTCTTTTTTATATTTAATTTTTTATAAATATTTATTTAGTTTCTTTTTATTAGATTATTTTGTATCGGTTTATGATATTAATAAATAAAATCATATTACCAAATAAAAATATTTCTTTTTTAATGAAACGTTAGCTGTGGAATTTTGACGATATTTCTCGATAATAAACTACAAAACGTGATATATACAATTTGAACTACGTTAGAGATTATTTGTTTGGATAAATATTCTATAGTAAACACAACAGGTTGACTTGTCGGTGAAATTTTAGATGATATTCGATATTGTGCTTGAAACTAACATGAGAGATGGAAATTTCAGTCTTAGATTAAGGAAAATATATACAATTAAATATTACCTCTTCTAAATTAACAGATATTTTATTTACGTTTTCGATAATTCTTAATTAAGTGTGGTATATTTGTTAAATTTGTTGTGATAAAACACATTTGATTTTATTTTTATATCCAACGCGATTGGGAAAAATGATTTTATCAAAATTATTTCGAATAAAGTATCAAAATAATTCACGTATATAAACAAAACTGTTGAAACTTGCCGATTCGAAATCTCGCTTTTGTACGAATTGGAAAAAGAACAGAAAGAGAGAGAGAGAAAGAGAGAAAATTAGAGTGGATGTTATTGAAGTTTCTCTATCCTTCGATATAAAGGCAAATATTAATCCTTTTGGACTCTTTGTTTAATACTAATTAGGTTTACAAATAATCCTAAATCTAAATATTTATTCATTTGATGAACAAGATCAATTAGATTTTAATTGTATTCATTTAATCTTGGTTTTTCTATCGAAATTTAAAAGACAACTTTATTAATTCGAGGGAGGGTCATTTGTTTTATAAAAATTGTTTAAATACGTTTAACATCAATATTTATTGTTAGATAACATTGTAATCATTACGCAAATTTCTGGATATTCTTAACGATCGATTAATTTAAAAAAAATGAAATTTTTATAATCACTTGGAAAATCTTGGCAATCCAACAAACTCTCTATCTTATTATGTAGTACATTTTGAGATGAACGTTCACATTTTCAAAGCAACCTCTTCTATCTCCATAAATAAGTAATTTCTAATTAGAGTAAAGCGTGATTTTCTTAGTAAGAGAAAATTAGAAGATATTTTGATATTTTCGTAAATGATGAAACAAATATTTGAATTACTGGGAGTCACGACTACTACTTCAAATATTTTAATAAAATATCAATACATCAATAATATCAAACTAACTTCATTTCATTTTTTTCTTATTTTTGTGGATAAAAAACCACTTTTTTCGTATAAATAAAAACGTTTAAATATTCGCTTAATTTTTATAAATACTTTTAACAATTTAATAATAATTAAAAAGATATTATTATTATCTAGGATCGAATGTGTTTTTATAGAAGTTAAATGAAGTCATAGAAAAATAAAATTAAAGATTTAAAAAGGGAGTTGAAAATGAAAGGATAAGATTTCGCATAATTTTACCAATGTAACGATTCCAGTTTATTTAACGAGGGATTGAAATGTGTGTAACGAGCACGTACGAAAGTAAAGAAAAATTTTACAAGAAAACCGTCTATGTTCTTTCTTACGTTTTTTTTCTCTATCCTTTTATTTTCTTTTCTTTTTCTTATCCTTTACGCTTCGTCCTAGCATAATATCAGGTCGGAAGTGCAGCTTCGAGAATGATTTGCATGCGACGTTGCCCGCGGAATTTTAAAGAACCGGAGAAAGTTGCATCTCACTCACTCCTGCTCCTCTTACTCACCCTTATTCGACTTCATCCCTCCTATCCCCATCCAACCCCATTGAAGATTCAAGTATGCGCGCACATCCTTAAAGCACTCGAACACGCGCCAACTTTGGACAACGTCGAAAATTTTTCTACCCGGATTCAAAATTAGAATCGCTAGACCTAAAGAAAAATACTTTAAAATAAATGAAAGTAAAAAATGGGAAAGAAGAATAAGAGAGAGAGAGAGAGAGAGAAAGAGAGAGAGAATGAGAAAGAGAAGAAAAAACAGTTGATGTTTACTATTAAAACTTCGTTCTAAAACACAGACACGTTTGTTGGTACTCTCGTTGCTTGTTAGGTGATAGAAAATATCGTGTAAAAATCGTTTAAAAAATACACTTTTTATCAGTGGTAAATGAAAAGATATGTTATTTGACTTTTTTTCTGTTTTTCTTTTTTTTTCTTTTTTTAAAGATAAAATTTACGACCAGACGGCAAACGTAGAAAATTGCGTTAGTTTTCTTTCTTTCTGTTTTATTATTATACGAGAAAAAGTTTCGATTTTAACAATTTTCGTTTCGTACGCTTGAAAGGATGAGATTTATTTTAAATAGAAAAATTCTTTTCTATCGAAATATTTTTGCGGTGCATTCGCGATCTCTTGAAAACGTTCTCTCGTTGATATTCGTTTTTCTATATTCTTCGACATTTTTCGAGATAATTCGACGTTTTAATATTTCGGAAAATATCAAAAGCTCGAAAATATTTGTTTGTCTTGATAAGAAAAAAAGAAAAAGAACAGGAAAATATTTGAAAATAATTCTTTTGTTGACGAGCGTGTACTTCAGATGCAAAACCTGATGCTATTTCCAAGTTCTTCTTATAAGCTAATGGTTACATTACGAAGTGAATGTGACGTACGCGTACTTTTCATTATGGATAATCGATATATTAAACAGTAATGTTTGGAAGCATTGTTCAGATAATTTTGATTCGGAACGCGACGTGTTCGTAATACCTTGTTTTATCACGTACCCTGTTCTATCATTCTCTTCCTTTTTCCGTGTATATTTTTTTCAATTCAGAGGAATCGGTGGACAAAATTTTAAATAAATCAATAATTGCTCACGTCGTTTCGACCATAAATTCTTACACAATATATTTTTTTATACTCAATATTATTATTCCGCTCACATATTCTAATATTTAATTAATTTTGAAAATAAAGAGTTAAAATAAATAGGAAATATGGAATACATTATATAATAATAATTATTATTATTTATTATTATTATCGGAGTACAAATAAGTTTCCGCCGTTTTTAATAACAAAATTAGGCATTTATTGTAAAAGAACGGTATTTAACGTTTTATTTAAAATATTGTCCATCGTCAGCCAGTACTTTTTTCAATCTTTCTGGTAGCATATGGATACCGCGTCGGAAGAACGATTCATCTTTTGAGTTTATCCACGAATCGACCTAATTTTTGGTATTTTCATATGATGTGAAGTGCTGCTCAGACAGGCTGGTGAATACGGCGGGTGGGGTAAAACTTCCTAATTGAGTGTTTCCAAGTAGGTTTTAACAGGCGCCTCAACATGTGGGTGAGCATTTTCATGCAAAGGAATAATTTTGTCGCGTCTGGAGTAGTAGCGGGCGCATTTTTCCTTCAATCCTTGTCTCCACGACACCAAGTTGATCTCACCAAATACATAAAATGAGTTTTATCCATGAATATTTGGCTTGACTGTCGATGTTGAAGTATGGCCAGATGGTCCTCATAATTTTCTCTTCTTTGAGTTATCGTAGTGAATTCATTTTTCATCATCAGTGACTACGATGCAGAAAACCCTTTCGTTTATGCCTGGCAAGCAGCATTTCAGTTGTAAGAAAATCGGCGTTCAACGTTTTTCGGCTTCAGTTCATATGGAACCCAGTTTTCATGCTTTTCAATCATTCCCAATGATTTTGAACGATGTAAAATTGCTTGCTGAGTAACTCCTAATGTAAGGGCAAGTTTTTCTTGCGTTTGATACGAATCTTCATCCAATAATGCTTCCAATTCCGCGTCTTCGTACACTTTCGGCCTCCCACTACGTTTTTTGTCTTCGACATTAAATTTACCGTTCTGAAACTTTTGAAACCACTTACAACAACTTCTTTCACTTAAGGCAGTCTCACCATATGCTTCTCTATAAGCAATCGATGCGCCTTAGCTGCAGATTTTCTCAAATTAAAGAAGAAAATTAATAGTTCTCGTAAATGACGCTTATTCGCTTCAAAACTTGGCATTTTCGCAAAAAAAAAATATATAATGCTGATACAAAATCGCTAATATTTCATACACACTATAGCTTAATGTGGGCGCGGTTTTATGTCAAACGTCGGAAACTTAAATGTACTCACATAATAATAATAATAATAATAATAAGAATAGAATCATTTCGTCGAATTTAATACGAGAAGAAAAATAACGACTAACAAATATTGATTTCGTCGATCTAATCTACTATAAATATGAAGGAAAATATTGAATATTCATTGACATAATTCCATTGTTCCTAGGAGTTAAATAAATTATCTATCTATAAATTGTATTTATTAATTATTGGATTATCTCAAAAAATGTATGCCATAGATCTATAAATAAATTATTAATGTTTACTTTTTTATATATTATTTTAATAAAAATAAACAATATATATTGATCTTTAATTCTTTTTATAATTTAAATGTTAAATTAACTTTTTAACTAACTCGGTTACGAATATTCCGAGAAAACGTAGTACATTTTCCTATGGAAAAATATTTACAAAATATGGTCAATTCTTTCATTCGTTATTCGTAGTGTAGAAGAAAATATAAGAGGAATGTATCCGTTCGAGATTTTTCATTGGAATTGGCAAAAAATGCACTTTTGTGAACAGATCGTAGAAAAAGAAAGAGAGAAACAGAATAACCGATCTCCCTTTTCTCTCTCTCTCTCTCTCTTTTTCTTCCTTTTTCTATTTCTATTTTTCAAATGATGCAGATAAAGGTATCCGGCGTCGTTCGTTTACTATATAGATAACTAAAAGGTACGTAGGTAGATGCAGTAGGTGTAGTATACCGATCACTGGCAAAACGCCAACGGCACCGTGTTTTCTCGATACGTTATATTCGCTTAGCGTTTTGTTGGATATAGGAGGAGTCCAAACGTATATAGAATGTTCCCTCTGTCTCGTTAGCATATATTCTCACTCTGTATCTACACACCTATATACGTTATACATCTATACCTATTTATATGTATTGTATATATATATATATGTAGAATTAACCTAGGTATATAATATTTCTATGAATATACGTTAAATTTATGTAGGTGGATAATATATATCATGTAAATATATATATGTTACCGTGTCATAGAGCCGGAAATCTGCCATTGCTAATAATTCCTCGGCATTGTCATCAATGCAAAACATCTTTTGACAAAGTCGGAAACAAGAATTCTTACAGACTTTTCCTAAGCATTGAACATAATACTTTGGTATTCTATAGAATATCAAATTACTATTTAAGCAAAAAATATTAATATTAAAAAAAAATTTATTACAACAACCCATACTTCGCTCCCACACACACACAAAAGCGAGCATGGTCCGGGTGTTGAGACTGTGCGTTCGCTATACTATGCGTACCTCTATAAACTGAAACTTAGTTAATGTTGTTGTGTTATTATGTAGGGCTCACTGTTAGTAGAAAATTATATTATGTTTAGACAGATATTCGTAGAGATTATCATAAAAAATCTGAATCTTTTGTTCCTTATCGTATCGGAAGATAAGCGGATTAATATTCTAGGAAGAATTTCAAGGAAATGTGAGAAATATGAATACATTTCCGACTTTGTCAAAAGGCGCTTTGCATTGATGACAATGCCAAGGAATTACTAGCAATGGCGGATTTCCAGCTATGACGGTAACATATATATATATGTCAATTAGTTGTTTATCACGTCCAAAAACAAAATTATTAATAAATGTGTCGCAGAGAAGTTGGACAGGGTAAGAATTTAGAACGTTATTTCGATCTTATTGAACGTTTCATCCCTTCATCGAGGGTATACATATATGTACATATGTGAGGGATACCACAGTTACATCTCATCCGCTTTTAAAGTATGCTGTTCTATTGTCATTGTCATTACCCCCTTAGTTCCCTCTAGATTTTATAACTCACTTATCTAATATATCAGTGTTTCTCAATTTCATCTAAATGTTTCTAATATTTTTAATTTTTTAAGAACTTGATTTTTTTTATTGGAGTAACTGTGCATTGCATGATTTCAATTTATTCTCGTAAATTCGTATAGATATTCTATAGAATATTTATATAAATTTCGTATGAATACTTTCCTTGCTTTGGTGTAAGATATAAGGTGCCAATTTGCATTTCAATAAAAATTTAAAGTAACCCAATATCGAGTGATTGTTTAAATGTTAGAAATGATTGTATGTATGATTTGAAATTAATTAATAATTAAATGTAAAAT
Source organism: Polistes fuscatus (assembly GCF_010416935.1). Classification (NCBI taxonomy): domain Eukaryota; kingdom Metazoa; phylum Arthropoda; class Insecta; order Hymenoptera; family Vespidae; genus Polistes; species Polistes fuscatus. Next base: position 2,777,539 of record NW_025113107.1, on the reverse strand, counting down.
TAAATTTAAACACCATGGATTTTTATGAAGTTTTGAAAAGTTTGAGTAAAATTGCAACTAACGCTATATTATATATTATATCGCTATCATCATAATCATTGTCATCATCATTGTCAATATCCAAATTTTTAAAGACATCAAACACATGCTGGATTGTTATCGACAGATGTCTAAATCACAAACGTTACCTTGTTCACGTCGTTTATATTCGAATTGGGTAAAACCGAGCAACCATCGTTTGACTACGTGTTGCTTCGACATTGTTGTTATCCCTGATCATCAACCGTCCATTAGTCCAGTTAGTGCGTCACTTCCATTACAAATTTCTATTGTTCAATGAAATTCTGTGTACATACAATGGGGAGTACTCTAAAACAATGGGAGTAGGGAATTTTCCTTTTAAATTATTACAACGTTTTAAGTTGTCATTGAAAAAAAAAAAGAAAATTTATTTGGTTTGTTATAGTCAATGAATTGTATTTACGTTCAATTTGCATGGTTGTAATTTTTGTTTTCCTGTTATTAAGTATTATATTTTATGAGACATATAAGATTAAATAAAATGTAGATTGTATTTATCAGACAAATATTTTCTATATTAAAGATTTTTAAGATATTCAATGAAATTAATGAAGATTTTGATTTTATTCGTTAGACAAATTTCTTTCATTGTTCGATGTAACTTTCTTTTCTTTCTTTTAAATTAAATTTGTAATTTTTATATTATTCTTTTCTATATTATTTTTAAATCCTAAGCACAATTATATAAGATTAAAAATATTAAACAAAATTTCTATTTTTGTATCGCATAATTTAAAGATAATATTTTCTTTCTCATATCCCATAGTATTTTCCCCATTATTATTTTTTGTAATATTAAAGTTTCAATAGTAAATCAATCGTTGGAGGATCTCCCTGTCAGTTTGATCAAGTTGCCCATTTAGTAACCCTTTCGTACACACCCTTGTAAAGGCAGGGTTCGATTGTTCCCTAACATCTGTTGAATCTGGCCACTCGCCAAGTCCCGTCGAAATAACGACGTTACAGCACATTTCTTATGCCAACGTACAGCTAGCTACAGGTATTCGCTTTCACCCCTTTAACCACCCCTTTTTCACCGAACAAGGATAGAAAACGAGCCTTCTGGAATTCGTTTTGAGCTTTAAGAAGGGTTCCTTCCTTCCTTCCTTCCTTCTTCTACGTTTTAACACTCCTCTCTTTTCTTTCGAAGCTTTCGTCGTTAAATTCGTCTGCTTAACGTACCTGGACCAAAGAAAGGTGAAATAATTAAACGAATTCTCCGTTTTACGTTCGGCGAAGCGTTTACTAATTACTTCATTAGACGAAACCTTTTCGCACGTTTCTTAATCGTTTATATATTCTGTAATTATGTAAATGAGAAATATGAAATTTTATTTGGATTACACATTTTTTTTCTACGATTCATAACTTAGCAATATTTTCAAAGAGATTACATTTGTAATTGAATATATACAAGTTGAATGTGTTGAACGAAAATAAATCTAAAATGTCAAATTTGTTCATTAATCAATCTATTCAACAACAATCAAATTTGTTCGTATAAGATTTTGTTTTTGGACAAAAAATTATGTTTGAAAATTTGTATATTCGACTTGTATACTTGATCGAGCTTGCAAACCTGGAAACTAAAAGCTACGTTCGATAAGTATAAGATAAAAACAATTATAAATGATTTCATCATACTGACAATGTTAGCAAACATATTTAAAAACCACAATAATATTCGAGAGTAAGTTAGTAAAACCCTTTGTTTTAAATTACTTTTTTTCAAAAAAACAAAGGTTTGTACGAACAAATTTTATTTTATATTTTTTATTTAATTATATACGTAATTATCCTCTGTTTGATTCTGACCTTGATTATATGAAACATACTATATTATTATGAATAGAAATATTTTCTATAGTATTATTCACGTCAAACGGGATATATTATACGATAATAGAAATATAATGACGTTATTTCGAATTTTTTTTTCTTTCGGGATTTGAAGCAGAAAATTAAAATGCTCGCTAGCGTAGGTATAATACCGCTTTCCTACGAATAATAATGCCAGCCGGTATTTCCAATTCCGAAGGACGGTACCTCGCACCCGTAAACTTGCAGAGATCCGCTTCCGACCGTAACTTCCGCAATAAAATCAGTCTGCTCCATTTGAATTGGTAACGCAAAAGGAAGGAATGCGAGCAATAATAAAAGGAAAAAGGAACAAAAATTCAACCTCGTCAGGGTTGGCCATTGTACTCGAATCAAAAAAATAGAAAAAAAAAATTTAAATAACAGCAATAACAAAAAAACGAGCAAGAAATAGAACAAAAAATCTATCCATTTTGTGTGTTAACATTTTACAGAGTGTACAGGGTGAGCCAAATATTATTTGACTATTTCAAAAATCAATTTAGGTTTTTTTTTAAAGATTATTTAAGCTTGTAGTTGGAATCATAATTTCGTAAGTTGGAAAAGCAAAATCGATATACAAATTGTTAAAAATGAGTTATCGATTATATATATGAGAAATATTTACTTTATTTATATACTCTTGGCCCACCCGTCTGCGTGTATGTGTGAGTATCTATTCATCTTTCTTTCTTTTGTTTCTTTTTTCTTTTTCTCCCTCTCCCTAGATTATTATTTATTTAGTCAACCACAGTAATTCGAAGGAAAAATATTTTATTGAACGTATTTTTGCGTTTCTCTTGGCACAAATCTCGAACAATATCGAAATGAAAGTCACGTTATTTAATTTCTGCCATAAATCAATACGTACAATCAAGATAAATATAAAAAATTTATTAAAAATTAAAGTTTAAACAAAAACAAATAGATTTGCTTATGAATCGTTTATTACGAAAGTGGTGTAAAACATTTATTAACTCCATACATCTTTAAAACTTGTCCGTAGACATTTGGTAAATTGTTATATGTATATATATATATATATATGAAAAAAGATAGAACGTGGACGGTTTCTCCAATGAGATAGCGTCGCTATTGTCATTTATTTCGGTTAGATTCAATTTTTTACTAGATCTCTTGGGTGGATTCTTTTGAGCTTCCAGGGATATATTGGTATAGTTATCGTTGGCTAGCGAGTTTATGCGCGTATCAATTCTTCTTTTGTATCTGCAGGTTGTCTTGGTAATTTCTTCTTCTATCGTGGGAATATTTAAGTCTTTCCTTATTTCTTCGTTACGGACGTACCATGGAGAATTCACGATTATGCGTAGAGTTGGATTGTTGAGCCTCAAGCTTGGCAATGTGACTTTTCGCTGCTATACCCCATAGCGGTAATCCATAGGTCCAGATTGGTTTTATTATTGTTTTGTAGATTATTAGTTTGTTCTCTATGCTAAGTTTAGATTTTTTGCCAGTTAGTCAAGTCATTTGTCTCCTTTTTAAGCGAGTTTGTTCAATTTTGGCATTTATATGCTTTTTCCATGTTAGTTTGGAATCTAGGTGTAGTCCTAAATACTTGACCGTCGTTACTTGCGGTATTTCTGTATTATATAGTTGTAGTTTCGGTATTTGGTTTTTCCTCAGTGTAAACGTGATATGTTTACACTTGGTAGAGTTTACCTTGATCTTTCTATTATGTAACCATTCTTCAAGAGAGTTGATTTTTTTTGTAACGATTGAATTGCTTGTTGCGGGTCTTTATTTATGGTAAGTATTGCCGTGTCATCTGCAAATGTTAAGACTGTGCAATTTGCGTTTATTGGTATGTCTGCCGTATAGAGAGTGTAGAGAATTGGTCCGAGGATACTTCCCTGTAGAAACCCAGCTTTGATTAGTTTGATGTACGAATGAGTGTCTTTTATTTTTACGTAGAATGTTCTGTTAGAAAGGTAAGATTTTAAAAGTTTGTAATACGAGTGAGGAAAGCGTTTATTGATTGTTTGTAATAATCCGTGATGCCACACTTTATCGGAAGCTTTTTCTACATCTATGAAGATAGGGGAACAGTACTCTTTATTTTCTAAAACTGTGATTATCGTATTAGTTAGTCTGTGTACTTGTTCAACGGTAGAGTGTTCGTTTCGGAATCCAAATTGATGATAGTAATGGTCTGAGCGATATCGGTCTATAAGAATTTACACCATGCGGATCTTTATTAGGTTTAGGGAGCATTATAATTTTCGCGTGTTTTCAAGTAATTGGGAAGTGATGGACACATAATATTGCGTTAAATAATGTTGTAAGCATCCTAATTGCTTTAGGTGGCAGTTCTTTCAGTATTCTACCGTTTATTAAATCGTAACCTGGTGCCTTTCTTATTTTGATTTGTGATATTAGCATTCTAATTTCTTCGGCTGTTGTGCTATTAATGTTTTCATGAGATTGTTTTTTGTTACCGAAGTCGTTTACGTTAATGTCTAGGTATGTTTGAGTATTGAAGTTGTGTGCTGTGAATATGTTTTCTAGGTTTGTTGCGAAAGTTTCCGCTTGTTTTTCTGTGCTTTTCACCCATGAGCCGAAAGTTTTCCAGAGAGTGTAGTTAGTGTCTTCGTGAGGTGAAAGTGATGTCAGGTATCTTTCGAATTCTGCATTGTTGTGATCCCGTACGCTGTGCTTAACATTTTTAGTTAATTTGTTTTGTTGTTTTTTTTCTGCCAGCTAGCTGTAGCTTGTCTTTTTAATTTTTTTTATGCAAAATATTGCTAGGATATGACGGGATTTTTCTGGATAAAACATTTTGAAATGTAGACGCCCACGCTGCTTTTTGTGTAGCATCTGTTAAATTATTAACTGCTTTTTCTATTTGAAAAGTGGTCTTGAGCGGAATATTACAGTTCAATTTGGATTCTAAAATTTCTTTAAAGATCATTCAATTTGTACTTTCATTGTACAGAGTTGGTGATTTTTTTTATATAGGATAAGTTTGTTCTGATATGTGATTATTATGGGTGAATGGTCAGAGCTGAGTTCAAGAGATGATTCAATTTTAAAGTGAAGTAGATTTAAGCCTTTTAGGACGCCGAAGTCTAGTAAGTCGGGAGTTTTGTTATATGCTGAGGGCCAGTAGGTTGGTTCGCCTGTCGTGAGGATGTCTAGATTTGTGTTGGTTATGTATGAATCTAGTGTTTTACCTCGTGATGAATTTATTTTTGATCCCCAATTTGGATGCTTGGCGTTGAAGTCGGCAGCTGCTATAAATTTATTACCTAATGACTTGAAAAAATTGTTCCATTGATCGGTTGAAATTTTGAATCTTAGTGGTGCATAAATAGCCGAGAGTTGAAAATACTTCACCCTTGTATCTGCGATGTAAACCTAACGTACGTTATAATGTATCTCGACGTATACATTATTTAAATATAATACTTTTATTCTCGGGAGCGGTAGATAAACACATCCGTATTTACTAACTATTACCGGGAAAGTCGTGTTATTTTAATTTCAAGAGGGAAATATATATAATAATATTATAGAATAAAATAAAATCATCTATAAAGATGAATATAATAAACGATATTTATACGTGAAATTACAATCGTTAAACTAAAACTAAAAATTTCATAGACGCAAGGAGTACTACTGTTAGGTTATTGCGGTATCGATATAATATAATACTGTATATATTAAGTTTTAAAAGATACTCGGTAAATATTTTCTTACAAAGTCGAGACAATTACGACTAGGTTATAAACGACTAAGGAATATTATGGACGTGTCTATCCAAGAAGAAGCTTCTCGTTATGGCAAAACTAAGGGGCTTAACTCGACGTAAAAGTAAGGATACATTCTTTTTAAATTATCTCAAACTTGTGTCTGCTGCTTGTGTGTGTGTATATATATATATGCCGTTTCGTTAGAATATCAAGTTACTTGTGTTTGTTTACAATGTAAATTCCTTTTATACGGTTAAGTCATTTTTAACATGACACGTTAATTAATAAAATAAAATAGTACAAAAGGCAAAATAAATTTCTAGCATAAATTTCTTTTTGATGAAAGTAAACATAAAAGAAAAACAAATGTTTAATATAAATAAATGAAGAAAATGATGAATATCTTTAAATCAAGGTCATAAACAAAATATATATGAAAAGAAAATTAATTATGAGAGAGGGAGAGAGAGAGAGAGAGAGAAAAAAAGAAGGTAATGAATGTAGTAATAGTTGATTGAATTCAAATTTATCGGAGCGAATCGTCAGGAACTTCTACGAGTTAACGGATACTTGTACATAGGTTTGGAATATTGGATTGGCCACAGTCAGGATATCGTTTGTACCACGGTCACTCTAGCTGTCCGTTGCAAACTGATATTCCATGATTTCCGAGAGTGTCGCGATATATCGCGAGATATCCTACTGTGTGGTATGCTAGAACGTTATCGTCATTCGCATAATGATTTATAAATAGAGTCGATATAGCAGCTATACACTCATGTTTATATTACGTAACGATATATATATATATGTATGTGTTCGTCAACATATAAGGGTGAAACATTTGTACACTTGTACGTGTGTATTTCGCGAATGGAAATGGCGTATAGTCAAATTTGAAATTTGTTTGACAGAATTTCATATAATCTTACTCCATTCATTTTATTCTATGATAAAAATGAACAGTTTTGTTATGCTACTTATACGACTAATATCTTTAATTGTTAAATGATATTTTTATTAATTTATCATACTTTTATATAATATACGTGGGTGAGTTGACTAACATAGAAACAATTTTTTACAATTCTTTTATGAAATATCTGCAAAATATATTAAATTTATTACCATATATCTGGCAACACCAATTTAAAATATTTGTTAATAAAATTAGATGGTAGATATTTTTGAAACAAGACACACCCGGTATGTGTGAATTGTAAAAGTATCGCAAATGCTTTGAAATGTTGGAACTTTGTACTTTTTCCTACAATTTTTTCTCTCTATCTTTCTTTATTGCTGCCTTTCCTTCTTTCCCTTTCTTCTTTCTCTTTGTCAGTTAAAAGCTCAACGAAGCTTCAACGAAAGCGTAGAAAGCGTTTACGAAAGAACGGTCACACACAGTTTTGCGGTTTGGCTTGTCGCAATGTCGCACTCTCGGGAGAGAAGGAATAAAAAGTAGTAAAACAAAATTTTAAGTGGACGACCACTTCTGTATGTATATGCGCGCGAGTGTATATGCTCGTTCATTTTTACAATTGCAATATATTTAACTTCTCGAAACTTACAAATTCAAGGGGGAAAATAAAAAGAAGCTTCAACAGTAACTTACGTCAAAAAGTTAGAAATTGTATCCATTAGTATTAGGATATCCTTTTCATAGTACACATTTTCTTACGAAATTATCTTTCATATATTCATAGTTACTTTTGTTGTCCATTATTATATTTTCTAATTATTATTAAAATTTTATTCATAAAATCTTTGAAATAAGGGACAACCGATTTTAAAAGCCCACCGAAAATAAATTTTCTTTTTATTTTAAATGAAATTTGCATAAAAAGCCATGAAAAAGTAATTAAATTATCTTATATGAATTTAATTAACGTTCCAAAAGACCGAATTTATCACACGACTGCCGATAATTTGAAATTCGTATATTAAATAAATTCATAATTTATTTATTTTTTTAAATTACCTAATTAGAGAATTGTGAGGTTGGGGGAATTCGAGAAGTGCGCGTGTGGTATCGAGGTTTCTAGAATTATTAATAGACGATTTCTTTATAAGTATCACTAAGTAAATGTTATTCTTTATTTGTCATATGTGTGATGGTATGAATTTAGGTGGGTGAGAGAATGTATCGTTGAACGAAAGGGATAGGAAAGAGACCGTTTCGTTAGATTAGAGTGTTTGTTTAAGCTGTAAGGTTACGCCGCCTGGACTTTTCGCCTTTGAGTGGCCCCATCGAAGTCTCTCGAACGTTCTCGAGGTGCAGAAAGAGTCTGGAATCTTTATGATCGGGATTCATCGGGAAGTTTCTAGAAGAAATGCTAGGAAATGACGAGAGACAATGAAGGGGATGTTAAGCATATATAGGCGACGAAAAGGGCCGGTGGGGACAGTCCGATACAGTTCATTGTTTATACGACGATGTGTTAGGTGTGAAAGAAGACGAGGAAGACGGAAGACAACGGGGGACAGCGAAGGGACACGAAAGACGACGATAGGCGATGAAGGGTCGAGTACGGCGTTGTCCTTCGCTATTTACGACGGTTGTTTTCGGATTACGACGTAAAGAGTGATACCTAATATCTCGTGGCGATAGATTGTGAATTTAGATTATATATGGTTAACCGTTCTATCTCATTATATTATTAAATCGTTTAATAATCACTGTTAAACGTTATTAAATAAATCAATCAAATTACTACTTTCTTAAATAAAAAAATTTTACACCATAAAGCGAGCAAGATTTAATTAATTGTCAATATACAAAAGACAAAGAATATTTTCATTAACGAAACATCGAGCATAAAAGGAATAGAATAAAAAAGGTAAACCTTTTTTACGAAAGTGATATAGAAAATAAGGATCGAAAATTCGACGAATTAACACAAAGTTGGCGCTTAGATAACGCTTTTTTTTTTTACCCAAAAAATGAAAAGCAAAAGTTCGTTATGAGTATATTGACATGAAAATGGAGAGTGAGAAAGAGTTGAAAAACGAAAGACGAGATGGTTGAGAGAAAGTAGGGGTATGAAAAGGTGGGCTTGCGAGGAGGAAGAAGAGGAGTTTGGCGGGGGTTGGAAAGGAGATGTGGGGCAAGAGGGCAAGAGGAAAAGCGAGAAACAGCGTCGTGCTGTTAAGAATTTGAAGTGTGTGCTTCTCTCGAGATACATTTTTGCGCCGGCAGAACGTGCGTTTCATAGCGCCTAGAGTTCGTTTCAACGAATACTAAAAAAAGATGGCTTAGGAAAAAAGAGATAGATAGAAAAAGGGAAAGAAAGAGGGAGAGAGATGAACGGAGAAGGTTGGGGTGTAGGTAGCATCAAGAGGCTTGCAAGAAGATGGAAGTACATATGCGGATCTTTTAAGTGCTGTCTAACTTTTCAATGGAACACTCCTTTCATCTTTCCCTAAGCCCTTTCTTTTCCTTCGACAAGAATATATTTCTTTTTTATTTTTGTTTCTTCCGTTAATGTCAAGCGAGTACATTGTGTCAGGGTTGCAATATCGTTGAAAATAAAAATGAGAAGACACGAGGTACGGATTTTATTCCTTGTTTCTATTTTTTTTCTATTTTTTTAAATTATTTTTCGATGATATAGTAATTGTATGTTTAATAAGACTGTATGATTTTTCAGTTTTATTTTCATTTCTATGTTAATTTTATTTTTATCTTATTTTTATTATACTTTCTCTTTGATTATTAGATTTTTGTTTCAATTGGTACAATTTTTTAACATAAAAGCAAGATAGTTTTGATGATTTTTTATAAAAGAAACGGGTCTCTCAAACCTTTAAAAAAAATGAATAATAAATACAAATAAAATTATTTTGTCCATCCATAGTTTGTTGAGAAAATTACAATGATAATAATTGTGAGCACTATAAACAACTTTCATTTATTAATACGCTAAAAGGTTTTCTTCTTACAATTGTTCTTTTCCTCTCTATCTACTTCTAATTTATCCCGAGGTATCTTTAATAGTACTCTTTGGTTTCCTATTCATATATTAATCGAACTCATATCATAGAGAAAAATTCCCATATATTCGGAATCATTTCGAATACTCCGAATATGGGGTTTCCTTCTAAAACGTGTTACGGGAGGGGATGAAACGTCCCATTGGTCCCGAATGTCTCATTTTCGATCAGCCAACTTTAGTCAACTTCTGAAACATTCCTTTAGGATTTTTTTCGCTCGCTGTTTTCTCTAAATATCACATAACCCATAGGTACCGCTATCTAGAATAAACACACAGGTCATTTATATCCCTCAAACCCATCGACATACTCGGGTTCAAGTTACAGAAAGAAAGTCCTTTTTTTAAATAATGTATTTAAATGTTAAAATTTAGATGATATGACCCAGTCAATAGTGTAGGATTCGTGAAAAAATTGGGCCGTTGGACTGACTGGACCGGGACTCGAACCCGGATCTTCCACTTTCCGGGCGACTGCTCTTAACCATTGAGCTATCCAGGGCCCACCGTCCAATCTCCCCACGAATGCCTACTTAAGTTTGGTCTGGAGGTGCTCGCATCCCACAATAGCATAGGGGTCGAAACCTCCTGATTGTTTCATAATTTTCCTTTATGTTTTATTTTCGGTTTTCCATATACCGACAGTGTAAACACAACAAAAATGTGTGTGAACTTGAATAAATTGTTTCGATTACAATACTTGAATACATTTGAGTGTACGAAGACAATTATTTCTTTAAAAGAGTATTTAAAATGTATTTATTCATCTTGTATCTTTTATTTTACGATAAAAATGTATATAAGATAAATATATAAAATTTGACAATACAAATAATTGAAAAACTTGTCACGGAAAAAAATACGAGACATGGGTCGATTAGTTTTTTTCAAATGTGCGAGTTAGAATGTATATGTGTGTGGGGGGGGTGTATGCAATTAAGAGAGTACAATTATGTTTAAAGTTAAGGAGTGAGAACTTTATAATATGTACTTCAGAATCGTGTAAAAAGAAATGGCCGGGTGAGTTGGGAATGAAATAAGAGCTCTAATCCGACGTAATACTAATGGCGATATATTTCACAGTTCTTACATTTTTCATGTTCACTTTAAAACGCTAGTGCACATTTGCTATACTTCCGTGATACCATTAATGTGAACGTTTGAGGTGAAACAAGGTCGGTAATGAAAAAAAAAAAAAAAAAAGAAAGGAAGGATAAAAGAAAGTATAATAATAATAATAATAAAATATTACTAGTTATTTTAATATTAAAATAAAAAATGGAATCACGAGAAAGAATACTTAAAAAAAGAATGAGGTGAATTTTCAATCTTTTAAGTTGTAAAAAGAGTTCTCTGAAGTTTCATTAGACGACAATTTTTCTTTTCTTTTTCCTTTTCCTATTCTTTCTATCATTCGGTTTAATTTTCTATCTTTCTCTTTCACTCTTTTTTATACTTTCTTTTATTCTCACCTTTTTTGTCTCTACCTATCTATCTATCTATCTTTCTTTTTTCTTTTCTTTTCTTAGCTCGTTCGATTAAAAGACACTGTTAGACCTTTTAGTACTTTTATAATTTCGTTTTTTTAGATAGCACACATACACACACGCGCGCGCGCGCGCGCAACACGATTTCATTTGCTCTTTTTGTAAATGATTCACAAATTATTTCACGGGATAACAAATTGAAAGAGAAAAAATATTTCGAAATTGATACGTAAAGAAAGAACAAAAAATATTTATCAAGAATAAAAAGGTGGTTGGATAGCATTTGTTATAAAAAGTGATCGCATGATCGTTATCGTTATTATGATGTTTTCTATTAATCTACGATAAAAACGGTAGGAGATAAATACAAACTCATCGATAATAAACCTCGAGAGATAAAAAAGTGTACCTCTTTTTTTGTTTCTTATCATAGCAAATGAACGAATTAGATGATCGATATTTAATTTTAAAACGTTCTTTCAACGTTTATGTAAAATTTTATTTCTATTAGATCCAAAAATTTGTTATTGTTTACTGACATTTAATGAACGTAACGATAAATGTTATTTATATTGCTTATTAATTTATTTACAAAATTAAAAAAAGCCATACGAAATTATTTTACGAACTACCGGATATTTCTAATCGATGATGAAAACTAAGATTTTCCAAGTTAATACAAAATTGTAGTAATCTAGGAAGGAAGCGTCGATAAGAATATACTCTCTCTTTCTCTCTCGGATTTCTTAATTAACGCGATGGTTGCGTGTTATAAAAGGAACATGAGTGATTAGAGAAATAAAGAGAGAGAAAGAGAGAGGGAGAGAGAAACAGAAAACTTCCTATGAAACTTCTAAGAAAATTAGATTTGCATTGAAACTAGTTCGTCAAGGTGTTTCTTCGTAATATAAGCTTGAAAATTTAGATAATCGTTTTCGTTTTACACATTTATCTATAAATACATAAATCCGTTGTATATATAATATACACATACATATAAACGTATAAATATATCACAAAGTGAATCAGTAAAAACAGAATATTTAAGTTTTTAAATTAAATAATAAAACTTAAAGAATAAAATAAAATCGTAATAAATAAAATTAATAAAATATCCACTTGAATTGCGATAAAAAATAAAAATATTCAATCAGTGTATTAAAATGTAAATTACGTCAATTTAAAGATAAAAATTTTTACTTTTTCATAAATTATCTTTAATCTATGTAGGAATATTATTATAGCATAATGCATGTAATATTCATTCACGAGATGAAGGGAAAAAAAAGTTTTTAAATGAGATCTTTAGTTTCTATAGAAAATTATTATCGAATAGCTCGACACTTTCGAAAAAAGAGGATGTAGCTTAGTCAAAAGAGGTATGAAAAGCGAGAAACGTAAACCGTTTAATAAAAAAAAAAAAAATTGGAAAAAAAAACTTACAAGTTGGATATAAAAAGAAAGTCTACTTGCTAGTAGGAATAAAATGTTGGAGTTTCACAAGAGAGAAAAGGTGAGAAAGAGAGAGAAAGGATGATGAGGGGGAGTGTTGGGTAGTGGTATTGGTGGGAATTCGTTCATTCATTCGCACTCTTGCCTCGATTTTATTCGTGCTTGCAAGTCTACGCGTAAATGGATATTCGTGAAAAGTAAAAAAGAAAAAAAAATAGAGGAAAGAGAGAAAAAAACGTTTCGTTCAATAGCATTTCATTGTAATTCTGCTTTTCGCTTTTGCGAATTTTTGCTTTTCGTTACCTTTTTGGTAGCCCGCCGGAAAATTTTTCATTCCGTCGAGTGGACGACGAGATACAAACGACGATGACGACTAAGATGATGTTTAAAGTGAGGAACGTTAAAAGAAAAGTATCTTTTTAAAGAATTTCTCGTTTTTAATTTGACGTTGAAATGTAAAGAATGAAAGACGAATGGTCTAGCTTCTTTCAGCTGCATTTATATTATGCAATATTTTACTTCTCATGTCATATAATTTTTTTCTTTTAAACATTACTTGTAAGTTCAAATTTAATTATATCTTAAGCTGCATATGCTATAGGTTCAAGTATTTTTTAAAAATCTTCGGTAGGTTTTTCATATAGTCAGTAATTAATGATTCGTACAAAAATTGTTAGTATTTTACATAAATGCTCACAATATCATAATTATAATTATAATTACATGATTTTATAAAATGTAAGTGGTATGAATTTGTAATACAACTCTGATATTATTACATATACGAAAATTTATTTAACTTTATTTAAACCACTGAAAAATTATTATTTTTATCGAATAAAATATTCATATAAATACCGATAATTTATTTTACTGAACTTATGAAAATATCTTTTACAATTTCGAGCAAATAAACACAAGTATATGTTATTATAAATGAAAATATTTTTTTATCAGGTGATTATTTAACGAAAAATAGTAATAATAATACCAAATATGAATAAGATGTTTTTTTTGAGAAAGTTTCGAAATTCACAAGTCTTAAAACTATTATTTTCTATATTATTTTTTCCCTTTTTCCGTGTTTCTTTTTTTTTTCTTTTTCTTTTTTCGTTTACCACAGTCTTTCGTGCTTGAGATATAAACGTTTCAAGAGCATGTGGAATAATGGACGTTTTCATAAAATAATCAAGGAAGTGTACGATGTACTGTCTCATGGGAGGGCAATGCGAGTTCTTTTCCAAACATGGGAAAACGAAACGAAACAAAACGAAAGGAAGAATGAAACTAGAAAAGAACACACGGACAAAAAAAAGGAGAAGAAGATAAAATTCAAACTTGTAATAAAACTCGACTCTTATACGCGCCCGGAGAGTTATTTCGGCTTGGAAATAAGGCGAAAAATCTTATTCGAAACGGAGCTTCCTTCCTTCCTTCCTTCCTTCCATTCCTTTATTTTTTCTTTTTATTTAAAATTTCATCATTTATTTTTCTAGTTAATGACGTGTCAGATTATTTTAACGTAAGGTAAACGCGTGTTGAGTTTCAAATAAAACTTTGCTAAGAAAAAATAAGTTTTTTGAAACGTTATTAGGCCCATGAATAAGATTTCAAAGAAACTGTACATTTTTATTTTATTATGAAATTTTTAGAAATATAAATGATCAAAGTATCGAATTATTTATTCGCACGAAAATGAAAAAAATAACTTTCACCTCCAAAATAAAAAATTTTGATTAAATAAAAAATATGAATTATCTCGTAAAAATGAAAAGACAAAAAATAAACAAATAATATAAATTTCGCAAATTTCATTGAATTTTTTATTGATAGTTTTGAATATTTCAAGTTACAAACGTGTGTATGAAAATAGAAATAAATGTTGAAAGTTGTGGTTGAAAGGTTAGAGCAGTGTTAGTTCGCGTGACGACAAGTACTTAGATTTTAGGGCGAGAGTTTTACTCGGTGATAGTGGTCGGTCGAGGGTAGCACAGGCACATTGTTCTGCGGAACGCTCGGTTATCGATGCTTTGCTATCGATAAAGCGAGAACGACTCCAATGAGAAAGGCCGATGTGAAGTTTGGACGATATTATCAATGTTATGTTAACCGACGTTTAAACATCCGTGAAACCATTTGAAAGAACTGACCGTTCGATCGATTTCTTATCTCAAAACTTTCATCGATTTCATTTTAATCATTTTTATCGATTAATTTCATTTTTATCGATTAACATTTTATGTTAACACTATATTTACGGATGTTTTGTTCATTATTTTGTATGTACAAACATTGTATGTACAAATACAAACATTGTTTAAATGAAGGGTTGAGTAGAGGAGAGGAATTAATATTATATTTATGTATATTTCGTTAGATAACTAAAAACCAACATATGTTTTTAAAAAATAATGTTTAAGTTTTATATATATAATAATCATTTAAGTATTATATATCATTATTTTTAGTAATCAAATTTTTAATGAGTCAAATTGGCTCAGTCCGTAAATCTAATGTTAAACACACGACCGTGTTTCGTATTTAATATTATTGAATATTTTATTAATTATTGAATATTTTTCTTAAGAAAAAAAAGACGTGTACGCGTAGTCAGAAAAAATAAAAAAACAGAAAGTTTAATATATTCGAAATAAATTTTATCCAGTATGACTAACTTTTTTTTCATACTTAAAAAAAAAAACAAAATATTTTTTGTCAGAATTATGATAAAGTATAGTAATTTATTTTTTCGAAGAAATGAAATAAATAGATCGATAAGAAACTTGTACGTTCGTGTGCGAGCTTAATTTTTGATTTTCTTACGAGATTACTCTTATTCTTTTGGAGAAAAGAAAAAAAATGAGAAAGGAAAGAAAATAAAATGAAATAATATGAAGACATTAGAATCTGGACGTTACTCATTAATTGTACTAACTAGAGCAATAATCATATCTGCTTGAGATATCGCGTAAAATCACTTATGATTTCTAATGTCTAATTGTTACGTTCAATTTCGACGTTTATGGAGTATATATTTTTTGTGAATGTTTTTGTTAAATTTTTCGAAAAAAATGAGAGAAGACAAAATTGCATAAAAATCACGAACGGAGGAGCGGCTTTGAAGCTTAGCAACTAGGAACGTAGAACGTCTATCGATCAAAGCGCATGACTCATACAGCCTACATTATAGATTGACTTTCGCGTTTTTCCCTCGGCAAATGTCTTTACCACGTGTTGCACGTGCATGACAAAGTTTCAAAGCACATAGTTTCATACCTAGGAAGTAACTAGGTGGAAGAGTATGAAAGTATGACACCGAATCGGAAAGCAATAACTAACTTTCTTGCCCTGGAACATTCCCTATTCCTTCTTTCGTGAAGAAAAAAGAAGAATAGCAGGAAGAAAAAGATGGAGAGAAAGAAGAAGAAGAAGAAGAAAAAGGAGAAAAGAGATGAAGAAGATAGAAGGTGGAGCTCGTAAGAAGGGAAGCTAAATTTACGACTACTAAACGAACTAGTTTTGAGAAAATTACTCTTCGATTCTTACGAATGATCTATCCAATTTTTATCAAAATGAAAATTTTAAAGAATAACGTGTGTACGCTGCATTCATTTAATAGATTCTTTTTTCCCGAGAAATGTTATTATTAATCATTTGTAAAAGTTAAAACGTTAATTACAAATTTGATTTTGTACTTGCATAAGCAAAGTACGATACTAATTTTCGTTAAATCAAAATATAAGACGAGTTAAATACAAAAATTACTTTTCAATCATCAATTGACATTACCAAAACTATATTTGCTTCATCCTTTTTCTGAATAATGAATTATCGAAGATTAAAGTACAACATAATGATAATACTTTAGTTAACTTTGGTAAGAGGAAATATGGAATTTTTATCAATTATCTTTTAATACTAGATACATTTATTATAATACTTAAATATATAAATATTATATAATCTCAACGCGATAATGTACATAAATGTTGACTATTTGCGATGCAATGCCGTAATTTATTATAAACTGTTTATTACAGGCCTCTGTGTACACATCCGTATGTTTAAAGATTAATGTATGGTACTCGTACCGTAACGTTGCTTGTTATTTCAGGATTTATAATAAATCATTGAACGCTATCCAATGATCTCATTAATGAAATCCTAAATTTTCCAGAAACTGCCTACAAAATGATCTTCTAATGTATACTCACTATCATGTATATACTACGGAAATATATTAATCTAATTTATAGGATTATTTTATCGATGTCAATCGTTTTACCTAAATTCTTGTACTGTATATATATTATATAAAATATTATATTAGTGTGTTAGGCTAGTACGAAGCAGCTTTGTTTATCTTTCCAATTATTGACCGGGGTGGCTTCTCGCGTGAGTAGGGGACGTTTCGAGGAACGCGACCATGCGATAAAAAAAGATAGGAAAATAGCATATAACTTGTGGCGAGGATATTCGTAGCTTGGACTCATTTTATAGCTCAGTTTGATCAAAGATCGCCCATGGCATTTTTCTCTCTCCCCACTTTCCTTTTCCCCCTTTTTACCACCCTCTTTTGTCATTTACCTTGGATCGTTTCTTTTTTTTTCTCCCTTTGTTAACGTGGATTAGGTTTCAATGTATATTTTTTTTTTCTCGACACCACCCTTTATTATTATCTTTGAAACCATGTTTTCGTTGCATTATACGACACTTATGTGGGTCGGTAGGTCGTACTACGCACCACTTTACGTGAACGACCCGTATATGGATTGTTAGTAACGTAAGGATTAATTACCACGGGCCAAACAGAGATGAAATTTGTTATATTATTTACAATTAAATATTATCCAATATTTTTACAAATAATAAATAATACAATTTTTCTCTCATTATTTTACAGTCCTTTTTATATTTAAATATACAAATTCAGTTTGTCCTACAATGAATCTTTGGATCCTTGAATTATTATCTTGAGTTTGTCTGATAAAATTTGTCCTTTAGGGGTTAAAATTTAAATGAAGAAGGGGCAGAGTAGAAAAAATGTAGGGAAGGGATATGATAATTCTGGAAATTTGATTACACATAGAATTGTAATCCTATTCTCTCTATATTTCGATTATATACTGAAACCTTCGGAAGCACATGCGGTCCAGGGAACAGCTTATAACTGACCAGATGCGACCCCGTGATATTCAGGACAACCACCAACCGGATCTGCACTCGAGTTCTTAGTGATCTATGGCCAACCATTTTGAGCTTCCACGAGAGAGACAGAGAATTAAATAGAGTTAGATGGAGAGAGAGAGAGAGAGAGAGAGAGAGAGAGAGAGAGAGAGAGAGAGAGAGAGAGACAGGGAGTCTATCGCGTTAGCTAACGATATAACGCACTATCGCACCAGACTAATACGAAATCCCTTCGTGATTAACCAAGAACCTTTATCGATCTTGCCCTATCAAATTTTGAACTGAAAATTGAAATTTAACTCGACGTTTGTTCCAAGCTTATATAAATATAGTTACGGTAAAAAAAGATTACATTTCTATGATTAATATTACACATGAGCTTTAAAATAATGTACGAAAACAAATATAATATTACATTGAATTAATTTTAATTATATTTTTGAGAAATAATTTTTAAGTTCGTTTAATGAAAATCGTTTAATTAACAAAAATTTGAATTTGAATTTGAATTTTTTTTCAACGAGACGATAAAACAAGAAACGTAGAAGTTATTTTTCTTGGAGGTAGAGAGCAGGGTTTTTCTTCTTTTTTTTCTTCTTCGTGTAAAAAGGTCAAAAGAAAAGTCTTCGTAATGACCTCTATTATTCACGTGTAAGCCGCTGTGTCGAAGACTTTAAAGAGTTGTCTCATTCCAGAAGTTACATTTAGGGTGGGTTCGTGAACATCAATTTAGTATATCTCGATAAATATCACTTAGAGAAATGGTTCACTTCGTCCACCTACTTATGATGAGTTAAAGGCTATTATAGGGTAGAATGTGTTAAGAAAGAGTCCAATTAACTTGAACGAGGGAAGAAGGTCTTTTGCTTATTTCTCTTTGTCCTTGATCAAAGAAAGTAGTTAGAGAAAATTCAGGGTGTGTTTTGAGTTTGCACAAAGGCAATGAAAATGACTGTGTATGTGTGTGTGTGTTTGAGAAAGAGAGGCACATGTGGGATTCGCTTGAAAAACTTTGGTCTACGCTCGGACATATTTATCGTAGGTGTGCCGGACGCGTTTACTATACATGTGGTTGGTATTTTATATCAGGACGATTTCATTACCTGAGATCAATAAAAAAAAAAAGAAGAAAATAATTAGGACATTCTTTCGTCCTCGTTTTTGATTCTTTCTCCCTTCTTTTATTTCTAATTTTTTTTTTATTTTTACTACCTCTCTCTCTTTTTTTTCTTCCTATTCTTAACTCAATCGTAAAAAGAAAGAAGAAAATAAGAAGAAACCGGTGCACTTTTTCGCATGAAATTCCGATATCTCGAACTTTTGTCAAACTTAGCTCATACTACGTCTCAAGTTTGGTCTGTTCTCTCTACAAGATAGTTGTAACATCTCAAAAAGTATCTTATTCGCTCTTATTTCTTTTCTTTAAGTTCTTCTTTTTTTTTATCCTTTTCTTTTGATTGAGAAAGTAGACGAAATAAATGTGAAAATGTAAGAGTTCACTGAGAGTAAGGTGTCGTCGGTCTTATTTCTTTTTCATTCTCTTAGCGTAGCTTACACACACAAACATACACGTATATAGACAAGAAGAGAAGAGAAAGAGAAAGAGAGAGACAGACAAACGTTAGTTCATCGATAGACAGTCTACGACTTCGAGACTTTCCCAGCACGTAACCAGGTCACCATTGGACAACCGTCGCGATTGAATGTAAACCTGGAAGTTCGTAAATCTTTGCTTACGTTTTAACGTGGAACGCCTCCGGGTGTACGCATTCGATATATTCAACTGCAACTCTAGAAGTTCATTTCTTCAAAGAAAAAAAAATGAAAAATAAAAAAAAGAAAGAAAGAGAGAGAGAGAGAGAGAGAGAGAGAAATTTTCTTTTCAAAGATGACTCTTTCACGTTTCACGATTCCTAACTTTTAAACTAGTTTTTTTCAGTCGCGTAGATAAAAAAAAGTAGTTTTGTTATCAGTGAAGAAACAAATTATTACGGAAAGTATTATATAAGATCATTAATTTTTTTTTCTTTTTTTTCAAATCATATTGTATTATAAATCATTCTTAATAAATGTTGAAATATTTGACCAGTAAGTGAATTTGGTTGTTTTCGTTTTGTTTTATAAAAATTGATATAACTATTGTGCTGTCCTATTACATAGTTTTTACCTTTTGTGATACTCTTGAGATTAAGATTGAAAAATATGAATTCATATTTTTCTCACTTTCAAACTATACTCTTTTAAAGTATGATATTAAATAATTACATATTTTACTTTTAAGAAATATAAATTATAAACTTTATCCATTTCTAAAAAAAAAATATGTACATATATATTAATTGCATATACATAACGTTAAATTACAAGTCGAAGGATAACAATTACAGTGGTATAATAAACAAAAATAAAAATTATAAATCCTTTCAACCTTAACAAAATTATTTACGCGCATATTAGTTTTACACTATTAAATTATGAATCGAGCGATAATAATTAGAATGTTTTTAATAAAATAAAGTAAAAAAAAAAAAAAATAAAATAAAATTATAATAAATAAAATTATTATATATATATAATTTATATATATATATTATATATATTATATATATTATATATATAATAAATAAAATTATAATAAAATAAAATGAAATAAAATAAAATAAAAAAAAAAATAATTAAAATCCCATAAAAACATAACTTATAAATGTATATTAATAGTTGGAACATATATGGTGATAGTTATAATACAATAGATTAGAAATGGAAAGATAATAGTTCGGGTTGGAAGCGTTAATTGACACCGCAATTGTGTTCGGGACTAGTTTATGCCATTAATTGGCTATGCAAATAATTATGTCGAGGAACATATGCGCACCGGGAAAGCTCTCCGGATGTTACAGGAATACAGCTATCGTATTAAACGTCGACGCATAACGCTTTCCCGAGAGTAATCGCGCGTTCATCTGAGGAGACGTGCAACTACATCGTTGCTTTTTACTACCACTATCTATCTCTCTTTCTCTCTCTATCTTTCGCATTTATACCGACGTGTCCTTCGTAAGAGATCGATAGTTCACGGGCGACATTGAGTAGAGAAGTTTACTTTTCTTTTTTTTTCTTTTCTTTTCTTTCCTTCTTTTTCACCTAACATTTTTATAACTAATTATAATGTTTATTTATTTAATATTTTTTAACTATTTTAATTATATGCAAGTAAATTATATCTAGTACACACATATGTATATGAATTATTATTATATTATATTATATTCTAATAATATACACATATATATTATATGTTTAATATGTATATGTTACCGGCACAAAGTACTACACTATTATTATTATTTTTATTTTTATTTTTATTTATTATATTATTGTTGGTATTCTTTTTGGTAGTTGTTATATATTAAATCAAATGTACGAATATTTAGATAATTTAATGTATGTGAATTATAATATATATACTATAAAATAATGTGGTAATCACCTATCTTATTTACGTCCTTTTCAGTCGAGAGTTCATCAAAGAAAAGGTTCGTCCTTTTCCTGTAATAATCTAAAATGTCCCCCTATGCAATCTATCGGTGTGTCGTTAAAATAAAATAACCATAGATATGCGGTTACATGCTTCGCTAAGCGCGCTATATATAATTTCAACAATTATGTTATATTTATTTATTATTTAATATATTAAGCAAAACCAAAAAGGGTAGAAGGGACTTGGTGTTGGGTTTATATTGGATTCAATTTCTAAAATGTATTATATGTTATGTTATATTTTGTGATATTTGATGAATCTATAATCAAGCTTATTTATTGAACCAACAGCCTGTAGATAAATAAATATCAATCTATCTATTTAACATATATTATATTAATTATATTATATAATTTAATAGAAGGAGATTATTTCTTATCTTCACTAAAAAAGAAAAAATAAAATAAGACTAAAGAAGAAAAAAAAATGTTTTCTATATAGTTCTTTCTTTTTCATCGTATAGTAAGAAGTAATCGTTCGGGTGGAGCTCATTTTCTCTTTCTTCGGTCAATAGCAATTCAACGATCAACGAAGACCGTAGTTATCGGTTTTCCTTTTGAAGTAAAACTTCTATTACCTTCTAACCGTCTTCTTTTTAAAGAATTAAGTCAAATAGAAGAAATCGATCAAACAATGCGATTTGACTTTAATTATTTCCTCTTTTTCCATTATCAATACGTTTATTTTCTTTTATTTCTAATAATTATTTTTATATTGGTCTACGATTACACCAAATAATATTTTTCGATTGTAGAATTCAAATAATAACAAATATTTCGATACTTTCGAAGTACATTATTCAACCCTAATTTAATTTTCTGTTATCCGTAGCATAAATTCAACACATGTTATACATATCAAAATCAAAACTTTAATGCTTCACGTATATATAAACATATATGCCCGGTAATTATGATACTGACCTAAACTCAAAAATTATACAAATTATTTCAACGTCAGCAAATTCAATTAAATATATCAAATTAGTAAAAAAATAATTTAAAAATATATTTATCTTATTCGTCCGTGATTTTATTTACGTCGATACAATGCGATAATAGTAGAAAAACGTTTTTAATAAATTGCTTTTGGTTTTTATTTCGAAGAAAATATCGAGGAAAATTGTGAAAGCAAGAATATAAAAGGAAAAATAGAAAAAGGAAAATAGATAGATAGAAGGAAAGATTGTAAAAGCTCTCTTTTCTCCTTCTTCTTCTTTTTCATTCAGCTTAGAAAATGCGACATCTTACAGTTAGCGGAGCCTTTACTAGTAGAGAGAAAATCGCATTAAACACTCGTAAGCGCATTATACCGCGTGATAAAATGTTTGTGGAATGTCATCCCAAGAGAAAGAGTTTTGTATTTAAGTGTCTTTTATAACACGCTATAGAAAAAGAATCAATGATCTAATACTCTAATGGAATAATTAATGGAAGAAGAAAAAAACTACCTGAATTATTCGTCATCGAAACTCGAACGAGCTGACATACGTTATTGGTTAATTTTTTATTTTAAAATAAATCAAACAAACGTTTCACGTTATTTCTAATTTCATTATTACAACAATGCTGCAAATATTTTCTTTAATACTTTCTTCAAAATATTGGCTGTATTAGTTTATAAGAAATTGAAATAAACAAATAATCGATCGTTTATTATTAAAAATAATAGTCCTATAAAATTATTTTTAATTACGATTTTAAGGAAGTTTTGATATTTATCAATGCACGATAATCAAATATTCTACTTATTTCTTTCTGAGACAGTTTATCAATTAATTTTATCAATTATTTCTGGCATATTTAAATGACTTCGAAAATAATCGATTTTGTATTGTTTAAAGTAGGTAAATGAAATTAAAAAAATAAAGAGTACAAGAATTTGCGTTTTATTATTCAATAGAAATTGAATGAAGCGTATTACTTATTGTCCACTTTGATTTTTGTCAAAGAGGATCAAGAATAAATGTGCGTGGATGTATGTGCGCGCGTGTGTGTGTGTATGTGTAATTGGAAAAAATTGGATGAATTTGAATGGACACTTAATTTTCTCTCCATTGGATTCTCACTATTCGTAAATTGCTAGTACGATGGTTACATAATCGTAAATTTTGGATCGTCAGGTGATTCGTTGTTATAGCATCATTTTGCGGCGTTATGACCATTAACGCTAATAACACGAATTAAACTAAAATCTGAGTAACTATATTTTCTACCTAATTTATTAATGGGATTAATACGTTAGAGGAATATAATAAATTTGGATCGCGTTTATTATATATTAAATGATGACGATAACAATGACGATCTAGAACATAACGTCGCGATTATTTCATTTAAATTGTATATAGTGCTTATTTAGACGAAAAGGAAAATAGAAACCAAATTGTATTGAATCGAATAGTCGAATTTTACGTTCGTGCTAAAAAATTATTAATTGTGTGCGTGCGTGTGTTTGTCTGATTGACTGATTAACGAGAAGCAAAATGGAGTAACAAGGAAAACGAATGAACAAAAACACGAATAAAAAGAAATAGAAAATAGAGTGATCACCTTTCGTGAAAAAAGGAGGGGAGGGGAAGAGAGAGAGAGAAAAAGGAAACAAAAAATAGAAAGGGTAACAAAATTTATCGATGAAACGGTGCAATCGCGAAACCGCCAAAAAGCATAGCTTTGTAAAAGGACGGTCGAACGACCTTCTCGTTACGAGCACGAGAGGCCAATTAACGCGTTGAAAGGCTCCTGAAAATATCCCGTTACGTGTCGGTACGATCGCGTGGAAGAACCGAGAAAATGGAGCACCAGATTTTTTTTTTCTATTCTAGAAAAATTTTTTTCTCTCCCTAGTCTTTTTTACTCGTTCAAAGATTTATTTTTCCCATCAACTTATTCTTCTCGTTTGATTCGATCCTATACGCGATTATTTTCTATGAATTTTAATGAGAATATTTTGCTTAGTTTAATTAAAGATGATTTAAGATAAATCTGAAGATAATAAATCGCAAAAATATTTATAATATAACTCGTCAAGAGAATTTTATTTAATCCAGAAATTTTTAGAACTGCAGAAAGATAAGAACATTTTTGTAGAAACATTGATTTATTAATGATTTTTATCGATTTAACGATGAGACATGTCAGAATTTAAATTGTTTTGCTTGTTACTTATTGTTAGTCCAAAGAAAATTCAACTCGGTTGAAACTTTATGGAGGAAGAAGTACATCATGCAGAGAATATCTCTCTAGAGGTGACGCATACATCATTGGGAAATACGCGCGAAAGCGAGCAATTCCATTAATTTTATATCTAGGTACCAGTTAAAATTTTGCGTCACATTAATTAACGAAAATTTGGTTCGAAAGTATTTCTTGCGATTATTCGCGACTCATTTTGATATGAACATTTTTTCCCAAATCTCTACCAACCACTTTACAATCATCCCATTATCCTACATTTATGTTTTCTGATGTAATTTGTTTCCCGATTTTCAAGTAATTGATATTGTGATAATTAATGATAATGATTGAGTTTGTAAAATAGTCCAATATTTTGAATAATAAAAGTAATTTGATTCAAGAAACATTGACGCGTAGAAAACTTTTTCGATTAAATTAATTATAATTAAATTAAATTCGATCGATTGCGAGATAGAAAATAATTATTTGATGAATTTCATAAAACGAGGAACTAGTAATTTGAGAAACGATGAAAATATAAAAGTACAATTGGTTACTCAAACGCAGTCAACAGTAGATAACAATATAGCGGAAAAAAAGTTTCGTTTATTAGCTTGAGCGAGGTGATAAAAGGTATCTATATTCTACAAAAGAGAAAAATTCTAGTTATCTCCAGGCGTCTGGTAGTTCTGATAAAAGTTCGCGTATTCGAGAATACGAGTTCGTAGCCGTCGGCTCAATTTTGACGCTACGAGATCTGATAGAATTGATAAAAGAAAGATGGAAAGAAAGAATAGAGTAGGAATATAACAATTTTTATATCTTTACGGTTCACGAACACGAGGACGTTTTTAAAGGTCTTTAAAAAAGAAAATAAAAAAGAAAAACTAGTAAAAAAAGTTAAATACTTGAACGTAAATAAATGTTTATCCTGTGAACAACAAATTCTAAGATTTTATCGATCACATGTAACACCACTAATGACAATAAAAAAAATTTTTTGATGGTAAGTATATGTCTATGTGTGTGCGTGTGTGTATCTGTGGATGAATACTTGAACGTAAAAAAATGTCTATCTCGTCGGTAAAAAATTCTAAGATTTTATCGAACACGCGTGACTTCAATAAAAAAAAAATGTAAAAAGGAATTACATGATGGCAAGGATACGTGCGTGCAAGTGTAAATGAATACTTCGACGTTACATACTTTTTTTTGCTTGTAAAAAATTCTAACAATAAGATTTTATCGATCATGACTCCAATAAAAAAGGACAAAAAAGAAAATTCAGTAGCAATAAGTATGTATGTGTGTGTGTGTGTGTGTGCGCGCGAGTAGATAAATATTCGGACGTAAAAAAATTTCTTTCTTGCCAGTAAAAAATTCTTAAATTTTATCGATCATATTTCCAATAAAAAAAAGAGAAATGTTGTGCAATTTAATGACAGTCAGGTTAGATCACAATATATATGTGCGTATGCGCACATGTGTGTGTGTGTGTGTGTGTGTGTGTGTGTGTGTGTGTGTGTGTGTGTGTGTGTGTGTGTGTGTGTGTGTGTGTGTGTGTGTGTGTGTGTGTGTGTGTGTGTGTGGGTGTGTGTGTGTGTGTGTGTGTGGTGTGTGTGTGTGTGTGTGTGTATAAAATTAAAAGAGAGAGACAGAGAGAGAGAGAGAGAGAGAGAGAAAGAAGAGAGTGTTAAGGTATTTGCATGCAAATTTTGCGGGTCAAGTAAATGAAGTCATTAATATACGCATAAAGATATACAGTACGTATATGCATTTATTTCGGGGGTGCAAAATACGAGGAGGGAGGGGGAGTTTGGAAAAGAGTGGTTTTCGGGTTTGTTAGATCCCCACGTTTGGTAGACACACACACACACACGCACACATATACAGAGAGATATATAAATCGGCGTGGTTTTCGTCGGGAATCCTGGAAATTGCTGCTACTGGTGGTGCTATTGTTGCTGTTACAACAACCCTTGCGTTTACATTCGCATATACCGGACAGTATTGACCTTTCGCACGTCACGAAATAAAATCGTGGGATGCGTAATAACGCGTAGAAATGCGTCGCGTTTTATTCCGATCAAAATTCTATCTGTCTATATTTTTTCTTTTTCTCATTCATATATTTTTTTCCTTTATTTTTCATTGTGTGTTGAAAGAGAGAGAGAGAGAGAGAGAGAATACGATGAAATTCAACGAGCGTCGTTAAGCGCTCGTGGTGCTGAGTTTTCATCGGCAAATAACGCTTTTGTCGGAGATTCGTTTCGCTGCTCTCGTTACGTTATCCTGAGTCTACTTTTATTTGTATTTTTATTTTTATTATTATTTTTACTTTTATTTTTTCCTTTCTTTCTGTTTCTATTTTCTCTTTGAATATATATTTTTTATTTTTTTTTTATATTTTTCAATTTGTTTGTTAGGAAGAAATTGTCGAAGAAGAAAAGAATCTCCCGTAATTATGGAACTTAGGTGTAGATACGTACGTGTGTGTGTGTGTGTGCGCGTGTGTGTGCGCGCGCGCGTGTCGTTTGTTTTATTGATGGAATTTTACCTATTGAATCTTTTATTAGAAAAAAAAAGTTTCTCTTCGATATATTTCTATTTGATTATTTGTTCTTGTAAAAATTACGAATAAAAACCACTTACTTTATGTATATATATAAGGATATGTGTGTATAAATAGATTGAATATTTCGTGTTTTTCTATCTCGGCCATCTAGTGTACTTTTAGTCTTTTGGGAATTATAAAGAAAAATATAAAGAAGTAGAATATATCGAAATTTCATACCTATGGGAGAGTGACAGGATGTATTTATTTTTTTCTTCGTTCTGTCATACGAGAACATATATATGAATCTATTTCTTCTTTTTCTTCTTCTTTATGTTCGCATTCGAAATCGTGAAGCGTGAACTTGAAGGAGGAATAATAATTCCTAATAAAATAAAATAAAATAAAATAAAATAAAATAAAATAAATACAAACAAAATTTATCCTACAAATTTACTCCTATTCTTTAAACTCGCATCAAATGACTTGAAGTATGCATTTGAACGAAAAAAATATAATAATAAATCGTAAGAATTAAAATAAATAAATAATTAATTTAAATTCGAACAAAATTTATTATATGAATTAATTCCTTCTTTTTATCTTTGCATTAAAAATAATTCGTAAGGAGATACGATTAAGATGTAAATTAATAAATAAGATGATTTTTGAAACATAAAAGTGACTATCAATTTAACTATTTAACTTAATATCTCTTTATCTATCTATCTCTCTCTATTTTTTTCCGTTTAAAATGTGGTTTAAAAGCCAAAAAAAATTTGTCATCAATCGAGGTTAATGGGAGATAATCGCGTTTAAATTCGAACAATTTACTTAAATTATAGGAGCTGCTTTTTTCCATTCATCACCGTCGAACGAATCATTTCGAAAACCGTTTCCACCATAGAAAAGGCAAGGTAAACGGTCGAAGCAAAGGCGGAAAATAGAAATTGATTGTTGCAAAGAGTGGTTCGATGCGCCTCGGTAGAATCGACGACGAGTAAAAGTATTACATAGTAGTAGTAGTAGTAGTAGTAGTAGTAGTAAATAGTGCTAGTAGATAGAAGTAGAATAGTACTGGTTATCTATTCTATGTTGATCGTGAAAGTAGAAATCATGAACAATTTCGTTTGAAATCTACTTGAATCCCTTTCAAAATACATTTTTTGTTGTTCTCAAACTGCATTTCTTCAATTCATCAAGAATAAAAATATTAAACAAAAAAAATTTGCTATACTATATATATATATATATATCTCCCCCATATACACACACATATACATATATATATATATACATATTTTATATTTATTTATCCATCCAAATATATATATATATATATGGGGGGAGGGGGGGAGAGGAGAAAGCTTTTAGAAAACAGACGTGTATACACGCACATATAAATTATATCTCATAAATTTTCTTATCCAATGTAAGAACGTTGCACGTCTTCTCTCTTCCTCTCTCTCTCTTTCTCTTTCTATCTATCTATCTCCGTCTATCTTTATCCTTCAAGTTGAAACTTTAAATTAGATCGTGTCTGACGTTCTCCTAGCTACCTTCTGGAGAGAAGCCGAGCGTCCTCGTATTAAGATATTATGCTAACGAGCACAAAACTTGTCTAGCATACTCGAACAATCGGAAGCCTAATAGCGAAATCCTTGGTTCGGAGTACGGCTTTATTTTCTCGCAATCGAGGGAAATGTGAAAATCGTAAAGGTGATTTCGAAAAGGCCGACGAGGAGGAGGAGGAGGAGGAAGAAGGGAAAGAGGGAGATGAGGAAGAGGACGACAACGGCGAGTGAAGTGCTCGTGAAACCATGGAAATTATCCGACATAAAACTTTGTCGAAGACACAATTCTGACACGACTACTTTTATTTTAAATTCAAACGTACGATGAAATTAATATTTGAAGCAAAGTTTATTATTTTATTAATTGGATTTGTGAATTTGCTTTTTCTCCTTCTTTTTTTATGGCTGTGTAAAATATTTGATTTTTAATGCTATTGCGGTATTAATAATTTTTAATTTAGGTTTCCTAATATGTTTGTATAATTTAATTTGTAAAAAAGAAAAATTATTGGAAGAATCGTTTAACACAAATTGTATGATAATTTGATATCGAATGTATCGATATCAAGTATATGATATTAAGAGTATCGTTTTTGTACGAATTGAGAAAATGAGGTAGTATTATTTTTTTCCTTGCTCTAAAAAAGTATTTCGTTGAATAAAACGTAAGGGAGAGGGGCAGACGGACAAATTTAAGGTTTGTTGATTTAATTCGTTAACGACGTTTCGTCGAATTCGTTGGGAAGAGACGAGAGAAAAAAACAAAAACTTTCGAATTACTTTCTCGTCGTATTGTCCATACAAAAAAAAACGATAAAATTGAATTGTTTTTATTTTATTTTATTTTTCGTGTGTTTTTCTATAAAAAAAAAATTCTTATCGCGAGTAAATCGAGATGAAATATCGAAGATAACTTTCAGACGTATAAACGTGTCCCTCTTAATGGGAGTAATAAATTAGAAATTCGTTATAGAATCGCATTCTAAAATTATGATCGATGCGAATTCTCCACATGGCTAACTACATTCCTACCCTAACTACTCGTCTTTCAACTGATAACTCTAACGTTATCTCTTTGAAAACGTCCCTTACCACTTATGTAAATGAATGATAACCATTGACCAATCACATAATTCCGATCATTTATTCTATTAAAATTTGTTCGTTGAGAAATTATGGAAATAATAATTGAATACGATAGAAATCTCAATGAAACATTTAAAATGCAAATAATGAAAAATATTTTTTTCAAATTTAAATAATTCATTTAAGTTATATTAATCAATTTTTCGTTAGTTTTGCATTATACATTAATATAATTAGTATGCATTATTTTTATTCGATTGTTATAATTTAATTAGCCCTACGCGTAACGGATTTGTAAATAATTCATTTCCGATTTATTACGTGCAAATAATTCAGAATAAATTCAAAGGAGATATTATTATTATTATTATTATTTTTATTATTATTATTATTATTATTACTATTATTATTATTATTATTATTATTATTATTATTATTATTATTATTATTATTATTATTATTATTATTATTATTATCTTATAAAATATTATAGTATCGCGGAAGTAGATATTCCATTTACTCGGTTGAAACCGATGGAGCGAAAAAATATGGAAGAGTTTTTAAAATGAGGATCCGAGGGTGAGCATGAGTTTGTTGGTATTCCATCCGATCGCGAAAGTTTTACGGTAGACGATAAATTTGCGAATGACGTAAGAAGAGCGGGGTAGGAGGAAAGAGAAAGAAGAAGAACGAGGAAAAATCATGATTCGGGTGAGCCTTTTAGCGGTAGCCAGAAATCGATGTCGAAGTAAACTTGATGGATACAGATAGCTTTTGTAAATTTCTAACGTTTTTCTTCGTTACAAAAAATTAGAACGAATAAAATCAAATAAAATAAAAAGAGAAGAAGAAAAAAAAGAAGATGTGAAGAAGAAAAAGACAAGAAATTTAATTGAAAAAGGAACGAAAAAAATATGAAATATAAACAAAAAGAAGTAGGTAAACTTGATGGATATAAATGGTGCGTGGAAATTCCAAATGCTTTTCTTTCTGGAAATAGAAGATGAAAAAAAAAAGAAATAAGAAAAAGAAAGAAAGTTGGCTAAAAAAAATAAAATAAAATAAAATAAAAAGTAGAAAGTAGAAGGTAGAAGGAAGGGTCGAAAGTTTGTTAGGACGAGCTGCCACGAGAATAGGATTTTAGACTTTAACGCTACGGCCTGCTGTTGTGCTATGCTCAAGTGCGAAGAAAATGGCGGAAGTACTTGCCAAGCTTGCATTCTTTTTCCCTTTCTTTTTGCGTTTTTCTCTCGGTTGGTTGCTTCGTTGCTTGTTCGACCCGTGTCCACTCATTCTCGTTCTTCTCACGAGCGTCCAGGACTCAAAGGAACTTTGCTTCGTTCCGTGCCCGTGAGAGATCGAAAAAGACGTGCTTTTCTCCCCTTTTTTCTTCTTCTAACTTATTGTTGTTGTTGTTGTTGTAAAACTCGTATAAACGTGAAAACGTGTCACCTTGTTTTTCTCTTTTATGTACATATGTATTTAAATAAATGCTCATGGGTTGGTTAGGAATTACATATATTATATAATATCTCATAGGAAAATTTCATTTTCTCATTTTCTCATTTTCTCGTCTATTTCATAATGAAACATATTATATCTTATGTTAGTAATACTTTCACGTATTAAAATTAGCATGCTACTACAAACGACTAGAAATTTCTCTTACAACTACCACCAGTGTATTCGTGAACGGTCTACAGAATGTAAATCACTTACAAATTTTCAAAAAGTTTATTATTATTATATTTTATAACAAATTTTAAACTGTTTATTACAAATTATTATATCAAAATTTGAAAAAGAACCACACTAATTTATCTATCACATATTTAAATGGAATCTTCAATCGTATTATAAATAAACGTTGTTCAAACAATTTTGATATGGAACAAATTAAGAATCTCAAAACCTAAGGTATATTTATATTTTTTGTATTTTTTCACTATTATGTATGATTAGAAAAAATATAGCATTTTTTTTAAAGCATCGGTTTGTATTCCTAATATTTTTGTATTTAATATCTAACAAACTGTCAAAAATAAACACCAATATAGTTGCCTTAAGGAAAAGAAATAAAAAATGTCGGAAAATTATTTAAAATTTTAACGAACAATTTAAGTAGCAAGATAGTGCCAATGATGGGATAAAAAATTAAGACGCGAGGCGTCATTTTTCACAACAATTATCCAAAGATGACGAAAAGCTTGTTTCTTTTCTACCTTCACTTTTTTTTTATTTTCACGTCGCGTCACCATACAACAATTGTTTGTAATACTCTTTTTTCTTTATTATTTTATCTCTCTCTATCTTTTCCTCTCTCTCTCTTCTTCTTTTTCTTGTTCCAAGCATAATTAAGTGAAATCGTAATTACGTTCGAACTTTTCTGTCCTTTCTTCTTCTTCTTCTTCATTTTTATCCTTTTTTCTCCACTCTTACGAGTACGTACTTATGAAGCAAAACGCAAAGACTTCGTTTCTTTTGAAAAAAGGAAAAGTAATTTTTTCAAGTAGAAAGTACACCAACCCTTTTTCACCCTCTTTTTCTCAGAACATCTTCCAACCTCTCCCACTTCCACCCCATTCCTGTTCGAAGGGTCGCTTTGCCGACTTTTCTCATTCGAGAGAGTAAGTTGCTTTATTTGACTCAAGAAGTGGGAGGTCAAAAGAGGGTGAAAGGTGAGAGAGTAAAAACGTTTACCTTAACTTTACGAAACTTTCAAGTCATAAGTTATTAAATAATTTTCTTCGCTCAAGTCAAGAAAAGAGAATGGGAAAACGATTGAGAAAAAAAGGAAAGTGAATCTTTTTCTTTTTCCTCCTCTCTGGCCCTATTATCCTTCCTTCATTTATAAATTCTTTCATCCTTTGTTTAAATATTTTTTTTTAAGGCAGAGGAACGTACGTTTACACGTGAAAGTTGTTGAAAAAAGGTTAGGTTAGTATATATGCTCTTTAATAATAAACAAGATGAAATTTTACCGGCGTTTCTTTCTCTCATTAAGGTACACTCTAATACATTTTCTTTTTAATTTAATATCGCAAAAATTTAATATTATAAGGAAAGAAATAATAGAAAGAGAAAGAAGAATAGCGTTGTTTTTATTAATATAACTAACATAGGGTAAAAATTTCTATTTTTTATTTTTGTTTTTTAAATGTCCACGAGTTGAATATAAATTTCTTTCTCTTTCTTTTTATTTCCTTTCTAACAAAAAAACATATACATTTAATATTTATTCACGTATTCAATACATATTTATTATATTTTCCCCTAACCGATGTCACGGTTATGTTCAAAAAGCGCTCGATTTGTTGCGGTATCGCAGGTGGGTTAACACGATTTCTGCCCATGTAAATTTATTACATATATATGTATGTATGTGTGTATATTTTTGGTATATTATATAATACATAGCATAATTTCAAAGTAAAACTTAACGCTTCCAGGCTCACTGGTATATATATACATACATAAGTGGAAAATTTATGACGTTAGTGGTAGGCATGATCGTCGGGACGACACCCCGACACACGTTCAACGATCGTTAATTCATGCTTTTGTATTTGTAACAACTATTCGTGTCATTTGCATCCTATAATGTAGAAAATATCGAATAAGGATGCACCGAACTTTGAAAACTTATCTTTTTCATTTACTTGTTTGTCTGTGTCATTATGTTATTTTTTTTTTATTGCATTTTTCCAATACGATCATCGAGACAACTTTTTGATTTTTTTGAGAAAGCAAATATCTAATTATGAATTTGATTTATATTGTTCGAATTTCATTCGTCAATGAGGAAAATAGATAATAATAAATAAAAGAAAAAAGGAGAAGTATCGGATTATTTTCAAGGTCTCGTTTGGAAAGTTTATTTCTCATTGAGCAATTTTCACGAAGAAATAAGGTTTGCGCGAACTATCTCGTCGGTTCGGAATCACTCAAGCACACGCGAAAAAAGTAAGAAAGTAGGTAATCCTGGTAAGAGGCCATTAAAGGCGTATAAGTGAGAGAAGCTAAGAGATAAAAAAAAATAGAAAAAAGACAGATAGATTGTATCGTTATCGTGTGAGTTTAACGATGAAACGATTTTCTGGTCGATTTTTAAAGATATCCATACGAACTATATAATCCATGTTCAAGGAGATACCATTTATATTGAATTCTAGTCTCCAAGAAAAATAAAATCTGAAAAGATATAAAGAGAGAGAGAGAGAGAATGAGAGAAAAAATTCTCCTAATTCGAGAAATATCTAATTCGCAAGTTTGGCAAATATAGATACTTAGCAATTCATGAATTCCAAATTTTTAATACTACGATGGAAAATTTACGAAAGCAATCCTGTAAATTAGAACGAATAAGAAGAATGTGCATTTATTAATAAAAGATTTCAAATATTATCTCTGCCGATCTTAACAAGAAACGGATTTATCAATAATTAAATGTTTTTCACGTATAATCTCACGGATATATATTTTGTAAAACGGATTTATTTATTAGACTTTTGGAGATAGAGTATCGGAAAGACAATAATTTCTTACGTGTTAACCTAGTTTTCGATGTCGATGTATATAATTTTGTTATTTCAAATGTAATCAAAAAAACTTTAGATAAATTTAACCGTAAAATAAAATAAAATTAAAAAATATTAACAATGTTTAATAAACTCCATGGTTTATGCAATATTAAATAATAGAATAAAAATTATTTGTTTATAAACATTACAAATTATTGTACATTTCTCGAGTTTTCAAGGCTACCGAATCTCATGTCAGCTGATGAAAAGAAGCGTAAGATTCTCTTGAAAAATTCATCCAGTCGCGTTTATTCGCAAACAAAAAAAATACAATAAAAGAAAATAGAAGAGGAAGAGGAAGAGGAAGAGGAGGAAGAAGAAGAAAAATAAGAAGAATACAAAAGGAAAGAATATTTTTCAAATCGTGTAACACGAAAAGAGTACAAAGAGCTATGACTCGGGAAGTAGAAGAACGACTGTGTTACTCAGACACCGTATTGCTTGCCGGTAATACCTACTACCAACTCACCCCTATCCAGAAAGCCACCCCTATCCAACAACCAGCATCCCTGTTCATCTACCCACCAACAACCATTCTTGCTTTTGCTTTAGCCGCTTTTGCCGGTACGGCAAACGCGGTCGAGTGCTGCTGAGTGTTTTTATTTTTCAACTGACGGGAATATGTAGGCCGTTCTCTCTCTCTCTCTCTCTCTCTCTCTTTTTCTTTTTTTCAATTCACGAGCTTGTTTCTTTCTCTCTTCACTTTCATTTCCTTTTTTCTCTCTGTTTTTTTTCTTTTTCTTCTTGGCCATTCGTAAAATTAAAAATTTTCAAACACTCTTTGATAATTTTGTGAGGGGGAGAGAGAAAAAGAAAGAGAGAGAGTTAGGTACCATTACATTTTTTAGAGACCAATTCAGAATATATTTTTGGACGAGTTGAGTTCTGTGCTAAATTTCATTTGACAAGGATTACAACTATCTATAAATATAAATAACCTTACACACATATGTGTATATATTTTTTATTATTTATTATTATTTATTAATATTATAAACTTTTCTTGAAAATTAAAGAAAATAGAAAAGGGATTATATATGTTATATAGGGAAAGTAGGGTTTTCAGGGAATAGTCCAGTCAACGAAGGCCGTTTTCTCCATGTCTCAGGAAAGAGGGTAAGAACTTGATATAAGGGTAAATAGATGACGCTGAATCGAATGGTGCTAATTTTTTTGAGGTGAAAGGTGCCGTTTTTGAGAAAAAGAGTAAAAAAGGATAAAAATTGGTAAAAAATGGCTTTATCTTAGAATCTAGGCATTTAATCGAAAAACGTTTCAAACAAAAGTTGTAGAGAATTAAAATATACATAAAAAATGTTGTAAGGTTTATCTTCGTATCTGCAAAAATAAGCGAGAAATATTGGAAAAAAGATGGTGAAAATAATTGTAAGAGTGGGGAAGCAAGTTCCGCCTCTCAGCGGCTTTTACATGCGAGGGGGCTAGTATGCGTGCGAGCGTCCGTGGTACTAACCACAAACGAAGGATCTTCGGCAATCTTCGGGACTCTCGGTCTTGAATGAAAGTGTGAGTGAGAGAACAAACCGATATTTCTCCCTTTCTATTTGTTTAGGCTAAAACGAGTATTATTGTCCTTGGCCATCGATTGTTGAGCGTTCTGATATTTCTCTTTTTATATTTTTTCTTTCGGTAGCAAGAATTTTACGTCTTGGCCATCGAGCGTCGAGCGTTTTGTATACGAGTGCGAGTGAGAAAGAAAACCAATATTTCTCTCTTTCTATTTTTTCTTTCGGTAGCGAGAATTTTTCGTTTTGGCCATCGTGCGTCGAGCGTTTTGTATATCTATATATCGGCGTATAAGCGCGGCATTTTTAAATCGAATCTTGATGCTTATGGCACGCCGTTTTTTATTTATTGTCAAAAAAATGAACCTTGAGTAAAAAAAAAAATAATTCATTTTAACAGAAACTATTATTATTTAGTTGAGAGTAAAAATAATGAATTAATTTTGTGTCTCGCCATAAAATTAATTAGAATAATTAATTGATATAAATTCTTTGCCTCACAAAAATTTATTTGTATATCAAATTGAATACGTATTCTCTTTAAGACGAAATTTAAAATTTAAATATTTTTCCTATTAAATTATGTATTTTATAAAATTTTAAATTACTGACTTTTTGTCTCGTAAAAAATTATTAGTTTATCAAATTAAATACATATTTGAAAAACAAGAATTTTATATCCACGCATAAAATTAATTCAAGATATATATGAAAGGATATTCTAAAAACGTGGAATTTATTTTTTGTCTATACATAATTTTAATTCATTTTTATTATGTTATAAGAAAACAGTAATCCATTCTGATTCATCTTCGAAGTCTTAAGAATTCTACGAAAAAAATTGAACAATTACCAAGTGGTGCGTTAGCGTAAGTAGTAACGTCTTCGCTTCTCGCGCTGGTTTATTAACGTTCGATTCTTCGTGGGGGAATTATTTTTTTATAAGTTTTTCTATCCTTAACAAGGAGACGATCAGTGAGTCTCACCTCAGATTTTTTTCAAATTTTGCACTAAGGATATAAAATTTATTAAGAAATCAACATTATTATGCGAGTAATAAAGTTACTAATTATAAATTAAATAATATCCAATAAATAACAAAAATTAATTTTGAACGTGCCGAAACGAGACATTTTTAAGGATGATATTTACAGGATGAATTTGTAATTTAAGTAATAAATCTTCCTTTATTTGTGCAAGATGTAAAAAAATTTATTGCTTTTAATTTTTTTGTAATAATTTCAATTTTTTTCTATATATAATTAGAAATTAGGAAATGTAAAAACAATTTATATAACCTAAGGATAGAAAAACTTGTAAAAAAAATAATTCCCCCACGAAGAATCGAACGTTAATATCCAGCGCGAGAAGCGAAGACGTTACTACTTACGCTAACGCACCACTTGGTAATTGTTCAATTTTTTTCGTAGAATTCTTAAGACTTCGAAGATGAATCAGAATGGATTACTGTTTTCTTATAACATAATAAAAATGAATTAAAATTATGTATAGACAAAAAATAAATTCCACGTTTTTAGAATATCCTTTCATATATATCTTGAATTAATTTTATGCGTGGATATAAAATTCTTTTTTTTCAAATATGTATTTAATTTGATAAACTAATAATTTTTTACGAGACAAAAAGTCAGTAATTTAAAATTTTATAAAATACATAATTTAATAGGAAAAATATTTAAATTTTAAATTTCGTCTTAAAGAGAATACGTATTCAATTTGATATACAAATAAATTTTTGTGAGGCAAAGAATTTATATCAATTAATTATTCTAATTAATTTTATGGCGAGACACAAAATTAATTCATTATTTTTACTCTCAACTAAAATAATAATAGTTTCTGCTAAAATGAATTATTTTTTTTTTATTCAAGGTTCATTATTTTTGACAATAAATAAAGAAACGGCGTGCCATAAGCATCAAGATTCGATTTAAAAATGCCGCGCTTATACGCCGATATATATAGATATACAAAACGCTCGACGCACGATGGCCAAAACGAAAAATTCTCGCTACCGAAAGAAAAAATAGAAAGAGAGAAATATCGGTTTTTTTTCTCACTCGCACTCGTATACAAAACGCTCGACGCTCGATGGCCAAGACGTAAAATTCTTGCTACCGAAAGAAAAAATATAAAAAGAGAAATATCAGAACGCTCAACAATCGATGGCCAAGGACAATAATACTCGTTTTAGCCTAAACAAATAGAAAGGGAGAAATATCGGTTTGTTCTCTCACTCACACTTTCATTCAAGACCGAGAGTCCCGAAG
The DNA here is from genome assembly GCF_010416935.1 of Polistes fuscatus. Lineage (NCBI taxonomy): Eukaryota > Metazoa > Arthropoda > Insecta > Hymenoptera > Vespidae > Polistes > Polistes fuscatus. Next base: position 2,739,448 of record NW_025113107.1, on the reverse strand, counting down.
ATTGCCGAAGATCCTTCGTTTGTGGTTAGTACCACGGACGCTCGCACGCATACTAGCCCCCTCGCATGTAAAAGCCGCTGAGAGGCGGAACTTGCTTCCCCACTCTTACAATTATTTTCACCATCTTTTTTCCAATATTTCTCGCTTATTTTTGCAGATACGAAGATAAACCTTACAACATTTTTTATGTATATTTTAATTCTCTACAACTTTTGTTTGAAACGTTTTTCAATTAAGTGCCTAGATTCTAAGATAAAGCCATTTTTTACCAATTTTTATCCTTTTTTACCCTTTTTCTCAAAAACGGCACCTTTCACCTCAAAAAAATTAGCACTATTCGATTCAGCGACGTCTATTTACCCTTATATCAAGTTTTCACCTTCTTTCCTGAGATACAGGAAAACGGCCCCCGTTGACTGGACTATATTATAACATATATAACTATATATATAAAATAGATATAATTTAATAAAGTAAAATGGAATAGAATTGTTAGTGTTTGTAATCTCCTGAATCACTAACTTATAATCGTTGTATCTTGTACTACTTTTCACGTCTACTTCTAAACTGAATCATTATTATTCGTCGTACTTCATAACATAATCTTTCGTCATACTTCTTAACACTTTGACTGCCACGCCGAAATCATTGTTTCGCTCAGGACGCTACGGTAGTATTTTTATTATTCAAGATTTCATAGAAATTAATCTTTCATTCTCGATGTTCCAATAAAAATTTGTAATTATTCAACTAGGCACTTTTTATTTCAAAGTATATTCTATTTAACGGTAATGTTCAAAATGCACTAGCTGTTAATTTTCTTTCGACTTTTACAATTGTAAGTAATTCAAACGCTCTAGTCACCAATGACCAACCGTCACAGGAAAAACCGTGAGCGGTCATATATGATCAACGTAGCAGTTAAAGTGTTAACATAACATTACCCAAAGCATACTCTTTTTAATCTTTCAAATAATAATCCTCTCGTCTTTTCGTTATATGTATGTATACTTCATTCCCCTTTAACGCACTTTCAATAGTAATCGTTCTTTGTTATCTATGTCTTAAATTTCTTCTGTTCACATGAGACAGGAAACACTGCTTCCTGTTCACTCCTGAATTTTTCCTATCACATATCCATATATGTAAATATATAGTTTTTTTTAACTATGTCGAAGAAAGTAAATATTTTTTCAAATAATAAACATCCAAACGTAGGCGGATATTTGTTTCCTACTAATTAAAATTAAAAGCTAAAAAAGACTAGTTACGAATTCTTCCTTGACGTACAAGAATATTGTTGGAAATATTTTTCTAAATCTTACCAAATGTGGTGGTATGAACGAAACTTTTGTCTACCCACATAAAAAGAAATTTGGAAAAATATGAATATTAAAGATTAGAAAAAATTAATATGTAAATTAGGTTTATTTGTATTGATTTAACAAGTGGCAATAAAAACAGTTAATTGAAAAAAGACTTGAAATATTTTTGAAAATAGGAATGACAGTGGAGAAGGATACCCGGTGGGGCAAATAGTGTTTTAGTAATTAGAAGTAGCATGTATCCTAAAGTGGAGTGTCCATGTTTCCTGCTTTATCTAGGCTCGAACACCGGCAAAGGGGAAAAGCCGGATTAGATTAGACGGCTCCCACCGTTCATCACCATACTCGTGGTTTTAGGAGTTTGGATGAGTTTGCGAATATCATCACGATGCCAACGAATATCATGGGACCCACGGAATATGGTCGAAGCATGGTGTAAGATGAATAGATAATACGTCGAGGGAAGCATTCCTGTAATTATTCCAACGATGCTTTTGAAGATGCTTGTTAAATGGAAGCTACTGTCTGGTCTTGTTCATCTGGGGCTAGTCTCTTCATTTCAACCTTCATTATTTTACTAAATTCTCTATAGTCTTCGACATACACACACACATGTGCATTCATATTTAAAACATATTTAGGAGAATCAAGATTTTTGAATTTTTTAAATGCTCAAGATAAGGGACTAGCATTATCATTAATTCGACTAATTTAGAAATATAGAAAGATATTAACCTTTAATGATCTGAAATTAAACAAATTTGCATAAAGGATTTTAATTTCTTTTGAAAATAATTTTATTCTTTCTATTGGGTGTATTTTATTTCTTGCTATATGAAAATGTTTTTCCATGTATATAGTTAATATTAATTTAACTTATTATTATTACTTAACTTATTCCATAGTTAACATTATTTCCATAGATATATAAATATTTATGAGTTTAATAATATATATATAATTAATATTATTTTATATTTTTTTTAAATAGTATTTTTGAGTCAGTAATTTTTTATAAAATAAAAATTATGATATATAGAATGTTGTAATATAATTTTTTGTGATATTGGAAGTTTTTAGGTTTTATTTTATCTTGTTCCAATTGTACTGAGCAATTTCAAATATAAGTTTTTTATTGAATAGAACATTTACATTCTATTTTGGGAATAGGTGAATGCAACAAAATATTCAAACTTCTACTCTGTCCATCTAATTCACTCGTTCAATAGATTATTTCGGTCACGTTCCTCCCATATTCGCAGGACTTTATTTCCGAAAACGTTACATGTTATTAATACCAACCCGATCGATAGAGCCATTCCTCGATGCAGAAATTGTTTGAATAATTATGTCCAAAGTTGATCGTGCGAACGTCATTGTTATCTCATTCCGATCATTCATTGTTATCCACTTTTATCAAAGAACAAGAGAGAGAGAGAGAGAGAGAAAGAAAGAAAATTCATTTGCTGCAAACAAAATATTTACTAACGAGATTTTACAAAAATCATGATTAAAAAGTACATTGCATTTTGGTTTACAAATATTTGTTTATTTTACAAGCAAATTTTAAGGTAAAGAAAAAGAACGAATTTTATTTAACAAATAATATTAATGTTCATATATACGTAATTAACAAACAACAGTTAAATATACGATAGAGAAAGGCCGAAGAAAATAAAATTAGACAAATTTGACGCAAAAGTTTCTTTAAAAAAGGAGAAAAGCGACATAAATTACGATGACAGAAAAATAAAGTTTCTTTTTTTGAGAAAAATAAATGAGAGACGAAGAAAGTCGTAGAACTTTACTAGCTTTTTATATTTTATTCGACATCATTAAGCGACACGTTTGTTATAAGTTATAACAAATTTATATTCTCTCTCTCTCTCTCCTTCTATCATTATAGTTAGTTTGCAGTATTACGACAAACGTTCCAGAAAATCGAACTGGAAACGTGGTTGAACTCTCTCTTTCTCTCTATCTCTTTCTTTCAGTGCTTACTTCTGAGTTACCATCGTTAGACGTAAACCACGCTCGAACATTATTGGATATTTATTGGATATCATGGTGTCTGCAGATGACGGCCCCATGCGCACGTAGAATCGTTTTAACTCCTGACGACCATCCTCGTAGATACAACCCACCCAATCATGTTTCAATGTATATACGTGTAAGACGTATGTACGTGTGTTGATGCACATATACGTCAGAAGATTTGTCCAATCACGTCGTCGATTTTAAACCTTATAGTTAAATGCATTTCAACGAAGCTAAGCTATCGTTCACGAACAAACTTGAGTACGATAGTTTGCGCATACAAATGCTTACCAATATGATTATGTTTATGTAATAAAATATACTCTTTCAATAATTTTGGTTATAATAATTATTTAAAATATCTAAAAATTACGATATTGTTTTATTTAAAAACAAAATATATATTTAACCCTTTGAGTGTTGAATACTTTTAGCTGAAGTGTTTTGTAAAGACGGAATAGTTTATTATTAGTTTATTATTGATATTACTAACCAGATCTAATAATAAATTATATTTAATAATTAAAAAGATTGTTGTTTCTTATATAATTTTTATGTGACAAGACTCAAAACAATAATCAATACATTAATCGACACTACATTATTTTACATTCATATTGACAAACACACTATAGTCCAGTCAACGGGGGCCGTTTTTCCGGAAATCTCAGGAAAGAAGGTGAAAACTTGATATAAGGGTAAATAGACGACGCTGAATCGAATGGTGCTAATTTTTTTGAGGTGAAAGGTGCCGTTTTTGAGAAAAAGGGTAAAAAAGGATAAAAATTGGTAAAAAATGGCTTTATCTTAGAATCTAGGCATTTAATCGAAAAACGTTTCAAACAAAAGTTGTAGAGAATTAAAATATACATAAAAAATGTTCTATGAGTTATCTTCGTATTTTCAAAAATAAGCGAATAAAATTGGATTGAAGATGGGAAAATAATTGTAAGAGTGGGGAAGCAAGTCCCGCCTCTCAGTCGGCTTTTACACGCGAGCGGGCTAGTGTGCGTGCGAGCGTCCGTGTGCACTAATACACAAACGAAGGATCTTCGGCAATCTTCGGGACTCTCGGTCTTCAATGAAAGTGCGAGTGAGAGAACAAACCAATATTTCTCTCTTTTTATTTATCATGCGATAACGAGTATTATTGTTTTTGGCCATCGATTGTTGAGCGTTCTGATATTTCTCTTTTTATATTTTTTCTTTCGGTAGCAAGAATTTTACGTCTTGGCCATCGAGCGTCGAGCGTTTTGTATACGAGTGCGAGTGAGAAAAAAAACCGATATTTCTCTCTTTCTATTTTTTCTTTCGGTAGCGAGAATTTTTCGTTTTGGCCATCGTGCGTCGAGCGTTTTGTATATCTATATATATCGGCGTATAAGCGCGGCATTTTTAAATCGAATCTTGATGCTTATGGCACGCCGTTTCTTTATTTATTGTCAAAAATAATGAACCTTGAGTAAAAAAAAAAATAATTCATTTTAACAAAAACTATTATTATTTAGTTGAGAGTAAAAATAATGAATTAATTTTGTGTCTCGCCATAAAATTAATTAGAATAATTAATTGATATAAATTCTTTGCCTCACAAAAATTTAAATATTTTTCCTATTAAATTATGTATTTTATAAAATTTTAAATTACTGACTTTTTGTCTCGTAAAAATTTATTAGTTTATCAAATTAAATACATATTTGAAAAAAAAGAATTTTATATCCACGCATAAAATTAATTCAAGATATATATGAAAGGATATTCTAAAAACGTGGAATTTATTTTTTGTCTATACATAATTTTAATTCATTTTTATTATGTTATAAGAAAATAGTAATGCATTCTGATTCATCTTCGAAGTCTTAAGAATTGTACGAAATAAATTGAGATATTATCAAGTGGTGCGTTAGCGTAAGTAGTAACGTCTTCGCTTTTCGCGCTGGGTATTTAACGTTCGATTCTTTGTGGGGGAATTATTTTTTTTATAAGTTTTTCTATCCTTAACAAGGAGACGGTCAGTGAGTCCCACCTCAGATTTTTTTCAAATTTTGCACTAACGATATAAAATTTATTAAGAAATCAACATTATTACGCGAGTAATAAAGTTACTAATTATAAATTAAATAATATCCAATAAATAACAAAATTTAATTTTTAACGTGCCAAAACGAGACATTTTTTAGGATGATATTTACAGGATAAACTTGTAATTTAAGTAATAAATCTTCCTTTATTTGTGCAAGATGTAAAAAAATTTATTGCTTTTAATTTTTTTGTAATAATTTCAATTTTTTTCTATATATAATTAGAAATTAGGAAATGTAAAAACAATTTATATAACCTAAGGATAGAAAAACTTGTAAAAAAAATAATTCCCCCACGAAGAATCGAACGTTAATATCCAGCGCGAGAAGCGAAGACGTTACTACTTACGCTAACGCACCACTTGGTAATTGTTCAATTTTTTTCGTAGAATTCTTAAGACTTCGAAGATGAATCAGAATGGATTACTGTTTTCTTATAACATAATAAAAATGAATTAAAATTATGTATAGACAAAAAATAAATTCCACGTTTTTAGAATATCCTTTCATATATATCTTGAATTAATTTTATGCGTGGATATAAAATTCTTTTTTTTCAAATATGTATTTAATTTGATAAACTAATAATTTTTTACGAGACAAAAAGTCAGTAATTTAAAATTTTATAAAATACATAATTTAATAGGAAAAATATTTAAATTTTTGTGAGGCAAAGAATTTATATCAATTAATTATTCTAATTAATTTTATGGCGAGACACAAAATTAATTCATTATTTTTACTCTCAACTAAATAATAATAGTTTTTGTTAAAATGAATTATTTTTTTTTTTACTCAAGGTTCATTATTTTTGACAATAAATAAAGAAACGGCGTGCCATAAGCATCAAGATTCGATTTAAAAATGCCGCGCTTATACGCCGATATATATAGATATACAAAACGCTCGACGCACGATGGCCAAAACGAAAAATTCTCGCTACCGAAAGAAAAAATAGAAAGAGAGAAATATCGGTTTTTTTTCTCACTCGCACTCGTATACAAAACGCTCGACGCTCGATGGCCAAGACGTAAAATTCTTGCTACCGAAAGAAAAAATATAAAAAGAGAAATATCAGAACGCTCAACAATCGATGGCCAAAAACAATAATACTCGTTATCGCATGATAAATAAAAAGAGAGAAATATTGGTTTGTTCTCTCACTCGCACTTTCATTGAAGACCGAGAGTCCCGAAGATTGCCGAAGATCCTTCGTTTGTGTATTAGTGCACACGGACGCTCGCACGCACACTAGCCCGCTCGCGTGTAAAAGCCGACTGAGAGGCGGGACTTGCTTCCCCACTCTTACAATTATTTTCCCATCTTCAATCCAATTTTATTCGCTTATTTTTGAAAATACGAAGATAACTCATAGAACATTTTTTATGTATATTTTAATTCTCTACAACTTTTGTTTGAAACGTTTTTCGATTAAATGCCTAGATTCTAAGATAAAGCCATTTTTTACCAATTTTTATCCTTTTTTACCCTTTTTCTCAAAAACGGCACCTTTCACCTCAAAAAAATTAGCACCATTCGATTCAGCGTCGTCTATTTACCCTTATATCAAGTTTTCACCTTCTTTCCTGAGATCGAGGAAAACTGCTCAGTTTTCCAGTCCCGTTGACTGGACTATGTTGCCTAAAACCGCTTGGCATTGTGGCCAATGACTAGGAAAAGCTCACAATCCCTGAAGGTTTATATAATATATATAAAAGTATATTAAAAAATATATTACATTTTTTTTTATTAAATATTTATATATGTGGATTAAATATTTCTAAAATTATTATATAATGTGAGTTTAATAATTATTGTATACTTTTATTTTTTGTAGATCGAATAATTTATAATTTATGCCTTTATGAGTGTAATTTATTTTGGCATAGAACTCGTACGTCTATGAGTCCTTAAATGAAACTTCGACTAGAAAAAAGGTTTTGATATACATATGTTAATTAATCGAATTTATTTGCGTCAAAGTTTCAGGTCTCTCTCTTTCTCTCTTTCTCTCTTCTCCTTCTCTCCTTCGTGCATTCTAATCTTCAAGAATAAACTTCACCAGATAGAAGATCAAACGAGAGGTTTTCTTTGAAAATAATAAGCTTTCAAATTAACCGAATCTATGGATATAAATCAACACGGATCACTTAAGCTTATTTATTTGTTTCCATATTAATTAATTAATACGTTACGTATATCGTATTTGATATTGAGCACGGAACAAAATAATAGTAGAGGTAAAGAAAAACTCGAACGAAACTAAAGGGAGATCAAAATTTCGTCTAATCTTTAATATCCCTAAGTTTTTACAATCATTTTTCAAACTATTCGCGCGTGTACTTAATATAATTTTAAAGGAATCTCTTTAGAATTCTTGAATAAAAAGATTTGATCAATTTCTATTCGAAATTTTTTACAATCGAAGATTTGATCGACTCCGACGATGCCTTTGTAGATGACGTATAGTGCAAGTGAAATTCATCAATTCGGTCACGAGTTGGTTGCTCATCCCCCACGATAGTGTTCGCTTAATTGCCACCCAAATCCCGTTTCCTTTGTTCTATCTATTCCAACCCTATCCATCGATATTTGCTTGCACGATCGTCATCGCATCTATGTATGTGTACATTTATATTTACATACACATATATATCAACCTCTTATGAGTACCCTGCTCCGGCGATTCCCTCTCAAATTAGATTCTCCTATATATTCTCTATCTTTATCCTACTCTGTTATTTTCTATATAAATATACAATATATATGTATATATATATACATATTTTGTGTATATATTTGTATATATCATACTTGGGTAAGTAAAGTAATAAAAAAACGCTTACGACGTTTTATCACTGTTATCTTGTCTTAATGGAGGCAATAAGATGTTACGCGTTAATCCTGGATCATCGTATTTTCTAAATAGGTTAAATAATAGTGTTTCATGAAGTTTATCATGCTTGTTTGTTATTGGTACTTTCATTTACTTCGAATATATATATAATCGTGAATTTTTAAGGGATTCATATTATTTTTTGTATTTTCAAAATAGTTCTTACAATAAGTCTACTTTATTTTATTATTTTTCGTCAATGAAAATATTGGATCATATTATACTTAAAATATATTTGTTACATTACGTTGAACCTTGCAGCCCCACCGCATAAGAAAACTATTTGTATAGTAATTTTATGGAGATAATTAATTTAAGACGTTACAGGCGGTAAAAGAAAGAACTATCGATGACCAATAGGGAATCTGTGATTCAATAAGAAACGCCCTGTAGGATAAAGAGAGTCCTTCCCCTCCCACTATATACGGGATATAAAAGACGGACACCAGACCAGAGAGCAAGTCATATGTTATAATGTTATGTTAAACGTTATATTATATTAGAAAGATTTGGATTCCTATTTCAAAAGTAAACGATATAAGAGTTTTTTTCTTGCTTTAAGTATAACGCAGGGAGTTTGTATTTTTTGTTCTGTTTTCTTGTGTTTTGTTAAAATATATGATCCATATTTTGTACTACTTCGTCTCAACTGTTATTCACCCCGACCTTTAATCGAACAATATTATTAATATATTATTAATTTCCTTTATTTCCAAATTTGAACTTACATATAAAAGCTTGGCAATAATTATTTAACTTATCGTTCTACAATTTTCGTATTAAATCAAATATTTAAATACTCGTATATCATCGAACGTTTTAAAGATTATTAAATTATTTGAACAAGAACGATGGGTATATATTGAAGTTGAATGAGAAATAAAGATAAAAAAGGAACGAAAGTAAAAAGAAAAAGAAAGAAAAGGCAAATAGTCGTAAAATTGATAGAATACTCGGGAGTAGTATCGTAGAGTTAATTCGTCGTTCGTTTCGTTTCTTCCGAAGAATGAAAGAGGAAACGAGAGGAGGTAACTATTGCTTTATCGACTTTCTCTATTTTCCTCCCCCTTTGCCCCTCTCTTTTTCCTCCTTTCTAGCTCGAGATTAGTTTGGATTCTGAAGTTCAGGCTCGATTATCCGATAACGGGCAGGAGAGAAAAGAGAGCAAGAAGAGGCTTTCCCTCATCTCTCTCTTCCCCCCTCCGGCCATCCCCTTCTCTTTCTCTTTCACGGTATTCCAGTTTCCAGCTGATTGTGAACTCGATCCAGGTTCGCGGATTTTTGATAACACCAGAGACCGGAGAAATGAGATTTTAGGGTAGACGCTTTCTACCCTCAACTACGGCAACCCGGGAGAAGGTTTTGCTTGTGCCTGATTTCCGATCAAATAAACCTTCGTATTCCTACCAACGCGAATAAACCAACTTGACGCGTTGCAATTTGTCGAGATCGATCCCGAATTTCCAATGACTTTCTTTACCAATATTCCCAACACCAAATCGACATTTTTGCTTATCTTCCTTTTTCAATCATTTTGTTTTCTTCTTTCATTTGGTACCTTTCTCTCTCTCCCTCTCTCTTTCTCTCTCTCTTTCTCTCTATGTCTATATTACTAATTTTTAACGCCAATATTATAATCATTATTATTATCATATTATTATTGTAAAGAAAGGGTGAATGTCTATTAAGGGTTTCCCTTTGAATCGCCTCTTACGACAAGCAGGAACTACTGCGGTATTATTTTTTTCCTCAAACTTACAGGGGAGTTATAATTATTATTATGTTACCATCATCATCATCATTGTCCTATTTTATTGTAACCCTTTTTCTTGTTTTCTACAGTCTCTTTTTTATTATTCCCACCAAGTCCTTAATTCTTCTCGTTTATGAATTAAAAAAATTCATTTACTTTCAACATTCACATGAAACTGATAAATAATTCTCAATGAATGCAACGAAAAATAAATCATACATTTCTTAATATAACAATTCCTAAATAATTAAACGAGTTCGGAGAGGAAGTAATATTGTATCCTGATTAGTTGAAATTGTGACTCGTAATGATCTATATATTTTCATTCCTTTTCTTCAATCGAGAATTTCGAGGAATAATTTGAACGAGAGAATTCCACTCGGTTATGAGAATACACGCGAGATTTTACGACATGGTAGAATAAGCGAAATATGTCACCGGTGTTACGATCTAGTATATATGCGTATGCATGTGCATACCGTTGCAAACGGAATGCCTTCTCTTCCTCTTTCTCTTTCTCTTTCTGGAAAATATTCCACAGACGATCTATTTTTGTCTCCCAAGAGTAAAGAGTCCTAGCATAGATCTCTTCGTATTCGAAACTTGAATTCACGTAGAAGAAAATTGTAGAAATCTACGAAATGGTACAAACATTCTATCCGTTTGATATTACGTCTCTTATCGTTTATTTTTACAATTCAGATATATGTGAGAACATTTTTACCTAATATTTAAACATTCGTACTATACGAATATAATCTTATTTAAGTCAAATTGTGCTAATAACTGTTAATTCTTAAATTAAATTAATTTACTTTGAAACAAAAAAGTAGTTGTTTATTCATTTACAGTCTATTGGTTAAATGGATTTCGATTTACAATATTTATTAGGTTCATTTCGTTTCATTCATTTTATCTATATATTATACTTTATCGTTATTATTCGTTCTACATGTTTCTAATTTTTTCTGTTATATTTTTTTTCATTTATACTTTTTAAATATCCTTATATTGTTTTTATCCGTTATAAACCTAAACAAAAATTTTAATTACAATTTCCTAGATATAATATTTGTGTAATGTAAAAGGGAAAATACTTATTGCAAAATTTATTTTCCGTGTTTAATTTTTGGTCTAATTTTTGATCTAATTTTTATCTCCCTTTTATTCGTTGTTATATGCAACTTGATAATAATTTAGATATTTGTAAGTTACTATGTCAACTTAGTCTGATTCACGTAGAAATAGAATTATCCGGTAGTTAGAAATCTTTCCAAGGACATTCGAAATAATCTCGAACGGTTTAGAGTGTACAAGGACGAAATGCGTTTAATTAAATTCGTTAGAAGAATCCACTTGTTAAATCCACTCGCGATCGTTCGCTCAACTCTCTTAATTCGAGTAACGGATTCACTTCGAAGACCTCAAAGTGTTATCAGAAAATCCTTCAGAGACCCAATCTGCAGACTTCCTTATCCTTCCACATTTATTATATATATATATAATACGTCTATATAGATATATAATAACTGTGAGTGAATTAGTATGTGTGTGTGTGTGTGTGTGTGTGTGTGTGTGTGTGTGTGTGTGTGTGTGTGTGTGTGTGTGTGTGTGTGTGTGTGTGCACATATGTGTGTGTAGGTTAGACAGGAAATTGTCCAGAATCCTTTTTCTCAATCTTTTTTCCATCAAAATGTTCATTTTATTTTATGTTATACGAAATCGAAATTTTCTTTCAATCTTGCTTACTAGATCGAATTAGGTCATTTAAAAAATATATATATATATTTGCGTCGATTGATCTTTCTTGGAAAACTATGAAAATCTGTTAGAGACATAATTTAAACTTAGCTAACAAAATGATAAATTTTATAATCAAATTAGTTTCATTGCGTGTCATGATTCTAAAACACATATTTGTATATATCTATATATATGTATATATATATATATTTCTCGACAATGATTAAATCTTTTATTTATGAAATATTCCTTCATTTAATTCAACCCCATTTTCGTACGAATAAAGTTTTTAATCAACGTTTTCCCCAAGCATCGAAATTATTCCCGAGCGTAAGATTCAAAATTCATAATATTTCTTTGAATTCAATTTCTTCCGTACTCATTCCACACCCTCATCTAAAAAGAAAAAAAGTACGATATATATATAAATGAAAGTAAATAATAAATAATATTCGTGATGCATGTACACGTGTCCAAATTTATTTCTTCACCCAACATCTATAAAAAGAAAAAATAAAAGAGAAAAAAACAAAAAGGAAGAAGAAAATTCCAATAAATAAACATAAATAATAGATGAAAATTCGTAGAGTTTGCGTTAAACGTAAAAAGACGAGTCTCTCGTTCCCTTTTTCTCTTTCTCTCTCTCTCTCGTTGTTTTCCGACAAGAATGTGTGTGTGTGTGCGCGTGCGAGCTTTATTCGGTCGAGCGTGGTAAACACGCGCCAATTCACAAACGCTCTGAAAGCGTCCGTAACAGGCATTCGCAATATATTCGATCCTCTTTCCTCTTTCTATCTCACCTCCTCCTCTCGTCCTCCCTCATCCCTTTTCCTCGATTACCCTTGTCCTAACCCTCTGCCACCTCTTTTCTGTCTTTTTCATACACCAGTGGGATTCTCGCATGGATTTAAAACTTATTTTCTTTTTTCTTCTACGAATTTTCTCCCTTTCCCTCTCACACCCTCTCTCTATCTCTTTCTACTTCTCTGTGTTCGACTACTGTCTTCCTTTCTCGCTTCGTTTTATCGCGGTCCAGTAACATTTAAATTGATCGGCCACGAGCGTGCCATCCATTCCGAACGTTCGGTCAAAATTTATTCCAATTCGTATCCTCTTTGCTCGACCCAAGGTCTTTCCTTCCTTTTCCTCTTCTATTACGACCATTTTCTTTTTCCATTTTACTCTTGAACGGAAAGAAAATAATATCGAGTTTCCTGCTTATTGAGAAACTCATCTTCGTTTCAAACACCATGGTAACGCGCCCCATTATCAATATATATTTTTATATATAGATTTTTATATAAAATCATTGCTGCGATTGTTTATTGAGAATTTATACAAATTTTTTTTGTAATATTCTTCTGATTGTTTTGATCATTTTTGATTTTTTGTTTTCTTTTGTTTTTTTTTCCTATAATATTGTCGATAATTCATACATTTTTATACGTTAATATATTATTTACTTTTTTTTTTTAATAGTCTAAACTTTACGAGCGGGCCAATAGCAATCTTGTCTTTCATTTAATATTTGTTTTACGTTTTTTTCTTTTTTAATCAAACGTAAAGCTCAAAAAGTTACGAGCACCAAAAGTTCATATTTATTATGGTAGTAAATCATTCTACGAATTCATTGATTCGAAAAGAATACAGCAAAGCTATCAGAGTAGAAAAAATGGCGTTTAAAAATGGTACCTTTCCAAAATTGTGCAAATGGTGGACTTGTTCGCGTCTCGTTGATTGGTCATACGGTTACACATCACATGCATACATACATGGTGCAAAATACAAAACAATAAGAGAGAAATAGCAGGAAGAAAAGAAAAGAAATAAAAGAAAATAGAAAAAGAAAGAAAGAGAGGGGTAGGACAGGGGAAGGTGGAAGTTGGAGGGGAAGGAAAGGGAAACGAGATAGATACAAAAGGCATAATTATTCGAATGGAGTACGAACTACGTAGTATCAAAGGACGTTCACTCGCGTTTTCCCGACCCAATTTTTCCGAAGGGTTCTTTTTTCTATTTTATTTCTCTCTCTCGTAGCAAGTCTCGTACCCACGAATGAAAAGTGAAAAGAGTCTGTTTGGAAAGCTCAGTGGACTATTCGTAAAGGGTGCGAAGGTTGATAGATAGAGATAGGGATAGGATGTGAGTGAGAAAGAGAAAGAGACAGAGGGGAAAAGAAGTGGTTAGTGGAAAGCATGTCTCTTCAATAGCATCGTTCTGGACTCGATACTAAATTCGATGGCCCGTTGATAGAGAGTCCTCGATATCGAACCACGTACGGCTTTCATCGTAATTAGTACGTGGCCCTTTTTCTATTTTATTCCTTTCTATACGCTCATATATTCATTTACTAGTACACGTGAAATTCTGGATATATATCTAAATAAATTTGTGTAATTATTATTATTATTTTTTTAATATATTCGTGCACTTATACGGAATGTAAAATCTTTGATGTGGATTTATAAAATCGTGTTTTTAGGCTCCTTTTTATTTCTTATTTTTATACTAAAATTACATATTCTTATTATAAGACAAAAATTATCAATGAAAAATTTTGTTAAAAAGAGTTTTGGTATTTAAATAATTTTGAAAATAATTTAAAAATTTTGAATCCATCAAAGAAATTTGAACCCATCTCTCTGTGTCTATCTATAGGATGTGATATGAATATCTATGTAATGTTCTCGGATAACTTTAATAAATCATTTTCTATTATATCACATTCACTTGCAAATTATTTGTTAGAAGTTGAACAAGGAATTGGCCTACATTAGATATTCAACACATTTCTTAGTCTTCGAATATAAATTCAAATACTTTTGAAATTGTTATACAAGTGTTTGAAAACTTAAGTTATAGATAGATAGATAGATAGATATCGAACCAACTCGATTACATATTTTATTATTCGCATTATATATTATATGTACCTTACGTTGTCAACTACTATCATTAAATTTGAACCATGCAGCTACGCGAAACATGAATACTTATTATTCAAATTACCACTTGAGCTACTTTTCTTTAACCTCGAATTGTGGAACTTTTACGAAAATAGAAATATCGTTTCCTGATATATCAAAATAATATACAATATTTGCACACACACATACACACACACACACACACACATCAATACATAAAATTATTATATTATTTTTCTGCCTTGTTTTTCTTATCAGTAAAATAATGCATAATCACCACAACATCACTCTTAATGACGTGAAACATTGTTCTTTTTTAGTTATTTACTACAGCAATCTGCACTACCATCTCTAATAATTTGACCAATTGTTACTTTTTCAATCTTTCGGTAGATAATTTTTTTTGTAATATTATTCAATTTGTACAAGAAGTTCAAAACTGTTAGGTAGTTTTTTAAGCAAAAATAGTCGGATGTTTAGCATGGAAGACAAAATTGAGTAATAAATCACGTCATTAGTAGTTCCTGTTTTTTCTTCAATTCGTAATGAAGATAAAAGAGCGATACTTTAGCTTACCCTTAAATAGCAATGAAATATTTATTTTTGTAGACGTTATTGAATCCATTGGTTTGAACTTTGACGATCTATTTTTTCTCTTTCACTCACAGTCTCGATTCAGATATATACGTCCCTTTGATGTAAAAAGGGAGAAGACTAGGTAGTACAGTGTGCAACTGTATACGTGTGTGTGTTTGTGTGGGTATGTGTGTATGTAGGAAGCTTGGTACAGTGAATTTTGATAGAACCGAGAGCGTAGCTGATTTCGGTTTTGCATTAGGTTGCATGTCGCAGTGGTATCACGGTAGGGAAAGGGTGTAAATCTTCCCTTATGCTTGCGTACGATAAGCGCGATAAAATCATCGACGGTGTACTCGTGTTAGTAACAAAAACGAATCACAGTGAGGAAGGAAGAAAGAGAGAGAGAGAGAGAGAGAGAATTCGTTATTACATCGATTTCTATCAAAATAATGTAGATGTCAATTTTTGGATATGAAATATTATTTTTCGAGTCGGAAAGGTCAATTTCTTGTCAAATCTTTCAATCTATAAATCTGTATTATTTTTGGTACCAAAATATGTTCCAAGTACGAATATATACGGGATGTATACGAAATCTTTGTACCAGGGAAAAAACAATCTTGAAGAAAATGAAACATCTTTAATATATAAAAATATTCATTTAATAATGTATAAACATATAAATTATCTATAATACATCTAAACAGGTTTGTATAATTTTCTTATTCATTTCTTTTTGAAATCTTTCTGCTCGTCTGTAAAAAATTTGAAATATTTACATTTGATCTTACAAATTATTTTTTAAATCTAATTTTTAATATTTTAGTTTGATAAAATAATCATTTTTTGGATATTCAATATTTGTATGTTACGATCTCATTAAAATAATGCTCGAATGAACGGATAGAATTTAGTTGAATTGGACCAAAAGATTATAGTTATGTATAATCTTTGTACATGCTACATCCTCTCGTTTGGTGTACACACGTTGCTGAAAGGATCAGGTAATTTCAAAAGCAATATTCTTCTAGAAATCGATATCCCGATAAGATATATTAGAATGTACCATGTGAACATATATCAAGGTAGCTTTATTCAGTTAAACCACTCTTTTCTTTCTTCCTCACCTACCTATAGCCTCCTTTTCCCCCTCCTTCTCCCCTTCCACTCCCCCTCCTTTTAACCTTTGCGTTATACAACCCGACCGATTTATAAAATTGGCCAAGCTAGTAGATGCATCAGACATATATCGGGTGAGACATTTAAAACAGGCCATCTGCATAACTTAATTGTTTACCCGTTTTACTACAAATCTGATTAAAGTGATATAATCAGATGATTTTTCTTTTTAATTGCCACAATTTGTTAACCTTTATCGTTCATAGTCGTGATAAGTTCTAATTCGAGTTATAATTTTACGAACACTTCGAATTTCTTAATTATAAAGTACGGAGATTATGAATTTATGTATATGTCCGTCCTATATTTAAGTAGATACGAGTGAGAGATAAAAAAAAGAAGAAATGGGGATAGAAATTAATTATCACGTTCCTTTTCTCATTGTATTTTATTTTTATATAGTTTTCTTTTTATGGTTTTCTTTTTTTATAGATATTGACGTCGAGGGTAATAGTGACGTTCTTTTTCGCGATTAAGACGTCCAAAATAAGGAATAGCTTATATCAGACTAACGTAATTTTAGTTGCAAAGTATTGGCAACGAGACAGTCTTTTATCAAAAAGAAAACCATTTTTGCATTAAACATAGCTACTAATCGAGTAATAAGATAATTATCCCTTTTCTCTTTTTTTATTTCTTCAAATAATTCGTCAACGTTAATTAAGTTATTTTCAACTTTTAAGATTACGATTTGTGGAAATCTCTCGTGGAAATTATAAAATTACGTTGAATGTCGAGGTTTCTTTTCTTTTTTTTTAGAAAATGTAATTAAATAAAAATTTTATTATGCGTTAAATGAAACATTTTTACGAGCATCATTTATTATCAGTGAATATAATTTTTTTTTATTAAATAATAAATTTCGTTGGAATATTTCAATGTTAGGAATCTTTTATTAGAATTATTCAACAGTTTTAAATGAAGGTGTTAGTCTGATAGGCACGACTTGTCATTTTTTTTATACTCTTCTTTCTCTTTCTCTCTCTCTCTCTCTCTTTCTATTTTTTTATTTGTATGATTTTAATATGAGAATGACTATTACTATTTTTTTCTCTCTCTTTTTGTTTGTATTCTATAGAAAGAATAAAATTTTGCAAGCTTTTACGCTTCTTTTTATTCTCTCTGCTTTTACCTCGAAGCATATATTTTTCTGTCAAGAATAAAAGATGTCTCTCTGAAATTGCACCCAGTGAAAGATCATTGAACTAGTAACTTCAATAAATTTTATATGAAAAAATTGCGATTGTTCTAATTCTAATTTACTGGAAACTCTAAAAATTTGAATTATCTTTTACGAATGCACACACACGCAGAGAAAGATAAAGATAGAGATAAAGATAGAGATAGAGATAGAGATTGTTAAATAGATAAATAGATAGATAGATAGAGAGGGAGAGAGAGAGAGAGAGAGAGAGAGAGATAGAGAGAGAGAGGAAAAGAAAGGGGAAACGGGGAAGAGATACATACACTTCTCGATAATTCTTGTTATATCAAATTAATCTCTTAAAATTAATGAAGCATACGTTAGACTTAACGATAATAACTAAACTGAAAAATATCACGTGTTGAATATATCCAATTTCGTGTTCGATTATCATAAGTAAACCTCGTGTAAAATATAATGAAAATCAAACGAAGATATAACTCTATTTGTACCAAGATTTAACATTGATTATTTCTCTCTCTCTCTCTCCCTCTCTCTCATAAAAAATTCCATCATTATGAATCCGTATAGTTTGAAATACAATTCCTTGCCGGTAGAAAATATTTCAACTGAAGCTTTAATAACTTTAAGCTAATACGTTTTCCTACTCGATTTAATACACGTTTATTACGAAACGAAGATTTACGATACGATTGAAATAACGAAAAATAGTAAAGAAAAATATTCAAGAAACAAGCATAGTAAATTATCGTATAACGCGATATAATATCCCTCATTATAGAATAATAACAAAATAATAATCTCAACATATTCATATCATATGGACTCATATAAAAATTATAAATAATTATAAAATATATATATATATATATATTATCAAATTATAAATATTTATATATATATATAAAAATGAAAAATAATTTCAAGACAAGGAAAAATGATATATACTAAAAAAAAAAAGAACAAAAAAAAGTACAATACAAAGGAAAATTATCTTACAACACGAATTCATAACAAAGCGTAGAATAAATCGCTTTATAATGATAAGAAAATCTACTCATGAAGAAAAGATCATGCACGCGTAATAATCGCGCATAATATTGCATAATATAGTACATACTCTGGAGCAATTCGAGAGATTTCTATTTCTCGATGTCGTAGATTATGAATCAGCACGTTTAATTGCCTTACTGAGGGGCAATACGAGACAAGAGTAAACGCTTCAATGCATGTAGAAACATATGTTTGTATATATGTTTGTATTATGTTTGTATATATGCATGTATGTGCATATATACATCCATTTATACACATTCACACATGTATATATATAAACGTATAGCATGAGTTTCCGCGACTTCGATTCGAATTTGATGAGAAAAGGCACGACGGATAGACAGACTGAGAGAGAGAGAGAAAAGAGAGAGAGAGAGAATTAAATGATAAAGTGACACAGACAGGCAGACAGAGAAATAGAGAAGAGGGGGGTAAGGGGGTGAAGCAAGAGGGAACGGGGTAGTAGGTAATGTCATAACACCAACTGTCGGAACTAATTTCGCACGTGGTCCTATTATTCGTTGGTGTGTTATAATTTATGCCATAATTTCATTCATATCTACCTTTACACACACACACACACACACACACACACGTATAAACACATATTCATATATAAGTATACGTAATCTCTTAAGAGGAAGAGAGATGAAGGAAGAAAATTATTCACGAATGCTCGTTCTTGCGTATACACATTTGTCTCGTTTTATGTGTTATATTTTAAGTACGTGTAATAGATTCATTTTGTGTTTCATCCTACGTTTATGATATTATTGTTGTATTGTTGTTATTATTGTTGGTTATGTCGATTATTAATGTAATATCATTGTTATAAAACAGTTTCATCGATTTTATCTTGATATAATGCAATTGTGAAATTTAATTTCAACTTTCGGGACATACCAATTAATTAGTCATTTCGAATCATTAAATAATTATACGTGTTATCAATTCATTAGAAATTGAAATAAATCGTAGGGGTATTAATTTTTGTTATAAAGTTCGTATGGTATTTAAATGGTAATAAATGTCATTTATATAATAAAATTGTAAATTATTAATTAATTAAAGTATCTATATTAATAATCGCGTGTGTGTATGTATGTACGTATGCGTGTGAATTACTAATAATGAATTCCTGCAGCTATAATGTTAAATAAGTGTCATCAGTATTTATATAATTAACTATATAAAGTGCAAAAGGAAAAATGGTATATGTGAAACAAACGCGTTAATAAATTATTAATAATTAATGATAATAATGACATTAAATAAAAGTCATATATAAATATTATATGTGCCCATAATTATGAAAGTGATCTAAGTCAAATATATTTTTTGTTTCTAGATATTTAAGGGATTACATTTGAAATTTAAATGAATTCTATATAATATTAAAATAACAAACACTATCTAACGGTTTATTTTTGACAATATCGTGAAAATTACATTGAATTAATTTAGTTTAAAATAATGTGGTGTGAAATAACCAATAAACTTATTTTTTTTAATTTTGACTTAGACCACTTTCATAATTATGGGCACATATATACATATTAAAAAATTAAATAGAAAAAAAAATGCCCATGTATGTAAGATTTACGTAAAGAGAAGATATATATTTATAATGGTAAGTAATAGTAAAGTATTTATTTATTAATAAATACTAACAAGGTATAATGTTTGTAAGAAATAAAATAGTAAATATCTATAATCTAAAACCAATGACCTAACGCTACGATATATTAACAATAAGTGTAACTCTCTACGTCCGAAAACAACCGCAAGGAACACCCGAACCCGACTCGTCGTCGCCTATCGTAATCCTTCGCCGTTCCCCGTTGTCTTCCGTACTCACCGTTACACTTATCACTCGTCAATTATTACCGAACTCACAGAAAAACGCCCAGAACGCAAACGCCAGTCCTTTCCGTCGCCTACTTATACCCTACATCCCCTCCATCGTCTTCCGTTGTTTCTCGTCATTCCCCTGGAAACTTCCTGATCATTCCAAACCACGCACAAAGGCTTTTCCGGTATTCCATATTATCGAGAACGTACGGGAGACTTCGATGTAGCTTCACAAAGGCGACAAGTCCAGACGGTGTAACCTTATACCTAAAAACTAATGTTCTTATCTACTATATTCTTATCTAACGCTCTTTCTTTATCCTCGACCGGATGCATTCTTTCATTTCTTTCAATCACTCTTCTCACACTCATTCAATTACACATTCATATCTATACTTCTTAACGATTGAAAACCCCACATATATATCGGCGTAAAGCGCGGCGTTTTTAAATCAAATCTTGATGCTTATGGCACGCCGTTTCTTTATTTATTGTTAAAAATAGTGAACCTTGAATAAAAGGAAAACAATAATTCATTTTAACAAAAACTATTATTATTTAGTCGAGAGTAAAAATAATGAATTAATTTTGTGTCTCGACACATAAAATTAATTAGTATAATTAATTGATATTAATTTTTTGTCTCACAAAAATTTATTTGTATATTTTTGTAGAATAAATGAAGGCTAAGTTAATCGCGAACGGTGTAAATAGCAATAAATTTTGGTATTTCTGAAATTATAATGAAATTAAATGGTTTTATTTTTCTAAGTGTACGAGATGATTTTTTTTTTTAAATGAAAATTATGTTTCACTCAAGGATGGGTCGAACATTTAACGGAAATAAGATGAGACAGAGTTTTTATGAAACAAAAAATCTATTTATTTTTTTATTTCTTTATCTACGACAGTGATGCTTCGTCGTATTGATCATTTATATAAGATCAATGTTTCACAGCCTTGCTGCTGCAAGATGAAGATATCTTCTCCGAAATATTCTATCAATTTTCGATACAAAACATTTCTTGTAAAACATCTGCTGCCCTTAAGATACAGTAATTCATTCGCTGTGAATGTTTCTTTTTGCGAATCTTTTATTTACTCCGCAATGAGTTGAAAATCAGAGTCTATTCGTTCTTTTCTTGAAGTACGATTCGACGTGTTGGTTGGGATTATCGAAAAACGCTTGTAACATTTTCTGTGATATCGTGCGCCCACAGCAACTATAGAATCGACATCTTTCAATCGATTTTGCACAGCGATGCTCATGTTATCGTCTCGCTGTTCAGCTATATTGAGAATCCTTTCCTTCATATAGTCGTTCTGTATCACGGAGACTGGCTTGTGCAATTTATCCAAGGACTGTGCGCATATTAAGCACAAGACACGGAAATTGAATTCATTTTCTGTGGGAGCCGATTCAGAAGGCCTCGCTGACGTACTAGATGTTTCAGCAGAAAATGTCGATAAAGCTTTTAATTTTGCTGCTCTTGCGGCCGCACTTTTGATTGTCGCACTTGAGTACCATTTGCGGCACGATTCATGCAATAGAACCGGAGTACGACTGCTCCAAACCTCCCATTTTCTATCGCCAAGTTCTTTGCTTTTCGCAATTAATGTCCTCAGGCCCTTTTCTCCAATGGTGACGACTCGCAATGTAACACACTCCAGTGCTTCATCGCATATGTTGCATACCTTGTCCGCATCCATGAACAGTTCACTAGTTAACAATTTATTTTATTATTTAAGTCTTGACAACTATGATGCAATTATTTGAATACTTGATGTGGACTGTATAAATGTTCGAAAAACAATATTTTAATGTTTAATGTATACTGTTCGAATGTTAAAAGAAAACAAACTGTGCTTAGTGTAGACTATATGAGAAAGGTGTTGTTATGGATGTAAAGCACGCGACTTCTCAAACAATGTCGTATGAGTATAAACAAACGCAGGTAAGGAGAGGGAAAAGCGGTTGATTTTTCAAAGATAAAGAAAAGAGACGTTAGGGCATTACGGGTAAATAGAGAGAAAAAGGAAGTTCGAAAAGTGTAATTCGAAAAGTTCGTTGAAAATAAAGAATGTACTGCTACACATAGAGTATTTGTATTCCCTGCCCTGTATCCTTTTTATAACAGTATTATTATTAACAGTACTATTATAATTGTATATGAAAAAAATATGTGAATATTAAACTTACCTCAATATATATTCTTCAAAAAAACACGTTCGAAGTGTGTAGAAACAGCATACAAAACTTACACTTTTACTTACTTCTACTTAGACTTTTGCAAACCGAGAACGAGAAACGAATGTTCTGCTTCAAAGCGTTCCACCGTTCAATACAGAATGAAAACTCGAAACAGTTGAAATTTGAACAATCATCGGCGACTGACATGCAACTGTTTTTTCAATAATATATATATAAGTAACGCGTGTAGCTCCGAGGATTCTGATTACGAGAAATTTTACCCCTCTTTTCTTTTCATGGGCATACGTCATGCACGCATTTTCTTTCTCTGTTCCTTACATCATACAGTGCTAGTTCTCTAGAACTCATGTAGATTCCACTTATCTCAGACGCACATATTCTTTCGCAGCGGGAACGCTTTCTTTCTTTCGATACTACTTGATATAGCCCAGTGAAATTTGGCCAGAATGCCTTAATTTTATCCATACTGATGCAAACTTGATATAAGGGTAATTTGACGACGCTGAATCGAATGGTGCTATTTTTTTTTGCAATTTGACTTCAGCGTCTTAAAAAAAAGGTAAAAAATATCCTTATCTTAGAATCTAGGCATTTAATCGAAAAAAGCTCAAACAAAAGTTGTAGAGAATTGAAAAATACATAAAAAATGTTGTAAGGTTTATCTTCGTATCTGCAAAAATAAGCGAGAAATATTGGAAAAAAGATGGTGAAAATAATTGTAAGAGTGGGGAAGCAAGTTCCGCCTCTCAGCGGCTTTTACATGCGAGGGGGCTAGTATGCGTGCGAGCGTCCGTGGTACTAACCACAAACGAAGGATCTTCGGCAATCTTCGGGACTCTCGGTCTTGAATGAAAGTGTGAGTGAGAGAACAAACCGATATTTCTCCCTTTCTATTTTTTCATTTAGTAGCCAGAATTTTACGTCTTGGCCATCGTGCGTCGAGCGTTTTGTATATCTATATATATCGGCGTATAAGCGCGGCATTTTTAAATCGAATCTTGATGCTTATGGCACGCCGTTTCTTTATTTATTGTCAAAAATAATGAACCTTGAGTAAAAAAAAAAATAATTCATTTTAACAGAAACTATTATTATTTAGTTGAGAGTAAAAATAATGAATTAATTTTGTGTCTCGCCATAAAATTAATTAGAATAATTAATTGATTTAAATTCTTTGCCTCACAAAAATTTATTTGTATATCAAATTGAATACGTATTCTCTTTAAGACGAAATTTAAAATTTAAATATTTTTCCTATTAAATTATGTATTTTATAAAATTTTAAATTACTGACTTTTTGTCTCGTAAAAATTTATTAGTGTATCAAATTAAATACATATTTGAAAAAGAAGAATTTTGTACCCACACATAAAATTAATTCAAGATATATATGAAAGGATATTCTAAAAACGTGGAATTTATTTTTTGTCTATACATAATTTTAATTCATTTTTATTATGTTATAAGAAAACAGTAATGCATTCTGATTCATCTTCGAAGTCTTAAGAATTCTACGAAAAAAATTGAACAATTACCAAGTGGTGCGTAGTGTAAGTAGTAACGTCTTCGCTTCTCGCGCTGGTTTATTAACGTTCGATTCTTCGTGGGGGAATTGTTTTTTTTTAAGTTTTTCTATCCTTAGGTTATATAAATTATTTTTACATTTCCTAATTTCTTATTATATATAGAAAAAAAATTAAAATTATTACAAAAAAATTCAAAGCAATAAATTTTTTTACATCCTGCACAAATAAACGAAGTTTATTACTTAAATTACAAATTCATCCTGTAAATATCATCCTAAAATATGTATCGTTTCGGCACGTTAAAAATTAATTTTTGTTATTTATTGGATATTATTTTATTTATAATTGGTAATTTTATTACTCGCGTAATAATGTTGATTTCTTAATAAATTTTATATCCTTAGTGCAAAATTTGAAAAAAATCTGAGGTGAGACTCACTGATCGTCTCCTTGTTAAGGATAGAAAAACTTATAAAAAAAATAATTTCCCCACGAAGAATCGAACGTTAATAAACCAGCGCGAGAAGCGAAGACGTTACTACTTACGCTAACGCACCACTTGATAATAGATCAATTTATTTCCTACAATTCTTAAGATTTCGAAGATGAATCAGAATGCATTACTGTTTTCTTATAACATAATAAAAATGAATTAAAATTATGTATAGACAAAAAATAAATTCCACGTTTTTAGAATATCCTTTCATATATATCTTGAATTAATTTTATGCGTGGATATAAAATTCTTGTTTTTCAAATATGTATTTAATTTGATACACTAATAAATTTTTACGAGACAAAAAGTCAGTAATTTAAAATTTTATAAAATACATAATTTAATAGGAAAAATATTTAAATTTTAAATTTCGTCCTAAAGAGAATACGTATTCAATTTGATATACAAATAAATTTTTGTGAGTCAAAAAATTAATATCAATTAATTATTCTAATTAATTTTATGGCGAGACACAAAATTAATTCATTATTTTTACTCTCAACTAAATAATAATAGTTTCTGTTAAAATGAATTATTTTTTTTTTACTCAAGGTTCATTATTTTTGACAATAAATAAAGAAACGGCGTGCCATAAGCATCAAGATTCGATTTAAAAGTGCCGCGCTTATGCGCCGATATATATAGATATACAAAACGCTCGACGCACGATGGCCGAGACGTAAAATTCTGGCTACCAAATAAAAAAATAGAAAGAGAGAAATATCGGTTTTCTTTCTCACTCGCACTCGTATACAAAACGCTCGACGCTCGATGGCCAAGACGTAAAATTCTTGCTACCGAAAGAAAAAATATAAAAAGAGAAATATCAGAACGCTCAACAATCGATGGCCAAAAACAATAATACTCGTTATCGCATGATAAATAAAAAGAGAGAAATATTGGTTTGTTCTCTCACTCGCACTTTCATTGAAGACCGAGAGTCCCGAAGATTGCAGAAGATCCTTCGTTTGTGTATTAGAGCACACGACGCTCGCACGCATACTAGCTCGCTCGCGTGTAAAACGCGACGGAGGGATAAGCTTGCTTTCTCCCACTCTTACAATTTTTTTCCCATCTTCAATCCAATTTTATTCGCTTAATTTTGAAAATACGAAGATAACTTATAGAACATTTTTTATGTATATTTTAATTCTCTACAACTTTTGTTTGAAACTTTTTTCGATTAAATGCCTAGATTCTAAGATAAGGCTATATTTTACCCTTTTTTACCCTTTTTCCCCAAGATGCCGGTTGCTGATTTTATTATAATTAGCACTATTCGATTCAGCGTCGTCAACTTACCCTTAGGTTAAATTTTGAAGCTGTCAGCTAAAAAGGTCCGTGTTTGGCCCGCGTTGACTGGCCTATTATACCCTACATCCCCTCCATCGTCTTCCGTTGTTTCTCGTCATTCCCCTGGAAACTTCCCGATCATTCCAAACCACGCACAAAGGCTTTTCCGGTATTTCACATTATCGAGAACGTTCGGGAGACTTCAATGTAGCTTCACAAAGGCGACAAGTCCGGACGGTGTAACCTTATATCCAAACTAATATTCTTATCTCACGCTCTTTCTTTATCCTCGACCGGATGCATTCTTTCATTTCTTTCAATCACTCTCACACTCATACAATTACACATTCATATCTATACTTCTTAACAATTCAAAACCCCACATGTATGTGTAACAAGCTTGTTAATAAGTGATTATTATTTAATAATAATTATGATGTTAAATAAAAGCTATATATAAATATAAACGAATATAATTAAATAATGAAATAAAAAAATTCGTGTGTACGTGTATGACAAACGTGTTGATAAATTACTAATAATTAATACTAATAATTAAAATATTTTTTTATACTCGCTTGCATTGAAACAAACGAAAAAATAAATGTGACCATTTGAACTAAGTAAGATAAAATTGTAATAATTTGTAAAGTCGGTGTTATTTGTCTGGAAAGTAAGAAAGCCAGATTTATCGAGCTGCCAGAGAATATTAGCAAAGTTTTCAGAGATCTTGAAGAGTAGAATGGGAGAATAGTGCAGGGAAGAGTCTGATAAAGGGCTAAGTAGTTACTTGAAAACTCTAAAGCGAACGTGAGAATTAGAGAGAGAAAAGAAAGAGTGAGAAAGAGAGAGAGTGAGGAAGAGAGAGTGAGAGGGAGAGAGAATGAGCGTAATGAGTTTTACATACGTGTAATTCATGCGGACGCCTAAGTATGCGTGTATTATTTCGAGCTATGCTAGGCTGCTAAGCTTTCTGAGCTTTGCAAGATTCTAGAACGAGTCCTTCTTGTCTACATAGAACAATTCTACCCCTTCCCGCCCGACCCTTTTCTTTTTCTCGTCTTTGTATCTTTGGGGATTTCTTGCCCTCAACATTTTCATTCCTTTATTTTCTATTTTCTTTTCATTTCTTTTCTGTTCTTTTTATTTCTTTTCTTTTCTTTTCTTTCTTCCTTTCTGAGCGCTTGTAAATAGAAAACACAGCGTTGTCTATAGAACACGGAAATGAAACACTTTTAAGTCTCGTAGCTTTAAACCGCTACGTGTTACCAACATCTTTGTATCTTTTCTTTTTCTTTTTTACATCTATTGTTAATACTTATTTCTTTGTAAAGTGTAGTGTGTCGCACTGTGAGGATGGAAGAAAATGTAAAAAGTAAAGGAAAGAGTGAATTGCTTAAAAAATTTCTTTTTTATTTTTCTAAGATAATTTATCAAACAAATGTTGCAAATTTTGTTTTTGCTGTAGTCGGTTTATAAGAATTTAAAGAAAAAAAAAAAAGAAAAACTAACAAGAGACGAATGAAGTATTATTTGAAAGCTTGCAATGTTTGCGTATTGTAGCCATAAAATGTTTTTTTAAAATCATGATAAATAAAATTGATAAATATTTGATTCTATGTAATTGGAAAAAAAGGTACAAAAAGAAAACAATCTATACTAATAAATATACAAATTTAAATTCCATCCTCGTTCGAATCGTGAAATATAAAAAAAAATGAATGATCTTATTCAAAACGATTGAAAACCGATTAAACAGAAAACCAAAGATTCTTTTAGAAAAACGTAAGAAATTTTAACAAGAAAAAAGTAGAAAAGAGGTGACACCAGGAGGAAGAAGAAGAAAAAGAAGGAGGATGAGGATGAAGATGGAAGAGTGGGAAGGAGGGAGGGAGGGTGGGTGGTTTATACCAGAAGAGACTCAACGAAGCGAGACACTCGAGTCGAGTATCTCTCCTTTCGCGTTAACTTTCATGGAGACTAAAGAAAAGGATTAAAGAGGAAAAATAAGAAAGAAAAAGAAAAGTAACAAAGAGATAAGGAAAATAAGAAAAGACCACATAAGAGAAATAGAGAGTAAGAGAGACGGAGGGAGAGAGAGAGAGGGAGAGAGAGAGAAAGAGAAAAGGGCTTGATTGGTCGTAACTTTTAACAGTGAAAAACTGTCTTCTTTCGAGTATCATCCACTTCATTTTCTTTTCTTTTATTTATCTCTACGTTTTCTGTTATATATAATTTTTTTTTCGTTATTTTACGATTTCCACAAGCTCGTAGTTTATCGTCCAATGTTGGAATAAAATCAAATACAATCAATGTTCTTTTTTTCTTTTTTATTTTTTTTTATCTTCTTTTATCCCTGTACTTATTGAACAACTTTTTTTATCCTCGTTTACTATGTTATAATATTTTAATTTCTTATTGCCTATTATTATAAACCAAATGACAATCATTTCATTTGTAGCTTTAAACTATTTGAAGAAGGGAAGGGGCGAAGAAGGAGAGATGAGTAGATGGCGAAGAAGGAAGTTCATAGAGTTTGATTTATTACTATGAATATTATGTCTCGGAATTGACAGAAAGTAGCGATACTACATTGTTATCTCGAAGAATGGGATTGAAAATATTAACGAACGCGATAGAATTTTACGAATAATTACGAAAATAAAATAAATGAATATTACAGGAATAAATAAGCATAAGAATGAGATTAATAAATCAAATTTTCAATTATTATTAAATGAAATTATCCGAGAAGAAAATATGAATATATTTTAAGAAATTGATCGTGAAATTTATTGGAGATAGGAAACGAGAACTAATCGATAAATCGAGTATTCAAATTTTATTTTAGGAATACTTATATTCTTAAAATATCTTTCTCTATCTCTCTCTCTTTTTTTCTCTTTCTCTCAAATCAATCGTTTCAACGAGTACGGTAAAATGTCGCCCTTTTTAATTGGATGACTACGCCATTGGAGGAAAAGGTCAGTCATATAAGGTATTCCTATATACACTTACTCTCGCATACTCATATACATGCATACATCGTCAGAATCAAAAGTAGAACATTTCGACGAAAACGTTTCTAGAATAAAATACGCGAATGACTTTTCCACTTGTGCATCCTATCGAAACTCGCTCGATAGAATTTCGACGTTTCGTTTTCAACGAAGAAAAGAATAGTAAAGAAGAGGAGAAAGAAGACAAAGAAGTAGAAGAAGAAGAAGAAGAAAAAGAAGAAGAAGAAGAAGTACAAGAAGAAGAAGAAGAAAAAGAAACGAATAAAAGAAAAAGAAACTTTTACGATGGGGAAGACTTTTTGAATATTTTTCACAGGAAGTCTTTCGACTTTTGTCTCGATCTTCTTCGATCCAAAAAGATACGAACGAATCGTTTGTAGTATAGAATACTACGTAGTACCGAGGAGCTTTCGAGTTTTAAGAAATTTTCTCAAAGCTCTTTGAAAGTGGTGGAGTGAGTGACAAGAGGTAAAGGGGTACAGGGGGGAGGGGGGAGAAAAGGAAAGATGGAAAGAGAAAAGGCTCTCTCTCTCTCTCTCTCTCTTTCTGACATGACGTTGAGATTTGTTACTATTACTCTATTGCTACTGCTGTTGCTGCTGCAACTGTTGTTTCTGAAGCTCTGAACGAAAGCTACTAGAGAAACTTCGTTCTATGGAAGTTCGTCGTGGTCGAGAATAACAATGTACAATTAGTATAATTATTTTATTAGAGTGTAATTATTTCGAGCGAACTGTGACGAACGTGTAGCATCCAAAAGGGTACTGGATTATTATGAGAAGAACTATTTCAAGGATGAGGAAATATTGTATAATGTATTTACTTTTACGTAGTATATGAGAATACTACATACGAGTTGAATGAAACAATACAGTTACATAGGATGCAATTTAAATATACTTTTCTCTTTCTCACTATCATTTGTAGGAAATGCCAGTTATTTTGATAAATGAAATGAAAAATTCAAAACTATTGTAAATTAATTAACAATTTTGTTTCGATTTACAAACAATTATTTTCTTTTATATGAAAGACAAGATTTCTAATAATTTCTTTTTAAATGAAACTATCTTTGAAGCTTTATTTCCTTTCCCCTATTAAAATTTTGTTAAATTTTTAATGAATGATTTTTCATACGAAACACAAGACTTTTAATTTCTTTTCTTTTTTATTCTAAAAAAAGAAATAATTATTGGAGCGTTACAACTTTTCCCATACCATTTGTTTTTAACAAATAACAAAGAAGGAGGTTAACGATGATTACCAAAACGACATTGTCGAAATTTCGAGTTCGAAGCATACGTTACGCGGTTTACCCAATCGATAATTTTGTCCTATGATTAACTCACTTTTTTTTTTTAACACAAATACAAATATATATACATATATACATATGTATATACATATATATGCATAGAGGGGTTCGTCTTTTCGAAAATAGTTTAAATTAAAAGAGAAGGAATGAAAAGGAGAAGAAGAAGAAAAATGGAAGGGAAGCAAATATCGGGGAGAGAAGGGAGGGCCGTTAATCGACGCGTGCACGCGCCAAGTAGGTTTAAGTGTCCTTACCTCGGAAGAGTCGCTGAGGATGAGAACGAATCGAGGTGGCATGTAAATGGCTCGATAAATCGACCCTCTCACTCCTCTTCAAGAACCCCTCTTTTCCATCGTTGTACTCTATTTAACGCGACAACCACTTCTCCTGAAAAGACTATCGTAACTTCCCCTATTTTCCTTTCTTCCTATCTAACAAGATAAACAGAAGGAAAAGTGATTTGAAATAAAAAAAAAAGAATACACTTTGACGATAACTTTATTTGTGTAAATCATTCGAAATAACGAAGTTGATTAATACAAAACTATGAACGAACATTACTATATAAATTATCTCTAATAAAATAAAATTAAATTAAAAAAGGGGATAAAATTATTATATATATATATATAAATTAGTTCGAATAATATAAGAAGGATATATATATATATATAAATAATCGTGAGAAAAAAAATAAATAAAATTAAAGGAATAGATTGAGATTATTAGATGCAGGAATTATTTCAACTAATTGTAAATTAAAAATATATAAATAATTTTGACACACACACACACAGACACACACAATTAACGATAATTATCTAATTAAAGAATAGAGAAAAAGAGAAAGATAAAATTAGAATTAGAATTAGGGGGATACCAAAGGGATATAGGAAAACAATAAGGTCCTTATCATATTCTTGTTATCTATTCGTGTCGTTCGTTCCTTGCTTCCCTTCCAATCTAATTATATATCTCAAATACCGAAGGGACTATCGTGTGATCATATTTACCAGATTCTGACGGAACGAAGGGTACATTTTCCATGTGTACGTGTATAAGGATATCACCAAAGTGTCGAGCCTTCGAAATGTCGATCTCGACTTCGACTGCTGCGTAAGCACTCGAAACTAAACTTTGAAGGGTGTGGACAAAATTCCCCAACACTTAAACGTTAGCCCTACGTTTGTCCTACTTTTTAACTTGCGGCTCGAATTTCGCTTATTTTTTGGGTGGGTCCAGTAACCCTAAGTTCTCGTTTGCAAGATTGTTTGTCTATCTTTGATCGATCTTTACCTTTTATTTTTATTTTTTTTTTATTTTTATTCATTTCTGATTCGGAAAAGAAGAAAAGTTTCAATTAAGGAAAATTGTACGAGGAAAGGAATTTTGTTTACGTTCTTCTTATTTTTATCCAATTATCCATTTATTTATCTACCCTTTTATATATCAGTCCTTGTTTTAATTTCATTTTCAACTAAAAAAGAACAACGGGTTATTATATATGACTTCGTTATTTAAAGACATTCTTCACGTTTTGTTTTTCCTGTTAAAGAAAAGTTATGTATCTACCTAACAATGTATATTTCAAATAAAAAGGGATAAACATAAATAAAGAAAGTCAATCCGTTTTTCTTCGTCAAAGATGTTATCATTTTTTCTTTTTTCTTTATCATGTTTATGCTCTTTTCTTTACTCTCTCCTTCTTTTTCTCTTTATTTCTTTTCATTTTGTACAATTTTTGCGATTTCTCGTTATCTCTATATCTACAGAAAGAAAACTTTGTTTCTAGTATTTACATTGTTTGTTTGCTATCTTTTTACGTAACGAACTTCTTGTGTAACGAGTTGACGATAAGAATCGATTTCATTTTACAATCCAATTAGGACAATGATAAATTCTTAATTAAAGAATATTTAACCTTATTCTTGACTAATTAACACGCAATTGTATAATAAATTTATTGTAATTTAAGTATTAATGTTGATGTTGATTTAATTATTTTCACAATATTTTATATTTTTTATGTTAAAATTACGAGAAAGAAAAAGAGAACAAAATATGAAAATAAATTTAAAGTGAAAATTCACGAACGTTGTTAATTTTACGTTGTTTAAAACTCGTATAAAAAAGAACAAGAAGGGGAAATAAAAAAATAGTAAGAAAAATAAAATAGAGAAAATGTCACATTTTACGTGACTCGAGTTACATATATGTAAGTATAAAAATCTTTTTCATTTTTCTTCGGTCTTGTTAACTAGAGTTACTCGGTTACTCGACAGCTGTGATGCACGTAATGTGATTTTGATTGGCCTGGGTAATTTACCTCATTCGTTGGATTATTGATCGTCATCGAGATAAGATCGTAGTTGACCTGATCGGTCGTTTTCAGTCAATGAGAGTAAAAGAAAAAAAAAGAAAAAGTTATAATTATAGAGAGAAAAAGTTATAATTTATAATACAGGATAGATACAATTTATAGATATAATAAGATACAGATATAATAAGTTATAGTTATATCTATATACTAACATATAGATATAATAAGCTTTTCAGATGATCTTTTAAAATCAATTAAATTATTTTGGGAGATGTAAGTTTAATTTTATTTCGATTGGAAAATTACGAAGTCCAAAAAATTGTTAGTTCATCCTGTGTAAAATAACATATAAGCTGTAAAATTACGAGTCCAAAAACTTACTGTCCGTTTCGTATAAGACGAAAATAACAAGATTACGTAGTCTAACAATTTGTACAATATATAAAATTTATTATAAAAAACGTAGATTATAAAATTGTGAGGTCGAGGAATCGTTGGTTAATTCTGTAAAAAATAATAAAAATTCTAAGATTACAAGCTTAAAAAATTTTGATCCGGCTTATATTAAAATATCTGGTAGATTGAGTAATCTGCATGAAAAACAAATTCTGAAATTACAAACTTAACACATTGTTATTTATCTTACATAAGATAATAAAATTATAAAGTCGAAGACTTTGTTGGTTCATTCTATAAAAAAAATAAAAATTATAAAATCGTTATAAATTTGTAAAAAAATTAAATTATACTGAATTTATTATCAATCTAATATAAACCGTAAATGATCAAATTATAAGTTTAGAAACTTTGATTCCTTCATATCTAAAAATAAGCCGTGATACGTTTATAACAATTTCAGATGATATAATTACTTTGATTTAATTAAAAGAAACTAAAATTTTACTACTAGATATTAAAATTAATAAAACTAACTATAATAAAAGACGGCACCGAACGTTCGTTATTTTCAAGTGTATATATTTGACTGATAATTATCTGTGACCTCTTGAAAGCTGTAAATATATATATAATATATAAGTATACATGTGCAGTTTCGAAAATGCCTTCAATGTTTCTCTCCATGGATGCCGTTTTTTAAATGTTTATATTTTATTTTTGGCTCGTTTAGTTCACCTCTCCCTCTCTCTCTCTCTTTCTCTCTCTCTCTCTCTCACACACACACACACACACACTTTATATATTCTCTCAATTATTCTCAGCAATTATTCAATGATAATAAAGAGGCTTTATTGAAGATTACTAAAAAATGTTATAAGTCACGTATTGTTTCGTTTTCATAAGCAATTTTTTATATTTTCAAAAATTTATATCTTATGATTTATTATATTATATATATTTAATATTGTAATTTTAATATAAAAAATAAATCATATACTTTATTTTTTTTTAACTTACATTAGTTCACTATCGTAATTACTGACAAAATTATTTATCAAGAATAATTAAACCAAATTTTTTGTTCTATGCTTCTTATTAGAGAACAATATTTTCATTAACAATTCAAATCTACAAAGAATTTTATAATCATAAGTTTACTTACATATACTTTTTTAATTATTTACGTGTACAATTTAAGTGTGTATTATATCTGTGAATAATTACAAATGTTTCTTTTAATTGTATTATATTATAATTTATTTAACATTCCAAAGCATACACTTTAAAATGACTTTAACGAAAAATTAAGAAATGATTCAATTAATAAGATTGATTTTTTATAAGAAAAAATAAGATTTTGTAATCCGGTTGTTAATGTATTAAGAGATGTATGTTATATCTTACGCACGAAAATCGCGTTTATTTTCGTTAGATAGCTAATGCTTAAGGAAAAATATATCTGGTAGAAAATACATTTATGTCTGGAACGCCTTAGGAATAGCAAAAGTACGTAAAGGTATGGTATATATGTAGTTCAAGATATGTTATTACATAGACGCACACACATATACACGTATATATACTTAGAAATATGTACACGCATTCTATAGTTGGGCGTGTCTCTTTTTCGAAATGTACTCGAAGAATACATAATAAAAAAATTTCAGAATGAAAGAGAGAAAGAGAAAAAGGACAATGAATTACTAAATAATATGAAAAATTTGATACCCTTTTCTGATTTACAAAATTGTATGGTAAAGAATATTATATTTCAATGAAAAGAAAAAGAATTATTAAAATAATATTCATCAAAAAATATTCAATCAATATATGCTTTATTGAGTTCCTCAAGCTATATTATCTGATAAATATATAAATTTGTACATATTATTTTATAATATTTTTGATTCATTCATTATACATAATTATCAACACTTCATTTTATTTGTTTTCTTACGTATTATTTCTTTCTATATATCTATATATATAGTTTATATTTCTCTCTCATTTTCCTCTATCATCCTTTTTCTCTTCTCTCATCACTCTACTATACCTTTTAGAAATACGCTTCCCTTTCCGTCTTTATTTGTTGCTTTTTCCACCTTTACTTTTATCTTAATTATATCACAATCCTCTATTCTATGTTTTAGTATTTTTTCTTTTTCACCGCACACTCTACATTTTTTTTTAAGTTCTTTTAATCAGTAATTGCATGTCTAAAAATGCATCTGGCTCGAAGGATCGTAAAAATGTATATTAGTACGGTTATGAAATAATCTTCACTTTCCGTACACTGTCACACTGTGTAAAAAAGCCTCCCAGGATATTAAACTAAATAACATAGTAATTTTACAAACAAAACACAGATAAAATACTTAGGACTTCACTTAGACTCAAGACTCACATCGAAGTATCATATTAAAAGAGCATTCGCAATTTCTATTATTGATCTAAAATTATTTGTTATTTGGTAAAAATTTCTGTACATTTTATATAATATTTTCAATTTTTAGTTTCGGATCATTATCGATGCGTGGGTCAGTTCAGAGGTGTGCGTGGATCATCGTCTGACTCATGGGTTATAGGTTCGCCACTCTTGGTATATACGCTGGAGCGATAAGATAAAAATTCAGAATTAAAGTTTATAGGATAAAATAGTTTCTTAAGACCGCGTAATTGCAATATGTTGATAGAACGTTTATTTGTAACGACACAATATAACATCGATACGGCGAGACTAAAATGTATTTTTTAGT
The DNA here is from genome assembly GCF_010416935.1 of Polistes fuscatus. Taxonomy (NCBI): domain Eukaryota; kingdom Metazoa; phylum Arthropoda; class Insecta; order Hymenoptera; family Vespidae; genus Polistes; species Polistes fuscatus. The sequence goes on along the minus strand of NW_025113107.1, from coordinate 2,703,519 downwards.
TTTCCCTCAGCCTTTTTAAAGGAGCATTTCTTTGCATTTAGTTTTTGTGTATGAAAACCGTCATCATTTTAATACAATTATAATTAGTAGCGAAAAATTTTGTAAATTTTGTTGCTTCTTTTTTTATAAAAAGTACACCGTTATGGATGACGCAGAATTACTTGCATTTATTGACGGATCACAATTAAACGAAGATGTTGACAGTAATGATCAATTATGTCCATCAAGACGTCAGTGTCCTCGTAGAATATATAACGACAGCAAAACTAACGAAAAAGTATCGCAAGAAGAAAAGAACGATAATGATACTGACATTAGGAATCTTTGAAGAATTTCTATGAAGTTACTATGACAAATGATAGGCAATTTAATTCGCGCCCATTATTTTCGGAAACCACGGATCCTAAATATATGCCATCGAACAATTCGAAACTTATAGACTATTTTAACTTATTTTTTACTTATGAATTTCTGGACAAATTGTAAACGGAAACAAATCGCTACGCAAGATAGTTTTTCGTCAATATCAGAGTATCAGATGAATCCAGAGTAGTAGATTGAAAGCAAACCACAATCCCAGAGTTGAGAGCTTTTATAGTTGTTCTGCTTGAAATGGGAATTACCCGTAGACCTATACTTTTTAGTTACTGGTCAACAATTCGTAGATATATTCCATGGTTTGGGAAAATATTTAGTCGGAATAGATTTCAATTACTTTATAAGTTTTTTCTTGTGCAGTTTGATCTTGTACACCTAAATGTAACGAGGGCCAGCTCTCCCTTAAATAAATATAAACAAGAGTCTTACGATTTTTTATCAATGCCTAACAACGGAATCGGCTACTCTTGTGCGTGTTTAGTGCTAAAAAAAGGGGTACAATTTTACATTGTACATTTTACCTAATTCTTGACTCAAAATAATATCTTCGATTCATTTCCCATTCTGAATCTTGTTATACTTGACATAAATTATTATAATATATTTATAATAATAATTAAACTGTACGATTTTGATTTCATTAGGGTAAATTAAAAGTTCGTGCGTTTATTGTGTTGAAGTTTTATTTCGAAACTGCATAATGGACTGTTTTTGTAAAATTTAATTTGGAAATATTAATTTAAAAACGCACGAACTTTTGGTTCACCTTAATAATTTACTCACGTATTTGTTATCTTTTTGATTTTAATAAGTAAAAATAATCTATTAACTTTTTCTCTTACTTAAAATATCATTTTTTAAATTAACCAGTAATCAACGAAAGCTATTCAGTATTCTTCTATTGTATTTAGTACTCAAGATCTCAATGACAGTAAAAGGTTTAACCTTTGGCTCATTTTGGTGTTCAAATTGCACGTAATACTTTATTTAAAAGATACAAAAAGTGAACTCGTTAGGTCGAATGACTTGAAGCCTTGGAAACGCGATTCTAAATTGTATTAGTGTGAGAGTTTCAAGTTTCCTAATGTCGTATCGAGAATCTCTCGAACTTGTTAGTTTCCAACCATGCTTCCGCTTACTGGGAATTATATCCGTTTAAAAGTAGCTAATCGATAAGAGCAAACCTACGGATCGACGTATCGAATCGTTTTGATTCTATTCGACTCTCATATAAACGTTTACCTAAATTCTCCTAATCTTTAAAAGAAATATCAAGATTTTTAAATTGTTTCCTTTCTTTAATATAAAATCGAGTAGTTTTATTTTTCTTTAAAAATAAAATGCATAAATGTAGGCTTAAAAGAATTTTTAATCTATTTAACTTATTTTAAAATCTTTTTTAACCTATTATGATTATGACACTGATACAAAATTTTATAATAAATTAATTTATTTTCAATATTTTTTTTTTATATATTTTTAGTTAATTGAAATTATTTTTTGAAAACGTAATATATTGTTTATATAAATGTTTAAGAAAATATAATTTCAAAGCTAAATATTGAATATGAAATGAAAAATTTTTGAATAAAACAAACAAATGGTCTAAATCCAATCACCATTTCTACAATGTCTTTTAAACATCTCAGAATCTTATCTTAGATTTCAAGATTTCAACCCCTTCGGAATCATTTGTTTTTTTTTGGTTTTCGTTCTTTCTTTTAACGTACGGAAAAAGTATTAACTCGTCACGTCGAAAGAAGATTTTCAGAGTGGTCGTAAAAGAGAACGATAAAATTTCCCCGAGAAGAATCCGATATCTTTTCACGGAGAATCGATACTCTATAACTGTTGAATTTGTGATCCTTCTGAGAATCACCGACTCTGAATATTCTTATTTTTATTATTATTATTATTATTATTATTTTTATAGTTATTGTAATTGTTCGTTCCTTTAATCGTAGTATATTCATTTCGTTGAATATTTAAGAGGTGTCGTGTGACGTTAGAACGTTTACACGCGTTTTCCTATTCATGAATTCTGCGTATCCAAATTCATGGGTCTATTTATACTCGATGGAGAAAATTGTGATTGAGACTAAGAATGAGATAATCAAGTTTTTGTATTTCAAATTTTTCCATTAATTAGACACAATTTGAGATTTAAATAAACCAAAAATTGTCGAATAAAATTAAACTCTTAGTTTCACAAGGTATTGAATATTTTATATATCTAATTAAACAAAAAGTTAAATTATCTTTAAAAAAAAAAGTATCGAAATTCTGTGAATGCGTGCATAAACCTAAATAGTAAAGTTTATCAATAATTTTTCGATGTTAAATTTTTAAATATAGTTTCAATAGTCATAAAATATATCTCTATAAAGAGATTTACCAATATATTTTTAAAATTGAATATATACAAAATAAAAACAAATGTAAGAATTATCCATTAAATTTCTGATTTAGAGTAAAATTAATAAAATATTTTACCGATTATTTTTCTAGCGTTAATCTGTTTTATTTAAATATATTCGTCACACACCTGTTTCATTGTTTAATGTCTTACTTGAAGCTTCTTCTTCTTTTGTCTTTTTTTGTCTTTCACTATTTCTCTTTCAAAAAGCTCAAATAAAAGCACCGGACGATCCTCGAGCTTCTGATTCGGATGCGACGTTGTTATAAAAAGGAAAAAGGAAAAAAAAAAAAACTAGAAAAGAGAGTAAAGTACGATGATGGAAGAGAGAAAACAATATACTTGTTCACTCTGAGGTAGCCGTCCCCTTCGGCCATTTGCCGAAGCAACAGCACGCAGAGGTGAGAGAACGAAATGGAGCACCCCTGACCCACTTTCCTTTCGTTCGTCGAAAAGCCCTCGTGCTACCTAAATACCAACCTTCCTTCTTTCCTTCCTTTCTACCTACCTGTATTTTTCTGGGCGTGCATTAGAACGATGCCGTGGCCTCGGTCCCGATAAATTTTCTAAGAAACTAACCAAAAAAAATCATACTGAAAGAAACTTCAATCGATTGACCTACTTCAACCGTAATCGCGAATTTAATCAAAATCTTTTATTCTTTTTCTTGAAAACATAAATATTTTATCCAAATAATTATTTTCTTATGGTAGATTATTCAAACAAAGGTGTCCAATATATATATATATATATATTTAAATAATATATTTTTTCTTATTTATATACATGTACAGTGTTGCGAATAATTATAAAATTTAATTCCTTTCTTTTTTTAGACTTCATATAAAATGAAAAGTAAAATAAATATAATTAGTTGAAATAATTTTGCAAATTATATTCTAATTGATAGGAAATAGTGATCGGTAAATACATTGAAATTTTCTTAATTTAACAATAATATCTTCATTTTTAAAATGATAGTTTGAAAGAGATCTTGAAATTCTGTTGGAATATCGTATGAAAAGAGGGACGATTACCTGGGCTTTACGTTTATTTCACTACAATTTTCCTGGATAAAAAGAATAAGAATAAAAATAAGGAGAAGGAAAAAAAAGAAAGAACGATGAAACGGGAGACATTTTAATCGATATATCTCGAAAGAAGATGGTGTGGTAAAGAAAGAAAGAAAGAGAGAGAGAGAGAGAGAGGAAGAGACATCTGTGTTCGTGTGTGTTTGGCGAAATAACGAGCATTATGAAGGATTCCCTTTGGGTAAAAAGCCGAGAAACGCGATAACTACGGTTCGTCGGTGGTTAAGAATATCTGCGAAAGCCTTCCTTTGAAACATGAACGATTGGAGGAGGGTTGGGAGGAGGAGGAGGAAAAGAAAGTGAGGGTGGTGTTTGAGAGGAAGCAGGGAAAGGAAAATATATTGACGAGTCTCGTCGAATGTTGCACGCAATCCAACGATGCTTTCGTGTTAGAACGATAGGACCTATCCCATTTTCTACGAATAAGTCTCATTTTCTCATTTCTATTATTTGTTTTATGAATACAAAATTAGTGTTAAAAAATTATCTGACGTTAATTACTCGATTTAATTATACCACGAGCATCGAACAGGTTTTTTTCTTCTTTTAATTAAATAAAGAACGAATTTATGGGACTTAATAGTTACTTGTACTTTTTCGTATTAGAAATTATATATAGAGAGAGAGATAGATGGATCAGTTTATTGTTAAATTATCGTAATAGTTACATTGAATACAATGAAAGTTATTTGAACAATTTGAATACATATTTGTTGGCAAATTTTAGTGCTTCGTTAAATGTTCTTTATAGTTATGTTCTTAAAGTTATTTCTTTCTTTTATTGTACCTACACTATTTTTCTATAATTTATCAAACGATCGAGTCGCGAAATAATTAATTATTAAACGCGAATAATAAAAAAAAAAAAGAAAAAAGAATCGAGAAAGTTTCCTTTGTACATTCACAAATGTTATAATTGCGATGAAGATTTGCATGCAGTTTATTCAAACGAGGAGAATTTTATTTTCCGTATTTTTGCTCATAACAAAAGGAAGAAGGGGGAAAAATCGAAAAGAAAAGACAGAATGAGGGGAAAAAAGTAATCCAAGAGAAAGAAAAAGTACACTTCTCGATGTATGGTCTTTGAATGACGTTCGTTAACTGCATTTTCAGCGATGCACGATGAACAAGAAGATATTGAATTGGTACGAGGATGAAATCAGGAGAAGATGAATGAAACACAGATCCGGAAAACAGCAAAAAATGTGAATCGCGTTCGTAGGTGTATTCGCATTTATACTTTTACTTCCTCCTCTTCTTCCTCTTTCCCCCCTTGCCCTAGTTGCTGATGCTGTTCATTCAACGACACGAACAATTCCATACCTTTCCTTTGTCCTTTTATTCCTTTTATTCGCATTTTTGCATCCATTCGTATTGCTTCATTTCCTTTTCGGTGGTCGTATAATCAAATTCGACTAACGAACCGTTAAAAATTATTTGTATTCTTTTTGAAAAGATTTTTCCCAAAATTTTTTCACGAATTTTTTATCGTATACGAAATATACCAAAATTTTCTAGATTTCTTATTTTATAATTTAAATAAAGAGAAAAAAATTTGTTTATACTAAATTTTTAAGCAAGTGTAATTACCTTTCAAAATCATCTGGAACTTGTATATCCACTCTGTATAATTAATTATCATATCTAGAAATTATAAATAATTTATATATTAATATTTTACAATAATGAATTTTATTTTATTAAAAATCTTTGCTAATTTCTTCTTTGGAAAGTTTGAAACTTTATATAAAATAATATTCATACAATTAACGATAGTGATTTACATCCTTAATTATTTACATTCACGTGAGATCGTGCTTTAAATAATAAATCGTAAAATATATTGATAAAATATGAGAATCGTTTCGATTTTATTTCGTTTGTTTTCTAATTAATCATTACGCTTGAAAATGTATCAACTTTTGAAAAGGTTAAAAAAAATAGGGGGAGGGGGAAAAGAAAACGATTCGAATTGAATCCGTGGTACGATCTTTCAACGTGATCGTTATTCCGACATTCTGAAACGCGATAATCGTTTTTACAACGATTGAATAAACTCGAGCTCGAAGTTTTTTTCGTTTGTAAGTAAGTACTTGACTACGTACGCTCATACTTACGTATATATGTTGTGTATGTGTGTGTGTGTGTTCGTATGAAACGAGCACGTTTGCTTGCAATGCTAGAACTCGTCTCGGCTTTTATGTTTCCTCTTCGATTTGTATTCGCGATAAAAGCAAACGCATTCACGTTTTACCTGCGTTGCTAATGTCTGTAAAACGAGTATAGATATGTTCAAAGCGCGATTTTTTTACTTCATCATTTTTCCACGCGAGTTTTCACCTTTTTCATACGGAAGGAAAGAAAGAAAGAAAGAAAAAACGAAAGCATAAAAGAAATGAAAAGAAAAGAGAAGAAAGTAAGTTGAATTGCAAATACAAGAAACGTATTCTCGTTGGTTAAAAATATTAGCATTTTTATCTGGTTATTGCATTAACAATTTTAATAACAATAATAATTTTTAAATAATTGATTAGAAGGAATAGTTTTATATATTCTGTTTTCATTTTATATGAGAATCTAGGTATAACATAATTTTATTTTAATTTAAGAATAAGAATAGGAGATTATAAAAATTATTTTTACTTGACAGTGTTTAAATGTTTGATCAAAAGTTTGAGAGAAAGAGAGAGAGAGAAAGAAAGAGGAAGATGAAGAAAAAAAAAAGAATTAGAATTGCAAATATAAGTTAAGAAACAAATTATCTTTAATTTATTAAAAATGAAATTAAAAAATATTTAATAAATAAAATTTATATATATTTAATAATAGTGCTTGAATAATAATGATAATTATTTCTTAGATAATTCTAAATATTTATCATGATATTATAATTGGACGAAATTAGAAAAAAAAGAAAAAAGAAAAAAAAGAGAAGGATTAAAGAGAAAAAGAGGGGCAAAGTAGACGAAAATATACGTTCGATGTCTCGAAGTTACTTTACTTCAGGATGACGAAAACTCTTCCTATAATTTAGGTGAAAAAGTTTTTCTCGTATTTTTACGCCGAGCTGCTACTCACCTCTCCTCGGCATTGAATTTATTTCGGAAACTTGAAATTCACCACAATGGCAGGGACTCGTTACGTAAATTATATTGAAACGAGTCCACTGACAAGTTCGTCTTTACGCCTCCTATTTCATCTTCTTCTCCATCTTATTTTTATCTTTTTTGTACTAGTTTTCTTCTGACCTTACCAGGTCACACCTTCTGAAATTACCCAGATGTAGTAATCATCGTCAAAATCTTTACTCGTTTAATTTATACAAGACATATTCTTTTTTCCTCTCTTTATGAAAAAGAAAAAATTCTATGAACGGCTACTAACATAAGATGCGTTTACATTCGTGAACATTTCCTCGCGTCGTAAAATCGTTCATTTTTTATTATTTCCAAGATCAAATAGAATGAAACAGAGAGGGAGAGAGATAGAAATAGAGAGAAAAAGAGAGAGAGAGGGAGGGAAAGAGAGAGAGTAAAATAGTTTCACACCGTGAACCAAAGCAATCTGTTTATACGCTGGAATCTCGATTACTCGAATTCAGTTTAATCAAACATTCAATTATGCCAATTCAGTTTAATCGAATATTCGATCATAGCAATTGTATTGTTTCGTTGTTTAAGGTAAAACAAATACGCTTGTATTTTCCAATTTCATCTATAAATCAACATGCTTTGTATATACGAATTCCCATTATATTACAATTAACGATACCATCGAGATCATTCTTCACTAAATAATTTCTCAAATGTGATAAGAATATTTTATTAAGTTTATTTTTTTAATCTTTTGAATTTGTTTGACGAAACGCGAATTGAATTAAACTACAATTTTCGGATAACGAGCAACAACATCGTAAGGAAATGCAAAAGAAAAAATCCTATAATCTAACTAGTTTCAATTTGGTGCCATTTATTAAATCGATAGTGTCACACGTATGAGCTTCATCTCCATAGAAATCGAACCACCGTTCGAGAACGAGCTCGAGATACGTGACTGAAGTCGATTAGATTTTCTCTTCTCCTATGGTATTTTATTTATTTCTAAGAAAATATAAATTTTTACAAAAATATTATAATTTCATACCAACACGCGTGCGTAAGTGTCTTCATAATAATTACGATTAATGAATAACCAAATTAATTATAAATAATGAAAAACTTGATTCACTTGTTCTATTAAAAAAAAAAAATTTGTTTACATATTAAATTGAATAAAAAGTGTTTTATCTAATTTTCCCCAAGGATCATAAATTTATTTTTTGATTATGTCGCGTGTCAAGGCGTTGATTTACTCAACAAAATCTTTTTCTTTCTATTCTCAATCCCCTAACGTGTACTACTTTAAGATTAAATACCCAGTGCGTGACGACAGTCGCAAACCCCGTGATATTAATCGAGCTCAGTTATTAAGATTCTCACTCCCTATCTTCCATATTTAAAACCATAGGTTCCCCATTGAATAAGGGATCTTGATCAGTGAAACAAAAAAGAAATTTAATGGAAAAGGAAACTTGTTCGTTGTTGGCTAGTGATACGCTCGTGGATTAACCTTGACGAATTTGTCAAACGAGAATAATTACTTACTTTAATTAATGTACACGAGTAACACTAATTTTAAAGATAACGAAAGAGACTGAGTTTAATGATCCAACGATTTGTGAAAATATTATTAAAGATTTACAAGCTGCGTTGGATTCGAATGATTTCATCGATCACAGATTAACAATCTTTCGCGCAAATATTTTGTTGTTTATAAATTGTTGATAAAAATTAAAAGATTTTAATAAAATTAACAATTAATCTATACCTATTGAATTGTTGAATTTAATTAAAGTATACGATTTTTTTTTTGCAAAAACCAACAACAACAAAAATTTAAAGGAAAAGAAGAATATGAGAAGGGGAAGGTTGGAAAATGTTAGGACGATTGTTGAGTGCAAGAGTACTCGTGGCTTTTCGACTACAAGGGATGAATTTCGAGGGTGTGCCGGGAAAATCGTCTGTGCGACGACAATGTAGGTAGCCAACAAGTTGGTGCTGTTGAATCGATAGAGATGGGTGGTGGTGAGGTCCTGGGGTAGGCAGCTCCGAGCTTGTGCAGCTTTTCAAACCCTTCGCTTTTCATCTTTATCCCTTCTCGTCCTTCTTCAACCCCGAGACAACGTTGCAAACTCGACGTCAGCTCCTTTATTTTCCTCCTTCTTCCTTTATATTTTTTCTCATATTTTTTTCTTCTTCTGCTATATTTCTTATATCAATATGTTTCGTATTTTGCATTATACTTTTCCTTTCTAATTTTTTTTTTTTTTTAATAAATGATTCTTAAATTTGTAGTAAATTGGGATGCATGTAATACGAGAATGTATTATACGATTTTGTAAATGAAAGTTGACTGAAAATTAAAGTTTCGAATTTAAGAAGAAAATTATGCTTCGAATTGCTCGACCCATGAGAACTAAAGAATTTTTCTTTCAAATTATTTTTACAAAATATGTTACACACTTTTAGATATTTTTCAATCAATCAATCGAATCAATTTAAAAAATCTTCAATCAATTAAAAAATCATATTAAAGAATCAATTTAAAAAATCTTCAATCAATTAAAAAATCATATTAAAGAATCAATTTAAAAATAATATCTTTCCTCGTTACTATAAATTAATAATTTGAATTAAAACGAACATAGAAAATTTGTTAAATTTTATTCATAGAATATGAACAATACATTTTCTGTGTTACATCGAATGACCATTTATTTAATTAACAAATTTTTAAAGTTTACCATAATCGTAAAAATTAAGTTAAGTTCAATTTCTTTTTTCCTTTTCTTGATTTTATCTAGCTTTAACTTAACAACGTTCCTCCATCTATCTTTGTCTTTCTTTCACTTGTTCTCTCTTTGGTATAGGCGGAAATCTGACACGATGTGCCTCAAGCGAGTTTTCAGGAACGATTCGTAATTGAGTTCTTTTGAATTTGGACCGCCTTCGATGTCGGAAATACGTTTTCGTTTTCACTGCTAGGGAGGAAGAAACGGGAAATGAGAAGGATTTTGGCTCACAGTTGTGACAGTAGTAAGAGTAAAATTTTGCCCTAGGTAAAACTGGAAAATTATTATTGTTTCCCCTTTTCTCTTTTTCTCTCTCACATTCGAATATTTTTTATATTATTTTTCGTCTAATTAATTATTATAGATAAATTATTATTTTATTATAAATAAATAAATAATAAAATTGTAGATAAATCGTTAAACACGCGAGAAACTATTATTTATTTTTATTATTTATTATACTTTTTTATTTAACAATATAATTTATTTAATATATTTTTATTAATAAATGAAAAACGTGAAATAGTAAAAAAAAAAGAAGAGACGGAAAATGGGACTTATAAAATTTATATAAACTCTTAGGAAGAATCACGTAAAGTTACTGTATGTGTGTAAGTGTGTTTGTGTGTGTATTTTAAAGAAAAGAAAGCTCAAAGCTTTCTAGGTCTCCTCCTTTTATATAAGCCACAAGTCTTTTTCTCGTTGGACGAGCGTAAATCGTCCTTCCGATAAAACCCTCGCTGTCGTTTCTCGAACATCTCGGTAAACCCCGAGATCGAATCGAAGCTCTTTTTACAACCTGGTATAGTATGTTTCTTCGACCACAGCACCTTGGATCCTTCTGTGTGCCAATATTTTATTTGAATAATAATACATATAAAAGAAAATACGGCATAATGTGAATGATCAAATGAAATGTCGTTAAAATATTTTAAGTCTCATTTGACTTCTTTTCGTGATAATCAAAATAATAAATAAAAATAAAATGTTAGTATATACATTTATATTGGAATATATAATTAAATATATTTTTTTATTTATGATTTTATTAAATATGCATCTAAAATATAAAATAATTATATCTAAATAATTTCATCTAAAACAAAAAAGTTTTGATTAATTCGACATTTTAGAAAAAAGCGGTTTTGAATAAAAATAATTATCGTACCAATATAAACACGCAATTCTTCAAAATTTTCCCAAAAAATTATAAATGATATTTAAATGTCCTGATTTTTTTACTTTTCGGCTTAGTGTAATATTTTCTTTTAACTTTTTCTTTTATTTTCTTCTACAAAGATAATTCTTAACAAAAATTTCATTTCGAAGATAATAATCGGAATGTTCGGACAACTGTATCACCCTTGATTCTTTTCTTTTCCTACGAGTTTTCTTTTCGCGTGTAAGTTTTAATTGGATCGCGGTTAAAGTATGTTCAGAGCGACGCCCTTTTTCCTACTTTCTTTATTTCTTTCCTTCATTCTCAGAACAAAATGCCAATCTTGGGCCAGGTTGATTCGTTGTTGCTGCTCGTAGAAAGAAAAACAGATCGTATTATTGTTAAAGTGGTTCGAGTTGCTTGTAAGAACGATAAACGCGCGAGTATCTCGTTTATCGGTGGAAAGAAGACTTAACGAGCCCTCGTAAATCCTATTTCTTTTCTATCTGTCTTCTTCTCTCTTTCACTTCTTTTATTTTATTTCAATGAAACTCATTATGTGTTCAAATGTACATATGTACACAACTTATGTAAAAACAATAATTATTCGAAAATTAATTTTCTTTTTTCAATAAAAAATAATAAAATAATCTTTTGCGCGACTCTAGTAATCAAAGAGGTTTTTTTAAATGATCATGAACAGTCAAATTTTGCCCTCATTTCCTTCAATTGAACAATCTAATAATCTAATTTTTAAAACTAATTTGAATTCTGGATTTTTACTGAACACATGCTTTCCGTGAAAGGTGTGTAATATTAGAAAGTTATTAAAATAAATCTTATTAAAAGTTATTAAAAAAATAGTTATATATAGAAAGATATTAAATAAATCTTTTATTAAATATATATTTTACAATTAGATATTCGTTAAGAAAATATGGCAACTGACGAAAAGGAAATAGTAATCTATAAGTTTTCCTTTAAGGAACAAACGAATGAAGGTGGAATAACTAACGAAATGGATTATCCAAAGTATGACCTACATTTAGTTTGAATAATTTCCATTTGTTCTTTCAGTTATCGGGAAAAAGATATTATTATCTTCGAAAGTATTTCATCTAATTATTTCTTCTTCTTTCTTTCGTTTGTTAAATATTTTATCATTCACACTCTGTGCTTTTTAATCCTCTTTGTATTATAACGGTAATTTATTTTTAGGTCACACGAAATAAAAAATATTCTTTTAAAAATAGATAAATAAGAGTGTTCTCTCTATAAATTATTTAAATTATTTAAAATAAATTGTAACATTTGATAAGAATGTTCATCGATTAAAACTAAATTGTTTTCTTGTTAAAATTTTTATTAAAATATTGAACTCTTACGTTTTTCTCAAATACTAGGATGCATAAACTGCGATATCATAAAATTGTAGATCTTATAATAACTAACCTAGATAAAGATACTCTACCTCAAAGAGTAACTGAAGCTGAACGCACCACATGCATGTAATGCTTTCATTATTTCTTATCTTTATCTTTGCACTTTCAATATTCCAAAATTTATTTTTCATAAAAAAACATTTTTATCACATAAAATATGTAATAATCATTTACCCATATGATAAAACAACATCATTCACACAAATTATCTTCTAATATGATAAAATATTTATTCTAAAAAACAAAATTACCACAGTAAAAACTCGTTGAAGAATGTTAACAAATTTAATCTTCATTTTTTTTTTAACATTTTACTTTTAACAAAAGGGAACGATCAATAATAAGAAGAAGTATAAGAGAGAAAGAAAGTAGGAGAGAGAGAGAGATAAAGAGATAGAGAGAGTGAGAAAGAGATAGGGAAGATTAAGACACGATAGAAAAGGGATGAAAAGATGAGGGGTGGTGGTAGGAAAGAAAAGTGAGGGCGTGCCAAGCACTATGAAAGGGTGGTAAGCACGGGATGAAGTGGTCCGGAACAGAAGCTTTTCTACGGAGCTGTTGGGAATAGAAAAATACATTCCAACTTGGGAGGGGAGGGGCATGCAAAGGGGGAAGAATAAGGGTGGATCCAAAAAACATAATAGAGGTGGTAAAGCGTAAGAAGAAATTGTGAACGCGTTAAGGGAGAAATAACCGGGTTGAAAAAAGATGAGCGAGAAGGTTTTAACGTAGGTATACTTGGATGAGAAGGGACGTTGATACAAAAAAATTAAGGGTTAAAGCTCGGGAGCTTATGAAAGAATTTCGAAAGAATTCTCATATATATACACGTAATCGTACACATATACAGTTTTAGGAGTGTATATGAGATCTCGTAAAAGAGATACTATTTTTTGTATGTTTATTTGCTTCTACGTTATTCTCAGTTGCACGTTCAATATCGATGCAGGAAGAATGTATACAAAGGTTGTTGCGGAAATAAGGATACTTTTTCTTAAGGAAGAAAGATGAAAAAGAAGGAAACAAAGAGAAAGAGGAGAAAGAAGAATAAGAATAAGAAAAAGAAAAAGAAGAAGAAGAAGAAGAAGAAGAAGAAGAAGAAAGGAGTAGAAGAATGGTATCTACACCTGCGTTTTTCCTTGTTTGTTCTCACGAAGAGAAATAATAAAAAAAAGTGAATAGAGGAAGGACGATATTTTCCCTTTTTTCTTCTCTTTTTTTTTTCGAAAGACAAGATAAAGACGCAGAGGAGGAAAATTATAGAAAAAAAATGAGAGAATTTTGATATCTCGTTTCTTTTCCTCCTTGTTTTATTTCCTTCAAGGGAATAATGTTTTATCATAATTAAGCGAGAAATGTTATATATGATTGTATACTGGGTGTACTAATTGGAAATAACGAATCTTAATTATCCTACTCTACTTAAGTTAATTCTTTAATATGTCAATTTAAATCGGAAATTTAAGAGAAGTCCGAATAAATCAGAAGTTTGAAGATTTTAAAGAAACTACTTCTAAGTTTCTTCTTCAAAGTCCTTTGGAGATTCTTGATAATTCGTTTTAATGTTTTAATATCTTCTCTCTCTCTCTCTCTCTCTCTCTCGTTCTCTTTATTATCGTTCATATTAGTAGCACATACTTTAAGCTAATTTAGAATTTACGATATTACTGGTTGACATTAGATTGATAGCCGATTTGTTAATCTTTAAATAAAGATTGGCAATGAAACTTCCTATTATTTTTTATTATCTGTTCTCTTTTTTTCTTTTTCTTTTTCTTTTAAGAATTGTTAAATGAAAACATATTTTTCTACTGTACGTGTGTAAAAGATAGTAATAAAAAAAAATGCTGTAAAATTTCTGGAATATATTCCTCTTATTATGCAAGGTAAAGAACAAAAATTACATTATCATAAATTTCTTTCTAAATTCTAAGACTTTCTAGCATGACTTAATTATTTTTATGTTTTTTCTTTAGATTCTTAATTTTAAATTATCTTGTCTTTCCAATAAAAATATTACAAATTTTATCTAATATTTCTATTTTATCATTTTTTATGATCATTCATGCTTATGCAGAAAAATTGCAGATTTGTTTTCATCCATCCTATTACGTTTATAATAATTGATATCAATTTGATTCAACTTTTGTAAAAAAATTCAAAACATACGTCAAAAAGTTACCTCTTTACGGAGCCGCGTAGCATTTCTACAACATAACAATCAATCGTATTTAAAAATCTATCAAAAGTGGCTAGATGACTGTTAAGTAAACAAAAAATTATTAAATAAATATATATATTATATATATATTAATTATTATAAATACGTTATAATATATATATATATATATATATTTATTATAAAATTATATATTTATTATTTTTTAAAAATTACTTTTTCCTGCCATCTGTGGACTATTTGCTACATGTTACAAAAAACGAAATGGCAATTAATGTTTTTGCTCCGTAAAGGATTAAGACAAAATTAAACGGCGTTAAAACCACAAGCAATGATATTTCTTTCCTTTCTTTCTTTTTTCTTTATAATTCAGAAGGTTACGTTGCAAAATAAAAAAAATAAAAAAGGGGTTGATTTAAAGCCATCCGTCCGGTGATTACACGGTAGGCCTGAATATCCCAAGAAGGTCGCCAGAGAATCTTGCTATTTTTACGACAACGTGGTCATTCTGGCATCGTTATCTTCCGTCATGTGTTCCTATATTTAGTTTTCTCGCGTGTGCTAAAAGGAACGATAAATAAAAAAAATGGAAATATCTAACACATAAAAGCTTCGCCGTATTTTTATTTTTAATAATAATTAATAATAATTATAATATCCCATATTATTTAATAAACGTCTCTCTCTCTCTCTCTCTCTCTCTCTCTCTCTCTTTCTCTCTCTTTAATATTTATTTTTTACATAGCTGTTACTTCTTGTAGCGTTATGAAAGGTGTGGTACTTTTTTGATTAAGCTGTTAAGCCCTTACCAGGGAATGACCTAAAGAATTGTATGTAACTTGGCGAGTGGTGAGATTTGGATGTGAGTACTAGAGGGAAAGAGGGTATTGATTGGTATGGATTGTTGAGCCTCGAGCTTGGCAATGTGACTTTTCGCTGCTATACCCCATAGCGGTAATCCATAGGTCCAGATTGGTTTTATTATTGTTTTGTAGATTATTAGTTTGTTCTCTATGCTAAGTTTAGATTTTTTGCCAGTTAGTCAAGTCATTTGTCTCCTTTTTAAGCGAGTTTGTTCAATTTTGGCATTTATATGCTTTTTCTATGTTAGTTTGGAATCTAGATGTAGTCCAAAGTACTTGACCGTCGTTACTTGCGGAATTTCTGTATTATATAATTGTGGTTTCGGTATTTGGTTTTTCCAAAGTGTAAACGTGATATGTTTACAATTGGTAGAGTTTACCTTGATCTTCCTATTACGTAACCATTCTTCAAGAGAGTTGATTTGTTTTCAAAACGATTAAATTGCTTGCTGCGAGTCCTTATTTATGGTAAGCATTGCCGTGTCATCTGCAAATGTTAAGACTGTGCAATTTGCGTTTATTGGTATGTCTGCCGTATAGAGAGTGTAGAGAATTGGTCCGAGGATACTTCCCTGTGGAAACCCAGCTTTGATTAGTTTGATGTACGAATGAGTGTCTTTTATTTTTACGTAGAATGTTCTGTTAGAAAGGTAAGATTTTAGAAGTTTGTAATACGAGTGTGGAAAACGTTTATTGATTGTTTGTAATAATCCGTGATGCCGCACTTTATCTGAAGCTTTTTCTACATCTATGAAGACAGGGGAACAATACTCTTTATTTTCTAAAACTGTGATTATCGTATTAGTTAGTCTGTGTACTTGTTCAACGGTAGAGTTTTTGTTTCGGAATCCAAATTGATGGCCAGGAATAAGATTTTTGCCAGAAATTAGCCGTTTCATTCTTTTGTATATTATTTTTTCCAGCAGTTTAGATAGTAATCTGTCTGAGCGATATCGGTCTATAAGAATTTACATCATGCGGATCTTTATTAGGTTTAGGGAGCATTATAATTTCCGCGAGTTTCCAAGTAATTGGGAAGTGATGGACACATAATATTGCGTTAAATAATGTTGTAAACATCCTAATTGCTTTAGGTGGCAGTTCTTTTAGTATTCTACCATTTATTAGATCGTAACCTGGTGCCTTTCTTATTTTGATTTGTGATATTAGCATTCTAATTTTTTTGGCTGTTGTGCTATTAATGTTTTCATGAGATTGTGTTTTGTTTCCGAAGTCGTTTACGTTAGTGTCTAGGTATGTTTGAGTATTGAAGTTGTGTACTGTGAATATGTTTTCTAGGTTTGTTGCGAAAGTTTCTGCTTGTTTTTCTGTGCTTTTCGCCCATGAGCCGTCAAGATTTCGTATGGCTGGTATTGATTTTACTGGTCTTTTAAATCTTTGTGCGTAGCAGGTAAAAGAAAAAGAAAAATGCCGAGGACGTAACATAGGTAATAAAAAATTCAAATTTTTCATAAAACGTTTCCTTAATCGTCTCTACTGTCCTCTCTCTTTCTCTCTCTTTCTCTTTCCATTTTTATTTAGTACTTCAGAGAGAGAAAATTAAAAGATATTCTGAATGTTCTTCTTACCAACCCTTTGGGATGTCCTCCAGTTCGAAGGATGTAAAATAAAAGAACAAAAAAGAACAATGGCTAACACTCACACACACCCACACATATATATATATATATATAACACTTATGTACTAAAATATAGCTATTCAGTATGTATAAGACGATGGTAACCCTCCGGCGAATCTCGAACATTTCTATTTATGCGAGAATATACGTATAAGTATATATATATATATATATGTATGGCATACATATCAAATACGTACACACATATAAACGCATGCACATAAGGAATGTGTTCTAAGAGACATCTTGGCATCCTGTTACTAGTAAAAAGAGGACAACCTCCTAGCCATAGAGGGTGTGTCGCGGATGTTATGAAAAATATTTACAATCCATATGCTTCCTTTCTTTTCGGCACCCTGGAATATCTGACAACAGGAAATCCTTTATATCGGAAAAATGCATTTTTCGAAAGAATCCTTTTTAAAGCCTTTTCTAGGCATTTCAAAAGGCCAAACAATATACCTACGACAAAACTACCTAGACCCCACTCACACTCTTCTTTTACCTCTACTGTTACGTACTAGAAAAGGAATGGAGTTTTCGTGTCGTATTCACGTCTACACGTACTTATTTATTTACACGTAAATATAAAAATACCAAGGAAAAGTTGGAGGAAGGAAGGAAAAGGTCAAGATAGAATTATAAATAAAAAAAAAATAGAAAAGAAACGAACAAACAAAAATAGTCCAAAGGGTTTCAAGTACTAAAAATGTGCCATATATTTAACTATCTTTATTATACTTTCTTATCGCATATACAGTCTTCTTCTTATCTCACTTTAGCTTTTATTTTGTAAAATATCGTAACTAATCCACTGATATCGTCCGGCTTAAAGTGTACACCGCATAAACATTGTCCTACCCTCTTCCATTCTCTCTCTCTCTCTCTCTCTCTCTTTTCCTTACTCTCTCCTAATACCACGTCGTGTTTCTCGAGTATTCCGTTTTCTCTTTCTTCCTTTCTCTCTCTCTTGTATTTTTTCGCATTCTCTTTTCTCTTCCACCTTAACCTTTTTCAGTCTCCTTATTTTTCATTGGTTAAACGTGTGTACGTGAACCGAACTATTAACCATCTCCTGACTATCTAATAAATGTTCAAGTTTTTCTATAATCCTTACTACTTTCCCGACAAAGTATTAACAAAATAATATTGTATTTTTATTTTACAATTTATAACAAAAAAAAAGGTTTTTCTCTTTTATATTATATATAATCGTAAGAGAAATAATTAATTGTTTTTTGCGTATATTTGCGTGTATTTGTGTAAGTATAATTTTGATTATATATTTAATTGATTCTAAGAAAAATTGATTATAAATGTGACAAATCAATAAAAAAAATTTTAAATTGTTGTTATTATTATAATTGTGAATATTTCGTTAACGTACTGTATCGAATGATTTTTTATTATTATTAAAAAAGAAAAGAAAAATGATAATTTGTACAACTCTTAAAACAAGACCATTGAAAGGTTAACAAGAGCGTGAACATTTTTGTTTCAGGAACGTACTTCATTTTGTACGACTTCATCGATTTCTTTGACAAGGACACAGCAAGCTTTTTGGAGCGTGACAAATTTGTTGGCATTATCGATACTATCTTCAAGAACATGTCGCAGATCGAGCGTGACGCCATCAAATTTCAAGTAAGTGTCGTCTCGATGACTATCACTAGGAAACAAATTTTATTTTCCGATAAATACGATTTCGATAAAAATCATAAAGTAATTCAAATATTTAATTGAACGAATGAAATATATATAATAAATAAAAAAAAGGTCCAATGTAAATATGAATATATAAAGATCCAAAAAAAGGAGAGAATCTTTTAATTCTAATTATATACATATATATATTTTTTAATTTAAATTTAAAACATTTTTGGCATAAAAAAAAGAAAAAGAAAAGAAGAGAATGTTTTAATTCTAATTATATACATATATATATATATATATTTTTTTTTAAATTTAAATTCAAAACATTCTTGGCATAAAAAGATAAAAAAATAAAAGGAGAGAATGTTTTAATTCCAATTATATACATATATATGCATATATTTTTTTTCATTTATATTCGAAATATTTAGCATAGAAAATAAAATAAAAGATGGTCGGTTATAAAAAGTTAGAATGTTCTTTCTAGAGAATTGTTAATGTAATATCAATCAAAGATAAAATTCGTTTGTCCATTTGCGAGATTATCTTCTCCGTAGGAGTCGAGGAACAAATTCAACTTGTCTGTAAACTTGGATCAGTGTTCTTCCATGTGGACTAAAAAACGCCGCAAGCAGATCTCCTGTGAAGCGTTTCAAGTACTTACTTCAGTTTCCTCCTGTTACATATATATACATGCATACATACATAGAGATTCGTACATAGATCTCCTCCTTTAGTTCAGTAAAATTGGTTCGCGTTATATATTCTACAAAGAGAAAGCTTCAAACGCGAATTCAAGATTTAAGAGTTTAACCCCGAAAAGAAAAGAAAAAATTCATTTTCATTTTTTTTTTCATCCCTCGATATTCTCTTTCTACTCTTTTTTATTTTTTTTACATGCCTTATCTATCCATCTATCTATCTCAATCTCTTTTTTCTCTATCTAATCGATTTTCACTTGGTTTCACCAGCGAATAGAAGATTATTTTCGTCTTTATCCTTGAAAATTATTGATGTTCCATCGAAAGTTCAATAGGCTTACGATATATAAATACTAACGAAGTATTCAATGTTATTAAAAATGTATATATATTTATATAGTTACGTTCGTTATATATGTTATAAGTGTTTCATTTAATGAAGATATAACGAAGAAGATGAAGATGAAAGAGAAGTTAATTATAAATACATTTTATTATTAATAATTAATAATATCCTTGTAACAATTTGATCGTCTCTGCAATTAATTCTAGTCGTCTTATCTGATATAAATTTTAATAGGCAAGTGATATTCACATTTATCTTTAGATAGAGTATCTAAGTCCGAGAGACTTCACGCAGGGATGAGCGATCTCTGACAAAGCATCTTTTGACGTGATGTTCCACCGATCGGAAAGTAATTAACGGCAATCTGTAAGGATGGTGAGAACCTTTGAAGGGTGATATCGTTAAACTATATCAAACGATATTGATTTAACACCTTTTCAACAATTTATCTCTTTCTTTCTTCTTTTCTTTGAGAAAGAAAAAAAATAACCATAAAAATAAAACACACAATTTCTCTCAAGTGAAAAAATATCTTAAAATATATTTTTTAAAAATATTTAATTTCGCGTAAAAGTTTCGTTATATTAATTGATATGTAAATATAATAAAAATATTTAATATAATTCGTAACAAAACTTTCCTAACTTACAGTATTGTAATATATATTAAAAATAGTTTAGAAATAATATATAATATTTATAATATTATATAAGAAATTTTTTCCATACGTCTTATCATGATATAAAAAATAGTTATACTAACGAAATTAACAATAAGAAAATAAAGACGCAAACTACAAAATATCGCAACCCAGGAAAATTTTAGAGTATATATTTTTTTTGTATTCTTCGCTCGTTGTTTTATCATATCAGTCTTTCATTTATCACGATACAAGCAAAAAATAAATTAGCACGGATACGAGCTAAAGGAAGCGAAAAGTGGATTTAACCGGGGGGAAAAAAAGAAAACAAAAAAAAACAAAGAGAAAGAAAGAAAGAAAACATACGTGTGAACGTTCGATAAATAAACACAAGCAAGTGACACGATTCAAAGTTTCTGTTTTTTGGATTTGTTATTTTTTTTTTCATTCTTTATTTTTTTTTTACTGTCTATATCACTTTAATTATCTTTGTTCAATTGATGACCACGGGACAGAGCCATACGCGACAGCATATTCAGCAGGTATAAATTCTACTCGGATAATTGGATTTTCTGCATTGACGAGTAATCGAGCCTATTGTATGCTTGATTGCACGATGATGAGTAACATACGGTGACCTTATGACCTCGATTATCCGATAAGGAGATATACATTTCACGTTATAATAACCTTTTCTCGATAGCTCATCAATTCATTCCTCAAATGTCCTTTTCATTTATTTATTTCAACAATTAGATCGAATTATGAACAAACCTATTAACTTTTCAAATAAATTTATTTAAACCCGGTTTGCAATTTTTGTTTAAAAAAGAAATTACAAAATTTTTGGTTCCATTTTATAATTCAAATAATATTGACCCTTTGAACTGGATTTTTCTTTTCACAAGGTCATCAAGTGTCTACTTGTAATTGATTTTTAGATCAAATTGCAATTGAATTGTTTGCTAGTACTTTCTAATTTTTAATAAATTTTTCAAACACAGTAAGATAATAAATAAAAAAATAATTATTATAAATAATACAACTATATAAATTATTATTATTATTTTCATTTTGGATGACTTCAAAGGACTGATTATACTATTCGTTATTAAACAAGTCATTTAATAAAGGAATAAAAATATAACGAAAAATAAAATCTGTTCGGAGTATTCGATTAAAGTAAATCTACCTTTTTCTTTCTTTCTTTTTTCATTAAAATCTTTTAACTAAACTTACTCAATTTCAGATCACAACTGAAAGGTTGGTAACTTTATGCATAACTCGACCCAATTACACTGTTCTATTCGATTACTTATTTCGTTTCATTCATTCGTGCAATTTTTTTTATCCTTTTCGTTTTTCCTTTTTTCCTTTCTTGTTTGTTTTTTTTTGTCAGTCGATATCGCAGATAAATACACAATTCCAAGTCCGTTTCTTTTTTTCTCTTTTTTTCTTTTTTTTTCCTTTTTACATAAAACTCGGCACACGTTAATCCTACTACGAAAACACTATCGAATGTTGGACAGGAAAGTGTTTTTTGAAAAAACAACTTCGACCCTCGACAAAAAATAAAGAAAGAAAGAATTGCATGGAAAAAAAAAACAAAAAAATAAAAGTACACATAATCGATGTACGAGTTTGTACGTGTAGATTTATTTACAATCGATTAACTATCGGTTTTTAATCGAACATCGACTCATCGTACGCTGTATTATCTATATAGGCTTCGTGATCTATAATAATAAATAAAAAACATATATGTGTTTTTTTTATTAACGAAAATTCATCATAAATGTTCGTTAAGACAAGATTTTTGAGTGAATATTAATAAAATGATTATGTCGAGTTCTTTACCTCGTTCGATATTTTAAAACTCTTATAGTAATGTACTTGTTCAGTATCAATACATTTCTCATATAAGAATCCCCTCTCTTTCTTTAATAAGAATACATCATGCATGCATTTTCTTTCATTCGATACTTGATATCTTAAACAAAACATCTTTCCCGATATATTTTTGGCTTTCATCCTTTGTTTTGTCAGCGGTCGCTTACATCATACACTCTTTGTCATTCACTTCTTTTCTTTTCTTAAATACGTATTCAACTAGCGACCACACCCTCAAATATTCTCACACACACATATGTGTTCTTGTAACATACACTACTCACTTTTCTCATATAGTCTACACTAAGCACAGTCAATTGTCCATAAGCATTCATACAGTCCACACACATCAAGCAATTGTACCATAATCGCCAAGACTTAATAATAAGAAATCATTGTAGACTAAAGAACTGCCTTTAGTATCACTACAAAACCACCCACATCGTATTAATTTACTGTCGTTAGGATTCCGTACAAGATGAACGTATAATTCAACTTAAAAAATTTGTACGTTAGTCTGAAACGGATTCACGTTAGCATACATGCATTGCGCGCAAACAGTACTTTAAGACAACATTTTCGTGAATTTTAATAAAAATGATCGTGTTTAATCTTTTATCGTTGGATATTCTTAACGACATCTCAAAAATTAACGAGCCATACGTTTATCAAATTTTCAACAAGGGAAGAAGAAAAAAGAATTAAGTATAGATTCGAAAATACCGAAAGTTATCGATACTTGTAATAAATAATAACGCGGAGAAAATAAATAAAAGAAGGGAAGAAAGAAGGAACAATAGGAGAGAGAGAGAGAAAAGTGTGCACATAAATATTTACAAAAGGTCTTGAGTCCCTAACGTTTGTCGAATATTTCATAGCTTTTCCTTTTCTTCTAAAGGATCGATTCGTTTTTTCTACTTTTTCATTTGGTTTGTAACGAATGACGATAAATATTTAGAGAATTGCCATCAATCGAGAACCAACCCGATGTGGAACGCGTCCTCGAAACCTCGTCCAAGTCTACGTTCAATTTATCCGGCCTATTCTCTTATAACCCGGTCAAGTCGATTTATATGATATTTCAATGTTCTTCTCTCTTTTAATCATAAGAATATATATGATTGATTGAAAAGGAAAGGGGGTACAAACAGTGCTTTCTTCTGCTCGTGATATAACGCTTTGTTACGATGCTCTAACATCTTTTTTTTACAATATTTTTAACGTTTCAAAAATTTATAAGAAATATTTTAGAAAGAATAAATATAAATAAAGAAAAGAAATTTTTTTATTTTCTTTTTCATTTTTTTAATAATAGAAGAAAATACAATCAATTTTCAGCAAGAATTATAAGTAATTTATACTGACATTAACATGAATAACAAGAGACGTTATAACAAATGTAAACATACATAATTCTATTAGCATAATAAAATTATTAATTAGCCAAATAAGAAAGAAATGACAAAAATAATATATGTATTTAATTTTTTTACGAGCTCTATGATATAGGAAAAACTGTCTTCAATTTCGTTTCAATGATACTTGAATATAATTTTCTTTAATAAAAAGATTGACAAGAAGTGAGTTCTGGTACTTTTTCTTTTTACAAAAAAGGTACTAAATTTTGTTTATAGCAAAGTGGTACAATTAAATTTCTATAATGTGTTGGTTATGTGGCAACAGATTTTTCACCTACTTACATAAATTTGTTTTCTCTTCAGAAATAAAATAATACAATTGATTGTAAGAATTTACAAAATATTTATTTAAAATACAAAATGAACATTGAATTAACATTTTATCTATCATTAAGAAAATCCTAATTAATTTATTTGAATATCTGTTTAGTTAAATTGTATCAAAAATTTGCTCATTATTTAGAATAATCAACAAAATTTGAAATTATTTTTCTCAAAAGATTTGAAATTGCATTTGTACCCTTTTCCTTTTCAGTCACACATATAATTCTCCATGTTCTATAATGTTCAACCTACAGAGATTAATTAATATCATTACTTTTGCGTTTTTTCTTATTCATTTAGCCTCATTTTTATCCATTTTTACTTTACTCTCATCAATGAATGACAAAAAATCATTAAACCACCAGGATATTTTTCACATGCATTTTTCACAGTTCATAATTATTATCATTTAATCTTATATTCGAAAAATTGTGCATAGAGACCATGATTTCTATTATAATTTATTTATTTTTTAACGTTCTACACGTCTGATTAATTTTCACTCAAAACTTTCACGTACTAGAATTATCCTGAGTCTATAATCTAACAGAATTTGTTTTACAGTGAATATAATTATTTATTGAACTATAATGGTAACGTATTGAAAAATAGAAAATAAAAAATAAAATAGAGAATATAAGAAATATACGAAATAAAAGCACGATCTATAGTATTGATTTCAATGTTCTCATAATTACATATCTAACAATTCTTTCAATTAGCTTAACCTCTCCTTACCCTTTTTTCCTCACCCATCATTTTTCTTAACTTTTGATCAGACGTGTTTAGACGTGTTCCTGTTTTACGAATTATATATTCTTCTGACTTTTATTTATCTTCTTATTTACATTACGTGCAATTTTTGATATCCTCTTTTTAACGATGCTTTAAAAGATAATATTTCAATAATAATTAATCGCATTAAATGCATTTTGGTTTATATATGATGCTAATATATACACGATGAACGTATGTTATGTATATCACTCGCCAGTAGTACACACACTCGCGCACATATGCATATAATTTGTATAATACAACATAACACACACACGTATACTCGAAATAAATTTGATACTTATCTAATTTCGTTTATACATCTCTCAATGTTTGAAGAAGACTGATAATAAGTATAAAAACAGCTACGCAGTACAGTACGCAGTACTCAATGGACACCGAATCACCTTCCGAATGAACACGGAGTTCAAGTATTAACAATTTCGACAAAGAGATTCTTAATAGAATAAAAAGGACAACATTGCTACCTAAACATATGCGTTGAATATATATAAAACAAAACATTAAGCAACCGAGAAACTATTCTTTTGATTAGATTAACCTTTTCTCTCCCTTCCCTTCTCCATTGTCATTTTTTTAAGCTTTCGACCAGACATGTTATTCTTTTACGTATTATACATTTTTCCTACATTATTTATCTTCTCGTTTACATTACATACAATGTTTTGTATCCTCTTTTTTAACAATGTTCTAATTAATAATATTTCAATAATTACTCGTCGGCATGGTAGATTTTACTAACGCCATGTGGGTGGATTTATTTTTAATGTTATTGTTATTTTAAAAAATGTGAAAAATGTTATTAGTATTCTTTAGGGTTTCTAGAACATTATCTAATAGGTTAGTTTGTTACTTATAACTTTAATTTAAAAATAAAAATAATTATTCTCTCAAACATGGCAGGAGTTAATGTATATGTAATAGATGTATTTTGTCTTATATACGATGCTAATATATATCTTCTTCTTCCTCTTTTTGTTAGGACATTGTCGTCCTATTATAATAGATTTTTTTATTGCTATATTTCTAGGAGCGATTTATTGTTTTTACAGAGGATAGGTTGCTAGCCTTACCCCTCGAACCCTCTCCTTTTTATATGGGCTTGGGACCAGCTCTAGATGTTAACTAGGCGGAGATCTTGCCGTCAACGGCACATCGTTTTTCTCAAGCGGTTCACACCCATCCAAGTACTAATCGTACTCTGGGCTGCTTGACTTAAATGATCGAACAGAAACTAAACTAATGCTGTCACCTCGCCGTGGTTATCGTGAAAGACTGAAATTGGAGAATGTCAATATTCGCGTGATTACAATTGCTTAATATATGTCCGAAATATTAATGTATAAGAATAAACCCAAATATTCGGTTTTTCACCGACGATGTCAATCTTGACATTCTCCAATTTCGGTCTTCCACGGTTAACATATGCACTTACACACATATATCATTCTCCAGTAGTATTCATACTCGCGTACATATGCATATAATTTGCATTAAAAAAAATACGCACACGTATACGAGAAATAAATTTGATACTTTTCTAATATTGTTTTTACATTCCGAAGAAGATCTGATGTGAGCACGAAAACAACTACACAGTATACTAGACAGATACCGAACCACATTTTTACTGACAACAGTAATAATAATAATCGAGGTAAACCAATCAAAATTAAGCACATGTATGTATACCGAATGTACTATTTCGTAATTTAAGAAGAACTACTTTTGTTCGTAAGATTAAGTTAACTTTTCCTGTTCCAGCATACGAGAACAATTATATCTCACAATTATATACTATTCCATAATACATACATTTATATCTTTCGTTTATCAGTACCTACACGAATTCCAACATAAAATATAAATTTTCTACATCAAATAAATGAATTTATTAGTATTAAATAATAGAAAATAAATAATCATATATTATAATTTATTTTATTTTAATAATTAAATAAAGAGTTTATACTATATAAATTATGTTTATTTCTTTTTGATGATACTTAAAATTATTTTTTAAAAGAAAATAATGTGTACATTCCTGTTATAAACAAGAACATAGCTTGATAAATAAATATTAGTTCAATGTCTATCTAATTTCACGCGTCTCTCTTCATCTATCTTTCATTTCATTCGTACCTAATATTATCTATACATATATACACAGTGTATATACATATTTAAATATATATTATATATTATATTATCATGACGGATTCTCAAAGTAATCAAAATGTATGCCACTTTATTAAATGAGATTGCACAGAAGAATCTTGTGTTTTAGTATTTTTACTTTTAACGAACAACTTCTTTGATTTTTGTTTCTTATCTTCATTTCTTTTTCTTTTCTCTTACTTGCCCTTAGCTTTTTTCTTCGTCCATGAAATTAAAAGAGAAAAAAATAAAAGAGAGAGAGAGAGAGAGAGAAGAAAGAGTAGAAAGAAAAAGAGAAAAAAAATGAAAGAAAAAGAAAAAAACGGAAGAGGAGAGGAGGAAGATGGAGAGAAATTTCCTCTACAGGTGACACGAATCCAACCTTCCTTCTCGTTCGTGATAAAAAGTGAGAACTCTGAAAATTGATTTCCGAGCAGGTGGTCGTATTTACATAGGAACCCAGAGTCGCGAGCTTCGCACCAAACGGAAGTCAACTTGCAAAAGGTCTCTTTTTCCTTTAACCACCCTCTTTCACGGCCCTGTCTCCTCCTCCTCCTCCTTCTCTTTTACCACCCTTTGACGCACATAGAATCCAATGGTACCATCATAATATCACGTATATAGAGCATGTATTCGTGTACATACTTACTTATCCATGGTTTGTACGTATTTTCTCGAGGAAATGCAAGAACTTTCGTGTATCCACGATTTACCCTCTCATTTTATTCGATTTTTACTCATACTTTTTGCCACGCGAAAATCGACTTATACATTCGTTCAACTACTACGACCTTGTCTATTTTTTTCTTGTCTTGTTTTTTATTTTTATTTCTGAGAGGCAAGTTTAAGCGTAGGGTACACTCGTTGCATCGATATTCACATTCCTGTTGAAATTTTTCTTTCAGGAAAATTGATTTCTTTTTCTATGTTACTACAACAAATATATTATGATTATTATTTTATTCAAAATCTATCTCATACTTTTGCTATCATCATTTCGAGAATGTGAAAAAATATTGTTTTATTTCATGAATCGAATTAAATAAATACATCATTTATATTATTTATTTCAATCATAATAACTTGCATAATTAAAAATATGTAAGTAACATAATGAGACTAAATAGGAGCATATATTATAAATAAAATAAACAAAAAAAGTATCTCCTCTCAATGTGATTAAAATACAAATCTAATTTATTTATAAACAAAAAATGGTAAGATATTAATTTAAAATCATCTTCCGTGTTTTTTGGATAAATTTAATGATAATTATTATGATCAAACGTAGAGAGAGATTATGCTCGTGTTCGAGTACAATAGATCGAAAGAAACAAGGAAAAGAAAGGAAGATAAAAGGAAAAAAGAGATAGAGAGAGAGGGAGAGAGAGAGGGGACAAAAAGGAAAATTTTGTCGCGTGAAGGGTTAAACGAGCTCGAAGATTTGGCAAAGGCCTGGATACGTTCTTGTTCGTTTTTAGCGTTAGAACGCGATAAAAAAAAAGAAAAAAGGGAATGCAGAAAAGATAGAAAAAAAGGAAGGAAAAAGTAAGTAACGAGTATGCTTCGTCACGCCTTTACTCGTTGCTTCCATAATTAAAAGGAAGAAGCACGAGCTTGCAGGGTTCGCGCTAAAGCTTGCTAAAGCCGCAGGCTTCGTATTAAATCGAACAAGAGGACGTCCTTTTTACCCTGCCATTTTCTTTCTCTCTCTCTTTCCTTCTTTCATGCAAAGAGACAAAGAGATTCATCGCGTGGAATCGTCGTTGCATCATCTAATCGCTCTGTATACCTTACTTTAGTTACTTTTTTTTTCTTTGTTTTCTAACGATCAGTCAAAAACAAAATCTAACTTTGCTTGTTAAAACTCGAATTTTTCATTAAGAAATTTTTCCTATTTCGAGTTTTGTTATTTTCTGAAAATCTTTGTTGTCATTTTTGTTAAAAAATTTAATAATAGAGTACTTTAATGTTTGTTGTATGTATGTTTAATTTTTTTTTTTTTATTTATATTACGCGAGAATTTTACTATGAGTTAACGTAGAATAATTTATATATTATGTGTGTATATATGATTTTTACTAGAAAGATTTTGTTGCGGTATTTTAATTTTTGTAGTATGTATTATTTATTTTTTCTTTTTTATTTCTATGCTATAAGAATTTAGTTATTTCTTCATTTTAATGATTCTATTATTCTATACTCATTATATATATATATCACTGGTAAAACTAATAATTCAAATAAATATACTTTTTATTAAATTGAATTTTTATCGTATTTAAAAACAAACTGAAAATATAGTAAAATCATGAAAGAAGCAACATGGAAAGAGTATAACTGAAACGAAGTAATTAAAAAATTTAATTAAAATAATATTATATCAGTTTTGTTTGTATCGAATTGATCGAGTTTACCTATCGCGAATCGTCCTATCACTGACACAGATTTTACGTAAGACATAAATGACGTAAACGCTGTTTTCGCTTTTATGTTAGTTATACTGGATGAGTATCGATTCTCATGGGATAGACCGTGAATTTTAAAAAGCTGCTCGATGCTGCGAAGGAAGAAAAACGAATGACACAATGAGAAAAAAAGACAATGAAAAAAAAATTAAAAAAAAAAATCAACAAGAGAGAAAGAGAGAGGGAACAAAAAGCCTTGTACGCGACAAAGTCGTTTTTTCAAATTTTTCCGAGCAGATTTAAGGGTCTCGCACTTATCGAGACGTTTCGTGTAACCACGTAGCTTGATTTAAGGTCTCGATAACCGAGTACCATTAATATCCACTAACACGTGAGACTCTCTCTCTCTTTCCCTCTCTTTCTCACGACACACATAAACACACTTAGAACACACATATAAATGCATAGATTCGTGTACATATAACACTCGGTTACGGCTGAGTAAAGCACTGAGATAAACTTTTTCCTACCCACTGATGATAATAATTTAAAGTTATTTGAAACCGATGGTGACAAAGTTACGTTCAGAATCGAACACTATCGTTTCTTATCGAATACTACCGTTACTATTATAAAAAAAACCCTTACATATCTTTTCGAATAGCTTTTTGGTTTTACATTTTTTCTTTATCTTTTAATAATCGTTGCTCGAATTATTCGAAAAGAATAGTAGATCGTTCGTATCATTTCATGCTTGTTTTAATAAAATTTCATGTGCAATGAAAGAGATACAAGATATTTGTTAAAGAAGCTACATTTTGTAAACGGAGATCTATTGAAATTTTTTAATTGTTTATATCAATGATATTTAGTTTATTCAGTATATTTTATAAAAATTATGTTGAATGAACGAATTTTATATATAATTTAAATCGAATGAATATATTACGAATTTTTATAATTGAAATGATTCAATTTTATTTAAATATGTGGCCACTTTTGACCCCGACCCCTTTCGATTTGGCTAAAACTTTTTTATCATTTTATCATTTTCCTTGAAAACCTTTCTGAGAATTTTTTCAAATTTTTTTACCCAACCCAAAAAAAGTTAAAAATTACCTTTTAATTTTACCTTAATTACCTATTTAATTTTACCTTAAAATTACCTTTAATTACCTATTAAAATTAAAAGTTAAAAATTTGAAAAATTTGAGGTTTTTTCCCAAAAAAAAAACAAAATCTCTTAAAGAATTTGACTTCAAATTTTTGTTTAATATTTTTTCCCAAAAAGTACATTTAAAACAAAAAATTAAAAAAACAAAACGTCTCGATAAGTCCACTTTTAACAAAGCTACGGTTATTTGAAAAAAAGCTATTTTTTTTTTTAAATTCTTACCTTTTTTTGGATTGGGTAAAAAAATTTGAAAAAATTCTCAGAGAGGTTTTCATTGGGGTAGAAAATGATAAAAAAGTTTCAGCCAAATCGAAAGGGGTCGAGATAAAAAATGGTCGATTTGGCGTGAATGCCCCGTATACTTCTCATGATATTGAATTGAATTAAAAAGTTGTTAATTTACAGTTAATTAAATTACAAAAACTTCGACCGAGACTTTTCAAGAAAAGAAAACATTATTTCTAATAAAAAGAAAAAAATGTCTGAATCATAGAAGTGAATATTAAAAAAAAAAAAATAAGAAAGAAATATTTAGTACAACTTTTCATTTTTCTCATGGGAATGTAGTATAGTTTCGTTAACTCATGATATTACTTCTCGAATACTTTTATCATATTTGTCGTCCGATCAAGTTTAAGAATCTAGAAAAGTAAGAAAGAGAAGGGAAAATGAGAGAGAAATAGTGAACTAAGAATTTTTCCGTGAAGAGCAATTTCAACGACACCGCGGGTAGTCTCCCGTTCTATATACGGGAGAAACAATTTTTCCCTCAACATGAAAGTCTTTCTCGTAAGAAAGAAAAAAAGAGAAAGACCTTATAACCATCCCCGTAGCCACAATGGCACTTGGTATCAACGTGTCAAAGGGTTAACTATCAGTTTTATCAGAATTTGAAAAAAAATATAAAAAAGAAATAGCATGTTAGTTTTTTTTTTTATTTTTGTATTTTAGTTTTAAATGACTGACACGTGATATTTGTATTTTTTGTCTAAAATTTCCATATTGCATTTTTATTTATTTAGTATATATGTTACCGTCAAAGCCGGAAATCCGCCATTCCAAGACACTGTCAACAATGAAAAGCGCCTTTCGACAAAGTCGGAAAAAGAAGAATTCTTACAGCTTTATTTAAGCATTGAACATAATACTTTAATATCATATAAAATATCAAATTACAATTTAAGAAAAAAATATTGATATTAAAAAAAAATTTATTACAACAACCCATACCCCGCTCCCACACGCATATATAAATGCAAACATGGTGGGGGTTGTTGATACTGTGCGTGTTGTTATACTATTAGGCCAATCAAAAAGGGCCAAACTTCTATTTTTCTAGTTATAGTCTCGCAAATTTGATCTAAGGGTAAAACGCTGAATTGAATGGTGCTAATTTTATTGCAATCTGATTCCGACGTCTTGAGAAAAAGGGTAAAAAAAGGGAGAAAAAATGGCTTTATCTTAGAATCTAGGCATTTAATCGAAAAAAGTTTCAAACAAAAGTTGTAGAGAATTGAAAATACATAAAAAATGTTCTAAGGTTTATCTTCGTATCTACAAAAATAAGCGAGAAATATTGGAAAAAAATAATAGAGGGGGGAAGCAAGTCCCACCTCTCGGTCGGTTTTTACACGCGAGCGAGCTAGTATGCGTGCGAGCGTCCGTGTGTACTAATCCACAAACGAAGGATTTTCGACAATCTTTGAGCCTCTCGGTCTTGAATGAAAGTGCGAGTGAGAGAAGAAACCAATATTTCTCTCTTTCTATTTTTTCATTCGGTAGCGAGAATTTTTCGTCTTGGCCATCGAGTGTCGTGCGTTCTGTATATCTATATATGTAAGATTTACGTATAGAGAGAGATATATTTATAATGGTAACAGTAAAGTAGTATTTATTAATAAACACTAATAAGGTATAATGTTTGTAAGTAATGAAATAGTAAATATCTATAATCTAAAACCAATGACCTAACGCTACGATATATTAACAATAAGTGTAACTCTCTAAGTCCAAAAACAACCGCAAGGAACACCCGAACCCGACTCGTCGTCGCCTATCGTAATCCTTCGCCGTTCCCCGTTGTCTTCCGTACTCTCCGTTACACTTATCACTCGTCAATTATTACCGAACTCACAGAAAAACGCCCAGAACGCAAACGCCAGTCCTTTCCGTCGCCTACTTATACCCTACATCCCCTCCATCGTCTTCCGTTGTTTCTCGTCATTCCCCTGGAAACTTCCTGATCATTCCAAACCACGCACAAAGGCTTTTCCGGTATTCCATATTATCGAGAACGTACGGGAGACTTCGATGTAGCTTCACAAAGGCGACAAGTCCAGACGGTGTAACCTTATACCTAAAAACTAATGTTCTTATCTACTATATTCTTATCTAACGCTCTTTCTTTATCCTCGACCGGATGCATTCTTTCATTTCTTTCAATCACTCTTCTCACACTCATTCAATTACACATTCATATCTATACTTCTTAACGATTGAAAACCCCACATATATATCGGCGTAAAGCGCGGCGTTTTTAAATCAAATCTTGATGCTTATGGCACGCCGTTTCTTTATTTATTGTTAAAAATAGTGAACCTTGAATAAAAGGAAAACAATAATTCATTTTAACAAAAACTATTATTATTTAGTCGAGAGTAAAAATAATGAATTAATTTTGTGTCTCGACACATAAAATTAATTAGTATAATTAATTTATATTAATTTTTTGTCTCACAAAAATTTATTTGTATATCAAATTGAATACGTATTCTCTTTAAAACGAAATTTAAACTTTAAATATTTTACCTATTTAATTAAGTATTTTATAAAATTTTAAATTACTGATTTTTTGTCTCGTAAAAATTTATTAGTGTATCAAATTGAATACATATTTGAAAAAGAAAAATTTTATATCTGTACATAAAATTAATTCAAGATATATAGGAAAGAATATTCTAAAAACATGGAATTTATTTTTTGGCTAGACATATATAATTTTAATTCATTTTTATTATTTTATAAGAAAACAGTAATGCATTCTTATTCATCTTCAAAGTCTTAAGAATTGTACGAAAAAAGTCGAATACTCGTCAAGTGGTGCGCTAGCATAAGTTGTATCGTCTTGGATTCTCGTGCCAGTTATTAATGTTCGATTCTTCGTGGTGGAATTATTTTTTTTATATTCTCGTAATCGAAAGAAAAAATATAAAAAGAGAAATATCAGTTTATTGTCTCACTCGCACTCGTATACAGAACGCTCAACAATCGATGGCCAAGACAATAATACTCGTTTTATTGCCTAAACAAATAGAAAGGGAGAAATATCGGTTTGTTCTCTCACTCGCACTTTCATTCAAGACCGAGAGTCCCGAAGATTGCCGAAGATCCTTCGTTTGTGGTTAGTACCACGGACGCTCGCACGCACACTAGCCCGCTCGCGTGTAAAAACCGACGGAGAGGCGGGACTTGTCCCCACTCATACAATCATGTTTTACCATCTTTTATCCAATATTTCTCGTTTTTTTGCAAATACGAAGATAAATCTTAGAACATTTTTTATGTATTTTTCAATTTTCTACAACTTTTGTTTGAAACTTTTTTCAATTAAATGCCTAGATTCTAAGATAAAGCCACTTTTACCCTTTTTTACCCTTTTTCTCAAAAAACGGCCCATCTGATTGCAAAAGAAAATTAGCACCATTTTATTCAGCATCGTCGAATTATTCTTGGATCAAATTTGAGAACTTCCTGATGAAAGTGTCCAGTTTGCCTCTTTTTGACTGGCCTAATAACATCTAGAGTGTTCTATTACTTTCGATAAGGATATTCGAGAGGTTTTGTTGCGACGAAATATTAGACGTCAAACTCTTTCAAGTGGCGTCGCATAACAAAACAAGCACATGCATATCCGTCTAGAAAAACGATTTCTTTCATCCTACAAATATGTAATCGAAAAATGAAAATTTTTGAACAGATGAGTAAAAGAGAGAAAGAGAGGTGTAAATAATTCGAATAAAATAAAAAATGTTTATTCCGATAAATGTTTACGATGACGTGCCGAGTTGTTCGGATTGAAAATGACTAGCGGATCGCAAAAGAGGAAGCCAAATGAAAAATGCCTGAGGCATGAATCGTAACGATGCAACGTAGTGTTTCACATGAGCAAACTCGAAAAACGAAAATTACATCGGCGGCACGGAGAATATGTCACGGGACTTATATTTTGCGACTCGTTCGACTTTCAAATCCTTTATATATACTTACTATATATTATTGTACATATATGTATAATATAAAATATAAAAAATAAAATATATACAGAGAGTGAGATAAAAGTTGCTTTCCTTGTAGTATTCGTTGATGTAAATAATTTGTTCGTGCAATGATAATATGCAGTTAGTTTAACTGCACAAATAGCTATACAAACAGCTAATATAATGTTTTAGTTTAACTTTTTATGAGGACAGTTATTTTTATCTTACCGTATATATAACGCATATGTGTAGATATTATGGAAGTACAGTGAGAGATTTTATATTTTATTTATTGTAGCTTGAGATATAAGTTCGAATATACGATGTTCATGTCCATATATGTGCGTGTATATGTATACATCCATATATGTGTTTGTGTGTAGGATTAACATATATAGAATTTTTCCCATTTTCCTATGAATTTTTTCCTAAAGTGTTGGCGAACAACCCGACGTCAAAATTCCAATAATAGCTGTTAGCGATGGGTCTAAAGGAAAATAGCTCGAGGGTTTGAACTATTGAGAATATTTATATTTAATATTAGTAAGTAAACAGTGCTACGGATTTTCATCTAACATGCAATTTCAAATAAACTGATTTTATTCCTGTAATATAATGTCGTTCGAGTTAGCAGATTATCGTTTATGCATCTTTTATGGTTAAAAATTGACATTCTTCTTGCCCTACTTTTAAAAACTTCGATACCAAGATTATCCATATTCGTTGAACGTTAAACTGGATTTAATCTCCTCTGGGGATGCATTTTTTTTATTTTTGTTATAACATACAAATTTGTTTCTTTTATTTATGAACAATATAAAAGAAAATATAATAGAGAAGAGTTCACAAATGTGAGAACAGTTTTTCTAAATAATCTAAAATAAAATATACACAAACTGTATAGCAAATGAAATAAAAATAATATTCGAATAATAGTAGGAAGGAAAAAAAACAAACAAAAAATAAAATTTCTAATTGAAATGATTTAAATACGATTTACTTTTTAAAACAAAAAGATTTACCGTAAGAAGAATAATGAATAAATTTTCAATAAAAATATGATACCCCTTTCTTAATTATTTTTTTCTATCTATAGAAAGATTTTAAGGATGAGATAAAAGAAACGATTAATTATCAGTGATGCAATTCAGTGAACTATAGATGAAAGAAGGATTTAACTAAAAAACAAGGATGGAGGATTGTACACGGTCTATTTCGAATGCACGTAGAGATCAGCTGTGGTAGATTATCCTAGGATTAGAATGAACGATTCATCACTGCCAAGTATCTTGAAAGCTTGAATAAAACCAATAGCTATCTTCTTTCTCTCTCTCTCTCTCTTCCCCCTCTCCCTCTCTCTTTCTATTTCATACGTTCATTACCTTTTCCATTTCACTGCGTTGACCAGCGGGTTAAAGTACCATCATTTATGGTTCACTAATCTGACCTTCCAACCCAACAGATCAAACACGCTACAAATCTTTCTCTTCCTTCCCTTTTTTCTTTCCTCTTTCTTTCTATAATATTTTCTTTTCTTTCTTTTTGTCTCCTTTTATCTCTATGTTACTCATTGTGTTTGGTAAAAGAGCTTACCAAATTTTTCTTTCATAAGAACGTATACATATATACATTCACACATATATGCATTCACTTATGTATATGTAAATGCTTTTATGCAGTTTTTGATAAGGGTCATCCTTTGGATCGATTGCTAAAAAAAATTGACCTTCCTCTTGGTGATAGCATCCATTGTAAGAATACACATATATTATATCTCGTCTAACACGTTACACGTATAGCACCACATAGTTTAATAAAGAATCTTCCGTTTTAAGGAAGATCAGCATCTGAGAAGAGAGAGAGATCCGAACGGTTATAAAAAAGTAAAAAATTATATATTATCGATCTATCATTCTTTCTGACCGAGAGGCTTCCACGTGACGTTTACGCTTATAAAAATGGTTATAATATATATAAAATATATACGTGTGTGTGTTTTGTAAAATTTTATGTGTGCATTAACCAAATAAATAAATTTTTTATAACACACATATTATATATATTATTTATTATATTTCTTAATGAAGTAATTAAATATAAATTTTTTATAGAGATATATATTTATTTTTAAATATATATTTTTTATCATAATTTTATTAAATTTTATTATTATTACTATTATTATTATTATTATTATTATTATTATTATTATTATTATTATTATTATTATTATTTATATTTATATATCGAAACAAAATTTAAGAATTAAGACTAATAAAAATAATAGAAAAATAATTGAAAAAATGCTTTAGTATTGTTCATTAACTTTTTTGTGAGATTGCAGTCTTATCATAAATTGAGATCTTTGTCCTTGAAAGTAACAGGATATTTCTGTAGGTATGTTACGAACGCGAGAAAACTATTTCCTTAATGTTTTTCTTTTCTTTTTTTTTCTTAGTATTTTTGTAAGAGGAAGGATAGAAACAGGTTCCCTGAACTAAATTGCGGAACGTCCTCGGCGAAGAATGGACAAATCTCACGAAGGTTTGAAACAATACAATGGAAAAGTTCCGTTTAATAATACCTTCATCCTTTTCTATTCTTATATACATCCGTTTTTTTTTCTTACTCGTGCAATCACGATTTTATTTTTTTATTTAAACGTTAGAGAAAAGGACAATTTTATATTCGCGAATCAAATGAGATAGTCCAACTTCAAGAATTTTTATTATTTTTCATCATTCACTCTCCATAAAAAAGAAGAAAAAAAACATAGTTTTATACAATACAAAATACTTGTAATTTTTTATTTCTAAAAATAAAAATCTGTTTTTTCAAAAATACTAATTGATTAAATATACTTGTCCGTTTACTGATTCGTGCAATTAGGTTTTTCATTTAAATTTAGCGAAAAAAAAGACGAACTTTCTATTCGTGGATCGAGTAGAATAGTTTGGTTGGCTCATTTTGAGAATTGAAATCCTTTTTCTATCCTTCTTTCTTTTTCTAAATAATAAAAGAATAAGATACTCTCTCGTACTTTTCTTATTTTTTTTTTTTTCTAAACAATGCTCAACGGCAAGATATTATTATTCATAACAAATCCTCCGAGAAAAGATCTACCAAAATCCTTTTCACATAATGGTATTAGAAAAGAATTTAAAATAAATAGACTCTAGTATTTCAAATACGTTTTAAAGAAGGCTCTCCAAACGAAGTAGGAATAAGAATAAGAATTCAATCAATGCACATATTTGATTTCTTTTCAACTCGTACTAAAAGAAAGAAAGAAAATAACAAAAAAAAAAGAAATAGAAAAAAGAACGAAAGAGAGAGAGAGAGAGAGAGAGAGAGAATTGGTGCAGTAAAGTTAAAAAGCTTCCTTTTGAAAAAGTCTTATTAATGCGATTCCTTATCAACTGATAAAAGGCAGCTTGGCTTTATCTTTTATCGTGTATCGCCATTTTCTTTCTCAAAGCATAGAATTTTCCATGCAATTTCTTCTTCTTCTTCCTCATCTTTCTTTTATTTCTTGTCCTAAATTCAACGTAAAGTAGAACGAACTATCTTTAGCAATCTCCTATACACTGACACATACACACTCTAAATAAAATACACATACATAGAATATTTGTGTGTGTGTGTGTGGACATAAAATCCAGATAGCATAGAATGTAAATGATAAAAAAAGAAAATAAATAAATAGATGATTATAATTGTAATTACAATATTGATACATACAGATAGACGTCTACTCGCATAATCTAAATAAGTAACTGCTATACGTGAAATTTTCGACGATTTATCAGTGGTAATTAATCTAGTAATTAATTCAACGCCGATCAAGGCATCTTCGGACTGTTTCT
Organism: Polistes fuscatus; assembly: GCF_010416935.1. Taxonomy (NCBI): domain Eukaryota; kingdom Metazoa; phylum Arthropoda; class Insecta; order Hymenoptera; family Vespidae; genus Polistes; species Polistes fuscatus. The sequence goes on along the minus strand of NW_025113107.1, from coordinate 2,664,830 downwards.
TGGCAAATTGATAGATAAGACGGATAATGGCGATAACGGATACAAGATAACCTAGCAGAAGCCTGGAAATGGCTTGCTTGATTAACGATACTCCATGTAAATGCAATTTTCTTAATTCTTGTTATTCCCTATTAACGAAGATTAAATGACAGATCAAAAGTAAGGAAAAGAGAGAAAAAAAGAAAGAGAACGATACAAAGTGAAAGAGAGTGAAAGAGAGTGAAAGAGAGCGGAATACAAAGTAAAAGAGAGAGAGAGAGATAGAGAGAGAGAGAACAATACAAAATGAAAGAGAATGAAAGAGAGAGAGGGAGAGAAAGTGACATTTTTTATGGGAGAGTAAATTGTTATTGTCTAACTTTATTAACGTGCCGAATTAAATTGGAAATAGTATGGAAGTGATTGAGAAATGTTAGGAAGAAAATTAATCGTCACGGGATATTGATCGATCGGCGGTGTTCTGTAAACATCGTTAATTTTAACGATCTTTGAAAAAAAAGGGAAAATGAGTATGATAGAGAGGTATTGAAAGAGAGAGAGATAAGAAGAATGAGATAGGGAATAAGGAAGTTTCCGCATGATAATATCCCGATCGATAATGCTCTGCGGAATTTGATAGACGTAGGATGGATATGCATGAAGCTTGACATTCATTTTTACGAGTCGCGAGGGATCAACTTGTAACATTGTAATTACTTCTCGAACGATCGAGTAACGTTTTTCTTACAATTAGATCGTTTTTAACTGTATGCATAATTTCATGCTTTAACGATCTCGGTTTAAACAGTTTGACAATGAAATAAGAAAAACCGATGAGGTAGTTTGAATTAAAAAATTTTTGTATGAAGTAAACAATATAAGCAGATATATTTCTTATTGTAATAATTCGATGAAATATCGATGAAAAGATATTACTACTTCGATTTGCATTGATATTTCCCACAACTTTTGTAACGCTTAAAATATATATTTTTATTAAGAAAAGATATTGTTATTATTTCTATAAAATAGCTGTTACATATATTAAATTTTCCATCTAAAAATATAGCAACTTTTATTAGAAATATTTGCTTTGAAAACTGATTGGGTCGAACATATTTGATCGTATTATTTAAATTGAGGCACCCTGTATGTTGGATCACAATTTTGTCGTATATCATAGAAAGTTTGACAAAAATAGAGATAGATAGTTTTATTTATTTTTTTCTTTTTTTTTCGAGATAAGTTATATGAAAGAATAAGTGGTAAAATACATAAACATAAATATATAAGAAATAGAAGGATAGGAAATAGCAATTTAAAGAAGATAGAAGTATGCTGTGTGGCAAACTATGTGGAATATATTCTAGATATATATGTAAATCTGTCGTGCTTTTAGATTTCTCTGTCTACCTCTCACTACTATTATATTTTAAACCTTTCCTCTCTATTCTTTCCAAATATCTTTTCATATGTATGACCAGATGCTCGCAACCCTAACATTTCCTTCAAACGTTTTATGATAAATCTTTCCTAAATTCTCTATCACAGATATACAAGGTGAGTTATAATAAATATTTTGTATACAAACATATATGTAAATATAAATATAATTAAGACACAAATAAAATCATTTCTTTAAAATATTTTTCCATTACAAAACTATATAAATTATTATTATTATCAATACTTTTATTCGTATGGATAAGAGGAAATTTTTTTTTACACAAATAAAAAGAAATTAAATAATTTTTTTTCCTAAATGTCGTTCTATTAGCAAATTATATAATTAGTATTGAAAATATTTTTGTTAATATTGTTTAAACTTTAGATAATATAATAAGATGATATATTGGATTAGAATCACCTTTCAAATGCGTATAATATATGTGAATACAATTTTCTTACAAAATACGATCGTCTGAATGTTTGCCTAGAAAATCGAAAATGAAAATAGAGATTTATAAATCCTCTTTAGATGTTAGCCGATGGTTATTGGAAGAGCACGTAGTCAAGTATTACCTTTCTACTGGTAGTACATAACTACATATAGTTCGAATAAGATTTTCGGCTTCTGTTTACGGAAGAGCCTGGTATTTTGAAGCCATATAAATTATGGTTCGAAACTCAGTTTAATTGCTATAGATGAAAAGAAAAAGTGGGTTGAGGAGGGGGAAAGTTTAAGAGAATCTTTCACGTTAAGACGGTAAAGTAGGTAAAACTTTTGAAAAAGTCCTTTACCTTCTCGAAACGTGTTAGTCGTTTCTTTTCTAGAAGAAAATCGAAGAAGATCTTACTTTGCGAAACCAGTCCTCCTTATCTTTTTAATTTTTTTCTTTTTCTAACGATCGATAAGCTATCTAAAGTTAAATTACACGAAAAATGTGCTAAAGAATAAAAAATAATGTCAGACGCACAAAATAAAAATAGATTCGAAATTTCTTTTTGAAATATTTCTGTGTCAAGACATTATAAATCAAAATAAAATTAATTAGATTATTATTATATTTTAAATCAAATTAAAACAATATATAGTATGTTTTTACATTTGTTCATGATTATATTATTTATTTTTTCTTATATTTTAATTAACATTTTAACAAAGGAAGTATTCTTAATTTAATTTAAGTAGCTTGTATTAATTAGGGCTTCTGAAATTAGCGTACTTTCCAAGCCAATAATTAATAAAATAAATGAAGGTCAATGGCCTAGTCACGTTGGATTACTAGAGTTCCCGGCACGATTATTAAAGTCAAGACGCGGGGACGGTTAGTAATATGGATGAGTGACCCTTTCGAAAAAACAAAAGATAAAAACCGTGTGCTGTGTTGACTTTCAGAGAAGCGAAAAAAACGCAACCTCTTCTAATAGTACTGAATTAGTATTGAAGTGTTAATTTAGAGAAATATCACGAACCTGTAAGTGGGAGAGTTAAAAGACCAATAAAATAAATGTATATTATTATTATTATTATTAGAATTAATGGATTTCAAAAAATATAATAAAAATATAGAACGAAATAGGTAGTAGGTAGTAGTATCGAATATTCATGATAAATAAAAAACAGAACGTGTTAAGCGAACGCGAGTTAGAAATATGCATGCATGTATTATACGTGTATACACATGTTAGAGGAATGATGAAGAGGATGGGGGAGGGGGAATGTCAAGAAAAGGGGTTGGATGATGTCAAGATTAAAGCGGGCTTTATCTCTCGATCGGTGCTCTCTGAAAATGAAGCTAAAGCTGTAAAGAATGATGCTTTCGCAGTGAGTTTAGTCGATAAGCTAACCACATGCTTGACTTTAAACCATGGCTTACGGCACCTCCGAGTGGTTTTACCCAACGAAAATTACCCATCCTGTATTATTATACTGTTCCCTCTGTTGCGAAAGTGAAATTAATCGTCTTTAGTTACCGTTACCGTGACATGATTAAATACTCGATTTAGATCAATTCATTCACCATGGTTTACCGTACTTAAATACTTAATACTCAACATTTTATTTAATTTTGCCAATTTCGTGTATTTTCTTAATACTCGTTTATCTTTACATATTTTTGCTAAAGTTGTTTGCGACAATTGTGAAATTAATAGTTGTTACTCAGAATAACAGTATGCATAGCAATATCGAAAATAGGTGGTTATTTAGATAAAGCTAATGATAAGATTGAAATATTTGATAAGCATTCTGTAAATTTTGTCTCATTTTGTAGAAAGACGTTTCTAATAAAAGCGATTTATTTTGGTTAATTTGATCACGGAAATAAATGACTAGCAATTTATTTCTTTTTTTTTTTATTTTAAACATTTTCGATGTCTCATCAATCGTTTTAGCTAACTGAAAAATAAGAAATTTATTATACGATAAATAGTTATGATGCACACGATTTTTTAAGTTTGCACGATTATGTTAGAATTGGTTACTCTTAGGAAACCCTGTATATTATATACCTATCATTCTGTGCATATACATGGTTATGTACTAATCATTTGGTTTGTTTGAAAGCTTATTCTTCGAATGTAAGTTTCCTGCCACATAGAATTTGGATTTCCTTCTTAAAGTCATTAATTATTTCCAAAGAGAAATGGAAGATATCTCACAGAAAGTCGAGAATAACTTGGACGCCTAAGGAAGTATTCGTCGAATTTCGAATAGATTTTTGTTGAGTAGGTCAAGGACAAGATATGCGAAAGAAATTCATTTAGAATGAAGTTCCTATCATCGTATTTTAACCTAGATTGTACTCATCCGACATCTCGGGAATCAACTTCTTAAAAAAGAAAAAAAATAAATAAAAAAAAAAATAAATTAACACTTTGACTGCCACGCCGAATTCACATGTTTCGCTCAGGTAGTATTTCTATTATTCAAGATTTCATAGAAATAAATCTTTCATTTTTGATGTTCCAATAAAAATTTGTAATTGTTCAATGAGGCACTTTTTATTTCAAAGTATATTCTGGTTAGCGGCATTGTTCAAAATGCACTAACTGTAAATTTTCATTCAACTTTTACAATTGTAAATGTTCAAGCGCGCCGGTCACCAATGACCACCGTGGCGGTACAGGATAAAACGAGGCCGGTCATATATGATCAATGTGGCAATCAAAGTGTTTAAAATCGGTATCAGCAGCTTATAAATTTCACACTTTTTTTTTATTTTGATTAAAAAAGTAATTAAATTAATTAAATCATTGTAAAAAAGAAAGTATAAAAGAAAATGTAAGAACGTTGAAAATAATATGGAACGTTTCATATAATTTGATTAGATTTTCGTGTTTAACCTCGATCAGTTGTTAGTTTGATAAGTTGTTAGAAAATAATGATGTGTCTTGAGTACAATTAAACGTTTCGCGTAAATTCAAGGTGTCCGTGTGTGATAGAAGCTTTGTAAAAGGATCTCTAGGTCTCGGTGTTATGGCCTGTTCGTAACATAGTGAGTTTCGGCGAATACGGGTATAGCATTCAAGATGAAACCGCTTAATTTCGAGTTTGTTTCCCTTTCCTCCAGCCACAAGGTACTTACGAGCCTTACCTAAACGTCTCGACATACACAGGACGCACGTTAAGCAGAAACGTAACATTATCTCGAAACAGCTTTGAAGTGGCTGACGGACCTTTCCTCTTCCCTCAGCTTCTCAAGTTTCCATTATTTCCTCTACTTGCTATCTGTCTGAGAGAGAGAGAGAGAGAGAGAGAGAGAGAGAGGGATAAAGAGAAGGATCATGAACTATCGTTCGAAAGGAAATACAACAATTTGACATTACCATATTTTCCTAAATTCAATGAAACGACAACTCAATTTTAGCACTCGCATATGCAAAAGTTGTATTTTTATTTTATTTTAAATAATATATTTGATCAGAAATAAAATTCAATTTATTATACTGAATTTTATTTTCAACCTGTCTCGTTTAATTTTTAATTAATTTAAATAAATTCTTATTAATATTAGAATTGTACATTATAAATAATATTCAATGTCTCTAGTCTGGCAAGTTTTGAAAAATTTAAATTTCAAAATTCATTCCAAACAAATTTACGTAAATTCTATTAAGACAAAAAAAAAAGGTTAAGAAACACTGGTATAAATTATTTTCAAAGACCATTTTTCACTTACATTAGATAACATTCATCTTTTTCACATCTTCTTCCATATATAGAAACCAACCACGACGAATTTATATCGTAAATTTAGAAATTCAAATTTTTTCTTTCTTTCCTTTCTCTTCGTAGAATCGATCGTGTTGTGCTAATCGAGATGAAAAAAACTTATGAATTTAAAGATACTTTGAAAGTAAGATAAAGATATTTGAGATAAATCCGAAATGATTTACAAATGCCGAACGACTAGGACTACTTCTCGGTAAGCGGATCATCCAAGGAAGAGATTTTCTTGAATCCTTACCAAGTCTGGTTGTGATTAATGTTCACAAAAGTTCACAGTTTTCTAACCCATCCATTGAAATATGCATCGTTTTATTATATCCTTTCTGTTGGATGGAGAAGTTTTCTGGATATCAAGTAAATTTAGTAAGCACACATATACATAAATACACCTAGATACAGACACACACACATATCTACATGTAAAATATAAAATAAAACAAGGATGATTATAAAAAATATACTTAAACCCATTTACTTGTTTTCTCACTTTGTTGGAAAAGCATGCTGCTAATAACCATAATTATATAAAAGAACTTTATTATTCTGGCAAATAAATTGGTCACGTTGCCACTCGGAAGAATTGTGTTATTCTACGTGCTTTGTATATGTATCTAGTGTTAATTAATATTATTTTCGATTGAATAGTTAACGATATTAAAGAGAATAGAATCCTTGAGTGTAGCTTTCGTTGCACGTTTTCTCTAACGTTATTGTACACGAGGACAATTCGACGATAATTCCTAATATAATTGATCTCTTCGTTTGGTTTAATCATTCAATTTCCACTATTGTTCAATAAAATTCGCTAATTAATCGACTCATCGATAATTAGTCTGCCTATTTTTTTCTTCTAAAATTTCTCGAATCGGTAAACAAAATCATTACATTTGTTTATTATTTTCATTTTATAATATCTTAAGCATAATAAATTAATAAATTGAAAATATATTAAAACACTAAATATTAATAAAATATTTATTTTTTTGTTCTAATTACAGTACACAGATTGGGAAAAGGTGAAGGATGGTTATGTTAATCAAAGGATGATAGCAGACGTTGTTGGTGATTACTTCTTCATATGTCCATCGATACATTTTGCTCAATTGTTCGCTGATCGGGGAATGAAGGTCTACTATTACTTTTTCACACAGGTATGTAAATCTGATTTTTATACGATTGAACATAATTACAAAAATTCATTCTATAAATTCGTATATTCACGTGTAGATTATTATGACAGTTGATTACACCAAAAAATAAGCTTTAAGTAGCGTGAATAAGAAAAATTTACTTTGATTATCAAAAAATTGATTTCATAATTAATATTAAATTATAAAATCAAATCTTATGATTAAATCCACTGTCATAACGAAATAGTACCAATGCAAACTTAAATCTCTCGCGTATCTATGTAACTCTCGTTGCCCTTGTTTCCCACATGCGTAATAAAAAAAAAGATAAAAAGAGAAAGAAATGAAGAAGGGAAAGAAATAAAGAATGACTTCTGTTCGTATAACATAAGCAAAGATCGATATGACAAGCATTATATTGCTCGGAACGAATACGTCGTGACATTTGAACGACCCGTTGTACTCGTACGACTCGACAAATGACAGAGGGAGCGAGGCTTAGAGGTTGTTGGGGGATGAGGGTGGTAGATAGGGGTGGATGGTAAGGTTGTAAGAAACTGTGTAGAGATCCACATCGTTTGAAATTAATTTTAAAGGAGCTACCGTCTGTCCCCGGAGCTAACGGAACTAGATAGTACTGTTCAACGCGCTTTCGCTGACGGTACGAGAGTGAAAGAGAAAAAGAAAGAGAAAGAGAAAGAAAGAGAGAGAGAGAGAGATAGAGATAGAGAGAGAGAGAGAAAGAGAGAGAAAGAAACAAGCTTTATAACACAACTGTACTATCATATTTACACTAACTCGAACTCTAAAGCTAAGCCTTAGATACAGAAAGCTTCTCTCAACCAATACGGTTTTTATCAAAAGAAACCTCTTCTACGCTAACGTCGACATTACTGCTACTAACGTTCTTTAATTTATGTACTAAAAGAGATACATATAAATGAATGGATTAAGAAAGATTTATATTGCGTTCTTTTCTACAGTTTGTACACTTTTGCTAAAGGTCTTAGAAGATGCTTAGTAACGAGTTAATGAGTATTTTAATAAATTAATACTGGAATTGTATGAATTTTAGGAACCTACACCTTTTGAAGTCATTTGATTCGATAAATTAATGTAGGTATTTATATGTTTTATATTTTATTTAGGTGGATTTGTATTTAATACTAGAATTGTGTGAATTTCAAGAATTTACACCTTCTGAAGTCATTTGGTTCAATAAATTAGTATTAATACAAGATGAACTTGAATTGCGTGTTAAATCAGGTCGTCTTAAACTTTTCCACTTGGCGACTTCCTTAAGTTCAGCAAATATTTTCACGACCACATACCATTTTCTCTTTTACTATCATAAAATCACAGACATACTACACGTGTACTGATGTCTAAAAGTTTCTAGATTAATTTTCGATTTTGCGTGTTCACGAAATTTTTAGGCGCGACTCTGACGACACCATATAGGGTCGTGATCTATACTTTAAAAAGACCTGTATTTGATGACTATAGTGCTTTATGATAATTATATACTTTTATTTTGTTTTTTTAGGTTTAGATGAAAGATATGAGATAGTAAATAACGAATTAATAGATCGTTTTAAAAAGATACATGAACATGAATTTGATGATATGAACTGGTTGTTTACGAGCAACATTAGCCTGTCGTTGACGCGTTTTTCCAGCAACGAGAAACGATGTACGCTCGGTTACGTGATTATCGGACTCGGTTATGAAGCTCGATAAATCATTTTTCTCGGCTCGAGATGCGAAAATGTTCTTGAGACTCTATCGAACGTATAGATAGAAATAAAAAGATTGAGATAACGATAACGAAATTTATTGTTATTAGATATGATCATAAAGATAAAAATTAACATAATTTATACAACAATGTCAAGTTAAAAACTGATAAATCTGTTCGAATAATAAAATTAGAAAAATTGGAATAAATTAGGAATAAATTAGGAATAAATCGTCTGTGAATGCAGAAATCTGATGTAACATTTAATAAAAAAAAAGAAATAAACTGTAAAATTTTCTAACATTTTCATTTCCACGAGAGAAAGAAATGTAAACACGGTTGAATATAAATTTTCTAACTCAATGTTTGAGAAAATGACTTTCGTCAAATATCAATATTTTGCATAGACACACGTAATTGTAAAAACTAAAAATAGTTTGTCGTACCAGAAAAATAATGTCGACAAATTTTGATTACAAGCGTCTAGTTTTGTCAACGAATTAACAAAAAATTTAAATAACGCAAAACGGTGTAATCATTAGGATGTTGGATGATGTTTAATTACGATGAACGTGTATGTTTTTTACAATAGTTGGCCTATTTTTTCTTTCTCTCTTTCTCTTTTTCTCTTATCATGTCTTTTCCGTTTGTCCAAAACATCATGCTTTGGTCTAGTAACAGCAACAGCAGTTTTTTATCCGGGTGAGTTATTCGAGTGACGAATGTCGGCACGCGTCACCGTACGTTACGATACTCCTGTTATGAAAAGCTAGGTTACTACGTGTGGACACTTGGATATACGTAAAAATATCAAACCGAAAGAGAAGAGATGGATAGAACAACAACAATTTATCGCAAAACAGCAACTACAAGAAAACAAGTATTGCATGTGATAAAAAAGTAAAGATGAAAGAGATTAATATAGCAATCATGATTACAAAACGATGTCGACAAAGATAATAAAATTAAAGTATGATAAATAAATAAATGAGCATGGAAAAAATGATAGAGTAAATGTACTTAAACGAACGTTTACGCGGATTTATATCAAATTATTATGTTATTAAATTAACATATTATACGAAAAAGATAATAAAATGGAAATAAAATGGATGATAAAGAATAAACGTTAAACATATGATCGTTTGTATCGTGTTAACTTGTTCAAATAAATAAAAAAAAAGTAAATACAAATGAACGAACAAAGTTGAATTTTAAATAACTAAAAGTACATGAATTTACAGGGACAATGTAACGCATTAATAATGTAAATGAAAATAATTTAAATAAAGGAAGAAAATGAGAATGAGAGAGAAAGAGTAAAAGATGGAAGAAGAAAAGTGCTTGTTGGTTTCTCAATGGTGTGCCGTTAACGCGAACTTTATGAATATTTTGCGTTAGTAAAGAAGTTTTGTATCTTTGTTTAGTCTTGAACGTTATTTTCTAGACGATATTATCATTCGGCGTTGACATCGAGCGTGCATAGATTAACCGACCGAACAAAAAAACAAATTAGAAAATGTAATAAAAGTTACTGTATTTTAAACGATAAAATCTTCTAAATAATATCGCAATAAAAACTGTTGAATATTTTATAATATTCAAATATATTACAATAAATTATTCATGAAATTATAAATACAAAATGGACCTGTAAGTTAGTTGATTGGATTATTAAAAAAGTTTTTCTTTTTGTCTGAATTTTTATAAAGAAATCTAGCTCTATTATCTTTGTTAAGAAAATAAAAAATAAATAAGTAAGGTAAAAAAAGCGAGGGATATATAATATTTAAAAATACAATCCAGGAACGTATCGTTGGAGATTGTGATCTATAGTATTTAAACTGACTCGAGTAACGTTGCGTTGCTCTCGAGCTTTAATTGGTTACCTCCGCTTTCGTAGGGTCAACAACGTTTTTGAACATGCGCACTTACATCTGCTTATCGGGATGACATCATTGTTCTTGTTTTATACAGTGATACATGTATAGGGAGATATGTGTGCATTATAGAATATGCGTATTATCATTATATTTTCAGGAACATATTCTATGATCGAGCAATTACTCTGAAACAAAGTGATCACGGTACGTTACTTAATGTAATTAATTATATCGACAAAGGAATAATACAAAAGTACTAGAAATTCTCTTTCTCTCTCTCTCTCTCTCTCTCTCTCTCTCCCCCTCTTTATTAAGAGAATAACTGAACTTCCTATATCTACTTTAACATTCTATATTCAAACCTACCGACTCGAAACTGCAGTTGATGGAATTATCTCAAAGATTTGTTCTTTTTATACTTTCTAACATTAGGAAAATAAAAAAAATTCTCTTGAAATATAATTAATTACAGTTTAAAAAAAGAAACTTAAGTATTTTTTAAATATAAATTAAATTAAGAAACGAAATTTGAAGCTTCACTTAAAAAAAAAGAAATAAATTACTTTCCAAAAAATTAGTATTTTTATTTGCGCTATGTGGTTATAGTTCACAAAAATCATAAAAATAAACATATCAAATCTCAAAAATCTAAGAACCAGTTCAATTCAAATAAAAAAAAAATAGAAAAGTTAAATGTTCTTCCAGTTGTAAATCAAAGATAGAAAACAATTTCATGTTCGGATATCTTGTTCACGGTAATATCGTAAAATGCAGATACATAAAAAGAAAATGAAGAAAGTAGACGGTGATATATCGGTGATATACCTCTACATATTTTCATTGGATACGTGTTCCCTTGATGAGATTCGTCGTTATGGATGCACGTTCTAGTAGTTTTAAGAAAGAAAGAGAAAGATAGAAATATATATATATGAAAAGGTTGAATGCACAGTTGAATTTGTAGTTGTTCGGTAAGCTTTTTCACATGGACGATAGGTGATCGATAGACTCGAGTGTGTTATTCTCATCGAACGGCATTTTACTTTGCTACTTTTCTTTTTCTTTCATTCTCGTTGTTGTTAGTTCCAGTCATCCACGCTATCGTCTCTATTTCCTTTCCCTTCTTTCTTTCTGTATTTCTGTCTTTTTATCTTCGTTGTTTTTATTCTTTTTTATAGATGTTGAACGTGAAAGAAATAAGAAATTATTTCAAAAATGAAACCTGATGTTTGTTTTTAAACGTAAAATATTTTTTATAAATCTCACCGATATGAGAACTACTAATTTATCATTATTAATATTTTTCAAAGTAAAAAGTAAAAAGTAAACAAAAAAATATAAAATAATATTGAAGATTATTAGAAATTAGATTGATCTAACTTCGCATACTATTTATATATTTTTTTTTTTTCAAATAAATAAAAATTGATAGGACAAAAAGAAATATATAAAAATAAAATGAAAAATAGTATGGGAAAAGCTGTAAATAGCAATTTTCGACTTAAGTTTAAAGTCAAAGAGCAACGCGTGGCCCGTAATAACGTGACTCGTATGTTACGTCTCGCATGGTAAAGTTCATGAGCTTTAATTACGTATAATCTCTGTTATCCAAGATTTATACGGCTTTAGCCGAGGTGCAAATTGCTTTTTTCTCGGGGGCTTAGCGCGCCAGCGAGGATTGAAAAACGTGCGCACGAATTTGTGTTAGAGAGAGGGAGAGAGAGAGAAAGAGAGAGATAGAGAAAGATGACGGATAAAGTGACCTCGCGTTACGTGGAATGTGGAACAAGAAGTGACAGAGAGGGGAAAAAAAATAATAAAACACAAAAAAAAATATTCAGTACATATACACATGTGAGATAGAAAAAGACTAACGAACGTTATCGAGTTCCCATCCTCCTCCACCTCCTAGGTTCTTTTTTTTCTTTTGTTTTTTTTAACGATATGCGAAAGAGAATGGAAACATCTCGAGCTCGTTGTTATATAATATTTCAATCTGAATGAGCGAGCAAACGAAGCAACGAAGATAAAGGGGAAGATAATAATTAAGAAGAGTAAACGGATAATTAGAAAACGATTTTATCTACATTTTTTTCTTTTGTTTTTACGTCGTTTTTCTTCTCTTCATTTCCTTTCTAGCTTTTAATGTTTTTTTAAAAAAACACGTTTATTTGAAATGTTTTATTTCTCTAATTTTCTCTCTCTCTCTCTCTCTCTCTTTCTTTCTCGTGTAAACTTTTTTATAAACGAAACGAACAACTCAGAATAGGAAAAATAATTATTGGAAAACAGGTAACGAACGGTTGGTATGGATTTACTCGGAGTGCAACGAGCTTTTGCGTACATTTTTTATTTTCTGCAAGGATTTAGTATACACTATTGCAATTATCGATATTCGTTTGGACTAATATTATCGTAATTACAGATACTCTTTTTTTTTCATAACGAATAATCATGCTAGTAAAACGAAGTCTACCGAAGCATAATTTTTTATAATTGCCAAAAGAAACCCCCCCCCTCCCAAAAGAAAAAAAGAAAAATGTTTCGAATAATTTAAACGTAATTGAAAAATTAACCACAATCATTGACGTATTTCGTAAACGAGTTTGTTAATTAAATTTACGTACGTAATCGCTCGCGTTTACTGTTTAGAACCAAAAAAAAGAAGAAAAAAATGGAATAACGATCTCCTTTAATTCTTGAAAAAAAAATTTCTCTTTTTTTGCTTTTTTCACTTAGTTAGAAGGATCATTATTTTTCCTTGTCTTTTTCGAGCCCTTTCACAATTATGCAAGCAACAACCCTTTGGTCGTACCCTCTTAAGGCACCCTTTCCTCCCTCTTCTCAGTAGTAACTGGGACGTGAAATGCGCATAAGCGAAATGCCGCGCGGTACGTAGAAACTCGAGTAATTAGCGGAGGAGGTGATTTATCAGAAAGCGGAGAAGGAGTGGACTGGAAGTAAAGAGGATGTCGTTATTCATGCGCGCAAACCGTAATCTTAATAACGCTCTTTCCTATCTAACAACTCTAAACGCGGAAATCGAGCTTTTTACTTACGTGTGTGCACGCGTATATGTATATGTATATCTATATGTATATGTATATGTATATATATGTATATGGATATATATATGTGCGTGTACACTCGTATGCCCATTTTCACTCTACGCCATCATGCTTCCCCTATTTTCTTTCTCTCCCCTTTTCTCTTCTAAATATTTAATATATTTATCATTCTACGAACGTTATCGACCATACAAAATCCATATTTTTAAATGCACACTACTGATAATCTCCTATTTAATAAAAATACTTTTTATATATAAATGTATAGATGTATTTAATTCTCTTGTAAAAAGCAACCCTGAAAACACCGGTTTTTGGTATAATACGATGAAACAATTATTATTATTACCTGTTTAATGATATTTTTATAAGCATGGTTTTTATACAAAACGATTTAATAAAATTGAACAAGTTTTATACAATTTTGATACAATTTGGATGAAATTTATAATCGTAAGAGAGTTAAGTGGATTTATTAAAGTTTCGTTTTTAATATAGAAAATACTAGAAAAAAAAAAACTATAACTGAAACTCTTAGATCATATATATATACTTTGTTATACAATATTAATTAAATGAAATTAAATATTTGATATACAAAATCTTATTTTCTTATTAACAAAGACACAAAAACTAATTTTCAACTATAATGCACGAACTCGTGCAGAAAATTTAAGAAATAATTGGAAACGGGAAAGAAACCAGAAAACGCTACAAATGGAAACATAAAAGTAGGGGATTATTTAAACGTGCTTTAAATGAGAATTGCGGGAACAGCTTTAGATTTGAATGAAAACGTATCTTTGTTTGATGCCATTTTGTTGAAAAAACTGATTTTCATTTTTTCGTATTTAAAATAAGAAAAATACGACAAAAGGAAAGAAATACAAAATGAGAGAAAAAAGAGAGAAGAGAAGTGAAGAGAAGAGAAGGTTTGCAAGTTTGAGTAGCATAAAGATCGAGTAAAGTGTTCTCGTGAATTTGAAGTACCGACATTACAAAAACGACACTAGGGAAACTGTTAATTAAGCGCTGTCGACCGTTTATTTTTCCCTCGGGATATTTTTACTCTGAATATAGGGAACATATATATTACCTTACGCGTCAGATTTTACGATATCTATTTCATCCGATATTATTACTTTTAATCAATCGACATTTAAATCACATGGGATATCACTCCCTTGTTTCCTTTATTTCTATTTATTTTTTTTATCTCATACGTTTATTTTTCCTTTTCTCTTTCCTTTATTTGCCCTTGCATTCTTTTATTTCGTTTTTATTAACCATTTCTATTTACATGTATTCGGGTATGCATACCCTCTGTGTATGTATGGATGTATATATATAGGCATTCGTGTTTGTGTGCGTGCGTATAACTAACAATATACAAACATATTCCTATTGGATGAATTAATCGATTTCCAAATGATTTCGAATAACTCAATCGCGAGAAATTTCAACTACCAATACACAAGCGCACGCACACACGTATATATACACATATACAAAACGAACGAAAGGTATCGTTAACCGATGTAAATCGTATTGTAAATCTGGATCAATGATTTCAGTTTACGATCAAGCGATGATACGGATCGCGTCATGTAGATAAAATTGATAGAGTAAGCATGCAAATATTGGATATTTGTAAAAAGGGATGATTCTTTTTTCTTCCTCCCTCCTTCACACACAGCGAGTGAAAGGCTTTAAAGCAAAACAAAACAAGACCAGGGGGAGAAAAAAAGGACAAAAAAAGAATGTTCCAACGAAAAATCTACAAACATATAATATATATATTTTCACTTCCAAATAAACTTTATCCGTATGTTCGTCGATTTCCATACATACGTTAGTACAGTCTATGAGAAATTATATTTAAATTTTAGGGGAACTGTAGAATTAAGGGTTAAGAAGTTAAGGGAAAGACAATGATTATTCATAATTGGGAGGTGGTGTTTTTGTCTTTCTTTTTTTGTCTTGTTTTTTTAGGTTAGTGGTAACAATAGAAGAGAGGTTCATCAGAGTAAATCACCGGAGGTGGTAAAGGTCCATCGAAATTTAATGAATTATGGAAGGCAATGCTAATTTCTGTTTACCAAGCAATGTTACACAAAGCTAATTCTGTTTCCCAGGTTAGTCGATCGATTCGAGAGATAGCCCAGTTGCTAACAGGGTAGGAGTAGCTTTATTCGGTTACACGCAGTCCATCCTCTTCAATATATTACCTTAAGGTATACGATTTCTACGGTTCGTGGATCTTACCGACAAAAAAAAAACAAAAAAGAAAGGAACCAAAAAACAAATTTAACAGAATTCGTTTCCTTCGACTTTGAATCTAAGAGAGAATTTTCCCTTCTTTTCTCACTTTTTCTTCCCTTTTTTGTTTTATTTTGTTTTCTTTTTTTCTCCTCCTAGTATCTGTTCTTTCAATTTTATCGTTTTTTAATTCACACAAAATCACTTTCGATTGGCTGACCAATTTCATTAAAAAAAAAAAAAATTAAAAATACTCGTGGCAACTGTTCGGTTTTGTGGAGTGGCGAATGTATGAAATTGCAATAGGAAAAATCTGAATATTGGTTAAAAATAAATAATTCTCTTTAACGAAACAGTGATTATCTTAGGAAATAATTATTTGCCATTACGCGTGTATCTCTTTTCTTCTAACGATACAACTTTATACTAATGATTTGTTTGTTGCTCCAATTGAAGTGTTCCACCCGAAATATACTATTGATTGATAATTTTTTTTTACGAATATACCTTTTCAGAAAAAATTCACTTCCCAACCTTGACACGACTAGTTATTTATAATTGATATCAATGTTGACAGTGTTAGTTAAATGTGTATACGTATATTATAAATAAAATGTTTCAGGACAATTGGATTCTCGTTAGTTCACATAAATTGTTTCTAGTATCATCCCATTGACATTCTCTCGGGCTAGGGAATTGCTAGGGGGTTGCACTTGTTCCAATATGGACAACAGCTGTTTCCAGGAGTGCCTCTTAATTAAAAAGAATGAGCCTTTCTATGCCAACGCACCAAACTGCCATTACGTTCACCCAACTTTTGCATACCTAAATGTTCTATGGATAAGTACTCATCCTATATGTACTTATTTATATACATGTGAGGTTGAGAAAAAATTCGAGAAGTGAACAGAGAGGCAGTGTTTTCTGCATCGTATGAACGAAAAGAAACTTAAGACGTAAATAACAAAGAGTGATTGGATTAGAAGTGTGTGCATCGATATTTCTAGAAATATCGATAGACGATTTCCTTATTAGTACTGCTAAGGAAATGCTATTCTTTATTGGTCGTGATATAAGTGTGAGTGTGTAAGAATTTATTGTAGAATGAAAGAAATCGTTTCTTCATACGGGACGCATGTGTTTTGTTTTGTAAGGTGACACCATAGGGTGTCTCAACGAGGGTCAAACATCGATTTTTTTAGCTGAACGCCTGCATATTTGATCTAAGGGTAAGTTGACGACGCTGAATCGAATAGTGCTAATTTTATTAAAATCTAATAGTGGGTTCTCGAGAAAAAGGGTAAAAAAGGGTAAAATATGGCTATATCTTAGAATCTAGGCATTTAATCGAAAAAAGTTTCAAACAAAAGTTGTGGAAAATGGCCAGGAAAAAAAATACTCGCTATCGCCTAAGCAATTAGAAAGGGAGAAATATCGGTTTCTTCTTTCAGTCGCACTTGCATTCAAGACCGAGAGTCCTGAAGATTGCCGAAGATCCTTCGTTTATTATTTAGTACACATGGACGCTCGCACGCAACTAGCCCCCTCGCATGTAAAAGCCGCTGAGAGGCGGAACTTGCTTCCCCACTCTTACAATTATTTTCACCATCTTTTTTCCAATATTTCTCGCTTATTTTTGCAGATACGAAGATAAACCTTACAACATTTTTTATGTATTTTTCAATTCTCTACAACTTTTGTTTGAACTTTTTTCGATTAAATGCCTAGATTCTAAGATAAGGATATTTTTTACCTTTTTTTTAAGACGCTGAAGTCAAATTGCAAAAAAAATAGCACCATTCGATTCAGCGTCGTCAAATTACCCTTATATCAAGTTTGCATCAGTATGGATAAAATTAAGGCCTTCTGGCCAAATTTCACTGGGCTATATCAAGTAGTATCGAAAGAAAGAAAGCGTTCCCGCTGCGAAAGAATATGTGCGTCTGAGATAAGTGGAATCTACATGAGTTCTAGAGAACTAGCACTGTATGATGTAAGGAACAGAGAAAGAAAATGCATGCATGACGTATGCCCATGAAAAGAAAAGAGGGGTAAAATTTCTCGTAATCAGAATCCTCGGAGCTACACGCGTTACTTATATATATTATTGAAAAAACAGTTGCATGTCAGTCGCCGATGATTGTTCAAATTTCAACTGTTTCGAGTTTTCATTCTGTATTGAACGGTGGAACGCTTTGAAGCAGAACATTCGTTTCTCGTTCTCGGTTTGCAAAAGTCTAAGTAGAAGTAAGTAAAAGTGTAAGTTTTGTATGCTGTTTCTACACACTTCGAACGTGTTTTTTTGAAGAATATATATTGAGGTAAGTTTAATATTCACATATTTTTTTCATATACAATTATAATAGTACTGTTAATAATAATACTGTTATAAAAAGGATACAGGGCAGGGAATACAAATACTCTATGTGTAGCAGTACATTCTTTATTTTCAACGAACTTTTCGAATTACACTTTTCGAACTTCCTTTTTCTCTCTATTTACCCGTAATGCCCTAACGTCTCTTTTCTTTATCTTTGAAAAATCAACCGCTTTTCCCTCTCCTTACCTGCGTTTGTTTATACTCATACGACATTGTTTGAGAAGTCGCGTGCTTTACATCCATAACAACACCTTTCTCATATAGTCTACACTAAGCACAGTTTGTTTTTTTTTAACATTCGAACAGTATACATTAAACATTAAAATATTGTTTTTCGAACATTTATACAGTCCACATCAAGTATTCAAATAATTGCATCATAGTTGTCAAGACTTAAATAATAAAATAAATTGTTAACTAGTGAACTGTTCATGGATGCGGACAAGGTATGCAACATATGCGATGAAGCACTGGAGTGTGTTACATTGCGAGTCGTCACCATTGGAGAAAAGGGCCTGAGGACATTAATTGCGAAAAGCAAAGAACTTGGCGATGGAAAATGGAAAGTTTGGAGCAGTCACACTCCTGTTCTCGTGCATGACTCGTGCCGCAAATGGTACTCAAGGGCAACAGTCAAAAGTGCGGCCGCAAGATCAGCAAAAGTGAAAGCTTCATCGACATCTTCTGCTGAAACACCTAGTACGTCAGCGAGGCTTTCTGAATCGGCGGCCACGGAAAATGATTTCAATTTCCGTGGCTTGTGCTTAATATGCGCACAGTCCTTGGATAAATTGCATAAGCCAGTCTCCGTGATACAGAACGACTATATGAAGGAAAGGATTCTCCATATAGCTGAACAGCGAGACGATGACATGAGCATCGCTGTGCAAAATCGATTGAAAGATGTCGATTCTATAGTTGCTGTGGGCGCACGATATCACAAAAAATGTTACCAGCGTTTTTCGATAATCCCAACCAACACGTCGAATCGTACTTCAAGAAAAGAACGAATAGACTCTGATTTTCAACTCATTGCGGAGTAAATAAAAGATTCGCAAAAAGAAACATTCACAGCGAATGAATTACTGTATCTTAAGGGCAGCAGATGTTTTACAAGAAATGTTTTGTATCGAAAATTGATAGAATATTTCGGAGAAGATATCTTCATCTTGCAGCAGCAAGGCTGTGAAACATTGATCTTATATAAATGATCAGTACGACGAAGCATCACTGTCGTAGATAAAGAAATAAAAAAATAAATAGATTTTTTGTTTCATAAAAACTCTGTCTCATCTTATTTCCGTTAAATGTTCGACCCATCCTTGAGTGAAACATAATTTTCATTTAAAAAAAAAAATCATCTCGTACACTTAGAAAAATAAAACCATTTAATTTCATTATAATTTCAGAAATACCAAAATTTATTGCTATTTACACCGTTCGCGATTAACTTAGCCTTCATTATATTCTACAAAAATATACAAATAAATTTTTGTGAGACAAAAAATTAATATCAATTAATTATACTAATTAATTTTATGTGTCGAGACACAAAATTAATTCATTATTTTTACTCTCGACTAAATAATAATAGTTTTTGTTAAAATGAATTATTGTTTTCCTTTTATTCAAGGTTCACTATTTTTAACAATAAATAAAGAAACGGCGTGCCATAAGCATCAAGATTTGATTTAAAAACGCCGCGCTTTACGCCGATATATATGTGGGGTTTTCAATCGTTAAGAAGTATAGATATGAATGTGTAATTGAATGAGTGTGAGAAGAGTGATTGAAAGAAATGAAAGAATGCATCCGGTCGAGGATAAAGAAAGAGCGTTAGATAAGAATATAGTAGATAAGAACATTAGTTTTTAGGTATAAGGTTACACCGTCTGGACTTGTCGCCTTTGTGAAGCTACATCGAAGTCTCCCGTACGTTCTCGATAATATGGAATACCGGAAAAGCCTTTGTGCGTGGTTTGGAATGATCAGGAAGTTTCCAGGGGAATGACGAGAAACAACGGAAGACGATGGAGGGGATGTAGGGTATAAGTAGGCGACGGAAAGGACTGGCGTTTGCGTTCTGGGCGTTTTTCTGTGAGTTCGGTAATAATTGACGAGTGATAAGTGTAACGGTGAGTACGGAAGACAACGGGGAACGGCGAAGGATTACGATAGGCGACGACGAGTCGGATTCGGGTGTTCCTTGCGGTTGTTTTTGGACTTAGAGAGTTACACTTATTGTTAATATATCGTAGCGTTAGGTCATTGGTTTTAGATTGTAGATATTTACTATTTTATTACTTACAAACATTATACCTTATTAGTGTTTATTAATAAATACTACTTTACTGTTACCATTATAAATATATCTCTCTCTATACGTAAATCTTACATATATAGATATACAGAACGCACGACACTCGATGGCCAAGACGAAAAATTCTCGCTACCGAATGAAAAAATAGAAAGAGAGAAATATTGGTTTCTTCTCTCACTCGCACTTTCATTCAAGACCGAGAGGCCCAAAGATTGTCGAAAATCCTTCGTTTGTGGATTAGTACACACGGACGCTCGCACGCATACTAGCTCGCTCGCGTGTAAAAACCGACCGAGAGGTGGGACTTGCTTCCCCCCTCTATTATTTTTTTCCAATATTTCTCGCTTATTTTTGTAGATACGAAGATAAACCTTAGAACATTTTTTATGTATTTTCAATTCTCTACAACTTTTGTTTGAAACTTTTTTCGATTAAATGCCTAGATTCTAAGATAAAGCCATTTTTTCTCCCTTTTTTTACCCTTTTTCTCAAGACGTCGGAATCAGATTGCAATAAAATTAGCACCATTCGATTCAGCGTTTTACCCTTAGATCAAATTTGCGAGACTATAACTAGAAAAATAGAAGTTTGGCCCTTTTTCATTGGCCTATTGGTATGGTATTGTCTTTGGAAATTATGAATGTGTTTTGTATGAAAGAATACGACGACAGATAACGAATAACAAAGAGCTAAGTACGATGTTATCTAAAATAAAACGTTTTAAATAACATAAAACACGACGAGTATTAATCAGTAATTTAGACGATTATAGATACTTACGATTTTATCCCATTTCATTATACCTTATTAAACCTTTTAATAAAAATTAATAAACAATATTAAATTTTAAAATAAAATAAAAATTTTATATATATATATATAAAATTAAATACTAATAAATCTTACATATACATGTACATATATATGGGAATAAATTGCATTAGATCTGGATCCTGTTAGATTTAACATCACTTTGATGTCTCCTTGACCAACTCACGTAAGACGAAAACTTTGATGCCTCTTTATTCGGTCAAAACCTACGAGACTTACCTATAGGTTACTCCTTTAGAGAAAAGTAACTTTTATATATCCAAAGTCTAGTTAAATTATATGGATGTTTGATTATTTCTTGAGTTTTTAAAATATATTTCCATTTTTCACTTAATGATTTATATATTTGAGAGAGAGAAATAAATTTAATTTAATAAAATTATTTTTATTTTAATTTTGTATTATTGGATTTAAATAGTAAATAATTTTTTATACATAAAAAAGATGTATTAAATATAATATATGATTTACTTAAATACTACAAATTCTTTTTTGCAATTAAATTAAATGAAATTTCGAAACAACTTTCCTCCATTATTAAAATTTGACAAATCTTTTTTAATTTGTTAATTCTATTTCATATTAATTTAATTTTTTTCTCCCTTTCTTCCTTTTTTTTTCTTTTTTCTTTTAAACCACGTATATAAAATATATTTGAAGAGTTTTAGTTAAACGTGAAATTTTCTAGTTTAACCCGGGAACGGACATGGTCGAAACATGTTTCGAGCATTTCGTGCTCGAATGTAAGTTTTCAGGGTTGGAAAGTAATTCAAAGGAACGAGATAATAATGACGTCGACGTGCGAGTGCACGTCTGGCATAGCTGTTAGATAATTATTAGAAACGACGAGAGACAAAAGCGGCTCTTCGTAAATGCGAGCACGAGACGGCGGGGCTGGTTCGCATTGGTATTAACGAGTCGCGAATTAGCATCGAAATCACCGCTCGCTTTAGACTATTTCGTACGCGACTAACTAGGAAATGCTTTTACAAGAGAATCCCCGGTGATAAACTGGTTACATATACCTTTATTAACTGTACTTCTACGCGTATAATTGATTATCAAACTCTCACAACGAAACGAACAACCAACTAACCACCACACATCGTTTTCCACCTACCCTCATGCCACTGACGAACTTTATAATATAATTATATTTACACCACGAATTTTCTCTATTTCATTTACATACATATCGTACTTAAATTCCAACCCCTTGACCCTTCTCAATTAACACTTTACAAATGTACAATATTCATTTTCGACAAATATTACATACGTTTACGAATAAATATGAAATACGACAAATATTTAAAACGTAGCATCGATTTCGCAGCATTTTTGTTCTTTTTTCTTTCTCTGCAATATAAAAAAAAAGAAATATTTTTACGATTCGATTAATTTCAAAAGCAAATATTTCTTGCAAACGCGAAAAAATACGTTTTTTCGATTGGATAGAATTTTGATTGAGTTTCTATCGATTTTCTTTGGAATAAATAAAAGTTTATCTTACGCGACGATTTTTTTCTTTTTTTTTTCCATCGATCGGAGCGGATTTTCATTTCTTTTTTATCTGATTTCTTCGATGACGATAGCACACACACATACACATACACGAAGTAGAAGCAGCAGTAAATTCGTAACTAATCAAAACGTCCAAGAAGAATGTTGGAACTATTCGAGAATTACGGAAAGGCTTGGGAAAAGAGCCTTCACGGCTCTTTCTAACAAGAAAGTTGGAAAAGCAATCAGAATCCTTTCGTAGGGATATTCAATTATGATCCTGAGGCGAGATAGCTCCAAGGAACCAGTTCGTCTTTCGTTCAGGGCCGAATAATAATTCGAGATAAATGGAGCCACAGCTATACCTAAGGGATAAGAATAATTAAAGAGAGCCGATTGATGGGCGTTGAAGAAGTAAAAGCGAAAGAGAGAGAGAGAGAGAAAGAGAAAGAAAAATCCTTCTCTCTTTTTCTTTCGTTTTAAAGTCGAACTTAATTTGACTTTCGAAGAAAAGAAGAGAAGAAAATCGAAAAACTTGATAAAGGGGTGTCTCATTTTTTATAAACGAGAATACATTCAAGTCCAACCTCGAATCGATCCTTGAAAATTAACATTTTTACTGTATAAATGAACAAAAAGAGAGAGAGAGAGAGAGAGAAAGAGTTTTGAGATAAGTCTGCTTCATTATTTTATAGTTATCAAACTTTTGCAGTAGTCTTATTGCAATACATCAATCGATATTTTTCAAACATTTTTAATACCATTTCCTAAGTTATAAGGGATCAAAGAAAAATTATCGATTAACTTTAAACTTACCTACAAACTCTTCAACTCAATTTCTTCGTTATATTAACGTGCGAATATTTGCATCGTAAAAAATATAAAATTGTAGGATTGAAAGATGGTAGAAACTCAATTAATTTGATTTAAAAAATTACATTAAAAATATTTATATAATATTATTTTTATAATTTGTAAATTATGAGACACGGTATCCTATTTAAAAATGTATATATTTTTTTTTAGTTTTAATATCCTTAAGAGATAATAAATTTCAATTGAAAAAATGACGTTAGAAACGCTTAAAACATAATTCGTAAATTATGGGGCCAAAAAAAGGGGGTTAAAATCAATGTTTCTTTTTCATTTAATGTTAATTAATAAAATAGAAATAATTTTCGTTAAAAGGTCGCCGATGAATTTGCGTGACGTAGTCTGGCAATTTGATACACAGTTAGGTTTGCTAGCTACTATCCGTTATTATACTACCATTGGGCGAACGTTCGACGATAGTTGATAGAATGAAATCCATTAGGCGAATGCCACGTGAACTCAATTTCCTGCCCTTTCGTTATTCGCATCGTTTATCTCGAGCTTAGCTCTACTCACGTGGGACAAGACGCATTTACGACTTAGGCCATTAAGATTCAAGGACATTATCGTTCCATTTTAATAAGATAGAAATTATTCAAACAATAGGATCATTCATCGATCATTCCCTAAAAAAAACCATATCACTTAGATCGAAAGACATTTTTACATTATTTTAATGAAAATAATTTCGTATAATTAACAAAATAATTTGTCCCGGTACAATAAATGATTATAATATTTTAATATTGCAAATATAAGATGTTATAAACGTAACGTAGTGTTAACGTTATAAAATGTAAAAGGTAAAAGCAGCAGGGATCAGATGACCAACGATGGAAGTAAAGTTGCACTTTGCTACGTGTTTAAATTTTATTAATGTAATCCATTGAGTAGCGGATTAATGTCTTTGGCAAGCCACAATCGTGTGCCAGCTACTTGCCTAAGGGTATTTTGCATGCTCGATAATGGCATTCCCCATAGCCTACGAGCTATGACTGGTACAACACAACGTGCAACCTTCAACATAGAAACCCATTTAAATAATAAAGTGCCCAGAGCAAATTTGGAAATCGTCAATCTACTTTCAGCCGTTATCCTCTATCTATCCATGTATAATTTATGTGTGCAAGATATTCCAGAAAATGTGGACATGACTTCTGGACGGGTTCCTGATCTGGACGTTATAAAATGATACATCCTCGAAAAATAAAATAAAATAAAATAAAATAATACAAAAAAAAAACAAAAGCATGAATGTTTCATTTGATTTCCTATTTAACAGTTTGTCATGCCATCCGGTTTCTCATGCGTTTACAAAGAATATTTCTAACGATTGACATTGAATTTGAACTCTTTGATATCATGCTTTAAAAAAAAAATCTACAAAACTGATACGTGACATATCTTTTTTCGTGTTTGCGAAAAATATATGGTTTTGATGGTATATCAGTTTTTATAGTTCCAAACAATTTTTGAATATATTTTTGTAATAAAAGAAAAACAATTTGATCGAAACTAAATATTGTTCCCGTATTAGGTTAAAAACTTTTCAATCCATCCAGTTATTCGCAAAAAAGAGAAATCTTACGAAATACTAACAATTACAAATGTAATTAATGAATATAAATATATTAATTACTAATAATGTACGAATATTTATGTCTCATTGAAATTTCTCCATACGACGAATATTCAAATCTTGTAAATTACAAAATATTATAATCAACTTTTGTTTATTTATATTACTTACTACTAATGTTAGTGCGTAACATGCAAACATATATATAGTATTACAATTAATAATGTAGAAAATACAGATCTTTTTTTTCGCATACTTACTATACGAATACTTTTGTTCCCCACTGTATATTTGAAGATATTTAATAATAATAATAAATATTTATTATAAATAATTTAATAATTTTTCGGATAATTTTTCTATTTGTCAAAATGATTTATCAACGCATTAAAAACTAAACAATCAACTAATTGAATTTCTTTATCTAACGTGACAGTAAAATCTATAAGGTATGACAGAGAAAAGTCGGACGAACTTGAAAGAGATTTCGTGTTTGAAAGGAAAAGAATCAAAATTTATGGTTAAAAGTATAAGATAGTAATGAACGTTTTTCGAGTAATAGTAGGTAGTAGGACTTTCTAGGGTTATAACAATGGTGGAAAGGTAACTTTGGGAAAGAACGATATGTCTTTTCTTCTTTTCTCTCTCTTTTTCGTTTCGTTGATGTACGATCTTGGACAAAAGTCTGGTTGGAATTTCACTAGGAGAAGAATAGTTACAACTGCTTTCCTTTTACCAAAGCTATGAGTTTTCCGGTTCGTGGGAAAACTACTACGTCTCAAAAAGTTTGATTACCCCTATCGCAGAGTTACTAATCTTACTAGCCTTTTACCTACTAGATATATATAATATATATATATATACACACACACACAGACACAATATCCTTTAAAAGAAATCACGAGTTTCGAGAAATAGGCGTAACGACTTTTACAAAATATTGAAAAAAGAGATTTATAAAAAATTGGAATATTCTACCTTGTCGTATTTAAAAATCGGCAAACATTTCATAAATAACGCTATGCAATATCTCTTTTATAAAAATTAAGAAAAGAACGAAAAAATTTAGCTCCGGTTATTCGTAATTACATTAAATGTCTGACAAATTTTAATTATAAATATGACAGCGGTAGGATTAAATAGGAAAAAAAAATAAAAATTCTCTTATATATTCTTTCTTTTTCTTTTTCTCTTCGAAAAAAAAGAAGGATAGAAAAAAAGTTTGGAAGAAAAGTGCGTGAAAACTAATTATCTGTTCGTCGCGGTTGGCCGCATAAGTAATTTAACGCTCAAAACTTTTCGAACTTCTCGTCTTCGCGTCATTAAATCGTTTTCCATTGAGAGAAAGAAAGAAAAGAGAAAGAAAAGAAAGAAAAAAAGAAAGAAAGAAAGAAGAAAAAGAAGAAGAAGTAGAAGATAAAAAGAAAATAAATGAGGTTTGGTAGAATACTCGTCGATGTAAAACTGAAGGCAAGTGTAACCATACCGTTTTGCACGAAAGAACCGTCAACGTTACTTACTTTTTCAACCGAGACGAGAGTTTGGCTAAATGGATAATGTTACTTTTGCTGGGTTCGTAAAGAGAGTTAGCGCGTCTACCTTTTTTTTTTCTTTCTCTTTCTTTTTACCCCACCCCCTCTTCACTCAGTAGTGGGTAACAGTACCAACTACTGCCCCCATACAACCATCTATTTTTTTATCCTACGACTCTTAAGTTCATCGAAAATTTCGAAAGAAAATTTTTCTACAAAGTTTTCTTTTCTATTTTCTAACTCTATTTTCTATTCTTCATTTTTTTTACAGGATGTTTTGATGTAATTGTAATTAATTTTTTGACGTAAAATCAATTATCATTCATTGAAAAATTCAAATGAAATAAATTTGAATGAATTGAATTTTAAATGAAATGAATTTGGAGTTGAAATTTGAATGAATTATCTATAGTTTAGATTTTACTTTAAAGTTTTTTTAATATTTTTAAAAAACTCAAAAAATAAAGTATATAAATAAAGTTTAAAGTATTTTATATACTTTAAAGTATTTTTTAAATACCTTTTTGTGTAAAATGTTCTTAAAAAAGTAAAAATAATTATTCTCAAACAGCTTGCATATTTTTCAATTATTTTCTATTTAATTATCGTGTAAGGTCGTATAATAAAAATGATCATTATCATCTAAATGCTTTTAAATGTACGTGTATAAATTGATAAGCATATAAAATAGCTATACACACACACTCTCTCTCTTTCTCTCTAATAATTACATTTTGTATACCACATAAATTCAACTAAATTACTTTCCACTTGCTTATTAGCTTTTAAATCGCTCCTAATTAATTCTCCTGTTAAGCTAATGTTAATCTTATTTATCCGATGACTTATTACTTCTGAATATTTTAAATGTTACAATCTTCCACTCCAATAAATAATAAAATTAATCATCTTCTTCTCCTAATTTAAAAAAAAATCGGAATTAAAGAAAAACAACAAGAAAAATATTCAAACAACTTTAAAATACTCGTAACATTCATTTAAATCATATTTTTGAATATAAAAATATCTGTAAAAGTGAGTATGTGTTGTATGAATTATAGTATAAAAAGAAAAAAATAACTGTTTTTTCTTTTAAAAATTGTAGAGTATAATTTTCTAACTGACTGTATATCTCGCAAGAACATTCGTAGAAAATGGACCTCGAACGTAGCACGAAAAATATTTTCATCCTCTGAGATAATTTACACGAGGGAATTTTACTGGTGGTACACAAGTATCTCTGTGTGTATATGTGGGAGGGTATAAAGAAAGATAAAAAAGTACAATTGCGTATCGTTGCAATTGCTCTCTTTCTTTCTCCTTCTCTTTTTTTTATCACTCGACTTTAAACGGTACTACGAATATAATAAAAATGAAAATATTTTATCAAGTATGAAAAGAAAACGAGAATGATGACAAGTAGTCAATTGGTTTCTCTCATATATTGCACGTGATTGCACGTGTTTGATCATTTGTATGGAAAGAGATAAATGAAGGTAGACGTGGATCAATGATCGATGGTTACGCGATAAACCATGTACGAATTTATTCTCACTTTGTTGTAGAATATGCACGATGCACACAATGTGCATCAACTTATACATGTTTTTCAATTGACTTCGTTGTAATTTTTCTTCCTGTCTTTTTACGATACTCGCTGTGATATATATAGTAAAAGAAAAATAAAATTCGACACGAAAGATGAAATGATAAAAAAGAATGAAAAGATACCGACTAAAAGATGAAAATTAAATATCGATCTGTAGAATATTTTAAGACAGGAACGATAAATAAATAAGATTATAATATAAAAGGTTAAAGAAAGGTAATGAGAAAATAGAGAGTGCATGTGTGCACGTAGTACAAGGAGTGACAAATAAAAGGAACTTGCAAGAAGGTCTTATGTGTTCGTCTTACGAGAAACTCGAGTTTCTTAAATTAAACGTCAATCTAGTGGGACGTAAAGTGAGACGGTAAAAGAGAAAGAGAGAGAAAGAGAGAGAGAGAGAGAGAGAGAGGAAACAGAGTAGAGAGAAAAGAGCGAAGAAAGACGGAATATAAAAAAAGAAGACAGGAATGCCAGGGAAAAATAGAAAAAAAAAGAAAAAGAAAATCGAAAAAAACAGAGAGGGAAAAAAGGGAAAGAAAAAAGAGAGAGAGAGAGAGAAAGAGAGAGATAGAGACAAAGAATGAAACAGAAAGGGTTGAGATACGCTTTTTGAAACGATAAACTTTTCTTGATCACTCTTCACCTCTCTTTCTCTCTCTTATTTTGCAATTGATGGATTTTCTTCAATGAAGAGACAAGCAAGCATTTTACCTTTCACAGTTCGTCAAAAATTTCAGCAAAGAGTTTACTCGTTTATCGTCTCGTTCTACTTTACAATCGCATAACCGGAGATTGGAAATTACTTTGCTATGAGCATCGTCATTGCTACAGAATGAGTAAGAGAGAGAGAGAGAGAGAGAGAGAGAGAGAGAGAGAGAGAGAGAGTTCTCTCTAGACGTGGGATTTATGGAAGAAAGCTATTAAATTTATTACGCACGATTGGGCTCAACGAGAGATTATGATCGTGGAAGATCGAGGGTCGACCGATTGAATAATGAAATAATTTTCGATCGTCGTTGTCGTTACGATCGAGGGTGTAACGAATTGCGATACCTCGATGTAACTTGATGATTCTATAATCGCGGGAGCTTACCCACACACACACAAACCCACCTTCCCCCTCCTTACACATCAACTTTTCGTCTTATAATTCTAACGTTTACGAATCAATATTAATTTTAACCTTTTGCCAAGGTCGATCGAATCAATACGATTTTATCTGTGTCATATCATTTATGTAGTTTCTATTACGAATTTTCGTTTTATTAAATCAAATGTTATCTGGATGATATTGTTAACACGATAATTTATTTATTTGCATATCTTATTGAATATATTTATTACTTTTCGGATAGTAATATAATTAAAAATTAGTAATAATTGGATAATAAATTATTATCGTTATCATTGAATATTAATTATTAGCTTCAAAGTATTTTGTTCTTAATTATGTTATTTAATAACTTTATAATATTTATATTTAGTAAGGATAATTTATAGATTTAAAATATTATTAAATAACTATAATTATAATTATAGCTCTCTCTGAACAAACGGGTTGTCGTTAAAATAAAAAATAATGATGACAGCATTAATGAGATTCTTGCAAATCATTTTAAAAAATAAAATATTCTTTCTCTCTCTTCCTAAAAAAAAAAATATAGAAAAAAGACATTTAATAGTCGTTCTAGAAAAACATTTGTTTCTCTCACCAAGTGAAAAATCGTATACAGAAAAGAAAAAATGATTCGTGGTTGTTGAGTTTTTATCAAAAGAAAACGTTTTCCGAAGAAAGATCTAACGTTGAATTTACATGAAGACAATGGCTTTCAAACAATGGCAGATATCTTCGTTAAATTCTTTCGAAACTTTGCATCGTAAAAGAAGAATTCGACGTTAGAATCGTAGAGAATTTACATGCAATGAATTATTATCTTTCCACAACTCTTTTTTCCTTTTTTTTTCTTGTCCTATATGGATGAGAATATTCAACAATTTTTCCATGACATACGAGATATATTTCTTCTAATGTTGAACAAAGAACCACATGGCCCACATCTGAAACGTATTCGGCTCTGTGAATCGTCTTACAAATGGGCACATGCATATGTATGCATGTATATGTGTATGTAAATAAAATGATTTACTGAAGAAAATAAGATTAGGTCTAGGTACTATCGAGAAATGTAATTCTTTTGATTTGAACAAAATTCTATGATTAGTATGAACAATATTAAATTGTTCTTAATTTAATATTAAAAATTTTTAATTATAATATTATAAAAAATTAAATATTAATTACGTGTGTGAAATATATATAATATTATTTATATTTATAAATTAATTAATATATTATTTTATAAATTTATAAATATAATTTACTAATTTATAATATTTATAAATATTTTATAAATATCTAATATATATTAACTATTAAAATAAAATATTAAAATATTAAAAAATTTATTATATATAGATTGAATTCTGAGTGAAATTTTGTTGAATTAAATAAAAAATGATTCAATGTGTATACGCTTGATAAGAATCCAAAGTTTTATTGGCATTCGCCTAATTTGTTAAATGTCTTCGAAGATATCGTGACATTTTAGAAAACTATTGGAATAATCTAAATTCGAATAGTCTCAGTCGTGCATGATCACGACCGTTTTTCTATATAAATTAATTTTAAATGTCGAATAATTTTCTCTTTATCCCAAAAGGTGTGATTTTCTCTTTTCTTAATTGTGATTCCATTCGTAATGTAATTGAGCAAATGGCTATTTGATAAAGCGGATGAAAAATTGTGTTTACAGAGGACAAGTACCAATCTCTGGGGCGAATGGATGGGCGTGATGCACGGGGATGAGATCGAATACGTATTTGGAAATCCTTTGAATATGTCCTTGAAGTATAGCGAAAACGAGAGGGACCTTTCCGTTAGAATGATCAAGGTTTTCTCCCAATTCGCAACTGACGGGTAAGTGGACTTTTTAAATTTCTACATCTATTTATCGTTGGAGTTAAGAATCTTATTTCCCTTTAGGAAAATAAAAAAAAAGGTACTTTAAAAAAAATATGGCAAACGATTTCATTACATTTTTTCTCCCATCCGACGATTCAAATTTTCCGTTTGATCTTTTAACGAGATTATAAAATTATAATCCATAAAAGATTAAAAATATTGAAATAAACATAAATAAATTTCTAAAAAGTTCTTCGTTTTATATTTGAATTGAAAAATAAAACTAAAATTTTCTAAGAGAAAAAAAATGTAGAAAACAAACAGATGATTGTGCTTGTTGTTCAACAACATGAACTTAAATTCTCCCAAGCCCGTATTTAATTTCCTAACAAACAACGTGACCAAATATAGATGAAGAAAGGGTATTCCAACAATTCGCAGGTCAGGACTAACTCGTGCACTACGAATTAATCGAAACTTCGAGGTTTATCGCGCAACTCAATTGATTAAAGGAATTTCTATTGTCCGAAATATAAATTGGTAAATAAATTTCATTCGAATTGGTATACTTTTTTAATAAATTTTATATAAAACAAGTATATGGAAATAGTAGTAGATATATATATGTGGAATAAAAAAAATTTGGAAGAAAAATTAAAGGAGTAGACACGCAGGGTGCTTCAAAATAAATTGACGTAACTTAAAGGATAGTTTCGGTACGATAAAATAAGAAACAAAATGTTGAGATTGTTAGATTTTATTTTAGAATAATACGTATAAGGGAAAAAGAAAGTCGAAACTAAATAATACGTATTAGGAAAAAAAGAAGGTCGGAACTAAATATAACTTCTGTATTGCGTAAGAATGTGCTATCTTGTCAAATTGCGGCGACTGAGATTATCTCCTGATGTGGGTCGTACCGAATCCTCTCGAATATTCGCGAACCGAAAGCAAGGAAAGAACAAAAGGATGATAGAGGGGATAATGTATATGTATAGGCAACAAAGGAACTAATAGCTTGCTTGAAGTATGGTAATAAGATCTGTTGAGCTTGAAGAGTATGGTACTAAGATATGTATATGGTGTAAAGTATGGTTTAAGATAAGGAACAAGGTTGAAAGTATAAAACGAGATATAAAGTAAAATGTATAAGGAAGAAGTAGATCTAAAGAAGTATATATGGAAATTATATTAAAATATATTTATAAATATTCTAATTTTTCTTAACACAAAAAAGTTCAGTAAAGTAACACAAAAAAATTGTTATTGGAAGACAAAAATGGCTACAATTCGATCATATCGGGCATCTGAATATTTTTTATTTTATTTCAATGTACTGAAACCATCCATGAAGTTATGCTCATATTTTGAAACACTCTATACATACATAAATCTTTTACAATCGAGCCAAAAGTAGAATAGCAATGAAACATCCCAGGTCGAATAGTGAAAAGAGCGAAGCTAGGAATATAGCAAGAATTTATTGGGATGTTAGTTTGTTATGACCTATCTTACGATCCCATAAGAGATTCAACCATCCAAATAATATCGTTCTCTTTTTATTTTTCTTATCATTTCGATTTCATCTTTTTCTCTTTCCCAATTTGTAAACATTTCCTAACTGTAAACATTTCGTTAGATTAATTGACAATATAAGTTTCTTGGTTTCATTAAAAGGAATGTTAAACATGTTAGAGAAGTGCAAATATCTATTGAAATATTTAATTACCTTGTGGTAAGATAGTTACTTTGATACAAACTTTGTGAAAGATACGCTTCAAATATACCCATGCACGTGAGAGTGTGTGTGTGCCATACATTCGTATATATCATACGTATGCAGATACATAGAGGGTGTAACAAAAGTAAGCGATGAAACTTCAAGAATGAATATTTCATACGTTCAGAAGAAAAATATGTTAGAACGTTGAATTGGGAAATGAAGCATTTCTGACTTATCAAACTTTCATGCATGATCTTATTATTAGTATACTCTAAATATGTTTATTTGATTTTACTTCAATTGAATCTGAGACACATTATGTTTAAATATGAAACCATACGTTGTTGAATTTTGTATTTTGCATAATATATTTAAAACTCGCAAGTGGTATTACCCTATTCAAATTTTCAACCAGTGTTTCATGTTTTCTAGTAAATAATAATCATAATTGGATTGCACTAACAATAAGATTAAAATTGAAATGAAAAATATTTATGTCTATATTGGATTTATCTCATTTCTTTGTTGTTGACATATGTCAAATTTGATTGTTCATTTTTGTTATACCCTATATACGTAAATAAATTGTTACGTGTGGTATCAGTAACGAATCCTAACTTCGAATAGTTTACTTCGTCGAAAGCTTATCCACGATACTGTTCCGAAATAGAAGCTTTAAAGGATTACGATCCTAGCAATGTCCTGTTACCCTGCATCAGAATTAACTGTGTCCAGTCACTAACAGAGTGATACTACGTGTTACTACGAAGCAAGCACCAACGATAAGTTCTCGTTGTGAGATTTCGTGAAAATGAATCGTCCCGTCGGAACTTTGTATTTGCCAAACGAACATTGTCCTGTGATTGTAAGTTTATTTTAATTAATTACTGCAAGGACGATAAAACAATAATTATTCAAGTATTAATATTTTTGTTACGTTAGTTGTATTGCTAGATTTTCATGAATTAATTATTTGTGCATTAGTAATTGTTTTAATATTCTTTTACAAATTTTTGATGAATTTAAGCATACATTTTTATGCAATATTTTACGTATTCAAAAAACATTCAAAACTATACAACTGTACATATTGAAAGGAAAATCGCAAATACTAAAACACTTGACAGTAAACCAACATAAAAAAAATATCATTACATTATATATACA
Source organism: Polistes fuscatus (assembly GCF_010416935.1). Taxonomy (NCBI): domain Eukaryota; kingdom Metazoa; phylum Arthropoda; class Insecta; order Hymenoptera; family Vespidae; genus Polistes; species Polistes fuscatus. Next base: position 2,630,620 of record NW_025113107.1, on the reverse strand, counting down.
CAATTATTGACTTACCCTAATTTATTTGATTCTTAAAATACTTGTCTTGGGTATTAGATCACGAAAACGATACTCTCGAGAATACTATAAGAAATAATAATAAATAAAACCGATTTAAATGAACGTTTAACTTTGACATTAGACAGAACGTTAGCGATTAGTTGCACGCTAAGAAACGATAAAATAAATTATCAATTTTACTTAGACTGAAATAATAATCTTCTTCGAAAAGACACATTATCAAGACCGTCGTGTATAATTTCAATGAAAAATAATCTACCACTTTTGACACTATAATTTTAATCAATAATTCATATAATTGATTACATACCTTTATGCACACGAATTCACTTACGTACGCACTCATTGACTTTTTCATTATCAAACCAGTAATTTTTGTTGAATGGAAGAAGATATATATAATTTTTTTCCTACTTCTTGCATTCCATCGATCGACGCGTTATTTATCTCATAATATAGGATGATTAATGACGGGAGCGAACGGCGAGACGAATAAAAAAAAAAGAAAGAAATTGAATAAGGAATCTACGAGAGACATGATTCAAATGAGAATCTCTCCGAAGTAAAGAAAAATAACCTTTCTTCGAGGAATATTTAAATATAAATAACCGTACATACATCAAATCTAATAAAATCTGATAAACTAAAAAAATATAAATAATTATAATTATAATATATGTATGTATATAATAATAATCATATAAATTACATTATAGATATATAATTAAAATATTATATTATATAATATATTATTCATTTTTGATATATCAATATAAATAAAATCAATGAAAAATTACAAACTAATGATCGTTAATAGAATAAATAATATTTTCCAATTAATAAAATCTACCAATAGATTCGTTAGAAACTGAGAAATCGGTTTTCTAAGGAATCCGTTTGGAAATAATCTATCAAGTTGAAAAATAGAAATAAATGATTGGTCTCTCATAACGACCATCGAGCAAGGAAAGAACGAAATCATTTTTCGAGTATAATCGAACCTATAAATGTTTTTTCTCTGCCTTTCCCAATATACACGAACATATACACATGCGTATACTGATAGATGAGAGATACAGACATAGTTCATAGTCGAGATAATCGATACACCAAGAGCCAGTAGAGTTGGAATTTCGTGGCATTCCTCACTCCTGTTTCCCAGTCGCAAGTGTTTACTCTTGAAATTAACCAAAGCTGTCTAAATCGAAGCAAAGCCACGAGGTTCTGATTGCTCTACTGATGAAACCCAACGTTCTCCGTGTTCCCTTTTCGCGAACTGAATACCCATATTCAAGTGTGACGTCTACTAAACGTCCACATGCATAGAAATTGAAAGAGAAACTCATATAGTCTTTGGATTCTTCCAATGAAAAGCTTATTATCTCTGAAGAAAAGCAATTTTGCAAGCTACGTATAAACCAGTGGTCTTCAAACTGTATTCCACGGAACTCTGGGGTTCCAAGCAACGTACTTAAGGGCTTAACGAATTATTGTTTCGATGTATGTGGGATGTATACGTGGGTGCGTATGAAATAAGCAGATCGATAGTTTAAACAGTACTATAGAAGATCATGAGTATAATTAGTTGTGTGCGTAGGTGTATGAGATCAGTCGATTAACAGTTGAAAGAATAGTATAGAGGATAATATAGAGGATTCGGGTAGTAATTAGTTGTATGCATAGTTGTGTAAGATAAATCAATCGACAGTGGAAAGAATATTATAGAAGATTCTAATGTTAGTTAGTTTGTTAGTTTTGCGTGTGTCGAGAAAAATGTATAAGAATTTAGTGTTAGGTGTGTATATGTGTACTAATGACGATACGCAATTGTTTATAGAAGCAAGTATATATATTAAGAGATGAATGAGATTACGGAGTGGACCAGTAGAGAAAACAAAGAATAAAATGAGAAGTAAAAAAAAATTTTGAGTAGACCGATCTGAGATTAAAGAGTAAAGAGAGAAGAATTGTATCATTATAATACTTTTATCAATAAAATCCTTATTAATCATGAGAGAGTGAATGATCCGAGTTTCATTTGCCTGTATTTTCCACGTAGGGTTATAAAAAATATCTTATATGTATTATTTTTTTTTATGTAATAATATCATTTTTCATCGTGTTCGTAGGATAAGTATCATAAAATATTTTTTACACTAATACAAATTTCGTGAACGAAAAAAGTTTGAAGACTACTGGTTAGCAATTATCGATGCTAAAATTTGTCTATTTCCATTCGCTGACATAACTGAGATCACCAAGATAATTCCCCAATCTCCGACTAAAGTAGCTTAGTCTTCGACTTTATTGATCCTTATGCCGTGGCACGCACGAACCTTCCCTATCTTAAGCTTTATACACCGAAAGGAGAACCTCTTTGATGCCTACGAATGTTTATCCCAATCAACTTCCTTCCTCGATAACCATCTTAGCTTCTCGACAATCTGCTTAGTTTCAATTTATAAATGATCAATCTTCTTGTTTATTTTTATCCGTATTTTATAATATGTAAATGAATTTTGAAGAAATTCATTTTGTTGTTTTCTATTTTACTAATACACAAGGTGTTCATAAATTACCAACAATATTTAAAAATATTAATTTAATGACAAAGAAAATACTAGAAGATTTCGGAGATCGTACATAACCGAACATTTTTTCATTTGCATATTCGATTAGAACTAATTTCTAAAAAATTTTTAATGTTTTTCTCTTTCTCTATATATATATATTTTCCTAATACACAAGATATTCAAAAAAACGCACAATATTAGGGATATTATTTATTAAAAAGCGAAGGATAATTTAATTAGAAAAATAATATTAAATAAAGTTTAACAGATGACTGTAAATAACACGAGCATTCGTGTTATTTTTTTAAATTCAAATCAAACAATTGAAATTGAATAAATTTCAAAACGATTTGGAATAAGAGAAAAGTAACAAATATGATATTACGGTGTATGAAGTAACAACGGAAAGACTAATATTCGTTGAATTATTTCCATTAGGAAACCAACGGAAGACGAGAAAGCATGGCCGCCATATTCGAGAGATCGACCAGTTTATTTCATTTTTAACGCGGAGAAAAAAGGACTCGGAGAGGGACTGCGCACGACGTCATGCGCCTTTTGGAACGAGTTCCTACCGCGACTCAAAGGAGTACCCGGTATGTATTACATATATACACTTACACATACGCGTACACATAAAGACATAGAGCAATACATACACAAAAGAAAGAGAGAGAGAGAGAGAGAGAGAAAATAGGAGTTTACGTGCCGTTGTCAACACGATGCTCCTTCTATTCAATTTTCTCCTGAACGAAAACTCGTCAAAACCTTTTCATTCTAAGGACGTTTATTTTACGCTCAAACTGTTCGGTCTTTTCCTTTGTCCATTTCTATGCCGAGAATAAAGGATTAAACGATCCTACTTAATTACCTTAACCCTTGAAAGAGCTTCATAACGTTGTTGCTGCTGCCGCTGTTGTTTTCTCTGCTGTTACTGTTGCTGACATACTTCTCTCTTTCTCGCACACAATCTCACACTCTCTCTCGTTTTCTTTCCTTCCTTCTCGCTCTCTTTCTTTCTTTTACTAGCTAGTAAAAACATTTTCAAATCGGTAAACCGAATTAATTACAGCTCACGGAGATTCATCAAAATCCGCTACTTCAACAAATTCTTCTTCCATTCTCGATTGCCAAATCGATCATTTTCATTCCTTTTAACGAACCTTAACGAATATTAACGAACTACGATCGATCGATCGATCCCTTTTCCCTCAAACGACCGAGATTATCCTTCAATTTCTTTTTTTTCCTCTCATTCCCTTTTTATCAACGTAGAACCTGTTTTCTCAATTAAATCTCTATTTCGTTTTCCTCAGAACACTCAACAGAAGCCACCAGAAGCTTCAATAACGATAAACAAAGTATATTTCTTTGTATACACGTTTGCGTGTATGTGTGCGAGAGGGAGAGAGAAAGAGAGAGAGAGAATGAGACAAAAATATATAAAGCATAGTTTCGTACGACCAAACGGGTAGATCCATGCAATTTCATATTTTTGTTTAATCGGTACATTTCGAATTATGGAAATCAATTGTTTACTCAACGAAATGAATGTTGACATTTTCTCTCCCTTTCTCTCTCTCTCTCACTCTCCCGCATGTAAAAGAGAAAAATATTTCAAAATATAAATGTAACTTTATAAAGTTTCAAACTTACGATATCCTCTTTCATTATCATTCAGAATTATATTCAAAGCTTTTTAACAATGATCATGAAAGATTAACAAAACAAAAGATTAAACGAGTATACGAGAAAAGTGAGCAATTTTGCAATATTTTTGTATTTTTCTAGATTACAGCGCGAAGCATTAAGCGATTTTTCTTTTATTTTCATTCTATTCGTCAGAGATCGATAACGTGTAAGCACATTTTTTTTTAGTAATCTATTCACATTCCATAACAATTCGATAGTTTATTAATATTAATTAATAGAAAAGCATTGGTTATGCATTTATTTAACCAACCTGTCAATTCACTAACAATTTTTTCTAACTTCCAAACAACAAACATTCATTGCAAAAATAATTTTTATAAAATCACCATAAAAAATAGATCTTCGATAATTACCCTTACGCGAAATATATTACAATTTTGAAATATTTTATTATTTATTATTATTGTTTTGGACGAAAATAAACTTGTAATAGAAAAAATTGCTTATCGGACGATCCAATTAAAAAAAAACGTTAATTACTATATCGTACGTTTTCCTCCTCTTGCGCAAAAAGAAAAAAAGTGAGAGAAAGAGATGGAAAGCGAAATGGAAATATCCAGTCCGTTTTTTTTCTTTTTTTTTACTCTTTAAAATGAGATAGCAAAAGAAAAAGGATAAAGAAATCCGTTCTGTTTTATCTTTGAGAAGAATACGAGACAGGATCTTTGCATTAGCATATTAAAACTCATTTCACCATCATCTCCCTGAAAATCAACTTTTCTCTCTCTTTCTTTCTCTCTCTCTCTCTCTCTCTCTTTCTTTATTTCTCTCTTTTTTCTATTTAACGGGCGATTAAGTAAATATCTTTATGCAAACCCGTTTGAAAATGTGTGTTTGACCTTTTTCTTTTTATTATTTTCTAGATCCTGTACCAGAAGCTTGCAACAGCGTGATAGCGTCAAGCGTATCTGCGAGTGGAGCCGATCGACTTATTTATCAAACGAATACACAAAATATTCTACTTTTATCCACGGCCACAGTTACGTCCATTTGGACGATGATACTTTTACGAGTCGCGAACGGCTAACCGATTTCAAGTTTTCTTATCAAACTCTAATCTAGCACACAGAGTTCTCTTACCGTCGATTCCAATTTTTATTTTATCCTCTTTTTTTTTGTTTATTTTTTCTCTTTTCTGTCCTTGAATATTTTCTTCCTTCTTTTGTTTTTTTTTCTTTTTCTTACACGAGATCGCTAGCTAAAAGCCGAGAGTAGAAATTTTACTCGCAAAGGGGGGAGACCGATGCCTCGTTGTTGCGAAAAAATTTGAGAAAAAATCTAAAACAAGATAGAATAAAAATGAAAATACAAATGAAAAGAATAGAAATAGAAATAAGATGAGAAGTAAAACAGAACAAAAGAGAAAAAGAAAAGAAAGGATTTTGTTTACGTCGGCCAAAATTTTGCCCTTCCTCGCGAAAGATTAAAAAGAAGAAAATAAGAGAGAAAAAAGAAAAAACAAGAAAAAAAAGAAATATCTGAAAAAAACTAAGAGCTTTTCTCCTTCGCGAGTTCTTTGATTGACTTAAAAAAAAAAAGAATATTTTCTGTTTTCTTTTTCTGTCTGCGCGTGTGCGTATGTGCGATGCGTGTACGTGTGTGTGTATATAAGTGTGATAAAAAATAATGTGCGAAGAGAAAGTCTTTGCGGCCTAGAAGTTAACTTTCGATCGAGCGTTAAAACTATGTCGAGCTTTATGAACTATTACCAAATTAATATCTCCGTAATCACCACCGCCACAACCCCCCTCTTCCGCACTTAAAACCTACGACCGCGAATTTCGCTGCAATATCTCGACGATCCCGGTTGAAAGATTATGAAAATAAACACAATAGATTTAAACTACTTCTTCTCAACAAATTACATACATTTTTATTTTTTAGGAAACAAAAAGTTAGATAATAAAAAAACATTGCTATTATTATTATTACTACTATTATTATTGATCGAAGGGATATATGTGTGAATTAAAAAAAAAAGAAAAATTTGTTTCGATAATTACTACTCGACCTCCGTTTCGATCATTTCCTTAATTTTATTTTACAGAATTAAAATCATCGTACGATTTCAAAAAAATAATTAAATGGAAGATGAATAAGTATACAAGTCAGTCAATTAAAAAGAGATAGGAAGAGAGAGAGAGAGAGAGAGAGAAGGAGATAGATAATTTCGATCGTCGTCCGTTCTCGATTCGATCATTTAACATATCGAATTAATTAATCGATTATAACCGAAGAACGTTTCTTGCGTGGATAGTGTATGATATTTACATATGTAAATTCACAAAGTCCTATGAGTTGCATGAATGAATACACTTGTGTAAGTGCGCGTCTGTGTGTTCATTATTTAGCATCGAGAGAAACAGTGAGAAATATATAGAGACGGTGGGTGGGAGGCAGGGAGGGGAAGGAAGAGGGACAAAAGAGTTGGTTAACCGCAAATTAATAATACGAAATGCCGAGGTCGAAATCGAATCGTCATTGAGATAATGAAGAAGATAAATAGCTTTGGAAACTGACAGAAGCTTCGTGGAAGACCGACGTGATGCGATGATCGTCTAAAGTCCTCTGAGAAGAAGAAGTGAAGTGGGTGAAAAAGAAGGAAGAGCAGGAGGAGGTGTATGAGACGTGGGAGGGGGAAGGAGGGTGTGAGCGAGGGGGGAGGACGACCGTAATCCGTAATACGGCTTGAAGGAAGCCGATAATTTGCTCTAGCAATGCTCTACTGACTTCTTCTTTTTCTTCTTATTCCTCCTCTTCTCCTCTTCATATTACTACTACTATTACTAATACTACTGCAACTGGTACTATTAGTATTATTACTATTATTATTATTATTATTATTACTACTACTACTACTACTAATACTATTTTACCATCACCACCTCATCTCGTTTTCATTCCCCTTCCACTCTTTTTGTACCATTTCTTTTTTATTACTTTCGAATACCTCGAGGAATTCTATTCGTCTTCTATCATTTTCTTTCTCCTTTTTTTATTTTTCTTTTGTTTTCTTTTTATCTTACTATTCTCTGTTTTTATATTTTTTGAAAAAAGTTGCTGACGTAAACAGGACATATAACTCATCGTCCTGCTAGTCTCTTGAAATTGAAGGAATAAGTCAAGAATCGAGGAAATAAAGTAGATAGAGAGACTGAGAGATAGATGGAAAAGAGAGGGAGGGTCGAAAAGTCGACGGTGAAGGCAAGTTAAGAGCAGATTGCTGTCTTCCTCGAAACTTAAGGATATATTCGGAGTAAATGGTACTTGGTTGCTCCGGATTTTAAGATGGCAAAGAAGGAAAGATAAAGAAGAAAGAAAAAATTCAGTGAAAGAGACTAAGAGAGTAAAAGGGAGCACCCAAAATCCTCAAGTTTATTCATCGGCCTGGAAACAGTCCTCAATGCTCTTACTCTTATTTACTTTTCTTTTCTGTTTTTTCATCTTCATTCCTACTCCCTTTCCCTCTCTCTCTCTCTCTCTCTCTCTCTTTCTCTCTCTTTCTCTCTCTGTCTGTGTATCCATGTTCCTAAAAATTAATCAACGCGTTTTTTTTATACAATATTCCTTTAACACCTTTACATGTTCTTATATCTCTGACTAATTTTTATTCTTTGACCACTTAGAAACTTGTTGATTTCAAATTCATTTTTATTTGGAAATAAAAGCAAAACGATTGAGCTATAATAAAAGATTCTCATTAAATTTTAAAAGCTTAACAAAACGATAAAGAAAAATTATAGTTATCACTTTTTTACAATCTCATCAATTCCACGAATTTACTCGAGAACGGACGACGAGAAATCGTAGGAAATTAGCAAAGTAAACGAAATCGAAAAGATAATATTGTAAATATTATGAGAAAATATTTCAAAGATTTAATCAATCCTTTCTTTCGATCGATCACACCGATCGAAAGCAAAACTTCTCCCTCCCTCCATAAAAAAAAATTTCCACCCTACAAAAATCCATCTCTTTCCTACTTTCCCCTCGTTTCTTATTTTAATTCAACTTTCGATTGAAACGATTCCCCCACGGCCCGATTGATACTACGTATACTAATTTTGTTTCTCTAGAAAAATTTGACAAACCAAAAACAAAAAGAAAAGATAAAACAAGAAACGCCTCCTTAGAATTAAACACTAAAACTCACTGCTTTTATTATTCTTCCGTCTAGGATAGATAAAAACTAAACGTCGATTGATAAGAAAATTCATTTGAGAAAGAAGAGGAGGTTTCTCTCTCTGTTATTAATTTATCAAATATTAATAAATATAAATATAAATATAAATATAAATATAAATATAAATATAGATATTAATATAAATATAAATAAATTACGCCAGAATATATAATAAAAAAAAATAAATTTAACAAAGCTATATATCTAATTAAAAAAGTAGGTAAGATGAGGATTTAAATATGCATGTAAGTGTACATACATATTATGTATACAGGATATTTCAAAATACGTTAACGTAACTTCAAGGGTGGTTTCAATACACTAAAATAAGAAATAAAAATTCATATGTCTTTGCTCCCAAATTATAGAAAATTTTTCTGTTACATGATTTTCATAGAAATTGTTCGAAGTTGTCACCTTAAGCTACGATACGAATTTCCAAACGTTTTATCATAGATTTTTTAATTCGTTCAAAAGAACCAACCAGTTGTTTGAATTTGTTGATAAAGTGGAATAAAAAGTTTATTTACTGTAAATACTCGAGAGTAAGCAGTCAATAAAATTACATGAATTACGAGAAGATAAAAATAAAATTATAATTCGGAAACAGGTTTTGAGCATAAGATTATGTGCAATTTTTTTTCCTATTTTTAGCATATTAAAATCCCCCCTCCCTTCTGAAGTAGTGCTAACGTATCTTTAAATACCCTGTATATTATATATACGCACACATATATATATATAAATATTTACACACATACACGTAAGTATATGTGCGTAAAAATGAATTATCTATCATTTTATCTATCAAATGACATCAGGCAAATGAAACGACATAGGCGTAGGATTTAGATGCTAAGGCATTGGTGTAATTTTTACGCGTTCTGACGAATTAGGTCGAAACAGCGATTTTAGATAGAAATAAAAAGAAAAAGAAGAAGAAAAATGATAGAGAAAGAAAACAAAAAATTCTATAAGTCAAGAGGAACGTGCCGTTGGACACGTTGTAAAAATTAATTTAAAAAGAATAAAAAAAACAAAGAGGAGGGTTAATAATACGTGTAGTTAGAAAAAAAAGGGCAAAGAGTTAAAAGTTTGTCGCTAGACAGTCACATATTTTGCAAGATGAAATACACTTTTTTTTTCTTATTTGTCATAATAAAATAAAATTGTGATTATTTAAATAATATTTCTTTTTTATGTCAATTCGCGATTTGAAATCGTTCGAATTTTGTTTTTAAAGTAAACTTTTCAATTTTTTTACGGTCTTGCGAGTCAATTCAAATCGTTATTCTTAGTATTATTTCTTGTAATATTTTTTTCTAATTTAAAATAAATTCAAAATCGTGAAAATTGTTTCGAAATGATTTTATGTATTTTACAAATCTATGAAAAATTTTCTTCACGTTCAACGAGTCAATATTAACTTTTGTTATTATTGTTAATATATATTTTTTGTATTGGTCTTATTATTTTATTTTATGTAATTTAAATAATCGATTTGAAATAGCAGAAGTGTCGTTAATTCAAGACGCGATCGTAATTTCCTGAAGGGAAGATAACAATCATTCGTTTTCTCTCACTCAGAGGGGTTGAAGGTGGTGGAGTTGGAATCAACTTACAATTCATTGCGTAATTCCACGTGGCGTACCACGAAACATTGCTAGGAGATGTAATCACGAAACGAGATACATGCCACGAATTGTACCGTCTCGCGACGAACAAAGCGCATCGAAATGTGAATCTTCCATTTGGTACATATCATCCACATACTTAGAACACGTGTAACACGGTTATATTATACTGAAATACGTATGCATAGTATATGAATAAATAAATATATAAATATAAATAATAAATAATAAATATATATAAATAAAAAAATATATAAAAGTAAAAAATAGAAAAAAGAAGAACGTTAATCGTGTCGTATACGTATGCATGAATAATAGACAAAAAAAATAACAGAAACAATTAATAGTTGTAATAATCGGGAGTGCGGCAATTTAAAAGAAAAAAAAACAGAAAAAAAAGAAACGCGTGCGGAACAATTCGAGGCAAATGATCGGAAGTATTTTAATTAAAAGAAATGAAAGATAAAAATCGGGGTTGGGTTGGAGTGGAAGAGGGGAACGAGATCGAATATATATTTTCTATAATATCATTGTTATACGCGGCCAACAAAGGATAGTAAAAAAAGGTTCATAAAAGACAAAATTAAAAGGGCTACGGAATGGTTATGGCTGTTTTAACTTTCCTAACGAGTTCGGAGTTATTAAAAGAACTTCGTTTATCGGGTAACGCACGGGAATAAAATAATTTGAATAATAAAAAAAGGTCGATCGAAGATCAAATTTTGCGAGAATCTATTTTGCGTTGCGCGATGATATTGAGATTCGTTTAGAAAGAAAAAAAAACAAAAAAAGAACAAGGTATTAAATCTAACTCGATCGTTTTGATAGTCAATAAAAACCACCGACCAATGTAACGCGTATAATAATCATCGATCTTATTGGCCTATTTAATAAACAAATCCTACCTAATATACATTCAACAATTTTGATCTAATCTCTAAACTCAACGATTAAGATCATCTAATCGGCAGGTAATTGAATTCGTAACAAAAAAATTACGAAATTCGTAATAAATCTTATATAAAGATCACCTTAAATACATCTTAATCTATTAGATATTTCGAGTAGATACACGATTATCCTGTAATAAGAGGAAAAGTTGGTAGGAACTATCGAAATTTTTTTAAAAGACTTCTCGCAAAGAACGGTAAAACGAGAGAAGGGAGCTACAGCAAAATCGTTTTTGAGGGAATTCCATAGAGTAGGAAAGGGGTAGGTAGGAGGATAGTGAACGGTAGGATATGAGGGTGATGAAGGAGGGTGAGGAGGGGTTGGATCACAAAGGCACGACCTCATTTCCGCCGGCGACATTGTCGATCCGGAAGCGGATGCTCGCGAGTGCTGGCTTTGCCTTGTCTCTTCGAGGTCCTTTAGCTGCTCCTGTTACACACACACGCTCAAACACATTTATCCATATAGACAAATACATGAATACATGTAGTATATATATATATATATGAGAGCGAGAGAGTAAATCGTAACCATCTCGCGGGTAGCGATCTGCTAAAGTTACGAAGCAACGTAGACTAATTGTACGGAGCTTCAAGTCAAGTGTCTATTAGAAATTAGAGGAAAACAGTTAGGTGTATGTACGTAGAAGGAAAGAGGAAGAGAGTGAGAAAGTGAAAGAGAGAGACATAGAAGATAATGGTTTGATATTCTAAATTGATCGAAATCAAAGCATATCTTACGAATGATCTTTATTATCCATCGTTTGGCGATTATTCTAATTCAATATTTCCCAATCTAATTTATGGGTTGTGTTAAATTTTTTAAATTAGTACGTCATTTTATTACGGTGACCTATTCTATTAAAATTTTTCGCGAAAGTTTAATAAAAATTACTTTTTTTCCTTTTTTTGGGCTATTATTGTTCTTTCCAATTTTATTCTTTTTTTTTTATTTCTGTCTATCAAGGACATTATCATAATCTTATAGATTATGTTAAATTTATGAAATTAGTATCACGTTTTATTACGATGACATATTCAATCAAAATACTTCGCGCGAAGTCAAATAAAAATTGACTTTTATTTGTATTACTTTTCTTTGATTTTTTTTCTATTTTTTATTTTATTTCTATCCGCCAAAGGAATCGTCCTAATTTGATAGGTTGTGTAAAATTTTTTTAAATTAATGCCACATTTTATTACGACGATCAAACTGCTTTGCGAAGTCGAATAAAAATTATTTTTTCTTCTCGTATTATTATTTTTCTGTTCTTTTATTCTCTTTTTACAATTTTTGTTTTGTGAGTGTATTTTTAATCGAAGAGAATAATCCTGTCATTTTTTAGCATTTACTTTCATTTAATGTCCTGACGTAACGTTTAATAAATTCAACAGGTGACACGGTTTCTCTTCCCGTTTCGAGTTGGACTCTTTCGACGAAGATTTTCAATTAAAATTGCTCCTTTCTGGACTAACATATGTTCGACAGAAATAGAAATGAAATGAAACCAAAAAAGAAAAATGACAGACAGTTAGACAGATCGATGGACCAAATCGGAATACCTTTCTTTTATAATTTGACTTCGACACGACTACGGAATAATAAAACTCGCGTCCAAATTCGCTGCTCGAAAGTTTAATTAATTCGCCCCTTAAAAATTCACGCTTAAAAATAAAAGAAAACAAAAATAAAAGAAAGCAAAAATAAAAAGAAAAATCACAGAGAACTGTAAACAATGTAAAACTACAAAAAAAAAGAGAAACCATTGTGCACATACGCGTGTACATATAAAAAAATAAAAAAAAGAAAAGAAAAGAAAAGAAAAATAAAAGAAAAGCTGGAATATATATCAGTGTCGATTAGTTATTCGATTAACTCTTTGAGTGCTGAATACTTTGAACTGAAGTGTTTTGTAGAGACGGAATAGTTTATTATTAATGCGACTGTTTTCGTTGATAGATATTAACTAGATTCTAATAATAAATTATATTTAATAATTAAAGTTTTTCTTTCTTATATATAATTTTCATGTGATAAGACTCAAAACAATAATCAATATGCAAACCAACATTACACTATTTTACAATTCATATTGATAAACTCATATTTGTGTTGATAGACCTACGCTGGCAACTTTTACCAAACGCGTATATGCGTCCATACCAGTGAAAGGATTAATTAAACTTGACTGATCACCTGTACAGTGATATATCATTAAATTGTTTAAACGATTTATGATTTAATTTTTGTTTCTTTTGCTTTTTTATGTTTAGTTTTACTTTTACACTAGTTTCGTTTTTCATTTTACGATTTCTCAGTGTTTCTCGTCAATGTCAATTGTTGCTGGTTCGCATCAAAATGTTTTCTCTCTTTCTTTCTCTCTCTCTCTCTCAATTTCGTAGAACATCGTTCGCTTATTTTCTCATCGGCTCGTGTTACCACACCTGCGTTGTCGAATGATTTAATGGATCCGTTCGTAACGCGAATTTGCTAGCTTGCTCTATCTTGAATGAAGCAGTCAACGATACTCATGTAACTCGTCAAGGACGATAACGATGATCAACGAACGAACATGACGAACGTTTCATGTAACATCGATAATGATAATTTCTCTCATTTGCGAATACGTTCGTCAATCATTTTCTATCAATCTTTCATCGAATTTATATTATCATCGTTTTGTTTTTTCACGCAATACGGTCTAATTTTCGTTCAATTCCTAACCCGATCGAAGGCCTTTTTTATTTATCAAATATTACTACTTCTAAAATTTACATATAAATTATATAAATAGTTACTAATTTATTACAATTTTGTTTTAAAAATATAATTGGTCGGTAGGATTTTTCGATTAATTCGAAAGAGAAAATAAAATACGTAAATAATAATTAATCGAAGTAAAAATTTGCGGATTGGTTAAATCGATCGATTAAACTTTGGCGATCACATGTTCAATGATATTATACAATAGTAATTATATAATAATATTAATAGTTTAAAATTTGTTTAAATAAAATTGGTCGGTAGGATTTTTATCGATTAAATCGAAAATAAAAACGATATACGTAAGTTAAAAGGAAAAAGAAAATAATTAGAACAAAAGATTTGTGATTTTTATTCGATTGAGAGAGATCGAAGTTTGAATCTTATAGTTAATTATAAAAAGAAAAAAAGTTGAATTGTTATTCGAAGTAAGAAAAAACACGAGTGAAAGATACGAGGATATATTAATTAATTAATAAGAAATGTTTAATGACCAACCCTTTAAGAAATGGAACACCTGTCAGACCCAAGTGTTTGATATAAAACATTGCATATGCGATCGAATATTCAAAGTTATTTAAAGAGAAAAAAAATAAATAAAGAAAGAAGAAGAATTTAGGACAAACTTAGAGTATTAAAATGTGAGAGAGAGAGAGGTCACGATGTCGGATTTATTTATAAAAATAGATGGACAAAACGTGGAGAGACAGAAATGAATGAATAGGTGAACGCGATATGTCAATGTTGTGATCTGGTTCAACACGATTCAAAAATATCTTCCAATCTTTTTAGACATTACTTACTGGCAGTGAAATTAGGTGAATGCATACGAAACACCAGTCAATTAAAAACTCGAATTTGTCGATAATATCGGATAACTTTGTGTGAAGAAATTAAAATAAAAACTTACAACATTATTTTTTCGATAGATTGTTAACGATTATAATAACAATATACAGAAAGCTGAGATAAACAAATGGTTGCTTTGTTCATTTAAAAAAAAAAGTATTATTTCAAATAATCAAATGATTAATTAATAAAATATTAAATATTGACAATAACATTTAAGTAGTGTCAATTTTTAAGATACCGGTTAATAAATTAAATGGCTGGCAATGTAAAGCCTAATTATCGACTGCCGCTAAGTAATTTGTTAATAATTTTTATTTGTTTGAAAAATAAGTTGGAATAATACTTCTTATACTTATTTTCTTCTTCTTTCTTTTTCGATGAAACGTACGAGTTAATGGTTGATGAGGTAATACTCTTCCGAAAATTCGCAAAAGTAAAGTAAAGGAAGAACCCTATCTCAATTTACAGGAACTATAAAAGCCTATTTCGTTTTTTTTTTCTCCCGGAAAATTGAAATTATCCTGTGTTTTCGTAAGAGAATGAACATAAATTTCTTATTCACCTTCCTTTTGGCGTAATTTCCCGTTCCGTTATCTTTTCTAGCACGTAGATTATCTTAGAAAATATCTAGAAAATCATGAAGATTTATTATCTCTGTTTTTTATACATTTCAATTTCAACAAGAAATTCTTTTCTAAAAACAAAAAATTCTTAATTGATTTCTCATAGAAAAAGAAATCTGGTTATGATTGTTAAAAATATTCCGATGAAAAGAAGAAATTAATTTCAAATTTCAAATTTATTTTTCATACAAAAATTTGTTTACAACTATAAATCAAATATACCCTAATTTCAAAAAGAAAAATTCTACATTCTTATATAGAAAAAATATATACACTTGTAAAATGAAATTTCAAATTGGTTTTTTATGGAGAATAATTTATTAGTGATTGTACGTAATAAAAAATGAAATATAAATGTCAAACAATGAGATCACTTTCGGCAAAATCAATTTTTACGAAAAATACGTAAGCGAATAGAATAAGAACGTAAAGTATTGGAGACGATTTTATTATCCACAGTTTCATACATCTCTTGCATCAAAAATGATTTGAAAAGGATGCAAACAATTGGTCAACAGACAGCCACACTTCGTCGTATAGAAAATTGCTCGATAACAATGAAATTTGATTCGATGATAAAACGTTCCTCTTATGATATTGGAGTCTAAATTGTATTCTAAGTTTTAGGAAAATATATTGATTGAATAAAGAGAAATAAGAAAAGATAAAATAAGATAAGATAAGATAAAAAATATGAAAAGAAGAGAAACACGTATACATATATAAATATATAAATAAATAAATAAAACCGCATAAAAAAACACACTCCTATATAAGTATATATATATATATATATTTTTTTTTAACGTTAATGCAAAAATAATAGTTAGAAGAGAGAAGAGATAGAAAAAAAAATAGGAAGAAACTATCGAAGATACATTAGTCGAACGACTTTAGCGCCTGTTTTATCTCAAAAAGAATATTTTCGATCACGTACGATCGAAAAAGAAAAAGAAAAAGAAAAAGAGGAGGAAACAGAAGAAGCCACAGCTGTGCAGGCAATCGTTGTTTTTACGAGAACTAGAAGAATTCCTGAAGGTGGAATGTTCCGAATGCTTGGGACGCTACAATCATCATCAAAAAAAAAAAGAAAACAGAGAAATATATAAAAAGAAAAGAATATGATAAAAATGAAGAAGAAAAAAAAAATTCTATTAATCCACGATAAATAATTTAAATATAAATATAAATTATTAATAATAATAATATATAATAATAATATATATGTGTGTGTATATGGTAGGGTTATTTAATTATTATATTTTTCAATATTTTTCAATGTGCTAAACGTAATATATAGAAATCTAAACACATACATACACTATCGGTTTGAGTATAGGTGTGTCAATGTATGTAATCTGTGATGTGCTTTATACGATGTTGCGTGCTGTCTACGATGTTGTATCGAATGTTAGTGATTGCTTTTTTCAAAAAAGAAAAAACGAACGAAGCAAGTAACTTCACTACGAAGAATCTTTGACCCTTTTCGTTCTGTGATCCGATTTGTGAAAACCCTCGAATTTTCTTCTCTTTCACGACTTTCTTCACTTTTTCCTATAATTCTCTGTTTTTGTTAGCAAGGAAAAAGGAGAATTCTTTTTATACGGACTAACAATTAGATCAACTTGATTTTTACACGCACGAATGTTGCATTTCTTTTTTTTATTTCATTAGATCGGTGCAAGTTTCATTTTTACTTTGATGCAAATTTTGTTAGTAACTGTTACGTAATATATCCTTGTTTTTATTGTTCAATATTATCGAATTGAAGTCCTTTAATTATGGAAAAAATAGGAGTTCGAGCTGTTCTATTATACGAGTTTAAATTGGAATGAAAAACAAAAGAAATATTTTATTAACCTTTAACGCTCCAAGCGTGCCTCTTAGGTACTACCGATGTATACCGTTGCAAAATAAGTCGGAGTTGCCGATCGATATAAACAAATAAAAGTTAGAGCGTTAAAAGTTAAAATATAAACCATGCTTTTATTCGAGAGACAATTAGATAAAGCACAATTATACATTGGTTTAAAAAATATATTTCACGATAAACATCGAAGCCTCGATTACAATAAATGTAACAAATATTATTTTTATGTAATATCAAAAATAATAATTTCAAAAGACTATTGTTGAATGATTCCAAAAAAATTGCAGAAGAAAAAATGATAATTAATTTTGCACTAAGCTAATATTTTTAATTATCTCACAAATAAAGTTATTATTTTAGTCTTAGTTTTTCCTTAAATATAAAAATAGTTTGCAGAACGAAATATAGTGTAGACTTTCGTTTGTGGTAGTTGGTTACTGGAAACGAAAAAGCAATTTGGGTCGAACGTTTAGTTTCGCGATCGGTACAGTAATATTCAAGGAAAGTTTTAGAGAGTGAAAGAGACAGAGAGAGGGAGAGAGATACCGGACAATCATCGTGGTATGTAGTTTCTCTTCTGAACCGTAAATTCTTAATTATGAGGTGTACGATCAATTATCGTGACGGTGGTAGAGAAATTTCGTTCGGCCTTTGCGCTTCACACAAATTCGAAATAATTCATTAATTAATATCTAATCTATCCGTGCCAGCATCAGCCGGATATATTAGATCTGGGGACAGTTTCATATGATAGCAACGAAATTTACTACCCTTCCTATATCATCGATTAACTCATATTTCCTTTACCTGTTAAGTTTTAAATTAATAAGACAAAACAAGGAATTACTCTAAAAGAAAATACTAAATTTTATCTTATTTTTTTATCTAAATTTACATTATTTATGACATTTGACATTTGGCCTTCCAGTTTTTTAAGCTGCATTAAATATTTAATTCTACACCGGCACCGTGGATCTTGGCATGCGTTATGTTTGAATAACTAGTTTTGTTTTTTTTTAATATACATTATTAATAACAAAATAAACTATTATATAATATTATATAAACTCTGAGGAAAATTAGTAAATTTTTTCACATTTTTATAAATAACAGTAACATTGAAAAAATTTACCCACAGCGGTGTTAGTAAAACCACCATACCGACGAAAGATTAAAATTTATATTGACAATTATTTCAATTTGTAAATTATTACAATTTTTTATTATACATTATTTTTAAGTAACAAGTAAAAAAACAAATAACAAATATTGATTATACTTCATTAATTTTTGTAATTTAAGATAACATTCCTTGTTTTTTAACTTTATACATTTAATTTATTCTTATTGTTAATAAGATTACGATTTTAAATTCTTTTTATTTTATAAAAAAGTTTTTTGAAAATTAAATTCCAATGATACAAGCATCTCCATCGATCGTAATTTTCTATAAACTCCTCGCGTTCACGTCTACACACATACATGCATGCGTTCTCGTGTGTAGAATAATTAGCACCTGATAATACAATGATACAAAGTTACCGATGACTTTTTCGATTGACATTCCACTTTTAAGAAATAATTAATATAGAAGAGTATAACGTCCTAACACGTGATATACCTAATAATCTTCCTCTAAAAAGATTTTTCGAATATATCTACTACTAAGTTTCGCGCTATAATTCAATCGAAATTATGTTTGATAAATTATGCGCTAAATATTTGGTCGAACGGATCCATGTTATGCTAAAACAATTTCGATAAATCTTCATCGATTTAAATAAACTATTCAAATAAAATACGTACTGGTAAAAACCGAGCTTGAAAACTTATGATAATGTAAAAACTGTTAAAAAAAAAGTGATTTTTTTTTAAATGTTTTGTTTAAACAATCGTATATCGTAGAGAATAGAAGAACAAATTAAAACGCGTTGATTGATGAATTGACGATTAGATTTAAACGATTAATAAAAAAAACGAGTTTGGTCCAAAAATATTTGAGGATAATGACAAAATTATTGATCGATCATGAAGGTGTGACATAACTCTTCTTTTAGCATCGTCCGAAGAAGACAAAAAACTAATTCAGATTCCTATGTCGCGGATGATACGTAATGGAAGCATTACGATAGATAGTGTTCCTCATGACTCCTTCTTTCGAAGTCAATGTAGATTTACAGTCACAAATAAGATGTTTTGTAATATGTGAGGCTCATTTCAGAAAGTAAACAGGGATCATAAAAATAATAAAAAAACTGAGGATAATCATTTTGACCATTTTCTATGAATACGAGCTATCATGGATTATTGAAACACAAAAGTTGCAATAATTTTGAAACAATATCAAGTAAGACACATAAACCTTTCATAAAAATTTTCATATGAACTTTTTTCGTGGTTTTTGTGTCCTATGTTTACTCTTGAAATTAGTCTCCCATACTACGAAACACCATGTACATATACAGTGAGTTACAAGAGTATTCGTAACCCTTATTATTAATTTGAAACAATCATTATTTTCTTGTAATACAATGTATGAAAATTCAATAAATTGATATTAATTAAAAAATTTGATAATCTTAAAATAAGTTTCTGTGTATAATAATACTAAAACATCTAATTACAAGCAATTGCATATTATATATAATATTATATCATATAATATTATATTATATAATATTATTTCAAATTGATATTAGGGATGGTAATAAATACTCAAATACTCCTTTGATTCATTGTTTATGTATAGATATATACATAAATATATCTTTAATAAGTATATTGATATTGAATCAGTGAAATAAAAGTTGTATATAAATATATACACATACATATATACATTTACCTTTCAAATACAACAAAAAATGCGTTTCCATTAAGCACTATCTTTTCTGAAAATTTAATTTAAAAACAAAAAATAATCTTAAAATAAGAAGACACTACTTATAACCAAACCATAATGGATGTAACGTTGAAAGAAAAGAAAAAAGTGATGATAAATGGCAGATATTATGTTATTAATAATTATGCTAGCACATGCCTAGGTATTATATAAAAAATATCTTGTGAAAATAAATTAAAAAAATTTCGAATGGAAATTGAAATACACGTACATTATACGGCAGAAAAAGGGTAAAGAAAAGTTTTCCTCCTATTCGAAATTATTATCATTTGAAAAATAAGTCGAGAGATAATTACACTTAAATTACGTATAAATAATATTATATATAATAAATCACTCTGTGTATATAATTAAATAAATATCGTAATATTTCAATATACGATAGCAAATAAATTATGCGATGACCCCCAATGCAACAACGAGATTAACAAATCTGCTTATCATGCCTCATTATAAATTTACTATAACAAAAACAATTATGGAAAAAAGTTTTCTTAATAATAATAGTAATAATAAGCTTATGTGTTAACAATATCTTACAAAGCCTCTTTACGTTCAATTAATCCCCATAAATATTTAAAAAAATCAATCACTTTTTCGTTAAACATTTCAAAAATATATTTTGAGAAAAAATCCCTGATAATAACTAATAATAATAATAATAATAATAATAATAATAATAATAATAACAAAATATCTGGCAAGGCCTCTTTACGCTCAAGAAAACATACCTATGAAAATAATATGTAATAATAAAATTTCATCATGTAAAAAGTAAAAATAAAAGAAATAATTTGGTAACGAGATAAAAACGGTTTTGTGGGCCTTGAACGTATCGTGACGTGTATTAAATGTGAGAGAAACTAAATAAAAAAAGAATATATATATACATACTATACATACGTAAATGCATGCATACATACATAAATACAAAAACATACATACACGGAAAAGTAAACGCTTATATGTGGTGTATGCGAGAAGAGAGTAAACGACGAAATGGGTTTGGCTGACTGTGAGTAAGGAGCAAAACTTTTTTCAAATGGGAAACGTAATGCTCTTTTATTACGATAAAACCATCAACCCTTGTCGATGGATAAGAAAAAAAAATAACACTGTACATAAAATGCACCCTTGCTGTATCTAAGAGCAAGTATACATACCCCTGGTGACTTATCTTAAACCCGTTCGATACATACACATAATGTATAATAAAATAAATCTATAAATATAAATCATTCTTATAGTTTAAGAATTTTCTATTTCGATCGAATTTTTTCTTCTATTTTATATTTATCAAAAATGAAAAACAAAAAG
Source organism: Polistes fuscatus (assembly GCF_010416935.1). Lineage (NCBI taxonomy): Eukaryota > Metazoa > Arthropoda > Insecta > Hymenoptera > Vespidae > Polistes > Polistes fuscatus. Next base: position 2,609,218 of record NW_025113107.1, on the reverse strand, counting down.
AAATATATTATTAGCACGAATGTTTTTGGACGTTTGTTTGATCGAGTCTCGAATTCGAACATTTTTTTCTGTTTTTATTATTCGTTTTTTTTTATTTTCAAGACTTTCCTTTTATTTTACTCGTTCATTGTTTCTCGACTGAACATTTTCGAAAACTCTTTTTTTTCCACGTACAAAATTGTTTTTTATTCCTTTATCATACAGACATACACACACACACACACACGCACATATACACACAATGGAACTTTCATTAGAAGAGAAAACGTATTGTGGAACTAATATAATCAGAAATATTATTAATTACAGTGATGTTCGATGATCAAAATAAAATATAATGAAACTTTTTGAGGGGAAAAAGTTTGCACGAATGGAAGAAATGATTATTATTATATTTTTTTCCTTCTTCTTTTATTTATTCTCTCTCTCATTAGTGTGTTTACGCTACTTTATTATTGACATTTTTTTTATTTGTATTCTAATACAAACGAAGTGGTTGTTTGGAAACAGTGTTTTATATTTTTATTAGGGATGCTACTTCATTGTTATGAATTTTTGAATACAACTAAAATAGTTCGGTCGACGAATGTGCTTATATGTATGCATGTATGTGTATGTATGTGTGTATTATATGCATATGCTTTGGCACGGAATCTGTTTCATTCGAGCCAGAAAACAAAGTTCTCCTAAGTTGTTCGGCATTCCAATTTCTAACTTTTATTCATATACCGAGCTCGTTTCCAAGCTCAAAGTTTAATCATACCGGTCGTACGTAAATACGTATATGTCATCATCGTTTTTTATTTCAATCAACTCTAAAAATCAAACTTTCTCTGATTCCCTGTATAAAAAAAGACAGATCACAAAAAAAAGAATTTAGGCGTATTCGTACGACGTTATTTATGTATTTTATGACAAAAATATTTTAAAGATTTTTCCGATCTTCAAAGGATAAACGATTTCCCATGAGAAAAATAATAATAAAAGAACGATAGCTCGTCATGAAGTAATATCGTATCGCGTCATGGGATATATTTCTGTCATATCTTATTCTTGTTTTTATTTTTTACTTTGATGTATTTTTTATAATTTTTTCTTTTTTCTTTTTTAATAGAAAGTAGAAAACGTTTTACTCGTTGATAAAAGAAAATTGTAAAAGAAAAATATGTTTTGTCAAGAATTTTCATTAATTTTCATTCGCTTAGTTGTACAAACATAAGAGTTACAGTATTCTAGTAACTTTGGGAAAGTTCTATTCTGCTAGTAAACGTTTCTTGTTTGAAAAATACCAAAGTAAGTTAGCATGATTATGAACTTTGAACGATATTAAATACTGCGTGAATCGTAAACCTGTCCAATTCTGTTGAAGCTTTAGCAAACACGCAAGAGAAGTTATGTTAGATTATTTATAGTCTTGAAAATCGTTTACTTCTTTTCAAAGTAAAACTATCAAGTTAAATTTAAAGTAGGAAAAAAATGAAAGAAATATAAAGAGAATAATTATAAATGCTAACTTATTTTAATACGTACCAGTATTTTCAAATGAGACGAAACTATTATGCTTTGTAATGGCTTGGCATTTTTAAATAAAAAAATTTATAGATCCGCTATCATTAAAATTTACGAGTTGATGTCCGAATCGCGACTTGTGCTATTAAAAAAATTACGATTGTAAAAAAGAAAACCAAAAAAAGAAACAAAGAAATATAAATTTAAATTCTGTTTTACGAACTATAAAAAAACATAGTGAAAGTCTACTTATTATTATTATTATTATTATTATTATTATTATTATTATTATTATTATTATTATTATTATTATTATTATTATTAGAGTGCTACGAAAATAATCATAGTCTTTATAATTTATTATTTATTTTATTAAAATTTATCTATATAATCATCTTTTATTTATTTATAGTTATTAACACATTATTATAAAAATTGATATTGATATTAATTTTTTTTTGTTTATATTAATATATATAATATAATAATTATTTTATTTTGTTTATATTTTATTTGCTTATATTAAGTAATTTTTTAAATATTGTCAAATTTACATCTTTAAATTTGATAAATTCAAGTTACAATTATTTTTGCACGAACCTAACATTATTTTTATTTTTATTTTAAAATTAGGCTATGGAAAGAAAAACGTTTACAGGGATTAAAAACTAATTAAAAGAAAAAAAGAATTAAAAAATGGATGATTTAAAAGAAACCAAGAAAAAGTGAAGAATCAATGAGACGATAGACGCATATAAACAATTTCTATTAATACATACAAACAAACAAACAAACAAACAAACAACAAACAAAAAACATACATACACACATAAACGTATGTACTATTATACAAATGTATAAAAAAAAACAAGGTTCACACAATTAGGGACCGAATTGTTTCCTCATGGAATGAAAACAACAAATAAAAAGAATCGATACGATGACGATAAAATAATAAATAGATAAAGAAAGAAAGAAAAAAAAATGAACCAGTTCGTATGATAGATCGATCAGTCTCGATCGATTAATAAAATTCCAGTCAATGTGATAGACAATCTATTAAAAAAAAAAAATAAAGAAAAAGAAAAAAAAAGCATGACGATAGGGTAGTTCAAATTCACGAGGAGTTTTTTCTAAACAGGATGGGAGTGGAGTTTGACAAGTAGTAAGTCTCGTATAAAACACAAGAGTGATCTTAAAACGATGAAAAACAATAAAGAATATTCTTTAGTGGACACGTTTACATAGCGAGGGTGTTAAAGGGTTTGAGGATAGTAGAAGGACTATAAGGGTGGTAGTTTACTTACTGCTTTTGATCAACAGCACGAGATCACGAGATGATAAAATTTCCCCTGAGAAAAAGAAAGAATGAAAGAGAGAAGCTTGTTTCAATACTCTTAACCCTTCCTTTTAAGTCTCGAGTATCAAGAAAAATAAAAAAAGAATAAAAAAAAATAGAACAAAAAAAAATATAAAACTAGAGACTCGCTTTACTTTTAAAATCTTTTTAACACCCGCGTCACACAGTTCCCGCCTCTCTTTACATAGAAAGATTACATATACGTGTAAGAATATAAGAAGGTAAAATATTGTCTAGGATATCTTTATCCTCTATATAACACAACATTCTTGATTCTAAAGAAAGGATAAACCCTTTTTGTACTATAATTTTTTATTCCAGTTTGTCCTCTGTCAACTGTGATTGAATTTTTCTGATTTTCGTTGCCTCCTATTAAAATTCAAAGTATATTTTATTTATTATTGTTTATATATTTTTTTATTATTTTTTCTAAAGTATGGTACTTTTTTAATTGTGCATAACAATGTTGAGAATTAAGACTCGTATGCATTTTTTGAATACAATTTTTTTTATATTGATTTATTTTTTTTTTAGGAATTGTAGGGAAAAAATTTTATTTCACGCTAGGATGCAAAGGATTAAACAATAAGAGAAAAATTGAATCATCGATTTTGAGAAAGAATATTAAATTAGCAAGAAAATTCATACCGTTTCTAAATGTATTTATCATTCATTTGTATTGATCAAAGCGGCACGAATTTTCTTGCTTATTTGATACTTGGAATATATTATAGATTATGATATGATGTAATTAAGAAAGTTTATGAGGGGTTTCTATCGATGGAGATTAATTCTACGCTAACTTAGGAACAGTTTAAAGTTTCTTGGTTATTTAACATAATTATGATGAAATGATAAAAGATTAAGCCTCAAATCTACATTGATTACGGCCCTAAAATGTTTATATGATAGAATGAAGAGATTATTATCATTATTATTATTATTTATAATGTATATAGATATACATATATATAACATATGTATATATATGTGTGTGTATGTACATACGTATAAATAAATATATTCTACTTCGACGTAACGTCCAATAAAGAAAGATGAAAAATAATGATTAAATAAATATATAATAATAATAAATAAATAAAAGCTTTAGGCATGAATCGGCAGATTTTCGTTTTGCATCGATAAGTTCGCCTTTCTTTTATAAAATAAACACAAAAGAATATAATTAATTTTTTTTTTATGATTTGACAAAAATAGTTTATTACTCGATGTGACGTTTTGATTTAATTTAATTATGGTGGTCCTCGTAGTAGATATACTTTGGAACTCGAGTCGTACATTAATCCTTTCATTGCAACAAATATTATTTTTATTATAAATCAATAATACAATTACAAATATTTATTTAAATAAATTTAATGTAATTAAATAAAATTACAAAAAAAGAAAACCATTTTATGCTCTCAAAGCTTAAAGTATCCTAAATTAATATTTTAATATCGAAAATTAATAAAATATTTATATCAAAAACTTTGGAATAACCTATTATTAAGATTTCAGCGCTGAAAGGGTTACAATGAATAAGAAAATGGAATAAAAGTTCGATATACAAAAATTGTCGACCATATTCTCGACTAATTCTATTCCCTTTCTGATTAAACATCGTACGAATCGAGTTCTAAAGCTAATTCTAATGTAACCAAAAAAAAAAACAAAAACTAAAAAATAAATAAATAAATTTAAAAAAAAAAACAAAAGATAACAAATATTTTTCGTAAAAAGTAAGTCTTTCTTTTGCACGAGTATCATGGTCGGGACCATTTCGCGTCACGTACATGTGCCACGTACAATACTTAGTCAATTATCGAAATCGATCGTACTATGTATTACGAAAAAAAAAAAACATATTTAGCAAAAATTAAAAACAGACAAAAATGTTAAAGAAAGAATGTATAAAATATTTCTTTTTCTTTAATCAAACGAATAATTATCACGGGACTAATGGAGACACGCTTTTTTATTTCTACTTTCTTTGCTTCGATCTATCTCTCTTTCTCCTCTCTCTCTCTCTCGCTTTTTCTCTCTCTCTCTCTCTCTCTCCTCTCTCCTCTCTCTCCTCTATCTATCTATCTTTTTCTTTTTCTTTTTTTCTATCTCTCCATTGGATCCCTGAAATTGTTCCACACCGACGAAGAAAAATAACTAATGATGCGTACACACATATATATATATGAAATAAATAATCATATTTAATTTTCTGTTCTTTGAAACTGAAGTTTCATAAAAATGTGCTATTTATAAAAATAACGACGTTGCAAGCTTGTTACTTATAATAATGATGCATAACACGTTTACAAAGAGTTTATATTTTTCGTCGGTTTTTTCTTCTTAACAAAAACACTATTACACTGTCTTATAATCGAGAGTACAACAATTCAGTTTATAAAAAAGAAGATAATAATATCCACTAATAATTTTCAATATAATGAAATTCTTGGTTAAATAATACGTGCTCTCGATTAATATCGAAATAATCGTTGAACATCGATATCTTTACTTGAATATAAAAAAAAAATTAATCGATCGTAGTAATACAAGATTTCGTTGAATTTTTTGAAACTTGCCAACAATAAAATAGAATTAAAAAAAAAAAAGAAAAAGAAAAGAGAAGAAAAGATAAAAGTTTAGTCTAACCTAAGCTTTTTTACTTTTTTTTTATTGCGAGTGACGATCGTCCCGCAAAAGTGAAGGAAAGTTAACAAAAAATTGAAAAACGAAAAAAAATAAATGATCCTACATTCCGATTGTTTCGATTTACGCGACAGTGAAATAAGAGTATCTTCCTGTATGTATATTTACACAAACATACACGCATATATAATACTATAGAAAGAAAATTAAAACAAAACAAGAAAAAAAGAAAAAAAAAATTGGGAAGAAGAAACAGAGGGATAAAAATAGACAAAAAGCGCTCTTCGCGCGTCTAGCATTACCGATGAGAGGAAAAAAATAATCTATCGAAACATGTTCCGCACTCTTCTATCGCCGATCCATACATGCCGTCAAAAAAAAAAGAAAAAAGAAACCTATGAATGAATGAAAGAAAAGAATAGCAAGAAAAAAAAATATATAAATGATTAGAAGATTTCAAGATCGATTTTACTTCTCAGAATTTTCTATACGCTCCAAAAGATTGTAACAATAATAATAATAATAATATAAATATATAAATATAAATATAAATATAAATATCAAAATAATGATTAATAATAATGATAATACGAATTTACGAGAAAAAGATAACAATTTGTCGACCGATCGAACTCCGTGCGCGTGTGTAAATTTATTAAATGTGTGTATGTACGTATGTATATGCATATGCTTGGGTGTGTGTGTGGGTAGATTAAAAAAAAAAGAGAAAGATGAGTGTAATAGTAGTTGATGAAAAAATGCGTCATATTTGTATAATATATACGAATGATTAATAAACGAACGTGCGAATTAAAACTAATGTTAGAGGTTTGCATGCATGATCGATAAAAAAATAAAACGACTAAACGATATAGCGTGTTTCAAGATAGAAATTTCAAGTTTGACAGTGCCTCTACACTGAGTGCACTCCACCCGCTTGTACCAAAGTAGAGCAGTTACCAAAAATTGAAAAAGAAAATATAAAAGATAGAAGGAAAATGAATTTGAGAGATAGAGAGAGAGAGAGAGGAAGAGGAGTATGATAAGTAATATTAAAAGTTAAATCTTGTTGGATGGAAAATATGGTAAAGTTTTTACGATCGATCGATTTTAATATGTAAAGAAAAAAAAAAGGCATACACATACACACGAGAGTGAAAAAATTGATAACAGATGGGAAAAGAATGAGAGAACAAGTGTGAAATGATTGTCCTACGTTATGCAAAAATATTCCTCCCTAAAAAAAGAACATAAGAAAAGAATATTTATAAAAGAAGAAATGAATTCTTTTCAAAGATAGGAACAAAATATACATTAGGGTTAATAAGAGAGTAATACGCGTTTGATGTTCTGCAAAGCTAAAAGATGGTTAAATGTAAACACGTATATACGTGTATTTCATTCGCTCTGCGATTGTTGCTTTTGCTTTTAGTAAGAGAAAAGAATAATAAAAGTTAGAAAATAAAAAGGGAGAGAAAAAGAGAGAGAGAAAAAGGTAAGAAAAATGCGAAGAACCAAAGATTGGACGAATAAAATGTAAGAGAAAGAAACAAATAAAAAAATAGAAATAAAGAAAAACATTTATTGCGTTAAGTGTTATTAGGGTTATACACATTAAAAATAAAAAAAACAGAACAAGAAAATAAAAGAAAAACAAGATAAAATAAAAAATATTATAAATGTTACACCGTTGTATGTAATTATTATTAATATACCAAAGATTATTAAAACTAAAAAGATAAATGAAGCTATGTATAAGAGAGAATAATTAATGTAGTTAACAATAAACGAATGATGACGATACGACGATCATTAATGATGTTAATATTATTTCTTTCTCTTTTTTTTTTTTCAATATGTTTTCAATTGTATATTTTTATTAGAATATTCATCCTTTTGTTAACAACTTTGTATTTTCTTTTTACTCAACCATACCTTTTAACTTTATCGTTAAATGATCCTCGCTACGCGTACGAAACGATAAAAAAAAAAGAAATATGAAAAATAACAGAAATTTTCTTTACCAATTTTCATTCCACCTATTTTCTCTTTTCAACGATCTTCTTGTCCAACCTCGTGAAATGTAAAGGAAGAAGTAGAGATGTCGAGTAGTCGCCATCTTTTTTCTTTCTTTTTTTTTTTCTTGTCTTCTTCTTACCGACACGTGCATACATATATGCATACATACATGCATGCATACATCCTTGCTACAGGAGCATGATATTGCAAAATCTCGTGTTCCTATGCAGGATGTACATCTCGCACCTGCACCTTACAACTTTAATTTGCTTCTAGTTCCTATCTACCAGTTCACGTGCTGTCTCTTTTTCTCTTTCTTACCCTTCTTTCCATCCTCTTCTCTCTCTCTCTAGATCCCCCCCTTCGTCTCATCACAAACGATTTTTACTCTTACTATATACCAAGGAACGATTTCAATACCTTCAAACTGGATTCTCTCAGCTAAATACTTTCTGAGAAAAAAGTCAACTTGATGTGATTGTGCATCCAAGTAACATCGGAATTTCTCTACATCGAAACAACCCTTCGACGTATTGCAGAAATGTGTTATAATATTCTGATATGATTTTGTTAAATATCGTTCTATCTTAAGAAATGAACAAAAAAAAGGTTTGTAAAAAAAATGTTGTCTCTTTTTTTGTGTCTTTGTTAAATTCAAAAGAAGAAATGTTTCTTCGTTAAAGAAATTTTTTGAAAAAGCATGAAAAAAATCAACGAATAGTAAAGAGATTTATGCAATATAACTGAAAAACTAACTCGCTATGGTACATATTTACAATTCCGTAGCACTGGTTTAATAAATTCAGTTTGCTGTTGGAAAATAAAATTTCCTTTAAAACAAGCGAAAGAGAGAAAACATTTTCTCTCATAAAGCAGCAATGATGATTTATCTTATTATAATATAATATTATAATATTAATATATTATATTATTATAATATAATATTATAACATAAGATTTACAATTATAATCTTATCTTATTCGTGTAACATTCTAATAATATTCATTAGTAAAAATATAATTAGCATACATTTCCTATGTTTGATCAACTATTTAAATTGATTAATATTGACGTTTTTAAATACGATGCTCCAATAGAACGATACATAGTAAATGTTTCAATAAACGTATACACGTATACATAGAAAATGTTAAACCCTCGCAGCAAGAGACTATTTAATATTAATATAATCTACATATTGATGAGAGAATCTCAAAATAGCTTACTATCTAAGACAAACTACAGTGCGAGAGAGAAAAAATAAAGGAAATCGTCGATCTTCGATCGTAAAATATCGTTAAAATATCGTTTGTGCAAAGAGAATCTTCGAATTTGTTTTTTAAATTTCATTCACGTAGGCATGCATACAGTAAATCCATGTGTAATTGTTAAAAAAGTTGAATATTTGACGTGACGAGAGGATAAGATGAGATACAGAAAACCTGTAAAAAAAAAAGAAGAAAAAGAACGAAATTGACTGGTTAATGTGTGAACAATACGTAAACGGAAATACCGATATCAATAAAATAAACGATTATGGAAAATCTCATGAATATAATTAACATATTCGTAGTGCGGTCTGCTGTAATAAAAAAAAAATTTACATTTCCTATAATTAAAATAGAGAAGTTATATAATCGTACGATAAAGAATAGAAAATAAATCTCGCTTATTAATAATACGTTTGATAAATTATAATGCCGTTTAATAATCCAAGGAAATATGTGACGTAACGAATAACTGCACATTGCGTGTTAAAGAAAATAAAAAAATAAAAAAAATAAAATTAAATTAAAAAAAAGAGAAATAAGAAAAATACAGAAAAATAAAAACCACGTGGGTATGTAAACGAGACAAGAACTGTTATGTATTGCATAAAAACGTAAAAAATAAAAGACCATTACAGGTTTTAGGTATACCTTAAATATACTGCGGAGAGTAAGCTTAAATGCATTAGAGGAAGAGAAGAAGAGTTCATCTAGGATCCAACAAGAGAGAAAGAGACAGAGAAAGGTGAGAGAGAGTTTGAAACTCTAACGACACAGGTTAGTAACAATTTACAAAAGTACCTAAGTTTTAATGACCAACGCAAACAGTTCCAACGGATGGCCACGTTCAATGAACGTGTCGAACGGAGAATTTTTAACAAAGTTTCCTGATTATATCATAGACGAAACGGCACATATGTATAATACACTCTTAACATATACCTCGTTATTTACATATGTGTATGCACACAATATATATATTTGTATATACATGTATTTAGTACCTACTAACGTATGCATTCGTATACATCCACACATATTTATACGAGTACATGATGGGATGAGATATATTAAACGTCGAGAGATGGTACTTGAAATGTTCGCGAGTGGTTGAAGCAAGTTTTCACTTAAACGTATAGCCATAAAGGCGGTCGACCGTAGACTGCAAGACTCAAGGTAAACGACAAGTCATGAATCAAAACAACGCACGGTATTGTTAACTTTCGTTTGCCCTGTACCATTCAAAACATGTGTATACATTCTCCGTATTGTATACGAAGGAAGACGTACAGAAACGTATGCTAGGCTTGTTGTGCTTATCTTTATCGAGAATAGAAGTCTGGTAAACAACAATCGGAATTTCAATACGATAATTTAAATTGTTTATTTTCTTTTAATTTTCAGTCAAAGGTATGAAGAAAAACACCCCAATTCTCAAAGTGATTTTAAATTAATTATATATAATTATATTATTTGTAAAATCATATATACAGGGTGATTTACTAACTCTTGCCACCAAGATAGCTCCGAAAGTATGATAGCAGCAGAAAAGTTTATAGAACAAAAGTTGCATAAAAAATTAAGGAGTATAATATGAAGTCAGTTTTTTTTGCTAGGATTAGTCGCTTCTGAGGTATAAAGGTCAAGTTTATTGTTTTAAATGGAATGCTACATTTTGGTACTTATTTTCTGATAGTGGCTGTCGTAGCGAATTCAACGATATGCAACATTAAAGTATTTGAAGGTCAAGAAAGGTCAAGTCTGGCGAACCAGCCAGCCACGATACAACTCCTCCGCGTCGTGCTTGCGTCGTGCGTGCGTCAGGATTGCGTCATCCTTTAGGTGTCCGACAAAGAATGAAACAGTCGGACATAATCAGGTTTGATGAATTCCTTCGTATTTAATAAATATTTACTGTATTTAATGTTGCAAATCGTTAGATTCGCCACGACAGCCGTTATCAGAAAATAAGTACCAAAACATAGTACTCCATTTAAAAAAACAAACTTGACCCTTAAATCTCGGAAACGACTAAATCTAACAAAAAAAAACTGACGTCGTATTATTCTTCCGAATTATTCATGCAACTTTTGTTGTATAAACTTTTCTGCTATTATTATACTTTCGGAGCTATCTTATTGGCAAGAGTTAGTGAATCACCCTGTATATTAACGTAATGCAGTTAAAAAAATATAAATCTGAAGTTAATAGGTTATCTACTGCGAGATAAAGCACAAACCCTGTTGTTCGAAATTGGAATGATTAATTAATTAGACTCAGTGAGCTTGCACTTAAGTGACTTTGATAACTCCAGAAGGTATGACCACAGCAAGAATCCTAGGCCGGTATCAGATACAACGGTATTTAATCTTTCACAAATTTCCGAGCATGAATGGTTAGTACTTCTATAAACGTACAAAAAATGAAACCGAAAAAGGACAATTTTTTTATAATTTGTTTTTTCCCTTACGAACACACACACTAACGTAAAAATAATCTAAAATACGAATAAAGTTATTTTTTATAAACGATACTTCTCAATGAAATAAAATAGAGAAATATTCTAATGAAATCTTAACAAATTTATGTTCACGCGTATAAATATATTTCTGAAGTTGTCTCGTAAATATACAAATTCTCATTTTAGGAAAAATGTTCTAAGTTAAATCTTAGGTTAGATCGATAATTGACAATTCCCTTCTCTTTTCCCTTCTGCTTCCATTTCCTCATTTCGTAGAACCGTAACGAGTGAAATTTGTATACATATCGCTTATTTTGGAAATCATATATATATCTTAGTATATTTGTGTATGTGTATGTGTGTATCCTAATTCCCATGGAACCTAATCGGTTCTATCAATGCGAGCGTAATTATGTAAATGACGAGAACATTAGACTTGCCTCAGATGTCTACCGTCAAAGACACTTCAGATTTCTTTTTATTTTTTGTTTATGTTCATACGATCAAATAGATTTCGCAGTTCGATCGTTTCTATAAGAATTTCTAATAGATTTTTTATTCTTCCATCAGAAAAAAATAATTAAATTAAAAAAAAATTGATAAAATGGGTGTACGATACTTTAGAAAAAAAAATATTTTTATTTTCATGATTTAGAAAGTACGATTTTTAGGATTTTGTAGAGACACGAAAAATGATTATGTTATCATCATTATTGTCATTTAATTTCAATTATTATTAATTCGTCGGAAAACAAACGCAAAGAACAACTCTTCTTATTGTAAGTCTCTGTTAAATATGAATTTAATTATTCGAGTGTCTCTTCACTCTTACTTTTTCTTTTTCTCTTTGTCTTTCTTTCTTTTTCAACATTTAAACTCGCATATTTCATAAATTATATAGAAACTTCCGTAGTAAAAATTTTAGTTAAAGACTGATGAAATTTCTACTCCATTATTATGTGAATAACATTGACACGCTTCTATTTAATTTATTATTTATTATTCTGTTTTGTTTTTATTAATGATGCGATTAATATCATAATTTTATTAATTTAATTTGAAATAAGCCAGATGTGAATCTTTTAATTTATTCTCGACGATATGATTTTTGATATTGAAAATCAATTATTCGATAATAATCTTCTAACGACACCTAATTAATTATTCAACGAATTTTTAATTCATCGATTTTAACGTTTTATTAATTGATTGACATTCATTCGATAGGATGTAATTTATTTATAATAAATGTCAATAGACAATGATCCAACATTCCAGGAATAAAAAAATATTGAAATAAATTATTCTATAACAAAATATTTATAATTTTTTTTAAACACCGGTCGTATAAGTACAACAAAAAATCACAAACCGCGTTGAAAATCCTAACTTATCTTGGAAATGATTATTAAAAATGATAATTACATTAAAACGATAATAATTATGTAGAAAATATGATTATAAGAAAGCACACACACACATACAATTATTTTGACCTCGATCAGATCATTGTGCCGTTATTAATGTGCTTCATTAATGATTTTTTTGCTCTTCTTTTTCCTCTTTTTTTCTCGTTCATTTCTCGTCTTACCCCGCTGACCTTCTCTCGTCGACCTTTCGTATAATTAACGGACGTCAAATTTGCGAAAGGAACACGCCACGCAGTCTCGTACGATCAATTTCTTAATGCACAAGGAAAATCACAGCGATTACTTAATTGAGAATAATAAAACGAACGAATTTAATATTATTATTATTATTATATTTAATCGTATGTTCTTAATAAAAAATCGTGATGTTAATTATTTCTAACACACAATTAAACACAATTTAATTAAATTCTTATATTATTTTTATTGTTACTTTGATCATTGTCATTTGTAAAATCTTCATATTGTTTACAAAATACAGGATTTATATTTTTATCAAATTTTTATCGTCCAATACCTTTAATAGATCACACAAATTATTGTTAATCTTATTATTTTATTTCTAATAAATTAAACCAAAAACTATATCATCACTTGGAAAGATTTATTATTTATTTTTTAGGGGAAGATTAATTTCTATTTTGTAGAATAGAGAAAATATAGAAGTAAATCGGAAGTTTAAAGAGTAATTAGAACTAAATAACGTTAATCGAGTGATACAATACGTGTAACGTTTCGAGATCCTTGATTAATTACAAAAGAGTGACTGGAAAATTTGCTCGAGTCCGAACAATGACGATGAAATTCTTTGTTCGAAGTTGGATTAAATTGCTCTTTGAAAAATGAATCGTTGTCGTTTTAATCAAGTTAAACGAGTGACCGTTCAACCTAAAGGAAAAACATGATTCTTTTTTCTCTAGTAGCTACAGAATTTCTTTATTTTTTTTTTTACAAATTAGGTGGTCCCAAAAATTTACATAAAATTATATTAAATTAACCAGTTTAACGATACGAGTTTCAGTAATAGGAAGCATAAGAAACGACAAAAAAAAATGATCGTAATACGAGACCCGTTTATTTTAATTGTCTACTTTCCGTTAAAGTCGACCCATCGAAGGAAAATAATTTCTTATAAATATATATTTATAGGACAATAAAATCTATATTTATTATAATAGCCTCGAAAGAAAAAGTTGAACTTTTAACGAAAACAAAATGGACCATTTGTTCGTCCTTTCGATCCTGTTAATTTATTCATCTTGATTTATTTCTCCTTGGTTTCATCTCCAATATTGAATATCACACAATAATTTTTTTTTTTTATATTATTATATTATAATTCTCTATAACATAAATAAAAGTATTTATATACAAAAAAATATCTTTACAAGTCTTCGAGGATAAAGAAACAAGGAGGTAAAGAGGAGAGGATAATATTTTACTTTACAACTGTAAAAAGGATTTATTAACTAGCAAAATGTTAATTATATTTTTTATCGGATTAAATAAAAAAAAAAGAAAAAAAAACAAGAAGAGGAAAGGAAGGAAAGGATTATTCGAGAATAAAATCCAAATAAAATCGAACGAAAATAAATAAATAACAAAGAAAATGAAGAAGATATTTCGAGATATCAGAGATCTAAGAAGATTTCACAGTAGCCAAAGAAAATTACTGAAGCAACTAATTTGAGATTGATCGATTGGATCGTTTTGCTATCGAAATAGGCATCAAAGCGTAGACACACACGACACGTGAAATTCTAAATCAAATCATACGGCTTATGCTCAAATCGAACTCTGTTCTGTTTCAGTACATGTGCAATATATATTATATATATACAAACACATATATAAAACGATTCATCCGGACATGATAGGAGCAAAAAGGCCTTTGTCCATATCCAACCTTTTAGGGATCAAAGAATGTGTTTACGTTGGCAAGCCTGTTCAATTTTTATTCGAAAGGTTGCATGCAAATACTTACGATTCTACAAAAGACTAGATAAAACAATATAAAAAAGAAAAATAAATAAGTATCAGCTGATTTAAACAATACTATGATAAATATCTAATAATAGTAATTACATAAATACGAGTATGGCATTGACGTGTTATATAAAATTAAACAGATGAGCGATCAAATATAATTAAATACACAAAAAGAAGGAAATAACATAATAACATGAAAATAATGTAAAAATAAATAATTATATAATTAATAACACAACATTGCTATATTACAAATAATAAAATTTTTAAAATAATATAAACTTTGAAAAAGATAAAACACAACATAATAAACACAAAAAGATAAAAGACAACATAAACATATAAAAACAATCTTTCAAAAATTATTAACATAAATACAAGTTGTCAAATAGATAAAATAATAAAACAAAGTATAAAGAGTAAAATTTGGAAAGGGTATAAAGGTAGGGGTAAAAGATAAAAGATGAAAGATAAAAATTAGAAAGAACAAGAGAGGGTAATCCTCCCTCTCCCCTCTCAACTCTCCTCCCCACCGATCACGAACACATCTACATTGACAATTAATCGATGTATTCACACAGAGATAGCTCTCAATAAATATAAAGACAGGAGTGGTAGCCTGGCAGACTATTAGTCTTTCTCTCGATCTCGTGACCGGTTCGCAGCACTTTCCATGTGCCTCTCTTCGAAAAGGGATCGTAAATTCGTGTGAGATTTAATCGGTAGATCGTTGTTGGTGCCGAGACAGACAGAGACGTTCTCGTTGGGTAAAAACCACGTGCTTTCTTTTTGTTTTGTTGTCAACCTGCTACAGCTAACACACACATACACATATATTTTGATTTTCTTACCGTTCTGTCCGTTTGGTACTATTTTTTTTTTATTTTTTTTTTTTTTTTTTATATATATATTTTTTTCTTTTTTTATAAACGTGAGAGAAAATTGGATCATATCGAATATGTCTTCGATATTAAGAAAAAATCTTAACCAGTTTATCCTGCTACTTGGTATCCTCGTTCCTGTTATCTTATCCTTCAACATGGTTCGAGCTAATTGCACAGGAAAAAAGATGCTACGTAAGTAAATGTACATTCTCTTTGATCAATATTTTATAATGAAATTATCATTTTAAGACAAAAATTCAAAGAATACGAAGCTTCGAGTGAGCAAGTTTAAGATGAATCATTGAGAAAAAAAATTGATTAACGGAATGTTTACTTTGATAATGTGATTATGCAGACGATGTTTGATTGATTAAAAGAATATTGGATTACCCGGGTGGTTGTTTTTAAATAATATAACGTATTAAATTAAATTTTATCAATCGAATCGATATTTTATGCATCGAGTTTCGAATGTTTAGAATACAATTTCAATACTTTTCAATATAATAAAATGTCGCAAAATTTTCTTAATTATCTTAAATGATATTCAAATAAAAAATAAATAACGTGAAGACCATTAAATAGATTTTTTGGTAAAGTTTCCAAAATTATTAAAAAGATTTTCTTTTTTAATAAAAAAAAAAGAAAAAAGCAAGAGGGGTAAAGGGGCAGGGGAGGACATAAAGTTCGGAGAGAGAGAGAGATAGATAATAAAATGCAGACTTTGTAGGAATGATAATTACCATCTAGGATTAAAATTGTTCTTAATTAAATGAAAGTATGGCGATGACACGACGAGCAATGGGTAAGGTACGCTTTGTTTTCCTTTCGTCGATTAATAACCACCTGTTCTAAACGTCCACCTATGTATGCTCACACACGTCCCCACATATCTCAACACAAATCCATATACACGTATATACATAGTAACACACATAAGAACAGAGAGAAAGATACATTTATACATATGAATGATACACGTTGAAGCACATGCATATATGCATGTTCTCGTATGTGTGTGTGTGTATATATGTGTATGTCGAGAGTATAAACGACTGTTCGCAACAATCTCTTTTCTTTCTCTAGTTGGACAGACAACGTATAAATCAAATTAATGCACTCGTTATGTTCCCGTCCCAACAACTGTCTGAAACGTCAATTTCTTTTTTCTTAGCGGAAATGAGAAGGGCTTGGCCAGTATGTAACCGATTCGATTCTCTTCGATCCATCGTACTAACCCACACACATACACACACTCACACATACTATTTCTGTTTCATCCCGTTTATCGTCGATCACACCTAAATGGACTGCGTGTGACGAGGTCTGTACTAACTAAAGCGACTATGACGAGTTTCCTATTCGATTCTACCTTATTCAAACTTTATACTCTATTTCTCTCTCTTTCTCTCTCTATTTATGGTTGTTTCATTCCTTCACATCCCTTCCTTGTTTCAAAAAGATTGACTCGTATTGATTGTTAAAGAATCGATAACTCGACATTGATCTCACAGCATGCGGTTTTCATATGTATTCTACACATCTATATATATGCATGTGTGTATTTATATAAATCATCGTTAATTAATAATTGAATACAATCCACAGAATTTCATCTTTTTTCTTCGATCTACTCTTATTAGTTGATTACATTCTTGACATA
Source organism: Polistes fuscatus (assembly GCF_010416935.1). Lineage (NCBI taxonomy): Eukaryota > Metazoa > Arthropoda > Insecta > Hymenoptera > Vespidae > Polistes > Polistes fuscatus. Next base: position 2,591,982 of record NW_025113107.1, on the reverse strand, counting down.
GACATTTCTCGAAAAATCAATTATTGATCTTTTTAACAAATTGATTTATGATTATTTTCGAATTTTATTTTAAATGATTTTTTTTATTCTTTGTTTTCCAATTATTATTTTATGTGATAAGAATGCTTAGGATATATAAATGGTATTAAATTGTTATTTATTGTGCTATTAAATCATAATTTAAATATAAACTTTGATGAAATACCAAATAAATTATAATTATCTCGAAATAGTTCTGCATATAGGTAATCGGTCTAACACGTATCGTTAATTAATTTATATTTGAACTAGATGTATATATATATATTAGAGATCACTTCAGTCATATAGTAGAGATGTCGATTCTGAATATCGATCCAAGGTGTAAATTTAACTCGGATGTAAACTATCGCGAATGCTTCCGATAGGATAAAACGAAAAATAATTTAAAACTTTTAGTTTCTGCCTGGATTGTAAGTAGAACGAAGTAAGATAATTGCAGGGTTTTCGTATATAGGTGATAAGTTTCAAATAGTCGATCTGATCAATAAAATAAAATAGAATTTACAAATAATTGTCTCTTACAAATTGATCATAATAATAAAAAATAATTCGACATTTTTTCTCAAAAAATTAATAATCTTGTTAATGACTTTTTTTGAACACTTTTTGATATTTGTATTTACTTCTACTAGTACTACTATACTACTTCTACTTGTATTTACTTCTAGTAAGTAGAAGTAAGAAGTAAGTAAATATTTGTATTTGTTTTTGAAACTATTTTCGAAGTAATAGTTTAACAGATATGAGGATACGACTTTTGAGAAAAGTTGAAACGAGTTATAGTGCGGAAAATTTATAATCGTCGATAATTACAGAAAATCCAATTATCCGTCACGGTTATGTAGATGTTATGTAGACCTATCTTGTGTGTTGGTATGTCTGTATATTGCAAAATTTCATCATCCGTTAGTAAACTCATATGCACGTATAGATGCATCGAGCTGACATTGTTGTAAATACCTACGAAATACCTTCGAGAACCGCAACATATCGGAAGCTTTTGGAAACTACCGAATTTGGAAAAGCAATCTATAAAGTATTATAAAAATTTAAAAGAAAAACGAACATAAATATCGAAAATGAGTTATATATGATATTACATAAAATATGAAATAGGATAAATGTTAAATATTTGTTAAATAGATTCAATTGATTTGTTTATTAAACCGATGAAAGAATGAGACAAAGATATTATCGTATGAAGATCAATCGCGTTGAAATGTGAATAGTTGAACTTATGATTAGGAAAAGAAAAGAGAATGAATCTTGTTCGTACAAAAGGGTAGAGAAAAAGTACGGTTAAACTGGATCTGAGAAAAAGTTTTCTAGAAAGTGGAACAATCTGTAAAGAAGAACGATGAAGAGTAAGAAAGGAAGTAAGAAAAAAAAGAAAAGAAAAAAAAATACCAAGTGATACAGAATTAAGTATGAAAGCAAGCGAGAAAACTAGAGAAAGGAATAAAAATAGAGAGAGAGAGAGATAAATATTTCGAGGTAGCACCAAAGGCAGAAGTGTAATTAAACAATATTACGTCATTGTACAATTTTTCCTAACTGGAATAAAAATTGCTAGAGAATGTAGCAATATAATATTAAAATATATTTAATTATACTATGAATAACGTAGTACTGTTGTAATAAAATAAAATCCGAGAATTTTTTAAATGTTTATCTATAATAAAATAGAAGTGATTTTATTTGTACATAATCAATTATTTCTAAAAAAAAATAAATAAACAATATAATATTTATCTTTTATTAAAATATTAAATAATTTTCTCAACCTTAATATAAATATTTCAAATTAATTTAACAATATAACCGAATACATCATTCTATTTTCTATTGTAAATATCACCTAATTAAGAAGACAACAATTTCTTTTGTCTGATTATTCCAGCATAATGAAATAGTTGAATCGTTGAATGACAAAGACACTAGACTCAACCCAGAAATTGTTAGATATTTTTTAAGTAAAAAGAAAGAAAAAGTAAAGATAGAAAATAATAATTTTAACGAGGAAAAGACAAAGTAGGCAGGCTTGTCTGTTCTTGCCATGTGGGTGGGTGGTCAAGTAAATGGACAAGTTTTAAAACCCTTAATCCTCCAATCCTGGCTACTGGGTATCACTCGACAAAGAGAAAGGGAAAGAGAAAGAAAGAGAAACGAAGATGAAAGAGAAACAAGAAAGGAAAGGAAGGAGTAAAGTTTACAGTGGTGGTTGCTGCGGTTAAGCCGCTGTCAAAGTACCTTTGGTTCACTTTAACGTTCGCTCGTGTGCCTTGTTAAGGGTGTTTACACTGAATGTTAATGCGCTACTTACTGCAAAACTACCCTCAAATAACGACGAAAATTAAACCTGTGTTTCTCCTCTACTTTTTTCTTTTTTTCTCTCTTTCCTTTTTTTTCTAAATTTTATTTTAGGTTCCGGTAGAATATCATGCGAAGAAAAACAAATTATTCTGGACGAACATAATCGTTTGAGGCAACTGGTGGCCCTGGGACAAATTCACGGCCAACCTGGGGCGGCTAATATGATGGAAATGGTATGTAAGTACGTGTAAATGTGAAATAGAATAATCATATACATGTATATGTAATGTGTATACATGTGAGAGACATTCAATATACTAATTTACATAACTTTGAAATTATGCGATACATGAAAAATGATTTTCTAGAATAATTGTATGATTTTCAAAATATAACAAAAGAATAGATTTATAATATAAACCAAGTTTACTTTTTAAACAATTTTCTTATCATTAATATTATAGTTTACACTACCTATATACTTAAATGCTAATATCTGCATATATTGTTCGTAAAGAAAACTTTAAGAAAATCGATCTGAGTTTAATGGGAAATAAATGGCATAGTAAGTTTATGTTTTTCTTCTTCTTTTAGTTATGGGACGACGAGTTGGCAGACGTGGCACAAAAATGGGCAGATAATTGCGCAGAAGTACACGATAATTATAGAAACGTTCGTAAGTAAAACGACGTCAATTTAAAAAACAAAAAAATAAACAAAATATAAATTATCTGATATATTTGATAAGCAAAAAAAATTAGCGCCATTCAAATCAATAAAAGAAAACAGTATAAACTTTCGTAACTATCTAATAATAAAATAAAACAAACGTTAGATGATGAAATACTCCTCAAGATAAATACGCTTAAACGTTAGACGCGGTTATGTTATACCTATAATATACACATTACACGTACGTATGGTTCAGTGTCGAGAACCTTAATGGCATTTCGATCGATCGATTAAACGACGATGATTGATTTCTCAGGCAGATTCGCAGTGGGTCAGAACATAGCTCGAACTTGGACTACGAGACCCCCGGGACCTTACGATAGCGAACCCAATTGGAGACGACAAATTTCAGGATGGTTCAACGAGGTTCAACACTACCACACTGGATACAGCAAGACTACTGGACACTACACGCAGGTTATTACGAAATTGGACAATCTAACTCTCGAATAAGTACTTGCTCGAAACTCTCATCAATATGTATCACGTTAGCCTAACTAATATTCCAAACTATTAAGATTAAATTTTACGTATCAAAGATTTGAAACTTCACCGGTCTATCTTCTATTTCGATTAGAACGAAAGAGAAAGCTGAAAGCTTACCTCAATCTTGACCTAAACGCGAATGACTGGATTTTGTGTTTATAAATCATTTATAAACACATCTATTTTTATTTAGATATTTTTTATTTTAGCTTATGCGTTTGATGTTCTGTTATTATCGTTTACGTTAATTTATTTGAATTTTATAAATTAGATATGATTAAAATTTTTACTGATTGACGTTTATAATATTTTTTTATTCTCATATATTATATAGGATACGAAAATAAATTTGAATAAATAATAAGTTATTTTTACGTACTTTATAAAATTTCATTTTATTTTATTTTATGTTCATTAATTACGCAGTTGGTTTGGAGCGATACTTTTCTCATAGGCTGTGGATATTCATTCTATTACGATCCAGCTAAAGGATACACAAAAAATTACGTTTGCAATTATGGACCGAGGTGAGTAGCAAGATTAAAAGCCCACAATATAAATTTATAACGTTAAAGTAGATAATTAGGAGAGGATTAATTAATATATCAATAATTATCGATAAAATTATCGTGTTTCATTGAGCTCGTTACCATTAAAATCTATTTACAACTTATCCCGTATAAATCGTTTGAAAATATTTAACGATGTTAAAAATCGAACATAAATTTGTTTCTTACTTTTCATGCAAATACTTTTCTGAATGAAATATAAAAACGAAAAAAAAAGAAAATAATATTACAATTGTCCCAATGATAAGAGTAACCTGAGAATAATTAAATTGTTAACAATCATTATATTAATCATTGGATAATATATCCCTACTTTGATTTTCTAGCGGGAACATCATTGGTTACCAACCCTATCAATCGGGACAACCTGCATGTAGTAATTACGGAATGATTTATTCCAATCGATACTCTGGTCTTTGCTGTAAGTACATGTAACCAACTCGTTACAAAAAGATTCAATTAGGTTAATTAATCAACACACAATATGCTAGTATAACTCGTTAAGATCGTCTTTTAAAAGATTAGAGAAGCAGTCATGTTTTTGTACTTTTGTCATTGATAAATTATATTTTTTATCATGGTTGACGTAAACGCGTGAGCTGAAAAGAATGGAACTATACAAACATTTTTTAAATACTCACCATACTTGTTTTAAATTAATAAAATTGTATAAATGATCACAGGAATATTGAAAATAAATTTTTTTTTTAATAATCTAATAAATATAACGATCTATAATGAATTTAATAAAATTTTATATTAGAATTATAAGTTCGATGATGAATTTCTAACGTTTATGTTTTTCTTTGTTCACAGCACGAGGAAATTATTATCACCTAGGTGCATTATGTGCTTACGGCTAATCACAAATGATAACATATTCACCGAAAACACGACACTCGATTGTTAATCGAATGGAAAAGTGATTATATACGAGTCGCTATTATTGAATATGCATTTGATACTTGAGAAACGCACGCCTAAATGCTATTCAAACAAACTTAGTAATAACGACACTGAATAATTAAAATTCATTAGTACGCTGAAAAAAAAAATTAAATAAAATAAAGTTAAGGTTACTTTAGAAATTACCAGTGGAAAAATAAAATCGAACGTATCTGGAATTTTAGGTAGGAAAATTCGTAAAATAAAATGCAGGTTGAAATTTTATAAATTTAATTTCTTTTTTTTATCTATTCTAGTTCAATTTATCTAGTCTTTTATCTAATTTAATGTATGAATATTGTATGAATACTGTACAAAAATATATTATTAAAAAAGATATTGGAAAAAAATCATTAACCATACTAACGTATACGTGCATGTATTTATAGTGCGTGCGCGCACATATACACGCACGCACGCATAAATATTATCGTCTTATAAATTATGAGTAAAATTGAGTTACCTTAATATTGAAAACGTCTTTATTGCATAAAACGAAATCCCACGAGGATTTTAAAATACGTAGAAGAGTGACAATTCCGATAACGCTTAACGATGATCGATGAACAAAATTAGTTGATTTATTAATGGCTTTTCTTCCTTAACAAACAGTGATAATTCCATTTAAATAAAAATAGAGAAAAAAATAAAAAATATATTCACAGAATTAATTCGATTTTAAATAGTATTTTTACGATCATTTGTTAGAAAAATATTCCACCATTTTGTTAACAAAATTCAACGTTTTTTTTCTCGTATTGTATAAGAAATTAAAAAACTTACGATTCTGTAATTGAAGAAGTTTGCATTGAAATTATTGTATGAATTCATCGTCGATGATTCATAAACGAAAACATAACACATTTTGTTTAAAATGAAATGTGTGAAAAAGCACATAGAAGATCGAACGTTATTATTATATATTCGCGCGGGAAACTGTAGTGATGGCGCTTGCATCGCACAAGGCTACTATCCTATCCTTTTCTTGATTGATCCAACGCATTCTACCCTTGCGCGCGTAATTTTAATTAACTCTAACATGCGGTATTCTTAAAAAAATAGAAAAGAGAAATCATTACTGTCACTTAAATAATGATTTATTCTTATTTTAAAATATATATGCACAACAGAGCTGAAATATTATTCACAATTAGGTTTGTTTGTTGTTTTTTTGATTTACAAGTATGTATATATATCTTTACAATCCGCAATGAGATAAAATTTAAATTATCAAAGATACAATCGAATGACTCATAAGAATTCCATTCGTAAATTATCTAACTATGACCGCTGTATTTTTTTTTTTTTATTTTTTCTTTCTTCCTTTTTAAATTTCACTGACTCCGCTCCCTAATATATATATATGTACCATTAAGAATCTGATAATAAAATCACAGATCATATAGAACATCTGATCCAAGAATGATCTTTGTCGATCTTTTTAAATCGAGGATTTACGACATTTCAACGTGCAAAGATCTACCGATGATGATACTCGACCGTGCGTATGTCGAATGGATATAAGGTGATCAATTCTCACTGGAAGCTGTTTTTTTTTAATTATCATAGTTTCGTAATAAACTTGCCATTTAAAAAAAATTATATATATATATATATAAAAAAAGAGTGAAATGCATTTCAATGTTCCATCTTTGATTACTTTACTTTAATTTACTTTACTTTTATTTTTTTCGCTTGTTTCCGGTTGCTTTTTTTTAAATCTGTTAGAAGTATTAGCATTATTATTATTATTATTATTATTATTAATATAATAATTAGTATTAGTATTAATTATATAATTCCTCAGTATTACGTTTAAATTCGTAGTACTTGATAAAATAGATATAATCCTATTTTATAATCGTAAATAGATTTGTGCATCAACCTAACTCACTGTCTTTACAATCTTAATGTGTATTATTTATATATCATTGATCATAGTCGTCATAATTGATGATGAATCTTAGAAGAAAATGATCATCGTAGAACCGTTGTATCTTAATCTTCTTTTATTTTTTTAATTAGAACCCTTCTTTCAATTATAATTTCATAATTTCATCTAAACGTGCCTCGTATAGCCCTTTCAGTATAATTCTTTCCATAGTTGCGCTTATGTTTAATCATTATTATAAGAGCAGAAACATATTTTTAATATTTTTTGTTCTCAGAATGCATACGGTGATTAAAGTTTCGTATTACTTTAAGGATATCTTAATAGAGCAATATTAATTAATATATAATCATAATAATCAGACAAAAGCGATAGTGCGAGCGCAATAATAATGCCGATAATTTTTTATCCGTGACAAGTGCATAATATAAGGTTCAAGATAAGAAAATGATTTTTTCTTCAAAATATATGCATGTATGTGTATGTGTGACTTATCAAAATGAACTAATACGAAGTTAATACAACGTCCACATTTAACGGATTTTTTTGTTGAAAGAACATAGCTGCATACTAGGGTGCTTTTTTTTCAACTATTTTTTTTTTCGGTCCCATCGTGAAATTTTGTTGCAAATACCCAAAAAAATTCCCTGAAAGTTTTGGCCCTTAATATTAATATTAAGTCCTCGACCAAGGCGTGTAAAGATTTCCCATTAAAAAAACACAGAAACTCTGATTTTTTATCTTTAAATTTCTATAGCTCAGTGGCATTTCATAGCATCGCTTCGACCATGGACGGGTTTTTTTTAGAATTGAATGCTCTACAAAAGTGTCCCTTGCGGCCAAGTCGTAACTCGAACCGGCGAGGTAGTACAGGCCTCTAAACTTGATTTTTCCATGAAATTCGCGTTTTTTCGCATTTATTTCGTGAATGAAAAGAGCTATAGAAAAAAATGTGAATGATAAACTTGTAGAAAATTCAATTTCCTACAAAACAGGTCCTTAGCACCAAGTCGCTAAAATCAATATTTCCGGAGATATTTAATGATAAAGATTTTGTAATTTGTAATATTTTTTACATTTTGACGCGATTTTCGATAAAAATTTGAAATTACAAAATCTTTATCATTAAATATCTCCGGAAATATTGATTTTAGCGACTTGGTGCTAAGGACCTGTTTTGTAGGAAATTGAATTTTCTACAAGTTTATCATTCACATTTTTTTCTATAGCTCTTTTCATTCACGAAATAAATGCGAAAAAACGCGAATTTCATGGAAAAATCAAGTTTAGAGGCCTGTACTACCTCGCCGGTTCGAGTTACGACTTGGCCGCAAGGGACACTTTTGTAGAGCATTCAATTCTAAAAAAAACCCGTCCATGGTCGAAGCGATGCTATGAAATGCCACTGAGCTATAGAAATTTAAAGATAAAAAATCAGAGTTTCTGTGTTTTTTTTAATGGGAAATCTTTACACGCCTTGGTCGAGGACTTAATATTAATATTAAGGGCCAAAACTTTCAGGGAATTTTTTTTTGGGTACTTGCAACAAAATTTCACGATGGGACCGAAAAAAAAAAAATAGTTGAAAAAAAAAGCACCCTACTGCATACAGAAGAAACATATACATTATTTGATTTTTTTTGTGTATATTACATAGCAACGTATGCGCATATATATGTATGTACATTTGAAGCAATGAATTAAGATGGTTATGTAAATATACCATTTCACACCATTTTTTCTATACTTTCTTTCTTCTTTTTTATCCTATTTTTTTGTATATTTTTCTTTTTATCAATCTAGTAATAATAATAATAATAAACAGTGGTCGACTCGATTTGTGCGAACGAACGATGTCGAAAAATCTCCATTTTTGGATCGAACCTCTTCTTTTCTTTTTTTCTCCTGACAACCTTTACGCATTTTCATATTTTTTTTTATTAGTCTCTCTCTCGAATATTAATCTTACGTTACTTTGCCTATTTACATTTTTTACTCGATAATATTCACGCCAACGTGAAAGAACACTGACGTATTCGATATATGTTAATTCACGGCGCAGACGGTGGGAAAATATTTTCGACATTATTTCCAAATGAATTACATCGTTTCGAGAATCCTCATCTTTGAATTTTTACTATTGATTCGACGCTGTATTTTTTCTGTTTACCTTTTTTTTTATTAAGATACACGATAAATTAAATAACAATTTAGCGAATAAAAATTTTTTCCCCATGTAGCGATTCTTAATTGAAATATCTTTCCTGCGTCTGCTTACACATTCTTAAAGCGTTTACGAAGGTATTCGTAAACGAGATCTATGAAAGAGATTAGATTTTTATTTATTTTTTGTATTTTTATTATTTTAACTCGAACAGATTCACCTATAGTGATTATTATTTACTCATAATTAGTAATTTTCTGCAATATTATTTTCCTTTTCATTAATTAATTAACTAATTTTTTTTTGAGTTGTTTCATTTTATTTTTATAATTTTTTGTATAAAATACGAGATTAGCTGAGAACTAATAATTCGATAGAAACAAATGCCTTTTCAACCATTTTTTGTATAATATAATAATAATATTATGGCGATAGTACAACAATGTATTACGAGAAGTTAGATCACTCGAAATTGGACAATTGCAAAGAATGCGCCATTTTCGTACGCCTATCTTTGTATCTTTTCTGGATTTCCAAGCAGATTCTAATTAATACAAAGAAGTCGTATGAAATTAACATCCTTAAGAATTAACTATGTTGTTTTTTTTTCTCATATTTAATTTGTCGCTTTTATCCTTACAGATATCGAACTGGTTTACAGGAGGGAACATCAAATGTTTCAGGCCTTTTGAAGAATACCTAGTGGAAATTTCTCTTCTCTGTTTAGTTCTAAAGAATAATTATTAAATAAAAACCAATTTATAGAGGGAAATAGAGAGAGAGAGAGGGATAGACAGAGAGAAAGAGAGTGAATCAAAGATAGAAAGAGAGAGACTGAGAGTGAAAAAGATAATACAAATATTCGAGAAAGAAAAATACATCGAATGCAAATTTTTGTTCTGTTGCAATTTATGTATATAAAAAGATACGTTTTATTTCTATTTATTTATTTATTATTTTTTAATTATATATTTATTCTTTTGTTCTTTTCCTTCTTATCTTTCCTTCTACTTCCTTTTTTTTTTTAATTATTTTTTTCTATAACATCTCCTTCGTTTTAACACATACCGCAGTTTTAATTGCCAACTCGATTGAACTTATGATGAGTTAAACATTTTAATAACATGATTGATTAAAACATATTTAAGTATAAAATACAAAGAAAATTGGCTGCCTATGAATGTATATATGTATCGTCTTCTTAAAGATCCGACATCTCTAATAAATTTAATCAAAAAAATATTTTTTTCTATAATATTTATCGCTCCTGTTTCGTAATTGGATTTAATTAGAAAATCAATCGAAAACGTGCAAAAATTGTTAACGTGATTCAAAGTTTCCGTTTATATAATTAGAAATATATATACAACTGTGTGTGCGTGTATTTTTTTTCAAGCTTCTGTATAGATTGATAGAAATTATAATAATACGAAGTATTGAGATTTCCTACTAATCATTTCTATTATTTTTTAATATATTTTTGTTTTATTTGACCGAAACAATCTTGTACCTTCGTTAATAGAAAATATTTCAAATAGAATCATCACAGGCATAGGATCCATAGACTAAATATATCCGTGTATTCTTCAAATTAAAATGGCAGTTACGACTAGAAGATAGAAGAGCTCAAACTGGATCGATGTTACTTTCATATATGAAATATCATAAATGAAAATAACATTCGAAATGTTTCTAATGCGATGCACAATTGTATTTGTCTATCAATATAGATATAGAATTTATTGTAATAGTATTTGAATCATTTCAATTATCAATATTGCAGTAATCCAAAACAATGAAGTGATTTTTAATAAATTTTATCGTGATGATGAAATTTTTTTATCGTGAAAATGAAAATGAACAAAAATCGGCTCAAACAATACACTGTACATGTACATGTACATGTATTGCAGTATTGCAACATGCATTTAAGTTACAGTGAAACATTTTTATGTGAATGGATATAAAGTATTATAAAAAATAAAATTGATAAAATAACGGAAATAGTTTGTTCCTTTATTATACATTTCTCTCGATCTAAGATCATATAAAGTTGAAATAAAAAAATATCGTACATATGTAAATAGTCTCTTGAAAAATGTATTATATATATCAGCTATTGTGTAAAAGATAGATATATTTTTATATATTTTCTTTCTATTCTTTATGATATTAATTTCATAAAAACGGACTAATATACAAATGGACGACATGATTTTGCACGTTTTAGTTACGCGAATATATTGTATTTATATATTTATTGTAACCATAAATCAATTAATGCACAACAGAAAATATGGAAAAAATGATTACTATGTTTTCTTCAATTATACAAAAGTATTCACTTTTAATGAACTTATTTTATGCAAATGTGAAAATGAAATTCTTCTTGACTGCTCGGATATTCCTCAATAACGCTAAACAGTCGCTAGTGGCCAAAAATTTCTTTAAGGTATTAAATAAATATAATTAAAAAAATAATAATTAAAAATATACTTTTTTTCAGCATTATCGTATAGCATAGTTCAGAACTGACTAGAATATATATTATTTTACGTACTGCCAATGCCTACTAGACAATTAGTCGATGGATCCTACATAACAAATCTCTTAGACTTATTAAATTAAAAGTCTAGAAATAGTATTTGACGATGATCTTGTTAAGGTTCTATTGTATATTAACTCCAATTATTATAATAATCACATAATAAAGTTACCATTGTGATGGTCAAATTACTTGTTAATAGAAAAGAACGTGTAAGATAATCTTTTGAATGTTTTCTTTCCCTTTCTGTTTCTTTCTTTTTTTGCTCTGTAATCTTGGAATTAGAAGGAACCAAACAACCAATGATACTTGTATGCTATTATGGCAGCAGAAGTTTGCTACAAGCTTATATCTTCTAGCTAATAATGTTACTGCATTTTCTGTGGTTTGCCATCATGATGAACAGTCACTGTTTGGAACCTGGGTAGACATAGACCAAATTTGCTCTCTATTCCTTTAAAAACAGGCAAGGCTATTTGGTAGCCACCTATGTGATCTGGATTTGATGATCGTATTTCATCTACCAATCCTGTAGCAGGAACCCTTTGTTCTGACCCTGTTGGTCGACTGCAATTAAGATTTATTATTAATTCAACTATTTCTACTCGTTTATGTTAATCTATTAATGTTTATATACCTTTTTAAGCAACAGTACTGCAAATACATTATCATAAGCATATTAAAAGCGAATGTTAAAAGTGTTTACATATTACTGTTCATTAATTTATATTTACAGCACAATTAAAGCATTAATTACATGCAGATTAGTATTTGAAAGTTTGTTAGATATAGGATTAAATACATTTCATTAATAAATATGTGAGCACAAGTGTCGAATTTCCATCTGTATTAATATAGTTACAACAATAACTTAATTAGTAACTTTATTATACATTTATATGTATATATCAAAATATTTCATGTGATAATTTAAACATAATGGTATACTAAGAATACATGCATATTATTTAATATATCACATGTTAATTAATTTATTTAAATAACCCAATCCTCGATATATAAAAAATAATCATTTTCTTGTAACATATTAAATACATGTATTATTTTTATTTAAACATGTTAAGCAGGGATTATATTAATGTGGTATTATTATATTATTAATTATATGTGGTATTATTAATTAATTATTTATATTTATTGCATTTGCAAAAATATTATCTTACTCCAATAACACGGCTGCTTCGTACTATAAATTAATTTTCATTTTCACCGCATGCACGTGAAATTTTTTGTAAGCGAATAACGATAAATAACGTGAATCACAATTTATGAATTTTCTGGAATACCAAATAAAATTACTTACGATCCTCCAAAGTCAACTACAAATAACCTTTGCAGCAACTCGTACGTGAAAAGTGTGACACCAAATTGCGGAGAGGATCTGAATACTCGTGCTGTAAGAAAAATAATACAACAAATTATATTTCAATCAAATTCATTACTGGATTATTGGATTTACGATCTACAAGGTGCTATATGCAGGCATATCCGAAGTATTTGTTCGTATTCATTATTCTTTGTCTAGATAAAGATTTATTAATATATAGGTGTTCAATAAATATGCAAAAGACGTCACCATTATTTGTTAATTCATTGAAAATATGATAAATGATATGATAGTTATACGACAATGATATATAAGAATATTTTTTGTTTAAAATATTAACAAAATTGTTTCGTTTCGAATTAATTGTTTGGTGACACGTGTGACATTTTACTTATTTACGTGGCTGCAATTATAATGATAACAATATATGTATATACATATATACGATGTCGTTTAACTGATGGTATCAATGAACAAGGGTGATTCTACATAAAAAAAACTTAATCGAGAATGTAGAATAAGGCTTTATCTTTGAGAAAAATAAATTGGAAAATTTGTCAAGTAGGCATGCTGTTGATTCAGTTTTAACTCGTCGAATTTCATTACCTTACTTTCGGACATTTCAGAGAGCATTTTTGTGCTTCTTAATATGTTTGCAAACGTCATCAGTATAATAAAATCTGTTGTATCCGTTCTACTATTATATTTATCGAATTAGATTTTTAGTTTCTAGGATTTCAAGCTCAGTCAAGTACACGTATACTTGAATCATTTTCAAACTTACTTTTATCAAACAACAAAGTTTCACATGAACAAATTTTATTCTTCATTGTCGATTTAATTTTTCATGTAGAATCATTTCTTTCTTACTTGTATCATCAATTATAGGACATCCTGCATATAATTAAGTATATAATGATAGATGTGAAATTCAACAAAATAAAATGGAAAAAATCAAATCATATAAAAAACATTGTACATTGAACATAATTCACGCTGTATAGAAGAAATTGTAAGTAATATCGTGTAGCGGTGAAATTGGAACAGAAAAAAAAGAAAAGGATTGGTAAAAAAAACCATATAAACAGACAGAAAAAGAGAGAAAGGCAGAGTGTACTTACTGAGAAGTAAGTCGCCAGGTCATTTTGGGGTGGGAAGAATGGTCGAAGGATGCACCAGGGCCAAATTCCCCGTGCATGCAATCGACCAGATCAAAGTATATTACTAACCGTTAGAATGTCTTTTTAATTGACTAAAGAGAAAGTCTAATAATTTATATAATGCAACTAAAACTAAACATTTTTCAAAGACTAATGCGGTCATAAATTAGGCAAATTTTTTTTTTATAGAAAATAATAATAATAATAATAATAATAATAATAATAATAATAATAATAATAATAATAATCTATTTAATATATAACACATTTTAATATTAGGTGTACAAATAAGTTTCCGCCGTTTTAATGTAGATAGCGCGGCGCGGAGTTTCCGTTAACTTTCGCAGATGATATCCTGCTTAAAAATTAATTTAGACGTTTAAGAACAACATAACCTATTAATATTATTGATTTCATATTGGTAAAATATAATTTTTTTTAGTTGAAAATGTCCAAATTTGAGCCAAATATGCGTCATTTTCGGGAAATATTAGTTTACTTCTTTAATATAAAGAAATCTGCTGCTGAGGCGCATCGATTGCTCGTAGAAGCATATGGTGAGACTGCTTTGAGTGAGAGAACGTGTCGTGAGTGGTTTCAAAAGTTTAAAAACGGTGATTTCGACGTAGAAGACAAAGATCGCAGTGGAAGGCCAAAATTTACGCGGATGCAGAATTAGAGGAAATATTGGAGGAAGATTCATCTCAAACACAAAAAGAACTTGCTGTAACATTAGAAGTCACTCAGCAAGCAGTCTCACATCGTTTAAAATCATTAGGAATGATTAATGAACAAGGAAATTGGGTTCCGTACGAATTAAAGCCGAGAGATATTGAACGCCGATTATGCTTAAGTGAAATACTGCTTGCCAGACATAAAAAAAAAAGGGTTTTTTTACATCGTATCATCACTGGTGACGAGAATGGATACATTATGATAATCCAAAAAGAAGAAAATCATGGGGATTACCAAGCCATGCGTCAACATCAACAGCAAAACCGAATATTCACGGAAAAAAACTCATGCTGTGTATTTGGTGGGATCAGCTGGGTGTAGTGTATTATGAGTTGCTTAGTCCGAGCGAAACAATCACTGGAGCCCTCTATCGAACACAATTAATGAGATTGAGCCGAGCTCTGAAGGAAAAACGCCCTCAATACTATTCTAGACACGAAAAAATTATTCTCCTGCATGACAATGCTCGTCCAATGTAGCGGCTCCCGTGAAAAAGTATTTGGAAACACTTGATTGGGAAGTGTTACCGCACCCGCCGTATTCACCAGACATTGCACCGTCCGATTATAACCTATTTCGGTCCATGGCACATGCTCTGTCGGAGCAGCGGTTCAAATCATATGAAGATACCAAAAAAATTGGGGTTGATTCGTGGATAGCCTCAAAAGACAGGAGTTCTTCCGACGTGGGATCCGAATGTTGCCTGAGAGATGGGAAAAAGTCATTGCAGTGATGGACAGATTTTTAAATAACCTTAAAATTACCATTCTTCTAGAATAAATACTTAAATTTTTAATAAAAACACGGCACCCGCCGTATTCACCAGACATTGCACCGTCCGATTATAACCTATTTCGGTCCATGGCACATGCTCTGTCGGAGCAGCGGTTCAAATCATATGAAGATACCAAAAATTGGGTTGATTCGTGGATAGCCTCAAAAGACAAGGAGTCCGACGTGGGATCCGAATGTTGCCTGAGAGATGGGAAAAAGTCATTGCAAGTGATGGACAGATTTTAAATAACCTTAAATTACCATTCTTCTAGAATAAATACTTAATTTTTAATAAAAACGGCGGAAACTTATTTGTACACCTAATATTTTCCTAGCAATAATATTCATTAAGATACATCAAGCATTATAGATTGCAATAACAACTACTAAATATTATAATATCTATAATTATATTATAATATATATAATGTACTAATTTTTAATAAATAATGTGTAAAATATATTTTATAGAAAATGAGGATAAATATAATATTAAAGCAGATACAAAAAAGCGAAATAAAAATATTAAAAAAAAAAAAAAAAAAAAAGAACAATGCTGTGCATGGATCTTAAATTAAATTTTATATTGCACATTTGCGAGATTTATAAAAAAATAAAAAGGACTAGAAAAATATAAAAAGTAGATGATAATAAAATAAAATCTCATATGAATCAGAAATACCTGAAGCTCCTTTCCAGAATGCTCTGGCACCTTCCTCGTTGTAAACTTTTCTCGCGCAATCGAGCAAACCGGTGTAGGTCGTTTGACCTGCTCTAGCAACAACCTGAAAAAATTGAAATAGGATTTTTGAAAAAATTATCATTGATTTAATTGATTTAATTTTACTTTTTTGTAAATACCTGTAATCTAGTTTTGATTACATCTGCAGGAGTAACAAGCGCTGCCGCAGGTACACCAGCAATTGCACCAGAAAATAAAAGTGACAATGGAGTATTGTATCCTCCTTCATCGGCCAGTTTAGCTTTTATATGAGCATACATTGGAAAGTAAATTGCGCTAAATGGTACGTCCCTTAAAAAGCATGCTTTAGCGCCCTATTATTATTTATAATAAAAAATATATTTAATTTATTACAAATTCGTTTACAAATACAGATAAGATTTCTTTTTACTTTAATACTCACTTTGTATAATCCAAATAGACCTAATTCTTTAACCACAGACCATGCTCGTACTTTCGTGCCTCCTGCAATTTCTCCGGCAACCTGCAACCGAATTTTCACGATTTCCAAAGGATTCGTGAAAATTACCTGAGATCCTCCAGCCTAAATAAAACAAAAATATGATAATTAAAAATATACTCTTTTAAAATGATCTTGTAAAAAACGTAGAAATACGTAAAAGAAAATTTGATCATAAGAAAAAAAAATAGCTTTTATACAAAAATAGTTTTTTCTTTCTATCTTCTGTTTCTTTTTTTTTAACAATTGGAATAAAAAAATACTTACACAAGCACCGGATATAATTTCACCATAAACCGGTAAAATTCCATTTTTGTCCATAAATTTATCTCTTACGAAATCATTAACTGTAAGCTTGATCGCTTTTTCCGGCGCTACGCCCATCAATTGAGGTAATAAGCCACGATAAAGGCCAAAAAAGCCTTCGTGTCGCATGACCTGTCAAACGCAAATTACAATCTTCATGATTAAAAATGTAGACGGTGTTACATGGGGAGACTTTTCGATTCCAACCTTTCTTAAACAATCCAAGCTGTTCCTGTACATCAGTTCCCCAATGAAAGATCCTGTCCTTTGATTCTGTAGTCGAGTTTTCACTAGGTCGATTGGGTACACCACGGTAGCACCAACAGCTAAAAAAAAACAATTTCTTCGATTAAATTCGAACTATAAAACAAACATTTTTAATAAAAAGTCGTCAACAACATGCCTGAATGGTTGTATCATTGTGCATAAACATATATGTTTTATATATTTGATGGTCTGTTGTGGTTGAAATATAATTAAAAAAAAAAGGAAAAAAGAAACAAACGTAATATGAACGAAAAAAAGATTATAAAAATAATATTCAATCGGTCAATTAGTAATGTTAAAATTTTTGTTATAAAAAATAGTAATGTGATTTTAGAAATAAAATACCAAAATGCGTTTTAGTATCTAAAATAATAAGTCCTTTAAATAAAACGAAAATCACTATTGTAATATTAATTATTAAAAATTCTGATATTATATTTTAATTAGCAAACTCATTAAATCTTAATAGTGAAATAAAATGGATGAATGATAATATAAAGATAGATATTGACGAAGGGGGAGTAGTTATATTATTATTCAGCTCAGTCATTATTCTATTGATTCTTGTCTCGCATTATATCTGTAAAGGAAAACCTACGAAGTAAATAGGCGAAGAATATTCAAAATATATGTGATATACGATGATAATAATAATAATAATAATAATGATGATGATGATAATAATAATAATGATAATGTAAATAAGAAAAATAAATTTCGGATCAATCGGTAGAACGTACCTCCGCCAATAGATCCAAGTACAAATCTATATCCACTCTCAAGAATTTGAACGATAACTCCGCGCTCCTCCGGGCTCTGAAAAGCAATAGTACTTCGCTATTTAATGTAACACCTCACAAAAAGCCTCGTATTCACGTAGATTTCGGGCTAAAATTGTTCCATTGTCGCACGCTCGGCAGCGGATACTTCTTTTTTCACCACACTTACCGACACCGCCTTAATCTCAGCAAGACGTTTTGTTATTTGCTTGAAATACTGCTCAGGAGTAATAGCCACGAGATCATTGTATACAATTTTCCTGAAATCCCAGAAAATGCGAGCTCAATACAAACATCGTTGCTGAAGCGACAAGCGAAACAACATGGGGGAAGAAAGAATACAGAAATAAGAGAATCGTTATAAAAGGTAGATGGACGTCGATGGCACTGCTTCAAGCAATACTAATATCCTGCCAGTACGTTCCTTAATCGTTATTTGTCTTAAGCACGATAGGAGACAACCTAACACTAATATATATGCATGTACAAGGTATCAAGTTTTTCCTCTCAAACAGTAACATTCTATGTACGAAAATAAAGACTAAAATGATACATAAACATAAATCATTTTAAGCTTTATTCAATACTTATAACACAAATTGTAAATCACCTAATTTATTGTTTAAAGAACTGACCGTCTATGCAAATGCAAGTGCAATACCGCTGTAGGATGAAACGAACCTATTACGCATAATTGTATGTTCGAAAAAATTGACTGATGCTTGACACTTTTGAGAAAAAATCTACACTAATACTTTCTTACAGGAATCAGAGTATTTTCGTCACACAAATCATACGCATAATGAATTTCCCGTACATTTTTTATTTGAAAATACTTTCGGTATTTTTATCAATATTATTCCGCAAGAAAATTTCAAGAGAACTTATGTTATATCGATTGGGATTCAAAAAATTGCTTCGAAATAGTAAATATAACATTTTTAATTTAAATCATAATTTGTGAATAAAGCATGAGCTATGTTGATAGAATATCTTTTTCTTATTTTCGTACATAGAATATGCTGAAACCGTTTAGTTGGAAAAATATTAGACACCTTGTATATATACACATATATATATATATTAGTGTTAATGGGTGTGTGCAAGTATTAATAAATAGATCATCCTAAAAGTAGATGCTAAAGAAAATATATACGTGTGTGTGAGTAACGTTTTATATATATACTTATATATACTTGGTTATATATATGTATATATTAAATATATATATATACATGACAAAAAAACATATCTTAGATAGCGCGAAATATTCTGTAATACAAAGGACGCACCCAAAACGCGAATCTGCCTCATCATCTTCCGTAGTTCTGATCCGGGCAGCGTAAACACGTAAACAAACGTTTCTTTCAATAAACAAAGTTTCCTTGGACTTAGACTCGCAATATTAAAGATCGCTAAGTGTCTTTTGTTTTAAAAAAAAATTGTATAATAAAGCTTTTTTTTAAATAAGGTATAAAGAAAAATAAAAAAAAAAGACGATTATTAGAATTATTGTAATTAAAATTATCAATTATCGTTGGTGTGTAGTAGAGTCTGCATCTTCTTTGCCAAGAACGAGACACTGGATATTTGGATGATGATGAAGTGCTTGCTGGTGCAACGATAGCATTACGTGTTTTTATATTGGATATTGATCAGGTTTTCGTGGAAGGTATTCAAGTATTTACTCAGATATGTGGATAGACTGAATGAGACATATTTCTTTCTTATGCGTAAACTTAATATTTTCTATTTGTTTCTTTGTTTGCATGCATTTTCTTTTTCCCTTTCTTCTATCTCTTTTTCTTTTTTTATTTAGACATCTTTACATAACACATATTTATTTCCTATCGGATGTCTCAAACACTCCTTCCACGTATCCTTTTTAGTACGATTTATTATCCGATAGTAGAAGGGGATTTCATTTTCAAGGAGAAAGGATACTTACCCGGTTTGATGGAGTAAATGGCATAGATGAAAAAGGATGTCCACCTCAAGTGGTGTTATTTGAGACATCATTTGTGCTGAATGAAGAAATTCCTCTGAAAAAAGGAAGAAAAAATGTTTAAAGAGCAAATATTTAGATGATCCTTGAAAGAAAATAAATTGTACAAATTTCATTAGTAATAGATTGATAATTTATTTTTATTACCTTTGGTAACTTCTTGATATCTATGCCCATTGGTCGCGTTCAGGTAAATACGTTTTATAAGTTCCATGTTATTTAGAAGCGAATTGAATGCCATGAAATATGGGAAGCTTACTTTCCGTCCACTTTGTACTGTATTGACTGCCTGTAACCATAATTTTCAATATGATTAATTTGAGAATACCTATTTTTTAATGTATTTGCAAATGCATTTGTAGAGTAAATGAATTCTTACGGGTATTAAGTTATCTTTCACATCCTTTGTCAGTAAATGACTTTTAATACTAAGCATGATATCTTGAAAATCTACTGCTGAAATAAAACCCGTCCCATCTTTATCAAATTTTTTGAATGCTTCCGTTGCATATTCCTCGTGAAAGTCCTGCAAAAAAAATTAAAACTCTCATTTCAATTTCACATTTTATTTAAATAAAATATTTGAAAAAATATTTTTTTGTAAAATTACTTACGTGTAGGAATTGACTGAATTCTGCGTAACTTATGAGCCTGCCCTTATCTTTTCCGAAATAAAGTTTGATGAAACTGCTATCCATGTTAAATGGCATCCTTTGATGTAAAACGGTTTTACGCATCACCTCAGTGAACTCGTCTGTTTTAATCATTGTTTTTCATCAAATAAAATAAATTATTATTAATAATAATGATAAATATTAGTGTTGAGAATGTTTATAGCAAATTCTTACCAAATGTAACCATTCCATTTCCATTAGTATCAAACAATTGAAATGCTGTTTTATACAATGCATCTGGGACGCAAAGTAGACCTTCAAATGCTTGAAACTCGGCAAAGGATATGAGTCTGAAAAATAAATATAAGATTATCAATATTGTAATCGATAACACATTTCTATAGAAATTGATTATTTCAACATATTCTATTACTTGCAAAAATTATAAATTAATTTATTCTGTTCATCATTATAGTAAATTATAACAAAGCAAAATCTGTGATATGTTTAAATAAGTAAATCTAATTAATTGTACTTTTTAATCCATTTTTTTAATAAAATTGATGGAGTGATATAAACCATAGAATAAATGAACAGATTAATAGAATTCAATATATGGGTATTGTAAATAAACACCAAGTTCTAAATTTGATGTACTATAGATGGATATTGACGATATTGTAAGACTTCAGTTAGATAAAAATAGACTTTTATATCAGAGTCTTCGTTATCCGCTGAGCTCACCCCCACAGGTATTGAACCTACAAATGATATAATCACGACCCCTAACCTTTGTCCCAATAACTTGAAACATTAATTACAAAAGATTTAATATAATCATTGACTAAGAAATAAACTTTTAGCTTTGTTATTTACATCAAAATTAATTAGATTTTGTAATTCATTTTTTATGTGCATTATTCGAAAATAATATAATAAAAACAAATGTCATGTAAATTTTAATTCATTAATTTACAGGTGGATGCTTCATAAATAATTTCTAATCTATATTTGAACAATAAATTTTTCATTTCTACTATTTCAAAATAATATAAGCAAATGTCATATAAATTGCAATTAATAAAATTTTATCTGATGCAAGATGAAAAATATTTACAAATTGACATAAAAATATCGGAATAATTGTCTTGGAAACACATAAGGTGTTCGAATAAGTTGGTCTTATTATTTGTTGTAAAAGTTATCTTATAAATATTAACAATATCTTTTCTATGCAAATACATATGCATCGAAAAAAAAAGGAATCATTAAAATTAAATGGCTTACCCATCTTTACTAGTGTCGACAATTCCAGCAAGAAGATTAACAGAATCAGGATTGTAATCAGCATCCGTGTAAAGACCAAGATAACTACGTACAAAATCAGATGGTGTCATAAACCTTTCGCCATTCTTCTCTTGCGAGGCGTACTGTCATTGAACAAGAAAAAAATAAAATGATTAATTATGCAATAATGTATCAAAATTTGTCAAATAACAAAAATATATCAATAATTTTTCAAAATGTTCATGATTAATTAATTTACAACGTGCACGATTATGTGAAATATTAAAAAGATTCAATCAATTTTATTATTTGGTTTGTAGAAAATTGTAGGAATTTGTAATAAATGAATATTCTAAATTTATTTTAATATTTGATTTACGCGTATTATCAGTTGTTCTACGTTGGTTCGTAATATTCTTTCAGCAAGAGAATAACATTGCAACCACACGACATTGACTTTATAGATATTATGCAAGATATTCTCTTGACTGAAACTGCCACACCCAAATATTCTCATTCGTAAAATAACATGAATTATATATAAAAATACTTTCTTTTAAATTTTGATTAATATATATCATACACTATACTAACATAAATAAGATAAATAATTTTCAATCATTTGATAAGTACATTCTCATTAACGATATTTTGTAAATTAATAACAAATAACAGAAATAAAATTAATTATTCCTGATAAATATTAATTAATGAGTTCTAACTAAAATTAAGATTAATTAATAACATTTAGAAAAATTATTATACAACAGAAACGATTGAATTGATTCATTTTAAATTCTAACTAATAGTTGCCATATATCAACAAGAAAATCAATAAAATACATAAATCAAACGTTTGAACAAAACTTCCACGTATACGTGCAAAGTGCATCTTAATTTAACCTTTAAACTCTTTTTGACGATACACTCCGAAGATAAAAACTTTCATGAACCCGAGACATTTAACATTTAACATTTTGGCAGTTCCAATATACGAAGAACATGATATGTATATGATTCTCGAAAACGTGTTTCAACCAATTAAATATATAAAAAAAAACAAATTGAATACACCTTAAATACAAATAATTTTATTTATTGAGAAAAGGTGACTTACTAACAGCTTTGACTATAGAAATAAAGATCACTCGATTAGCTTCGACGAACAAAGATTTTATTTGTTACTTTTATGAGTATGCAAAAAAACACATGAGATTGTGACACATTTAGCATAAGCACTAAAAACAAAAAAATGATACGCGCATGACAGTTGTGCGCACGCACCTCACCTTTTCTTTTTAATTCTACGCGAAATAATACGTTGTCCTTTTAAAATTATTTTTAACATTTTTAACATTTTTAACTTTTATGTAGAATATTTGTTGTTCTTACCTGATTAAAGATTTCATAGAGGCGATCACTGTTCGCACGCTTTAAGTATCCGGAACCCTGAAATATATAACAATTGTTAACAAACAATCTTTTTACGTTGTTCAGTAAATTTTTCAAATTCTTAATTTAAAGAAAAAAAAATTGTGAAATTTTGCGAACGTTTACCAAGAGCATAGAAAATTTCTACGAAAATCTATAATTATATTTATCTTGTTGTGAATCATTTAGGGTTAATATTGTATATTTTTCTAAAATCGTTATCGAAAATTGAATAAAATTTCGAAACAATTTGTTTCGTTCCGTTTTCACTTACAATTAGTAACACTTTTTAGAAATTTGCACTTATTTATGTATTACCTATCGCAAGAATATCGGTCATACGCCACTGTTATTTTATGCGATATTACGTGAATCGACCCTGACTTACTATAAACGAATGCCATTGTCGTATACACTTCATTCACGCTTTGCAATTTACTTACGTGCGACCTTATCGAGGCCTAACAAGTTTACTTTTTTACCACGGGACAAGATTTTAATCTTTCTTCTGACTATGTCAAATTTATTTAGAGTAATTAATAAATAATTTCAAATTTAAATAAAATTTTACATTAGAATAGAAGAAAAATATTTATAAATTTGTAAAATATTAGTATTAAATATGCGTAAATATGTGTGTACGTGTTATTAATTTCGTTCTCAATTTTAAATGTTTTATTTTTTTAATACTTAAAGTCGAGGTCACGTGTCTAATTAAAAACTTGACATAACGTTGATTATTTAATCCTCGACAAACTAAACGTTTACAAATTTTTAAGAGTTTTATTGTTAATAATTTAAAAATAAAATTCAGCGAATATGATTTAAACATTTTTCAAAAACGAATCTCCTCGCAATCGACATATGAAAAATTATGGAAAATATATAATTTAATTCTAGAATAATTTAATATAGTACTTCGGCATTCGTAAATAATATTATTAATAAATTTGTTTGAATGATCGATAGTGTAAGTCGTATGTTACTATACCGAACTCATGCCTCGCTTATTCTATTTAATATGTCTATTTCAGGATTCTCTATTTTCCCGGAAGTATAATTATCGCAATTTATGCCATATTTATTTCAATTTCTCGATAATTACGTTAAGTGCTCGCTTAAAAATGGTAAAATTTGGAGAAAATCATCTATGAAAGAGTACAAACAAAGATGATAAACGTCTTTTTGTTAACATATTCATTATCTTTATTAAATAAATAATATTTTTTTAAAAAATACTTGAATTTTATAAATAAAATAAATATGTACACTGTAAGAAATACTAATAGAATTGTTAGTGAATTATTTAATCCAATAAAGTTAATGATATAATAAATTAACCATCAAGACAATATTGACCTTGATTGATCAAAGGTCAAAATAATCGAACTCGAGATGCAAGATCATTCATTCACTAAACGGGAATATTAAATCAATATCGACATGGAAATCGTCTTTATCCGATATCTCGTTTATATAAAGTGTCATTTTCTTTTTTAAATATCCTGAACACCCTTGAAATCTGATATTTGAAAATTATTCAAGATTGATCTAAAGAAAAAAAAAACAAATGACAAAGCGTAACAGAATTTTATATGAAAAACTATTATTCCGTTATAACATATAAGAATGTAAATTTGAATATCTAATTCAATGAATATGCAGACTTTGTTTATACGAGTAGAACACGTCAGGTTGATACAGCCCTGATAATGATTACAAGTTTGCAACCTTGTAAAACCACTGCAAAACTTACAATTGGTGTATTAGTCTGATGATGATGAAGCTAGCATGTACACTAATCAAACTAAACTCGTTTTACCAGACAAAATTGATGACGATCGTCTCGATCATAATAGGTACAAAAGTAAGTGTCTATATATTTAAATATTCACTTTATTTTTAACTAATACTATAGAAAAATCTCATGTATATATGTTTGTATCTATGTGAAGACGATGATGAGCACAACGAAGTAGAAATGGAATTTTGTCAGACTTTTAAAAGAGCTTTCAAAATTGCTCTTTCTGGCCAATAACGCAAAACTCGAGTATCATCGATAAGATTCAATACCTTTGTAATTTAAAATGTTTCTCAAAAAAAAAAAAAAAAAAGAAGAAAAAGAACTAATCTCGGTAAATTGAAATATTGAAGCCTAAAAATTTGATCTAACAATAAAAGATTAGATTTATTCTTAAAATTTTCATTCCTTTTAATTCGTTGATTATAAATGAAATAAATCGATGGTAAGACACATAAGTATTAAATAATTTTCTTTTATGTGTCGTGATAAAGGTTCGGTACAGTTGTGAACACAAATAATTAATGTCATCGTAATGAATTCATCTGGTTGATAATAAAAATCATTTCAGTAGCTCGTATTTACGTTACGAAATATAAAAAGAAAAGCAATAAAGATAAAATATTTGCGATCGTGTAAATCAAGCCAAATTGTGCAGATATTTTCGAATATTCAAAACGAACAAAAATTAGTTAAATGTAATACGAATTCTAAAAGTTATCTACATAAAATAATTAACTCATAGAACATGATCAAATTATTGAAATTATTGTTATAAAGGCTATGAATAGAAGAAAATGTATATTAATTATACTGATTTCTATTAAATGATAAAAAATAAAATACAGTTATTAAAAAATCAAATAATTTCGTGTTATCGAGTTTCTTTTTTAATTATTTGTTTTAGATCAATTTCTAGATCGATAACAATGACGAGGACGACTATGCTGACGATTATTACGAGTTTCGTGCCACGCGTCACTCACTATACGATACTGACATTCTCAGGGTCGTCTTAAAGAAATTTTTAGCAGAGAAAATAGCGTCGAGTTTTCTCTCCTCGAGTGAACACATTATCTTTGCCAGCTTAACTTTATGTTTGCTTCATGAAAATGATAACCCTCCTGATAAATACGAAAGATCGATTGACCTATTTTTATTTTTTCATCAAATAAACAAAATACGAGAAAAAAAAAAGTTAAAAATTGAAAACGAAAAGAATAAAAAAATATGTCCTAATCATTTTTCAGAAAAAATTAATATCTTTACATAAAAACTACGGTAGATAATTGATTCTCGGAGTTGATAAAAAAGAAAATATTCACGGTTACCACATCATCGTCATATTTTGGTTAATTTTCTCGAAAATAAAAATCCGAACAACGAGCCGTGCGATTAGAATAGTTGATTCGAAAAACAAGAAACTATGGTTCAAGGTCAAGTAACGAGTATAGAACAGCAATGTCTGAACGGAGAAAAGCCAAGGTTAGATCAAAAGAAAGAAGGTATCTCTATCTTTTATCTCTTTTACTCTTTCGTCTAATTATAAATGTCTTTCTCTGTTTCAGTCGAAAGGTACGAACGTACGTACGGATGGCATACTGAAGATCACTGCTGCGTATCTTGTTATGGATGTCGATAATGCAAATTAAACAAGGACGATCACATCCGGAAGTTGTAAAGAAGGATCAAAGACACACACGCTTTTCTATAAGTATGTACAGTTTCACATGCATATGTTTCTATAAATAATTTTGTTTATGCTTTCTTTCTTTCTTTCTTTCTTTCTTTCTCTCTCTCTCTCTCTCTCTCTCTCTCTCTCTCTCTCTAAATATATCAAATAATGAATTTTATTATAAATATATAATTGTTAATAATTGTTTCATATATTTAAATATATATTTTATTTTATTATTATTAAAATAATCTATAAAATTAGCCAATAGGTGTGTGTAATTATTTCTAATTAAATTACACTAAAAATCGTAAAGATTTATTAATCAGACTAACAAATATATTAATATATATATATTAAATAAGAAAATATATTTATAATTAATAAAATTGAATATAACGAACAAAAGCACTCGACGAAAATTATTTGATAAAAACTAAGAACGTTTTATAACACACGTGCACGCATTAAACACGTGTTCCCCGTATATAGGAACGATGAAAAGAGAGAGAAACCAAGAGAGAGAGAGAGAGAGACGCGCGCACACACACACACACACACTTTGAATATATGATAAAACGATCGAATCGACGTGTCACGCAAAGTAGTCACGACGAGACTAATGTGAGAGAGTGTCAGAGTTTTGCCTCGTGATACTCAAGAGAGGAGGAGAAACTTCGTGATGACGATGACGACGACGATAAAAACAGAAAGAGAGAGAGTTAGAAGATAGATAATTTTCTATCTCTCTTCTTCTGACTTCATAAATCCCTTCTTCCGTTTCTCGTTCTCCTCGTTAAACTCCATCTCTTTCTCTTTTTTATTCGCTCGCTCACTCACTTGCTCACTCACTCACACTCATACTCACACACACCACACACATACGCGTAAACACGTTTTCATATTCTATTCTGTGCATTTTTTATTCGTTGCTTTTTTCTAGTTCGTTATTAATTATTTTCATGTACCAAATATCATGTTTACTCAATGTTTGGTACTTGCATTCTGTTTTTAATCTTTCTCTTTCTTTCTTTTGCATACACTAGCATGCATATGTCAGCAAGCAATACGCAATAGCGTTATCATCGAGCACGAGGACGCAATGTTTTTTTTACAATATTGATGAACGCGCTACAATTAATTTCAAAGCGATAATCTTTTCGAAATATCAAGTTTATATTTTTATTTCAACTTTATTTTTCCTACATTAAAATTGTTTGTTAATATTTCAATATTTTGTTGTGAAATAACTACAAGAAAATATGCTAATTCGTGTGAAATTTCTTTTATTTTCTATTTAGATTATTGTTTTAATTAGATCACAATATTTTGTAAAACAGATATTATTTAAATATTGTTGAGTAAACTGGAATAATATTTGCCTACTTTCCTTTCTCATTAATCAGCATAGTTATCAGATTAAAGCTATTATTATATACAGTGAATGTCCTTTAAAATCGTACACCATAATGCTTGAAAACTATGGGTAGATATATTTGTTTAAAAACTACATATTTATTAATAACTTCGAATATTAAACAATTTCGATTTGATATTTTATCAGATAAAAATTTTCAACTCAAAGTTATCAATGGCCAGGAACGTTTAAAGAAATATATTTTAGTTTAAATAATCGAAAATATTAGTAGAGTACATTAGAGTGTTTGATATATTTTAAATGATTGATAATTAATCAAAGAAAATGTATATCGTATTATAGTTTAAAAGCAAAGAATATAAATCCCCTTCGAAATCCAACAGTAAACTAGCTCGTTGTTCTCTATGAAAGTCAGTTAAAATTCTTTTATTGATTCTTGTTTATATGACTTTTAGAAGAATAAATTTTATTTATAGCGAGTATTATTTTCGTTATAGTATGTAGCCTTCGGAAAGTCACATAAACAACAATCAATAAAATAAATTTTAACTAACTTTCATAGAGGACAATGAGTCAAGTCTAATGGTAGATTTGAAAGAGGACGGTACATCGAACTCATATTGCATCCTTTGAGACTACAATATACATTTCCTTCGATTAATTACCAATTATTTCTATTTTTATTTTTTTTTTGTAATAAAATAATTGAAATTCATAGTTCGTCCTGCTGCATGAAAATGATTATCGATTCCATCGTGCAACTTATTTTGCAATTATTTCGTATAATCTTCAATGAAATTCTCTTTGAATCGGTGAGAGAAACCATACGAGAGATAGAAAAAAAAAGATCTAATAATTTATTCGGTTCGCGAAGAGTTCGAGAGTAAGAAGATAGCTCGAAAATAGAATCGAGCCATTCTAAATTCGAATATATTCTCCGAGCAACCTTTTCCGCGGATTCTTCGCAGTTTGCTTGCTTCGAATATATTTTTACGTCTGGAATTTTAATATAAAAAATATTAAACTTTCTAATCAAATATGATGCATGCGTCTGCGATAACCACATGACATTTGAAAACGTATCTAAAATATTCTATTGAAATGTTATAGTAATCATAGCAAAATTCAATATTTCCATATTTCAATATCATTCCATAGTATTAACGATTTAGCATAATCAATAAATTCCCTCAAAAATTGATTGCTTTATTAGATTAATTAAATGATTAAATCGTTCGATCGAATTAATTATAATGTTCCATTTTTTAAATTATAAAATTATGTTCTATATAAGTATTTCAAAAAATATATATATAAATAATCTAATTTAAAATTAAACTTTCATTTTTCTTCGTCATCTTCTTGAGAATAATTATCTGAAGATTAAATTGAGTTAATTTAGATATACCATGGTAATTTAAATGCGGATCCAAGTCTGGAGTATCAACGTGAACTTTTATTGCGTAAAACTTTTTGGATTGCTCCAACACAGAAATAGAAACTGTATTTATATCATTAGATTTCTATTTGAATGGTGAATCGGTCTTTCTATATATTTGTATAGGTAAATAAGATTTGTATTTCTATATAAATGACTAGATAAATGTATATGCAAATAAAAGTAGTTACTTCAAAAGTAATGTTTAAAAACGGGATGCAAAGAGTGCAACAGGTGCCTCTTAAAAATATTTTATATTCAATGGAATAGAGTTATTACGTATAAAACTTTTCTTATCTTCTTCTAATTTATTCTAACGATTAAAATTTCATATTTATCTTGAACGAAACAAAATGTGATAACAAAAAATGTGTATCTCTCAAACGTGATATCGTAATATCGATGTTTAATAAAAATAAGATAAAAGTAATAAAATTCGAACATTCTCTTTGAATATATTTTTAATAAAAATTGATTACAAAAAGAAACAAACCTCGAAAGAAACAACACCGTTCTGCATTCTCTTCTGTTCATATGGGACCAATTACGTTTATTGATTTAACGAATAGGAACACTTATCGATATTTTTAATTACATGTAATTGAAAAGAAAAAGAAAAGAAATAAAAAATGAGAAATAAAATAAACGATATTTGAATTAAAAATAGAAAATAAAAAAAAATTTGTTATCAATGTTAACAATAGTTGTACGTTATTTCGTGCATTTAATGGAATTTAGTAAAATTTGAATAAATGATTGAGACAATCAATCACGAATCGCTAATAAAATCTGTACTCGAGATGAGAACGCGATCGAGACTGGTGCAGGCTCCGGAATTATACGAGAGAGTCGAGGTAAATAAGTAGCACGAGTTTAAAGGAGGGTGTACGAACCGGGCGAGGAGGTCCCTGACCTGCTTTAAACTAATTCGAATTTATCACGGGAATAAGAATTCATCATAATTTCTATTTCCCTATCTCACTCTAATTTTTGTTTATAGAAATTTCGAAACTTCATCACAAACTCGATCAAATTTATACTTTCGAATAATGTAACTAATTTTACTTTTTCAATCACTACACTATATTATACTATTCGTAGATATTGTAAATACCTAATCATACATTTTGATTAGATGTTTATTTTTCTAACGTTAAAATATGCACGTTAGTGATTTAATCTCGACACTTATTTTTATGATTTATTTATTGTCAGGATGTTTGATTGTTTTACATGATAGTATTCTCTCTTTTTAAAAAAGAAATAAATAAAATACACATACATACACATACACGCATACACAAACAAATAGTTACGAATTTTTATTTAACATTAATTCTTTTAGTGATACGCATTTCGGTTTTATAAACTGGTTTAGAAAATGTGAAAAATACAAAAAAAACGAATCGTTTCAAACGAATTTGATTTTCTTCGTAGAATGAATGTCATGGATACCGAAATGTAATGTAAATGATGCTGACAATGAGTATTCCAACGAAATCGAGGTATTAAGTGACAGAATGGAAGTCAAATTTAAAACGTAACGTAATATATATTTGTTTGTTCAAATTATTTCTATCATTTCCATGTTACTTTTTGATCAAGTATTTTTTTATGTACGTATACATGGATAGAATAAAAAGAAATATAGAAAATAAAAGAAATGCAAGTAAATGCGTATTTTTCAAATATTAACGAATAACGAGAAAACATATTATCGAAAATAAGTATTAATATCAATTATTTCCATGTGACTTGTTCATCGTAAATTACAAAAAATAATAATACTATTACGATAACGAGACTCCATTAAATATGATCCATTAAATATAATTTAATAATAAATTCACATTTTCTTTTCATTTTCAATTACAAACGGTTGGGTATCGTTTAAAGAACATGATATGTAATAATAATTATTATTATTATGACAAATAATAGGCGATAATAAAAAGAAAAGGAAAAAGAATTTCCATTGTAATATATATCGTAATTTTTAATATTTAATACGATTATATACAATATTACAATACGATTATGTTCTTAAAAGTTCACTATTCCTTCCAATCACTGATAACACTTGATATCACTGTTATTACAAAATCAAGAAGACGCGATAAGAAACTCGTCAGAGTCGAATATCAAAAGAACATTTTTTCTTACAATTAGAATAACAAAAATGTTTCTTTCGATCATTTTAATGTGAATAGAAAAAAAAGAAAAAATAATTCAAATATTTTTATCGCATTACCAATGAATTTCAATTTGATGATACAATCAAATAGTACTGAGTAGATAAAAGCAAATAACTAACCTCATTTTATTAACTTTTCCCTCAAGAAATAATTAACTGTTTAATAAAAGAATTTTTTTCTCCTAAACTAAAATTATCTGTTATGCAACAAAACGTTAACGATTGTCTAAAAATAGATATGATTTTAGAACAAAGAAAATTTTTCACTTTCTGAAATAAACAGACATATCGTCAAAGTTTAATAATAATTGCATTGAAATCCGCAACAAATTGTAAGCAATGTTACATAATCCTTCTTCGAATTGCATCCAAAGTGTTGTACACAATTTCAATTATAATACCCTCGAAAAATTCTATTTTCTATGGCTTTAACATTAACAAAAAAGAAGAAAAAAAATAAATAAATTGAAAAAATACAAAAATGATCTTTACTGTCTATTTATTAAATTGAACACATAGAAAAACCGTTAAAATATTAAATTATTTTACGTAAATAATCTGAACATGTTATACGCGTTCATAGGATAACTTAGGAATTCTACGATAAGTATACTAACACAGCTTATCTTCTTTCCGATTTCAATTTGTTTAAACGATAGATATGTAGCTCGAATGTGGTGTTTCATCTAAATCGATTGTAACATCCAATATCGAAGATACAAGTTAATATTTTTTTCAATAAAAAACAATTTATACATAAGTACATGTATATAAAGAAAAAAATTTAAATGGCGCAAACAAAAATTTATTTTTACTCGCCAGTCTATCGGTTTATTTAAAAACTTATTTGTACGATTATATACATTCATACATATATATACACACACATGCACACATATGTATACGTAATATGTATATAATACTTGACAACGGCCAAGGTTGACTGTTATATACACACATATATCTATGCGTGTAATCATTTGGATCGATCGTCTCTCTGCATTTTTGTCCCCCTCCTTTCCTCTTCCGCCTCCTCCGCCTCCTCCTTCTCTCACTCTTACTCACTTATAATTAATTAAAAATATCAGTACCGATAATTATTCTTATTTAATGCATAGTATCATTAAAATCAGATTATCATCTTTGGTTGAATTTAATCATTAAATTTATTTTCTATCACTATATAATAATTTATAGACATCTTTAATACGAATTTTACTTTTCAGTTCATACTTGTTTTTCTTTTTTAAATATATTTTTTTTTATACATTATAAATATAATAATATATATTATAATAAGAATTTGTCTATGTGGATTTAATTAACTTTTTATTTTTTATTTTCAAACATGATTGCCTTTCAGACAATAACGATATTAATAATACATTAAATGTGAAAGGATAAAAATAATGAAAATCATTCTATCGGAAGTTATCGACGATTCATTTTATTATCAAACGAAAGGTCGACAAGATAAAATAGCCGGAATATAGGAAAGTAGAAAATTCATTAGAATCACAAGGTCAAAGCGTTAGAAAGTGGGCGTTGAACTTGGAAAATGTATAATTTCCTTTGATATCTATCTTTGAATGACAGAACGTTTGAATTAAACTGTTCGAGCGCGTATCAAATAGAATTTCTCCTGAAAACCACGTACTGTTTCATATTCTGTAACGATGCACTTTCGATTACTATTGCCAATTAAGTGATCGAATCAAATGAACTGTAATTAAATTATAAATGATCCCACTTTGCTATGAATTATTTGATATTCACAAGTGGGACGTGTTCTTTACGATGACTTTGAAGTAATTTACTTAAAACATGATTTTTCTAGAAAAATACAAAGTAGAAAAAAGAATTAAACGACAAAAGAACAATTAAAGAATAAGATTTGTATTTTTTTATAGCATAAGAGGATTATTCAGAAAATCGATTCTAATTATTGAGAATTATTGCAGAGTATACTTGCAATATACGTATACTTACGTAACTAAATGCGACAATATAATGCATCATTATTCAATTCTTATTTAATTTCCCTATTGTGATGCAAAGTTATCCTTGTTTCTCTTTTATTTAACTCATTCTTTAAACATTTAAAAAAATTATGATTAAAATTTATATCATTTACACGTATACTCAATGATTTTTGAAATTCATTGTCTTATCGGATAGAGTAATTTAAATTCGATTTTTCAAAAGAAATAAATTTGATTGTAGTTATTTGTTATTAAAAACTTTATACAGTAATGTCACAGAATAAGAAATCTAATAATAAAATAATAAGTTCCTGGTTGAAAAGAAGTCAAACAGTATATTTCTAAATAAAATAAGGAGAACGTTCTACATAAAAAAATGAGAGAAAAAGAAAGAGAAAAAAAAGGTTGCATCTTTCCAATATTCTGCATCCACTGCATAACAAAAAAAAAAGGATAAGTTTCTATCGAAGACAAAATGGCAAAAGTTTATCATTTAACTAACGATAAGTTTCCCGTTTTTGTATTCTCATAGAAAAAAAAAATTAAGTACTCGAGCACGCCTACGACAGTCAGCAAGATTTCAAGGAAATTTTTCATTATTTTCTTTTGCCTTTTATTTTACAGTTCATGACGCAAAAATTAAAAAAAAAATAAATAAAAATACG
This sequence comes from Polistes fuscatus, assembly GCF_010416935.1. Lineage (NCBI taxonomy): Eukaryota > Metazoa > Arthropoda > Insecta > Hymenoptera > Vespidae > Polistes > Polistes fuscatus. The sequence goes on along the minus strand of NW_025113107.1, from coordinate 2,557,254 downwards.
AAAGAAAATAAAGTTTTATTTTTCGTTGAAAACGTACAACTCTCCTTGTTATGAAAAAGCATTTTTTTTTTATAAATCCGTGAATGCGCGTTCAAAAATAGGAGGCATTAGCGTTATAACTCTGAAATACGAGAACCCGTTTTCATCATTGGCAAGGACTCTGCTTATCCTAGCACATATATGGTACCATACATATATTTATGTTTTAAATACTTACTAATAATACATGTATGTGTATTTATATAATACATGCACACGTATATTCCGCAAAATGTAAGACAGAAATTACAGGCACTGTCATTCATTAATCATTTGCTTCGTTAATTAGTACTCTAACAGATGTTACAATTGTTTATCTTTCAGAACAGGTGAAAACCGAATGAAATAATAGATTTCAACGTATTATTGTCTTCATTATCATAATCTAATATTTTCAATCAGGAAAATAAACATAAAAAGTTAGAAAAGAATGTATTGATGTAATACGTCAATAAAAAAAAAGAATTCAAATAATATAAGAATAATAAAAAATAAGAAATAAAATCAGGAAAATAAATATAAATATTAGAATATACTGAAAATTATAAAAAAATATGTTGATAAGGAAAAAATAAAAATAATTATCGTTAATTATCAAATTGCATTCATACCTCATAAACATACACACGCGTACGTAAAAAGAAATAAAAAATTTCTAACAAATACACCTACATGAATTAAATAAGAATAATAAAATAAAATAGTTGTTTAAGGGGAATGATATCATGGTATTAAAATTAGAAGTACACGTACTACTTGAAGAAAGTGTGATAAAGAATAGGAAGTGAAAAGAATAGGAGAAAAACAAAAGGATAGGAGAAATAAGTAAGTAAGTAAGTAAGTAAGTAAGTAAGTAAGTAAGTAAGTAAGTAAGTAAATAAGTAAGTAAGCAAGTACATATGTACATACAGAAGGAAAGGTATTATACAGTGTAAGAGGAAAGTAACGAGATCAAGTGCGCGAGGGTTGCAGCTCACATCAGTCCCGGTGACCTCGAAACCAAGCCTGCCTAGCAAACGTATACACTTATACGAAAACGTTAACTGTAGAAACACCCGGACATGAATACACACGCAGACCATGTACATTCACATACACGCGTATACTAAGAATCCAAAGAGACCTTAGGATCGATATTTTCTCCGCCATTCGTAGACGTAGAACTTGATGCAGATGTCACTCAACCAGTCGCGCTCGCGCTTCCTACAAAATCTCTCGTCTCAAGAATATCTCTCTTCGTTCTTATTACTAATATTTATTCTTCCTTTAATTTATCTGTTAATTACTCTATCTTATCGTTCGAGAAGAACAATAAAACCACACCTTACACGTTCGATCAATTAACTCGTTGGTGTCAAACACGCGCGGATTCGTTAAGCTCAAAATGCGTTTTTTTCTGTGGACGAATATCCATCTTTTTGTGTTTCCCGCATTCCACAGTCTCTTCTCCTAAACTAAATTTAATAATCTAGTGTTCTTATATCAGTTTGACATCACTGAATTAATTAACCCAACGATTCGAACGTTTCTGATGATCAGCAAACAAACAAAAAATCATATTCTATAATTAATTATACATATATTTGTGTGTTTTTCCGAGGGAGAGAAAGAGAGAGGGACTAAAAGAAATGAAAATAAATTTAAGAATAAAAGTATAAAAAAGGACGAGTTAAATTAGTGGGGGTGAGGAACGGCGCGCGTAACAACAACGTCGTCGTCAGTCATCGTAATTGTCACCGTCATAGTTTTCGTCATAGTTATAGAGTCATAGTCATCCTATAAAACGAAGAGAGAAAAGACATAACTAAACTTACCCACCTCTTGGCAGGATGCTCGAACGATAAGCGAGTCCTTCAACATTCCCAGGAGGAAGTTTTACCTCGAATCTTCTTCGTACGATTTATCTCTCTCTCTTCCTCTTCCTCTTCCTTTCACCTTTCTCCTCTCACCGCTCACTCTCTTTCTTTTTCTTTTTTCCTTTCTTTCTTTCTTTCTTTATTTTTCTTTCTCGCAACCGTTGGAGAAAGAAAATAAAGAGGAGGATATGAGAGTTTCTCAGTAAACAAAGAAATGTTCTTTCTCTCTCTTTTTCGAAAGGAAAAGTACGAAAATTCTAACACCACACTGTTTTCTTTTAACACTTTTCTTGTTCTATTTATTTCTTTAATTATTATTTTCAATATATTTTTCTAAATTTATTTATCTTTCTTTTCTTCTTCTTTTTTAGATAATTTTATTAATAATACAATTGTTTATATTAGGCACTTCTACCGCGCGTTAGGTGTTATAAGGATTAATAAAAAAACGTAAAATTCCGTTTCAATGGTGCTCCGCAAACAACAGCAGAAACAGATAAATAATAAGAATTTTTAGATCCCTCCGACGAGAGATTTGCGATACGATTTACTAGATGTTCACGCTTGCTAATTCGTAACACCGTACAGAACGGATGCTGCCATGCTACTGGACGAGAACCGAGCCTTCGTACGCAGCGCCATCTATGATTTCTCTGCAATTCGTGAAATTAAATACACACTAGTTAGATATGACACTATCGTTTCTGTACAAATTTTTTTTATTTTTGTTTTTATTTTTCTACCATGCGCGCTTGCGATCTTAGAAAAAGTTTATCTATCGAAGAATTTCTCATTGGATTGATTACGCGTTCAACTAATTTTTTTTTAATATTATCAAGAATTATTATGTAATATATTTATTTCTAATTTCTGTGTATATTTTTATAATCATTTTCAGTTGATAATTTATAATCAAGAATGTCTTGTGAAATTACGTAACGTTTAATTTTGTTTTTTTTTTGGTTATATTATATAAAAGAACTTGTTAATATATTTTTTATTAATATTAAAACGATAATCAACGTGTGGAAATTTTTCTAACGCGGGTACAATGTTAGAAATAAATTTAAAGGTGTGAAGTTGGGGTTGCGTAATGTGATCAGCTGATCATCCATCTGCAAACATGAAACTGTCCAACTGGTCTACAAAGGCACTTTATTGTCTGTCACGAGTATGACAAGAGTTTTATTCAACGTGACGAATTAAAATTGAAAAGAAAACGTAGTTCGCTATACAATAACTCGGCAAAATTTACTTTTTCATTTAGATAAGCAATTTTATTGAAAAGACTATCGTTTAATTTTTATTTTACTACTATTAAATTTATTAAATATATAATTGAAATAGAACAAAGAAAATGGTTTAAACGATATCATTAAATGAAGGTTAAACATGTATTGAATTATTTTGTTGCAAGAGATATGAAAATAAACGAATATGATTATTTGAATAAAGTAGTAACTATGTTATGGTTGTAATAAATCATTTTTATTTGTATTTCTTAATCTACAAAATTATGTAGAGTTAATTATGTGAATCACGAAAAGTCTATATTAACAGTTAAATAATATAAGAAAATAGTTGCGCATATGCATTTTCAAACTACGCGCCAAAAGAAATTACTAACTAATCAATCGTAAAACGAGTTCTTTGACGTTAGTATTAATATTATAAATAATCTGAAATTAATAATACTAGAATATTACTTTGTTTACTATAAATATTTAAAGTAGATGATAATTAATGCAAATAGTTCGATTTTTTATATTAACTTGGTAAAAATCTGTTTGTATCGTCCTAATTTTTGTTATGACGTGTCTCGCAAACGTGCCGCCAAGCGCATGCGCAATGCAACCTTACGTGGCATCGGCAGCAGTTACTCTGGACAGAGGAGTGGATGTTCTTCGTTTAAGTGTAAACATTCGAGTGAAGATATTAAGTTTTGTTATGATTTAAATGCGTTTAATCACGTAAGTGGGCATTTAGAAACTTAAAACATACGATAATTCTCTCATTCTACTGATTGTACTCGTAAGTAGGAGTTTCAGTATTGTATTGGCATGGTTCTTATTCTTCCCATTGACTTTTTCTAGACGTACAATATTTAATGCGAATCATATTGAATTGTAATAGTATATACGTGATATATATATTTTACGTGTAACTTTGGTGTCGCAGGAATTCGCAAGACATAACTAACGCAACGTATAGGTTATATTACAACGTGAGAAATGTCTGGGTCATCCATTAAAGGACAGCAGTATCCCCCCATACCAAGACCGCCAAATCCAGGAAATCACTATTCCGAACCGGCTAATATCAATGCGCCACCATTATCTGGCCAACCAAACATGTTTCCACCACCGTTATTGAATCAACAGAATTATAGTAAACCACCGCTTACCATGATGGGACAACAGAATTTTTCTGGCTTGCAACCGTCTGGGTATCAAATGCAATCCAACATTCCACCTCCGATGACAAATACATCTGGTCTGCCAAAACCTCCTATGTATTCTATACCACCTACTACTCATGGACAATTATCGAACTCTCCTGTACCAAATCAGCCTCCAAAATGTCTCAGTCCAATGTCGCATAATAATCAAAATATGCTGTCTAATGCTTCTGCTTCGTTATCATCTAATAGTCAAAATTTAATGTCTAATATGGCATCAGCAATGCCACCTACCAGTCAAAATTCAATGTCCAATGCTTTGCCACATATGCCGCCTAGCAGCCTAAGCATGATGTCTAATATTTCGGCAAAGATGCCTCCTAGTAATCAGAACGTTATGTCAAATATGGCACCGCAAATGTCACCAAGTAATCAAAGCACTATATCTAGTACTTTGGCTCAAATGCCACCGAGTACTCAAAGTATGATTCCTAATACTATGGCACAAATGCCACCAAAAAGTCAAAATCTGATCAATGCTTCGGCTCATATGCCAACACACAGTTCTCCAAACATAATGTCTAATGTTTCTCATCAAATACCACCCAGTTCACAAAATTTAATATCTAATTCTGGGTCTGAAATGCCAGTCAGATCACAGAGCATGATGTCTAATACTGCTCCTCAAATACCACCTAGTTCACAAAGTCTCATGTCTAATTCTGGGTCTGAAATGCCACCCAGATCACAGAACATGATGTCTAATACTGCTCCTTCAATGCCACCAAGTTCACAAAGTCTAATGTCTAATTCTGGAGCTGAAATGCCATCTAGATCGCAGAGCATAATATCTAATACTGCTCCTCAAATGCCACCAAGTTCACAAAATCTAATGTCTAATTCTGGGTCAGAAATGCCACCCAGATCGCAGAGCATGATGTCAAATACTGCTCCGCCAATGCCACAGAGTTCACAAAATCTTGTGTCCAGCTCTGTATCTGAAATGCCACAGAGGTCGCAGAGCATAATATCTAATACTGGTCCGCAAATGCCACAGAGTACACAAAATTTAATATCTAATTCTGGGTCTGAAATGCCACCCAGATCGCAGAGCATGATGTCAAATACTGCTCCTCCAATGCCACAGAGTTCACAAAATCTTATGTCTAGTTCTGGAGCTGAAGTACCACCCAAATCACAGAGCATGATGTCTAATACAACAGCACAAATGCCACCTAGTTCAACAAATCTTATGTCTAATTCTGGAGCTGAAATGTCACAGAGAACGCAAAGTATGATGCCTAATATTTCGGCACAAATGCCTCCCAGATCACAAAATATATCTAATACTTCGGCTCATATGCCACCAAGCTCACAAAATGTGATGTCTTGCACTATGGCTCAAATGCCACCAAGCTCACAAAATATGATGTCTAGTACTATGGCTCAAATGCCACCAAGCTCGCAGAATATGATGCCTAATACTATGGCTCAAATATCACCAAGCTCACAAAATCTAATGTCACACAATGCTCCACCTTCAATGCCACCTAGTTCCCAGAACATGATGCCAAGTGCTTTGGCTCCAAACCATCCTCCTATGTATCCTGTAGAACAAAGCGGACAAAGTCATATGCCACCTTTACCTGGTTATCCTTTGCAAAAATCAGGACGATATCCTACTGCTCCTCCCATGTCTGGGCAAGCAATAACAAATCCTGGTCTTAATCGTCAAATGCCTTCATCTATGACCAACTATCAACAAGGAGGTTATCCTCAACCAGGATATCACAATCAAACGGTAAACATTTATTACAAGAAAACACTAACATATTGTTCATAACTTTGTATATCTTACATATAATTTTTAATTTCAGGATATGTATGCAAGAAATCCTTATCAAAGCAGTCCGATGGGTTCTACAGAAAGTTATCAACCAGGCATGCAACCACAACAAGCTAGACGTTTAGATCCAGAACAAATGCCCAGTCCTGTAAGATATCGTCAATATTATGATAAAAATTTCAAGAATATAATCTTAATAAATATCTTCTTTTATAGATACAAGTTATACAAGATGATCAATGTGCAAAAGGTGGTGTGTTTATTACAAATCAAATAGGATTGGTTCCACCATTAGTTACTACCAAATTTGTAACACAAGATCAAGGAAATGCTTCCCCCAGATATATTAGATCAACAATGTATACTGTTCCCACTAATGCAGATATTTTAAAACAGGTAAATTTTAAAAATATGTAATATATAGATATAAAAATATTTAAATATTTCAATGGTCATATTATTACAATAATTATTATTTTATAGACTATGGTCCCTTTTGCTTTAATAATAAATCCAATGGCACGTGTCGAAGAAGGAGAATATGAACCACCGATTGTAGATATGGGAGAAATTGGTCCAGTTCGCTGTGTACGATGTAAAGCATATATGAGCCCATTTATGCAGTTTATTGATGCTGGACGTAGATTTCAGTGCATGTTTTGTAGAGCCACAACTGAAGGTAAAATACATTTAAAAAGTCCATTTAAATTAGATCCATTAAAATATTAATAAAAATCCATAATATATCATTGTTTAAATATAGTTCCAGCTGAATATTTTCAACATTTGGATCACAGAGGTCAACGTATGGATCGTTACGAAAGACCTGAATTAATGTTAGGAACATACGAATACATTGCTACAAAAGAATATTGCAGAGTAAGAAAAAACAAATCTTACTTAATATTAATTTTTATTTAATATTAATTTTATATTATTAATAATTAATTATTTTCCTTTTTTTTTAGAATAATGTTCTTCCAAAACCACCAGCAATTGTATTTGTGATCGATGTTTCATATAATATGATTAAATCAGGCTTAGTAAATTTATTATGTGCAGAAATGAAATCAATAATAAAACATTTGCCGGTCGATGTGGATCAAGTTAAATCAAATATGAAAGTTGGTTTCATAACTTACAATAACACAGTACATTTTTATAATGTTAATCCTTGCCTTACTCAACCACAAATGATGGTTGTGGGCGATGTCCAAGATGTATTTATGCCCCTTCTCGATGGATTCTTATGTGACATCGATGAAAGCGAAGTTGTTATTGACAGCTTAATGGCACAGATACCTGCAATGTTTGCGGATACACGTGAAACGGAAACTATTCTTGCACCGGCGATACGAGCTGGACTTGAGGCATTGAAGGTATTTATCTCATTTTTTTTCATTATAAATAGAGTAGATTTTTTAATTGAATTTCTATATTTTTGTACAGGCTTCAGAATGCGCAGGAAAATTAATAGTATTTCATTCGTCTTTACCTATTGCTGAGGCACCAGGAAAATTGAAAAATCGAGATGATCGCAAGTTACTTGGTACTGATAAAGAAAAATCTGTATTAGGTGTGTATTTATAAATATTTTAATATATTTATTTAAATTATTTTATAATAAAATAATAATGTTTGATTTCTTTTACTTCATAGCTCCACAAAACAACGTTTATAACAATTTAGGACAAGAATGTGTCGATGTCGGATGTAGCGTAGATCTTTTTATTTTTAATAATTCTTATGTGGATATTGCAACTATTGGTCAAATATGTAGGCTTACTGGAGGTGAAGTTTATAAATATACGTATTTTCAAGTAAGTTACAGTTTATACAAAAAATTCGATTACAAATAACACTGCAAATAGCACTCACTTATGAAATAGGCTGATGTTGATGGTGGCAGATTGGTATCAGATATTATTACCAATATCAGTAGACCGATTGCTTTTGATGCGCGTATGCGTTTACGTACTTCTACGGGTGTTAGAGCTACTGAATTCTATGGACATTTCTTCATGTCAAATACCACGGAAATGGAGTTAGCTAGTATAGATTGTAATAAGGTAATTTATTATTATATAATAATTTATATATATGTAGGGTAATATTTAACAAATTAATTGTATTCAAATAATTAGGCTGTTGCTGTTGAAATTAAACACGACGATAAATTAGCGGAAAACGAAGGTGTATATATACAAGCGGCTTTATTATATACTTCTTGTGGAGGAGTTAGACGATTACGTATTTTAAATCTCAGTTTAAAAAATTCTTCCCAAATAACTGAGTTATATCGTACTTGCGATCTAGACGCTATTGTTAATTATTTCTCCAAACAAAGTAAGACTTCTTACATAACTTAAAAATATCACAATTTTTTACTGCAGTTATTCGTAATATTTTGTCGTTTACTATATTTTTTTAGGTGTTTTTAAATTAATCGAATCAACACCAAGAGCCGTCAAAGATAATTTGATTTCAAGATGCGCGAACATGCTTGCAGCTTATAGAAAAAATTGTGCTAGTACGTCTAATGCCGGTCAATTAATATTACCGGAATGTATGAAGTTGCTACCATTGTATGTTAATTGCATATTAAAAAGTGATGCGATTACTGGTGGTAAATTTATATTTGAAATAAATTAATACAAATATAAAAATAGTTATCAAACTTATTAATTTAATTCTGTCTTCAATTGTAGGTTCAGATATGACTATAGATGATAGATCATTTGTTATGCAAGCGGTTGCTACAATGCCTGTTTCAATATCTGTTGTTTACATGTATCCTAGATTACTTCCTTTACATGACATTGATCCGGATAATACAGAATTACCACAAATGTTACGTTGTTCTTTTGATAAATTTACTGAAGACGGAGCTTACTTACTTGGTATATATGATAAAAGATCTTTTTATTCATTTTTCATACTTGTAAGTTTTTGAAATAATTTTGTGTATTTTCGTTTTTTCTTTTTTCAGAAAATAGTGTGCATATGTTCTTATGGTTAGGCGTAGCGCTATCTCCATTATGGGTGAAGGCAGTCTTTGATGTAATATCTGTAATTAAGGTTGATACAGATCGCACTTCACTGCCAATATTGGATAATCCATTAAATAAAAGAATAAGAGAAATAATTGATCAAGTAAGGCACGAGAGACACCGTTGCATGAGGGTAAGAATAAAAATTTAGAAATTTATTATTTTATCTAATCATTGTCGTATACAAATATTTTCTTCATTCATAATTTAATTGTTACAGTTAACGATAGTAAGACAGAGGGAAAAGTTAGAGATGGTATTACGTCACTTCTTAATAGAGGACAGAGGAAACGATGGAAGTCCGAGTTACGTTGATTTCCTTTGCCATATGCACAAAGAAATACGAGAGCTTCTTAAACCATAAAAATTGATTCGACAACGACAACAGCAACCAAAACTGGATTGTATATGTTACGTTTTGAAAACTTCTATTATTCTGCGTACGTCCAGCCGTGATTCTTGTCATAAGATCTTTTTTTTTGTGCCAAGGATCGATTCGAGATCACGAAAATAATTATGGGATTTGATGAAAAGTTAGTGAGAATTGTCACGCATGATTTTTTATTGGTGTAATCGTGTGTGTTGTAAAGAAAAGAAGAAGAGGAAAATGAGGATGAAGATGGAGATGAAGAAGATAAAGAAGATAAAGATAATAAAGATAAAGATGAAGAAAGAAAATAAAAGAGAATAAGTGCAAAGTGAAATACATCAATATATTATATATATACATATACATATATCTATAATACATAATGGGAAGAGAGCAGCAGATGGACTTATATATATAAATATTAAAAAAGAAACAAAGCAAACAAAATAAACACTACTAATCATTCCGGTCAAAAGCCAAGATATTTGCGTGACGAAAATGAAAAAAAAAATGAAAAAAAATAGTAAAAAAGAAACACAGACACGCTCATATTCATTACAGTGATTTATACATGAGAGTAAACTGTAAACCTTCAAACTTGTATTATTGCGATATTATTACCCTTTTATTTTATTTTATTTATGTATATGTATATATATACATAATATATATATATATATACACACATCGTTATTAATATGCTAAATTAAATATTAAAGCGAAATGTATTAAATCATTATAAATTTATATGAAAATCACAAAATTGATTTTTGTGCTATTAATTAATTGAATAATAATAGCAATAATAATAATAATAATAATAATAATATAATGATGCGTATGAGAAAGAACAGGTTTCGTTTCATTATAAGAGAGGTAAGAGAGATTGTTTTAATACTAAATTAATATATTTCAATTAATCAGAGATAATAATCTTTTTTTTCATCTTCACAGTTGTCTGTAAAGATGTTATATACACACATATATATACATATATAAACACACACACGTGAATACATCAAAATAAGTTCCATCAATAACGAAATAGATCATCATCTAATGCAATATTTCAAATGTAATTTGTTAATCCTCCTTTCCCTTTGACACACATATTCAATGTCCACGTTTGTATAATTTAGGTATTATAGTATAGTATAAAATAGTATTGCATAGTAGACGGTATTTCATTTTCTAAATAGATATTTTTAAAAATTAAACAATTGTATATGTATAAAAAAAAAAAGCAAATTCTTTTATTCGATGTAAGTACTTATACTCTTATTAGAAAAAAAAAGAAAAGAAAAAATTCTAATACTAAATGCCAACGAAAAGGTCAGCAAGAATATTCGCACGACCGAGTGGCGCTCCTGTGATTCGTGAAACTTCAGCCACACATTCCAATATTCTAAAGTCGTTCAGTCGCTTTAGTTACTCTCAACGAATCAGATCGTATTCTCGTGAAATGTGACAATATTTCAATCGTAAATATTTGAGTATAAAGTTATCTCGAAAAAAAAAGAAAAAACCATACACATACATGTACATACATTTATTTACGTTTTTTTTGTCAACTTATTTTTATATAAAAATTAATTCGCAAAAATCTTGATTCATAGTGACAGTATTAAAAATTATGATCGATTAATTGAGAAGTAAACAATCGGTTTTACTAACAAACAATTGTTATTTTAATGTACACAATATTTCAAAAGGGGTAAGTTATTTTTAATCATACCATTGTATTTCTTTATATTTTATTTTATTATAACAAATGTAAAATTAAACAGATATTAATATAATAATATATATAAATGAAATAATATTTTTTATTAATTTTATTTATCATATATATATAACCATACAAAATAATTATTTATTATTTTATTTCTACAATATAAAAAAATCATATCGATGACATCTTATCATACGTTTCAAATTAATCGGACATTTAATAAATTATCTTATATGATAAATCATAATCGTGTTACGATAATCGTTTTGGTTATATTTATTAATAAAATCAATCAAAGCAGCTTTTAATTACTAAGATTTTAACAATTCTTGTGCATTCGTCTAATTTTATTTAATCGAGCAAAAAGAATTAAACGAATTAATTAGGATGCATTGGAGTAATAATAAACCAACTTAAAGAAGCGTTTGTTTAGTTACTGAGACTTGTGCAAATTTATTTTAAAAAATTTAAATATATTTTAAATTTATTTTTTTTTACATAGAAAATTGTTGTGTATTTATTTGTCTTATTTTATTTAATCAAGTAAGAAGAATTCAATGAATTAATTAGGATGCACATCGTAGTATAATAATATGCATATCTTTTAAGCAGATTTATAAATCTGGGTTACGAGTACTTACTTTCACGTTTACAGTGTGTTTGTTTGTATCAGAATGTACGTTTTCTACTTATTCAGGAAAAGCCGGATAACTTGAAATAGTTAAGAAGATATACTTGGTGATATAGTTTACTTAAATAAGAACGGATGCTGCATTACCATACATACAAGATCAAGGATTTATTTTTAATTAAAATAATTTATATATATTAAACATAATAATCGTTTCAAATGAAATTTTTTTTAATTCATCGATAATACAAAGGTGACAGATGTGTAGTAATACTAAACTAAATAGTAGTATACACACAGATTTTTTATTTAATATCTGATTATTTAACAATCGATCAGCTATAATTCAATTAATTGTACTTACGTACATCTGTTTATCTCGGCGATAAAACTCAATGAAAAAATGGTTACGTTCTGTTCCACTTTCTCTGTAACTGTTCAACAGAGACTCGTATTATGTATATGTGTCTGTGATTGTGTTTGTATTCGTATACAAAAGTATACATATCTATATAAGGATTTTTATGGAATTACACGAACGAATTTTTATTTTCAGTTTTAATATCAAATAAAAAATAGAAAGGAGAATGTTTGAACAGCCGTGTTTTCACAGCGAGTTAAAGTACGACGAGGCTTGTGTTAAATTAAAAAATAAAGATGGATCTAATGCATGGCTTTATGCACTTTCATCTGATTGCGTTTCCGTAGGTTTTTTTTTTATTTAAATAATCATTATCGATATATTCAACATGGACGTATTATTATTTTCAAATTATTATCTATGATTTTATTTATTTCTTATTTTTTAATTTGTTTAATTTACAATGTGTTTTTTTTTCTTTTACAATCGAGTATATGAGACACGTATAAATATTTTATAATTATTATCTTAAATTTTATTTATTTATTTTTTTAATTTATTTAATTCTTTTAATTTAACAAATGTTATTTTATATTAAGTTCTCTTTCTATTTGTAGTGTCCTTACAGTCGAGTATCTCCAATTTCAACCGTGAATTATAGTGTAAAATTTAATACTGCTAGATCTATGAAATTGGCAGTACTGAACGTCGATGGTTTTAGCGAATATATATCTGAAAAAAATATCAGGTATTATTTACTCATATATTTCTAAATTTTACAAACATAGATCTCACGAGGTATACCTAAATGTTTTATTTTTTAATCAAAACAATTTTTTAGTAATGCGATATGCAAACTTTCACCGAATTTAGGAGAATATGGAAGTTACGAATTATTACTCCGAAATGATAGTTGTTTTTTTAACACCGTTATACGACCAACCAATTCTTACATCAGTGAGTAAACAATTAAAATTTGTTTAGAAATATTTTTATTTCTGAAAATAATACAATTTCTCTTTCGTATAGCTCTCCTCATTGTTTTTGGTATAATAGTATGCTTTCTAATTGGAATTTCTATGTCGAGACAAATATGGCAATTGATACAAGAAAAGTGTATGAAACGATCCGATAATCAGACCACCAACGATGCTGCAAAAAAACGTAGAGTGAAATCCATCGACACCTTTAGAGGGTAATTATTCAAGATATTTAAAAAACAAAAAAAGAAGATTTTAAAAAGAAATTAATTGTTATTCGACTATCATAGAATCAGCATATTATTTATGATCTTCGTTAATAACGGTGCTGGAGGATATTATCTACTCCAGCATGCAACTTGGAATGGTTTATTAATAGGAGACTTGGTTTTTCCATGTTTCATGTGGATTATGGGAGTTTGTATTCCTATAGCCATATCCTCTCAATTATCACGTGGTATTTCGAAAATAGAAATTTCTTTGAATATTTTGAAGGTAAGTGATCAGAACATTTAATTTAATACAAATAATAATTTTATATTTGATTTTTGTTTTTTAACAGAGAAGCGTGATGCTATTTTTTATTGGTGTTGCATTAAACACACTAGGCAGTGTATCACAGTTGGAAAATATTCGAATATTTGGTGTATTGCAAAGATTTGGTTTAGCTTATTTAATCGTTGCTTTGATGTTTCTATTTTTAACACCTAGAAAGCCTAAAAAAATTCAGGCGAGTTTATTATAATATTTAATAAATTAATATACATAAAAAATATAGGAATAATATGTAAGATTATTTATATTCTAGAATTTGTTGCATCAACGATTAAGAGATGTATCTATGTTGTTACCACAATGGATCATGGTAGTAGGTATCGTCGTAGTACACTGCTTGTTAACATTCAAACTTTCAGTACCAGGATGTCCCACGTATGTACGTATACTTAAGATTTATTTGACATTATTGTCAAAAAATTAAATAAGTAACGTTATTGCAGTGGTTATCTCGGCCCTGGTGGACGTCACGAAGATGGAAAGTATATGAATTGTACAGGTGGTGCTGCTGGTTATATAGACGACTTAATTCTAACACCTAAACACATATACCAAAACTTGATGATAGTTTCGGTTTATGGATCTAAACCTTTTGATCCTGAGGGTATTTTAGGTAAATAAAAAAGGAAATAAAACAAAAAAATAATTCGTAAACCTTTCGGTTTATCATTTTAGGTTGTTTGACAACGATATTTCAAGTATTTCTGGGTGTCCAGGCAGGACAAATTTTATTGTGCTATAAAGATTGGAAGGACAGGGTTATAAGATGGCTCTTGTGGGCGGTATTTTTAGCTATCGTAGGATTTCTCGCGCACGTTTACGTCATACCCGTAAATAAAAATTTATGGTCGTTATCTTTTGCACTGGTAACAACAGCTTTTGCGCTTGGACTCTTATCAGCTTGTTACTTGCTCGTCGATGTTGCTAGAATATGGAGAGGTGGTCCTTTTCGAATACCTGGTAACTAATTCAATTAATATAATTAAACAAATATTTTTCTTTTTTAATTGAAAATTTTCTGAGTTCTTTTTTTTTAATTTTTAGGAATGAACGCTCTGTTAATGTACATCGGTCATCAATTATGTTATCAAATCTTTCCATTCCATTGGCGTATCAGTAACATGCATAGTCGTACTTTAGTATTAGTAGAAGCTATTTGGAGTATTGTACTCTGGACTTGCATAGCTTACATTATGCATCGTAAACGAATATACATTACTTTGTGAATGTAATTTGATTAGAACATTTATTCGGGTTTCGGGGTACAATGATCAATTTTCTTCTCATCTTGATAAATAATTTATTTTACACGACTTACATTTTAAATGTAACATAATGACAGTGTTTGAGGTAATCGTATTACCAACGTATACTTTTTCATCTAATACGAATTTGTGTAGTAAGTACATTTGTTTCTGTTTTAGTTTTGTAGTTTTATTCTTTTTTTTCCTTTTATTTTATTTCTTTCCTTTATTTTATTTTTTTATTATAATTTTTTTAAATATTAATTATTATTATTATTACGTTTTGTTTTGTTATCAATCATAAAAGACGATTAGTCTATCGTGAGTTTTTTCTCCGCTCGTTTTAAATAACAATAATCATTTCTTTTTAAACAAATTAATCGACGCAATTAGTAAATACAATAAAACTAAACATTTATGTAGCTTCTAATTTTATAGTCGTTTGTTGGTTTTTTTTGTTCGACACACATATCGTGGGATGATGATTTGATAACGAATCTACCAGGCGGGAGGAAATACGAAAGGAAGAAAAAATAAATGGAACGTGGGTTACGTGTTTAGGTTTTCTTCCAAAAAGAAAGGAGAAAGGAAAAAACGACGTTATCGATAGATTTATATCGATACGCACGATACATAAGATTATATTAATATGTAAAGAAGAAGATAATGATGATAATAATAATAATAATAAAAAAAAGACAAAAAAAATGAATTTATAATAATAATAATTAAGTGACAAAATAAAAACACACTAATAACGCAGCAGCTTTCCTAAGAATCGTGCAGCCCGATCTGCGTTCAGTAATCGGTTGCATCGGGTCCTGTAAAATCAAAGACAAATATTAATTATCGGACATATCTGTAATGAAAATTATTTAGATTGCATTTTAAATTCAATAATAGTATTTCTTTGATACAATAATAATACGTCAAGTATCTCAAAACGAGCAAATCGAAACAACGTGCAATGCTAATCAAATTGAATTCATACCATTTATTATCCATTTCCAGATTCCTCATAGCTATTTATAATATTGAATTGATTTTTATATTAATTAGTACCTTTTATGCTTCAATATGATATTATTTATTTCATTGTATTTTTTTTTTTTGTTCTTTTTTATTTAATTTTTGAATATTTGTCTTCTATTTTTTTTTATTGATGACTCGTCAGTATCCTCTTGGTCCTCGATCACAAATTTCATTAAAAGTTAAACGAACAATAGTTTTCTACGAATGGAACTGGTGCGATAGTTAGTCAAACTTATTCGCTTAGTAAACAAATACTACATGCAATAAATAATATATTAAATTGTTCGGAAAATAATTTCATTAGTCGCGTTTACCGATACCTAATCTTATTTTAAATTCCAAAATTATTTTACGTTCTAGCAAAAGATATTTCAGACGTGATTTAAATCCTTCTTGTGTTTCGAGTAGTAATTATTTTTTGGCATCGCATCAGAAATGGAAAATAAAGGTTTGCATTTTCGTCATATTTTGCTTTCTTATTGTTCTAAGTTTCACGATTATTTAAAACATCTTGGATTTTAAACATGTAACAATCGTCTTTTATTTATTATGACAAAAATGAAATTACTTTCCGAGAGCAACCTAATATATTTAATATTATTTTACTGTCATTGAAATTTAAAGAATAAAAAATTAATCGAAGCAGTAAGAGAATACAGAAATTGTTATTTGCGTTAGAAACAGTTACGAGATTACATGCATGTGTCACCAAAAATTTTAGCAAACTAGTTATGGTAATGACACCGTTCTCTGAAATCCGTTTGTCCAAACTAGATTTGATATTTTTTTACAATTTTCATATACACGCAGACACACACACGCACACATATATTTTTTGTATTTATTCCTAAAAAATAATGTAGACTATAACGATTGAATGTAACCCGTTAGAAACGATACGGGTTTTAGAATGAAAACTAGAAAATAATCGTATGGACAGTTTTGCGTTATGCGATTACTGCAATAAATAGATAAACATATCTTTTCTTTTGTATTCTAAAACGAGACACGAGGATTAAGCGATGCTAGCACATTTTTTTTTGATAACCGGTTACGTTTTTATCGTCTAGATTAAATAGAAACAAAAAATATAATCTTGATCATATTTTTTTTATTAAACGCGTGTCGCGCATATGAGTTGCGGAGCACAAAAAAGAAAAAATACAAAAAACAGGCTGATCAAAAGATGAAAAATAAAGAAAAAAAGGAATAGGAAGAAAGGAACGAGTGATAGAAAAATAAAAAGATATTAAGAAGGCCAATAAGTCCGTGCAATTTTTTTCTTCTAATTGTAAGTAAATAGCATTTGAAAAAAACTGTATAGACTCATTGGCCTAATCAGTTGGCCATTTAATTAAAAATTAAACAAATGACCACATTAACTGATCATCAGGATAATTATCTTTAAATTAAACTAATGGATAAATGACAATTTGTAAAGGAAAGAAAAATAGAAAGATAAAAAGATAGATAGATAGATAGATAGATAGATAGATAGATAGATAGATAGATAGATAGATAGATAGATAGAGACAATAGATAAAGAGAAAAAAAAAGACGAGTATACGATAAACTAATGTACCGATAGAAAAAAAATCACGTAGCCAATAAGTCCGTGCAATTTTTTTCTTCTAATTGTAAGTAAATAGCATTTGAAAAAACTGTATAGACTCATTGGCCTAATCAGTTGGCCATTTAATTAAAAATTAAACAAATGACCACATTAACTGATCATCAGGATAATTATCTTTAAATTAAACTAATGGATAAATGTACAATTTGTAAAAGGAAAGAAAATGATAGAAAGATAAAAAGATAGATAGATAGATAGATAGATAGATAGATAGATAGATAGATAGATAGATAGATACATAGATAGAAGATAAAAAAAAGACGAGTATACGATAAACTATATGTACCGATAGAAAAAAAATCACGTAGCCTGTAGCTCCCCGGGCATTAGTCGCCCAGTCGTTGCGAATTTCGAGAAAAGTTGCGCGAAGCTCGTTCCGTGGACCGGTTGTTTGCGGCCAAACACGGCCCTCACTCTGCCCCGGGCCATCAGCAATGGTCGTTATCGACGTAGGATAGGGGAAGGGTTGTCGTTGGCGAAGATCTAACAACCGATGGTCCACTCGATCCGTTCGTCTTGCATCCTTGTAAAATTTGGGGTACGTTTTTGGTGCTTTTGATACGTGGACAGAGAACATTGACCTTGTAATTCCAATAAGGAATTTTGCTTTCGAGGATTTTGAAAGCGATCGATGGTAAAACATCGTGATTTTGATCACGTTCGTTCGCGTTATTTGATTTCGGACTTTTCCATGCTTGGTAATACGGGTCTTCCTTGGAAATGCTTCTCTCAAGACGATGTTGATGTTGATGATTCAATTGTCGATTGACGTCCAATTCGGATTCGTGTAATTTTTTCCAAGATTGTTCGCAAATCGGCGAATATTCTGGCGACGTTAACCCACTCGAATAATTAGAACAATAATTGTTCTCGTCGTAACTGAACGCGTGTGTCTTCAATGGTAGACTCAGATATTCTCGTTTCAGCGATGAACCTAATCCTCCATCAGTCATCTCCATTGTATCCTCTGCTAAGATAGAGTCATCGTTTAATAGCCTGAAAAGACGCGAATGGGTTTGAGTCCTTTGATATTTTCTTAAATTCTTCGTCGATGTACACTCAGAATCTGTGTCAACTTCGGATATCATTCGACTCATGTCCGATGTTACACCGCTGTCCTCGTCGTCGGTTTCTTCCCGTGAATTTTGTACGCTTAACAAATGTTTCGTTTCTTTACTACTTTGTTCTACTTCCAATTCGACGAAACTTTCGTCGTCTTGTTGATTGGATTCTTTTATTGGATTTCTTTCTGAATCATCGATTGGATTTCGCGAATTTTCTTTATCCTCGTTCCAATTACATTTGGACACTACGATTTCTGGTTCTATTTTTTCGTTTTTCGAATCGATTAGATCGTTTTTCGCGATTGACACGAAACTAAATCGATCCTGATTATTTCGAAGAATTTTCTCTCTTTGCCTTTCACTATCCAGTTTCCTCTTATCCTTTCTAACGTGACTGGTGACGTCAACTTTCTTCGATCTAACCGTAAATTCTGTTTCGACGGATTCTTCACAATTAACTCTGTTAACTTTCGTAGGAACTTTTCTTAGGGTAAAGTTAACGTGGGCAGTGTCGTCAGTTTCGTCGATCGTTTCAATATTTTTTTCTTCCATCGATCTAACTTTTGTACCTGGTCTCTTCAAAGTAAAATCAACTGTAGTTTCTTCTTCCACAATTCGATGATTTTTTTCAGATGCTCGTGTTTTTTCCGATTTTATTTGACTATCACCAACGATTACCGTGGTAACATCTTCGTTATTTTCAGAAACGGAGAATTTAAATCTCAATGGTAAACTCACGCTGACGGTGGTGTCCACTTCGTCGGGTGGATCATCGCAAGGGGTCACGTTGTTCCACTTTTTGGTGTCCTTGTTTTTTCTTGGATAGGGAATCTCAACTTCTACGTGCTCGGTGTCTTCGTAAATAACACTTAACCGATGAGCTGGTAAAACTGGGTCACTTTTCAAAGATTCAACGCGATATTCTTCTTCCTCTTCCTCGTCATCCTCGTTTTGCGAATCACAACTGGAAATGGTGTTCTCCAAATAGGGTTCCTTAACAATTTCAGCGGGTTTCTTGTCATCGATCTTATCATCGCATTGATCAGTCCCTTCAGACTTTCCATGTGGATTTAAACCCGTCGAGTAAGCTAAATAAGAATCCGAATCACTTTCAGATATCGTGTTGTTTGTAGTGGTATCGTTGTTCCTGCTCTTGGTCAACTTGCTAGATGAAGAAGAAGAAGAAGAAGAAGAAGATGAACTCTCCGAATCTGATTCACTAGAATCACTGCAGTCGACGTAAGTGTAATTAGGCACAGTGATTTTTGTTTTATCAAAGTGTCCAGGATCAATTTTTGAAATGGTTCGTTCTTTTTCCTCCTCAACAATATTTAGAGTCGTAGTAAGACGATCGTTAGTTTTCTCATTAATCGGTACCTTCGAAACATCATTCATTTTTTTCCAATGATCTTCCTTAAAAACATTATTATCATTTGACGTTGTAATCAGATTTTCTTCATTTATCAAATTTGGTTCTACGGTGTCATTGGTCGATTCGTTAACATTCACTTGTTGAATCGGAGCTTGACAATGTGCCACGTATTGCGGATAAATATTGTTTTCTTGATCGAAACTATCGCATGACATGTAATTCTGATTGTAAACCGGATAGAAAACGTAAGTGTTACCGTCCTCGTAACGACGATAAACGTACGGATCGAAGCGTAACTTCATCGAGTTAGGATCGTTTGGAGTAGGAATTGTTGGATATTGTATTGGATGATAATAACCCCACCAACCCTCGGGATTCCAATATGGTGGTGGTGGTAAAGGGACTGGAGGATGAGCTGGAGGAGGGGGAGGGAGACAGATAGGAAGATATACACCGTGCTGATTGCCCGGCACGTTATTCTCGGTTTGGCAGGTGTAATCTGCTTGACGATTTTCTTGCGTGGCTACAACAAACAGCATATTGCATTCAGACAAAAAAAATCAACCTCTTCCCACGCGACTTGTTTGTTCTTTTGTGTTTTCCTTTTTATCATTTTCATCGGTCGTTCGAAAAACGATGCTTTTTTTTTTTAATTTTTGGTTTTATTGTTTTCCTTTTCTTTTTTTGTTTTTCCTGTCGGATAGGTCGGAGGAGAACTCACCCTGAACATTCAAAAATTTCTTTTTTTTCTGTCCATGAACGCTGTGAAAAGTATTCAGAAAATTTTGATGCAGCAATTGCTTGATTTTTAATTAAATTCATAATTTTTGAGATTCATATTCAAGTTTATTAAGGTCAAAATTATGTAAAGTTTCTTTTATACGAAACACATTCTTTTTATAAGAATAACATTTTTTATATAAAATTATTTTGTTTATAAAAGTAACATTTAATTAAATGATTAAAGTAAAACGTTTGTAATTGTTTTAATTATAATTGAAAATTGTGAACGAATGTTCAGTGTAACAAAAAATAATTTTCTCCCCCGACAACGCGTAAATCCATCATAAAAAAGGGGGTTATGTATTGGCAAAATGAATGAAAAAAAGGGATTTTAAGCCAAATAAAAGAATATAATCGGACGAATATAATGACATTGACACGAGATATTATGTGAACAAAGAGAGAGAGAGAGAGAGAGAGAGAGAAAGAGAGTGAGAGAGAAAGAATGAATTAAAAAAAACATTGATCCTGTGTTCAAAGGAAACTATCGAAAATTTCGCCATATAAGAGAGATTACCAAGCAAACGATCGAACGGCCTCCTCTTGTTATTTTTTTTTTTCTCTTTTTTCTTTCTTTTTTTTTTTAATTAATTGTTTACCGCAACTCCGAGCGGGTATATTTGCCTATATATTTTTTTATCGGGGTCTCGTATTTTTTTTTTAAACGAGATAAGTATAAATAAAACGGATGGATGGTAAGAAGAAGTATATTTCGGATTGAATGACAATAACGCGTGTTCATGCTTCAGAATAACGTAGAATAAAAAGAAGAAGAAGAAGAAGGAACAAAGAAGAAAAGAGAGAGAGAGAAGAAGAAGATAAAATAAATAAGATAAATAAAAAAAAAATATTGTAATATAAAAATCTCTCTTTCTTAAATGTGTATACACATGCAACTGTGCACTTTTATTTATGCAATGCAAATCATTAAATATAACTGTATGATATATACATCATCCCAGTAAAGAGAGATAGAAATACAGATAGAAAGAGATAGAGATAAAGAGATAGAGAGAGAGAGAGAGGGAGAGAGAGAGAGAGAAAGAGAGAGAGAGAGAGAAAGAGAGAGAGAGAGAAAGAGATGATAGATAGAAAGTGCGAAATAAACGTGAAGTTATTAATGTAAACATGCAACACATTCCCGGTTAAAAGTGCCCAGTCCATTCGTAGCACCGTCGTAATTCTTGATATTAATTTTCCATTAACTATAAATCTACTTCGTGTACCATATTTAAGTTAAGTTAAGTTAAGTTAAGTAAGTAAGTACGTATGCTCGTGTAAGATACGGCATGTAGATACGGCATGATTCGTATTGAACGAGGAGGAGGAGGTAAAGAGCGTACACGAAAATAAACTTTTAGTGAATCAGACCGTTTTACGCGCCACGAATTTATCGTATATCTTGTATATATATATACATATATTTATTTATATATGTATATAGTTATATATGTGCATGAAATAGTGTGTATATGTGTATTATATATGTATGCTCGTTAACGCATGTCTTATTGATGTTAAATATCCCACGTTGGACGAAGAAACTTTGACAGACTTTGAAATCTGCCTGGGTAGATTATGTGATCTTGATTATATAAAAAATCATGTTTTTTTTTTTTTTACCATCGTATATAATATTTACTCTTTATATAAATTTATTTGATTTATATATATATATAAATAAGAATTATTTTGTTTGAAAGATCATAGAGTAGATGTTACAACGATTGTAATTACTGATGTAAATGTATCTTACAAATTTCTGGATGCTAAAGTTTCTTCTGTAAAGAAATTAGATTGATTGATTTTTTTTCTTGCGATTTAGATATCTCGAAGATGATTACTTTATTCTCACGATAAATTATTCATTCTATGAATTGTTTTAATTGGTCATTGAAATTCGGCCGGGGATACGGGAATTCTCACGATAATCTCGGAGGAATTTTCGTTATTCCTGTGAACACAGGATTCGGGTTTGTTCCAGCGACACTATGCGTTATTATTATTATTATTATTATTATTATTATTATTAATATTATGATTATTATTATTTTTATTAATATTTTTATAATTATTAATTGGAACATTTTGATTTTATTTTACGAGTTAGACGCTGATCGTCGTGGAATACTGAGATGGAAGATGAGATTACTAAAAAGCCTTGGTGTGAAATATATTAAATTAATTTTTGAACGAGTAGGCACGCGTAATATCTAGCGAGAGTGAATTTATTGTTTGAAATTATTATTTTTTTCCTTTTTTTTTTTTAATACGGGTATGTTTTGTATGAACGTGAGATAATTATTATAGATTTCTATTATAGTTTGAAAATAATTATTCATATATTTATTTGAATTTTTTATTTTCTATGTTACTTACCTAAGCTCTCAGGTGCAGTCATAGCTTGCAATATTCTAAAAGATCGAGAAGGTATCGCACTGCCCATATATTTTTTCGGTTCGGGTACTTGTTGCTCGCTTGGCGGTAAATTCGATTGCACGTCTTCTGTGTGTGTGTATAAATTTTAAATATTATTTAATTATATTCCGTTTATTAAAGTAATTGCAAATTAGATAGAAAAAAGTATGGTTCATATACAAAAAAAATAATAGATCGTACCAAAAGTTTTAGAGTTTCTATTCTGTTTCTTGTTTGCATTCTGTACTCGTGGCACTGTAAAGAAAAATTTATTATAATTATTAATATAGAATTGTTAATATTAAATAATTTATATTTTATAGAAAGAGGTGTACAAAATTCGTTTATGATTAAAGTTAATTTTTATCCTTAAAATTGATATACGAATGTGTACAAATTATTTTCTTATTTACCCATATTCGAACCAAAGTTGGATCACTTAGTTCATTGAACATAAATATTATTACTATACTTACAAATATTTTCTTCTTTCGAATATTCTATAAAATTAAACTTACTTGTAGCTGCAGCTGAGATTTCACCAGAGTCGGTCATGTTTTGCAAAAATCGGAAAGCACGCGATGGTATCGCTGCACCACGATATCTTGGATCTTCTCTCTGATGAAGATAATTATCCCCATCAACTATAAATCACTCGCTCATTAATTTTGATCACCCAATAAAAAGAAAATGTTTGTAAATAATTACCTTGTTCTTTGAATTTGTTCATCAAAATCCTATCATCTTCAGTAAGTTGTAGTTTACGCAATTGTTCATTATCAACATCGTTGGAGGAATCTGTATCAGTGATTTGTTGAAGTACTCGGAAGGATCGAGATTGTACTGGTCCAGGTTTCTGAACTGGTGTTGGACCTCTTGGTTGAACAATTCTAAAAATATTTTGTTGAATTTTTCCAAATTGAATTCATTTAATTCTAATCCAAGTTCAAAGAAGGATGTTGAATTTGACATACATTTTTGCTGGTTCACTTCTAACAGGATTGATTCTAACGTTAGATTGTTGAACATTACTGGCAGTTGTTACGTTCGTTCTCCTATCATCACCTTCAACCATGATAGGGATGACGTATGATGTCGGTGCCTGTTGAGTTTGCGGAGAAGATGGTAAATAGATTTGCGGTTGTGGGATTTGATTCTGAGGACTCGTTTGACCCCATCGTTGTTGATGATGGACACTTGGTTGAGTCTTGAATTGGTGATGTCCGGGTTCTTGTTTTATTGCGAATACCGATGGTCTGTCTTCGATCTAAAAATGATCAGTAAAAATAATCAAAGTAAAACAATTTGCCGATGACATTTAATTGTTCTCATTTTTTGAATTAATCAATTTTGATAATTAATTACCGATGGAAATCAATAGTAATCAAAGGAAAAAAATACTTACACGGATCGGTATGACTCTTTCTTGTTGCTGTGCTTGGTGATTGATCATAGGTTGACGTTCCTGTTGTTGCTGAATTGTAGGACTAGACACTTGACGTATCTGTTGATAGGTTGGACTTTGTGGTTGTGGTTGCTTTTGTTGTTGCTGTTGAGACGTTTGCTGTCTTTGCTGATTTTGCTGCCATTGCGGTATCGTTTGCTGAGTTAGCTCAGTCTTGTTCGTAGCGTAGGTAGGCTGCGTGGACGGATTATACTCGGGTGACGAGTTTGCTGTTTTATTGACGCTCGAACGTTTCGCCCACTCCGGTAATTCTTCCTGCTGCTTGTTCTTATTTTGTAACCAAGGCGTCGGTGCTTTCGCCAATGTCACTTGGGGAGTACCGGGACTTTCGGGTGAGGCTGGTTGAATATTTGTAATCTGGATGGGAGTCACTTTCGTCTCCTCTTTGGCACCAATTTTTGCTGTCTGTTCCACTTGTTTATCTGCTGCTATCAAATTGAAATCACACACTTATTAATTTTTACCTTTTATTTGGAATCCTCTAAAATTTTCATTTCAGATTATTTATTCATATTTCAAGTAATTTTATTATGGAAATATTTGTAAGAGTATTTTTATTTTTGGTATTCCGATTATATTGAAGTTAAAAATAAACAGATGACTCATGAGTTAGTTTTCTTCTAATAACCAGCATATAATCATTAAATTTAGAATAGAATTCTTTACCATTTGAGGGCACTCTATTGAGAATCGGCACTTGCGAATTTCTATTAACCGGAGGCTGAGGTGGAGCATTCAGTGGGAAAACCGGAACGGCGACTTGCGGCTGAACAAAGAGACTCGCGCCAGTCGTTTGTTGCACTGGTTTCGATTCGAGGGCTGACTTTGGTGGCCCTTCTATGCCCGCGTCGTTCGCATTCTTTGCTACTCTTCTTGCCATACGTGGACTTCGAATTTGGGATAGGTCTAACTTACCACCCATACCGGGTGTATAAGTAAAGGGTTTCTTGTCCTTCGTTAAAATAGCATTTTGAATGGCTATCGGTGGTTCGTAGCCAGTGTCTGGATTCATCGGCAACTGGGCCCTTTTCATTCCTGGTGCCTTTACATACAAATACAAAAATTAATTAAACTTTGACAAACGTGACAACAATTGCTTTAATAATTATGAGAATCATTTAAACGTTTCTAACTATTAAAAAGGTTTCAACAAAACATATTAAATGCACGATGATATAATTTTATTAATAGTTTTTAATTAGGTCACTCTCGTAATAAAGTTATCAAAAACGTTTTTAATTTGTTTCAAAATTGTTACCATGTAACGGGTCATAATTATTCGTGCAAATTTATCAGCAAAATGTGTGTTTACTCGAAATGCTTAATTAGTAGAAGAATCAGTCGTGAAAACTTTCATTTACATGCACACGTGTGTATTTTTTTTTTTCTTTTCTTTACGTATGTGTAGACGCACATACGCACGATGGTACGAAAACAAGTCGAGAAGGAACGCGATAAGGTTTGCGACTGGGAAAGGAAGTCGAACACGCCAATGGAAATATGCCTTACCTCGGCAGTACTGATCCTCATACTTGGCATTTGACCGGGTACCGGTGGCGGTGGTGGGGGTGGTGGAGGCGCGGCACAAAATCCTGAAACGATTCATAATTTACGGGAACGTTAATTAAATAATAATACGGGAATTTTTGTTCTAATAAAATTTTACGCTTGATTTATGCAAATTTTAATTCAACATTATTTTTCTTATGCTGTATAAATCGTATAAAAATAATATTTATAATAAATTAATTGTTAAAAAGAAATTGATAGATAAACAAAAAAGTTATTTTACAAATTTTATTATAAATAGTATAGAAAGAAAATTTTCATTTTCAATTATGTTAATAGAATTTTCTAAAAAAAAAATATTAATTTTTCGAATTGATGACGTTCGTATTAACTTAAATAAAAATACGTTTTCAAGAGATTTTTAGAAAGAAATTTTTATATACGTACCTGAAACCGCTGCTTCCGAGCTCCTGCAAAAAGAAAATAAGAAAAATACATTAGTTGTAAAGAAAAAATTGATACAATAACGAGATAGAATCGAGCATATGTTCGTGAAATAAGCGAAGCTTTGCAAAGATATACGCCAAAAGTTAACTCTTCCCCTCCCCTCTTCTCTCTTCCTTCTCCTTCTCTTCTTTCTTGTATTATTTTTCTTCTCTGTCTTTCAAATCGTTGGAGACATTCCTACGTTATCTGCGACATGCAGTCACACGAAAGATGAATCACCTTGTACGTATTCATATTTCACTTTACACCTATATTCGTAATGATCTGACATATTATACGAGAAAGATTAAGCCAATGAAATGTAATTAATTAATTTCATCGATTACGAGGACTTAGGATGAATTCATGTAGTTATGAACTTTTAAAGATTTATTACCGATAAACAAAAATATTTCTCCTTGGCATGAATAATTTGGGATGTTAATCGGGATAAAGAAAAAACTTAAAAATTTTAAACATAGGACGAAGTAGACGTGATATCAACGTATCCTTCGATGTTGATAATAATTCGTTAGTATAATAGAAACAAGAGGCACAAATGGTAGTAGTTCGTTCAAACGATTAAATCATTCCTCTAAATATGTTGCACTGTGCACTTGACTTTCAGTTGCGTTTTAAAAAGAGGAAACACAAAAGAGTTTGAGTTATCTTTACGAGACTACTACGTACACACATATATCTCAATATAAATACGCATACATAAACATAAATGATCAACGTGTGAAGAGAGTGAAGAGTAACGGGACTATTGAGAAAGTAAGTGATAAATGATTGAAAAGAAAGTAAGAAAATAATATTGGAGAAACGATTCGAAATAGAAAGAGAGAGAGAGAGAGAGAGAGGGAGAGAGAGTTGGTTATTTGGTATATAAAAATATAAATAATATAAACATATTTTTGGTCTGTTAATAAACTATATATTACCATAATTAATATTTATCTTTAATATTAATACATTTCAATATATACATTAATAATACTAATTATTTTTCTATTTTTTATCTTAGTAAAAGTAAATAATAACTGATCGAAAAGAAAGTAAAAAAGTAGCATGAGTAAGAAAATTCGAGAAAAAAAGAGAAAGAGAGGGAGAGAGAGAGAGAGAGAGAGAGAATCGGTTATTGGTAACTGATGTGTGTTAGAATATTGCTAGATCTAAAAATATCGACAATACGCTAACCCGAAGTCGTCCAATAGTTATTCGCGAACGAATGAACGAACCGAAGAACGAAATATCTTTTAAAATGTCTTTTTATTTTAATGATTGTTTATACATTTGCCGTTGATATTGACGTTGGTCGCATCACGTTTAAAAAGATAAAAGAAAGCGATGATAATAGACACTAAGTTAGCTAGGTACATACATATATTATATATTTTCATCTAGACTAAAATATACCACTCTTTCAATCGTGGACCCGTTTGGACGCACCTGTTGACGAACACCAACAAATGTTTCTTTCTTGCTTTTAGTAACTATGCGAAGAAAAAAGAGAGATAGAAAGAGAGAGAAATCATCGAATAATTTTATGATACAAATTTATAATACTGAGTGTCCTAAAAGTTAATAATAAATTTTGTTTGACAAAATATTTGGAGGGGTGGATCATCGTAAAACCATTATTTCTTTTATCAATTTTTAAGTTTTTATATATATATGAATTAATTATATTATTATATTTAATATTTTAATTTTAAATATTAAAAAACATTATTACACTTTTATAGTAATATTTTGTCTTGTTTTTCTTTTGGAAAATCGAGTATTAGTACACCCAGTAGTATGGGCAAGGACAAAAAATATATAATAAGAAAAAATATAGAACACTTCAGTATTTTATGACTTTGGTGAACTAACCCAGATAACAAGTTAGTCGTTTGAGTCAAGAACGACTGATACGCAGTCCAATACGGGCAAACGAATTCCATTTAAGGAAGTTTCGCGTTAAGTCGAGTTGCAAGGTCGACCTATCGAGAATTGTGTTCACCGTTTTTAAGTATTCTTTCTCTCTCTCTCTCTTTCTCTCTCTCTTTCCGTTTTTCTTACACCTTTCGAATTTATCTGAAAGTAATTTTCTTTTGGCCGATGGAGGAAAAAAGAGATGAAGAAGAAGAAGAAGAAGCTCATATCGTAAGGTACCTTACTAGCTTTTACCGAGTTCAAGATACTCTTATGTAAATTTAGCCGCTGATTTAACCGACACCCCGCCATGCTTTAGTTCGTTTCGAGTCGAGCAAACTAGCTTGCGATGGGATTACGTTCTATTCGCAGAGAAAACGACCGAATTGATTTATTTTATTTTTGTGAATATTAGGTGTATAAACGTTTCGAAGAAATAAATAAAAAATACATAAAAAAAAATAGAATTATATTACTGATACATTTTTTTTAATCGATCGTAAACACGTGACTTTGCTCTTAAGTATACGATAATATTAAATAAAATTAGATAACATACGATCTTTTAATAATATAATAAATAATATAATTACTTTTTTAAATTTTTTAGAGATAAAGAATAAAAAATTATATATGCTGCCGTATTAGATAAAATTATAAAACTCAAACTTTTCTTGAAATAATATAAAAAATAACAAAATAGATTAAAAATAAGAAAACAATAAGAATTTATCTTCAACATTTAATAAACTCGATTGATTATATCTACAAAAGAAGACAACTGAAATATAAAATATTTTTCATAATTAATCATGATTAATTTGTCGATAGTAAAAAAGGTTAGTAACCCTCGGTTAAGATCAAAGTCAACTGTCTCAACTATAATTATTATAGAATTATTATATTTTGATTGATTGATTTTATGTTAGAATAAGATAAAAAAAATCATACTAACAAAGACTCGCAAGATATCTTTTCATCCTTTCTATTGGGTGTATTATTTCTCATGCGGAAAGCGAAACTTTTAATAATAGAATATTCGGGAAGAATTTGAAACAGCGGGAGCTTTTATTTTGGCACGGCCATTGTAACACGTGGCGAAGTTCGTTTTATACGTCTCGTCTATTCTGCAGGTGCTTCAAATAGTCGTGGAGTCGATTTCCGTGAAATATTTGGCGAGAACTACGAAACCGCTCTTTTATTCATTCGTAATAATTACTATCGTTCGTTGTAAGTCTATTAGGAAGTCAAAATGATTCATTATATTTATATAATTATACTTAACTTTCACGTTTTAGAAACATAATTTGGGTTATGTCGACAAATTCAGATTTTATACTTTATTTTATAACAAATTAAAAAACATTTTCAATGATTTACAAATAAATTTGAAAAAATGCTATTATTTTGTTTTTTTAAATGAAATATTGTAGATGCTTGTTGACGATATAATCGTAATGTAATACAGTAAGAATAGGTTTTGTGATGGAAATGAATGATTTGAATAAAAAAGTGTTGGGAAAATTAGGAATCGAAATTAGGATTGTGATCGGTTAGTAAATGGGAAATATTCTGAGAAAAGCTCGGTCATGGCGAATCGAATGTGCTATGCCGCGAAGCTCGGAACCCAGCCAACAGAGAGAGAGTCTATAGCATAGAAATGTATTTAGGTAGATACGCCAAGCACGGTTTAATTTTAGAGCGGGTTGACCTGCGCGGCGAAGTGCCGTATAAAATGCTTCCGATTATTTTATTTTTAGAATTTCGTATGTCGTGGTTTATTCGTACGGTAACAAAAAAGAAAGAAAAAATAAAAAAAAAAGAATAAGAAAAAAAGAAGAAGAAGAAGAAGAAGAAAAACCACCAGACGAAATGGAGTTATGAATAAACCGATTGGTTAGACGAATGGGACGATTGAATATATTGAAGATGAGGAAAGATGGAAAGATAAAAAAAGAATAAAAAAAATAAAGATTATTTTAAATTTATTTTTACACGAATTAGAAAATTTGTTTGCTATTCGATACTAAGAGAATAAATCGAACTAAACGATTGGATGATGTCAACGAGAATAAATAGTTGTTGGTTTGATCGTTAAATTGCATTAACGTAAACACGTGACTATTAATGGGAAAAGTACAAATGGATCATTGCGAACATCGATGTCATCTATTTTGGATTTCTTCTCGCAGATACTCGGTGATTAGTTCGTGCGAGATAACGCGTAAGGAAGAAGTTAGAAGAAAAGATGAGAATGAGTCATTGATAACATAAGAGAAATCGGACGCATTGGTCTATCCCAAATGTTCGTCCGAGAAAAAAGATTGGTTGAGAGAGGGAAGTAAATGAGGTAATAAATAAATAAGAAAAAAATACAGAAAAAGAGGGAGACAGAGGGAGAGAGTGAGAGAAGATCAAATTCGAAAAAATAAACGAAAGAAAGAAAATAAGAAGATTAGTATAGGCTTAGAAGAGAAGGACGGTGGTCCAACGTTAGCGATGAGCCATCGTGAACCGGTACACGTATACGCACGTTAAAAATAAATTGCTTGCCGAGGTGGTGATGGCACGTGGCAATGAACAATTTTCCTATACCTTCGATCGGAAGGGGACCGACATCGGTCATTCACATCGTCTATCAATTTTTCTTTCACTTTTAACGGTGATTAATTAAAGATAACAACAATTATCAAAGACAAAATTTTACAAATTTTATATAATCACACAAATGTTTTACAAATTTGTTTTTACCTATCGAGAATGGTAAATTGAAAAAATAAAATTACAATAAAGTAATTAAATAAGTAATAAAAAGTAAAAAGAAACAAAATACAAATGTAACATCGTATCGTCTACGAATCTATTTTCATTTACTAAGGTGATAAATTGAAATGTAAAATAAAAGAAATCTCACGGAGAAAATTGAAGGGAAAAAAAAATAAGAAATATTTGTAACGATCTTGAAAGAAAATGATAGGAAAATTTGTATTTACGTGGGTGTTTAGCAGTTGAAAGAAGAATTGCGTAAAAGAAAGAAAAAGAGATAGAATATATAACGTGGGCGATCGTTATATATCAACTTCATTCTTGGTTAGACTCCGTTGAGTTAACTCACTGATGGTTATTCGAACAATGCACAGCATTCATGTTGAATATTGGACCGTATTTCTCTCCCTGAAACGATTCGATACTTCTCTTATTCTTTTCGTTTCAAAACAGAATTTACAAACACGAGCTTTGCTAATCTTTTTCGTTTTATTCCTAAGATCGAATGATAACAAAATTATTTCTGTTGCTTTTTTTTTATTTATTTTAACTTATAAAAAGCGCACAAAAAGTCATCGGTTGGAAAGAGATAAACGAGAAAAAAAATTTTCGATCTTGAAACGATTAAAGTTCGAACGAAGTCAGTCTTTGAATACGAAATGTAGGTCGAAATGTTTTCTTGGAACCGCTACAAGGTCTATGGCTTTGATCGAGTGATCACGAACAAAACGTGTCCCTACTCCTTCTCATCTTCTTCTTCTTCTACTTCTTTTTCTTCTACTTCTATTTCCTTTCTTCTTATTTTTACTTTTCATTTTGAACTTAATTTTTATAGGAAAATATTTAAATGCGAAAGGTGAATATCATTTTGTTTTTTCATCAATGATCGAGAACGAAGTGTCCCTAACTTCCTCTTATTTACATTTGTTTTTATTTTATTCTTCATTTTAAGGGGGATAATTTTTTTCGATTGTTCACGAATGAAGATGCTTTTCTACTTTGTTCTTATATTATTTTTTCTTGTAATTCTTATTTTAGGGGGTTGATTTGATTTTATTTTGAGATATGTTTAGAACACAAGATGAATACTCAAAAAAGGGGAACATAATTTCTTTCATTCTTTTTATTATTTCCTGACCTTTCTCAATCCTTTCACGAATTTGAAGCTTGCTTGGTATTTCCGTATGGATCGGATTTAAGAGGAGCTAAAAGGGAAGACACTACTTATCGCAGTCTCCACTTCGTCTTTTTCGTTAATAAGAGAAACACGAATATAAATCTCTTAACTCTCTCTCTCTCTCTCTCTCTCTCTCTCTCTCTCTGTTAAAAGGAAGAAAACGAAAATGATCTCTTTGGGTCTTTGATTTCCTACAAATTAATCTCAATGTTTCGCATAGAAAACAAAACTAAAATAGGCGAATTATAATCTTTGTTACATAAAGGGTATTTCATTTGCTCCCAGTTAATTACAATTGCAATAATCTAACAAAAATAAAGGCAGTAGTAAACATAATTTAAAAAAAAAAAGAAAAGAAAAGAAAGATATATATGAAATTTATTTTCAAGGTTAACTTTTTTCTCTCAAATATTTTGTGAATATATCGTTAAACAAGGGGTTAAATCGTATTGATTATTTATAAATTTTTGTAAATATATTTGATAAATACTGCTTACCCCGCATAAGTCGACGAGCTCATTTCGACAATGAGAGAAATTAAGTTTCCTCTCTCTCTTTCTTTCTCTTTCCCTCTCTCTTTTTCTTTCCTCTTTACTTTTCTCAAATTAAAAAGGATTCCGAAGAAAAACTCGCGTGTCTAACAACTTCTAGCTTTTGGTTATCTTCTTCGGCTCGTGCCGCTTCTTCTTCTTCTTCTCCTTCTTCTTCTTCCCACGCCGATGGAAACCGGTTCTGTTTCTTCTACTACTTTTCTTGCTTACTCCTGGTAACTATTTTAGATATATTCGATGAGAGACAGAAGGTTGAATGGGCACTCGTCCTAATTAAAATTTCTTCCTTGACCAACAATATTTATAACGAAAATTAGAACAACTCGATGATGCAAAGAGAAGAATTCAAAGACTACGATGAGATAGAGTTGATGGCAATGATGATGATGATGATTACGATGATGATGATAATGATGACGAAAACGTTGATGAAATGGAATCAGCAAAAATTAGCAACCAGCAATAGCAGCAGTAGTCAGCAACAGCACAAGAGCCGATGCCGACACTAGCGCGCGTCCGCCGCTACTGCTGATTCGACCAAGATCATCGAGAATCGTTCTTCTCCTCGTCCATGCGTTCGTTTTAGCAGCCATTTCTTTAACAACAACTAGCGACACGATCGGTCAACTCGAGACTGGATAAGAATGTGTGTGAAACTTCTTTGTAGTTCATTTCTATTTATCGTTTAATATTTTTATTTTATCTTCTATTTACAATCTTTTGACTTACGATTGTGTGTATCTGTGTGTTGTTTTTTTTTATTTCTTTTTATTAATGAATTATTGATTTTTGATAAAACTTGACTAAGCGTCACACACAAACGATCTTGATAAGTTTTTATTATTTTTATTTTTATTTTTATTCTGTGGTTAATGCTTTTGATTATGTGTGTGTGTGTGTGTGTGTGTGTGTGTATGGTTTTTTCCAATTGATTCTTTGGAGAATTTTTATTATTTTCATTTTTTTTGTTTTGTTATTTATTATTTAAGGTAATAATCGATTGATTATTTGTAATTGATGGCAAACAAATTTCATTCATTTTTTAAAAAAGGGATGGTATATATATTAATACTGTATGGAACAAGAATGTTAATTGCGATTTCTTTTTCGGTAACATATAGCAAATAGCGCAAAGATGACGAAAAAAAAAATAAAAAAATATTTGTTTACAAAAGATTATAAATAAATAATTTTATAATAAATGTATATATAAATAATATATGATATATAAAAACTAATATATATATAATTATGTATAAAATTGTATAATGTATTTGTAATTGTAATTTATATAATTATGTATATAATTAATTTATTATATATATATATATATATATATATTTTTTTATTATATATAATATATATGTAACATATATATTCTTTTTTGCTCAAAAGTTATCTAGCCGTTTTTGATAGATTTTTAAGTACGATTGATTGATATGTTGTAGAAATGCAACGCGGCTCTGTAAAGGGTTAAAATTATTTTTGATCGGATATATCTTAATATTTGGATTTCTTTGAATCTTTTAACAATTATTTTATTATAATAATTAGTAAAGGATAATTAAGTATATTTATTTTGGATATATAATTTGTTATGTATAATAATTTACACATTTTAAGAATATTGTGTCTTATATATGGTTTTTGATATTTCAAATTATTAAAAATAATATATTAATTATTAAATTCTATAAGCACACACACACACACACACACATTTGATTGATTGATTTATTAAATACATAAATACATCACCATACACTTACTAAACATATTCTTCTTTTTCAAAAAGAATTCTTTATTCCTGTGATAAATGAAACACTTGTTAACATATTCCAACTAATCTTCTGTCTAATTATTTTTTACAAAGATAACGAATACTTCTTTTCTATGATCAAAAAAACACCTGTTGAAATATTTCAACTTTTCTTCCGTCTAATTATTTTTCATGAAAATCAAAAATTTATCCCTTTCTGTGATAGAAAGAAACACTTGTCAACACATTTAAATCTTTTCTCTTCCTAATTATTTTCTACGAAAAACTTATTGTGTTATTTTTTATCGTTGAATTAAAAAAAAATCATTATTATTATGATTATTATTATTATTCTAATTGTTTTAATTGTTTAGTTGATCAACACAACGAAAAAAATATTCTTCGTTTAAATGATAAAAAAGTTGTTAACTTGTTCCAAATTTTAACATACATTCCACTTGTTAACATATTCCAAATTTTGTTTATTTCAAATAGAATTTCTTTGGAGATACACAAATTTTGTTTAAATCGTAGAAGCATCAGATTTTAACCAGCGTCGAACAAATTGAGCTATGACGAGTATATTCGTCAAACATAGAGTATGTGTAATACGAAATTAAGTTGCGATAAAATGACTTTAATTTTTTTATTTCATTGCTTACATTTATTTATTTACTTTAATTAATATAAATATTTTGCATATAACGAAAACAACATGAAAAATTAATTTCTTGTTTTAATTTGATATCAGAGAATGGTATTGAGCAAAGTATGATACAATGCATAATGGAACTTTGCAAGTTGAGCACCAATATCGCGATTCCTTCCGAATATTATTTTTAAAATATTGTGCACGCCTTTGTGTAGGATTAGCTTACGAAGTTGTGGGTGTATAATTCGAAAAATATTTCCCGATTAGACGTGAAGAATCGTTGTTACACTCTGAATTGGACATGATGCAATTGTTTGTTCAATGTATTCTAATAAAAAATTTACTCGTGTAAATTTTTCTTAATTACTTTTACATATTTATAATATCAAGAAATTTAGGCAAACAATATTTATAAAATGAAGAATTTTTTGTTTTAAATAAAGAGAACGAAGCAGATTGGTAAAATAAGAGTCGAGCATACGCACAGATTTGCTTTATAAAGAATATTAGAATATATTTACAATTATTGACGATTGAAGCGTGTCTTTTCAAGATCAACTTCTTCCGCCCTTACAACGTGAGAGTCGAAAAGGATTATATCAATTATTTATAAACATTTATTTGTTCCTTTTATTTCAATGGGCTTAAAAATATTTCAAACATCTTGGAAGTTCACGAATAATCATGAATTAAATTGCAATTTAAACTGTAAATTATCACTATTTATTCATGACGAATATACTCGTCGTAAGATAATATTTTGCACTGTTTTCATAACGAGTATACAAAACAGTTAACTGGAGCGTTTTTTTGAAAGTGATGTAAGTGATGTAAGTCCATTTTCTGTTGTTTCGAGAAAATTAAAGGTTCGCATATTGGTCAATTCAAAAATATTCAATAATTATGTCAAGTCTGACAACGTTTCTATTAATTTATCAATATGCAATTTAATTATATAAGTTTCTTTTAGGCTAATTTAACTAAAAGTAATGTATATTTATGGGCTTCAAATGGATTTACACCACTTTCAAAATTAGTCAATTGTTAAAATCGTTTAATTTCAATTTTGAAAAATGAAATATCACTTAAAATATATCTCATATTAATCCAATTTTGTTTACAAATAATAACAAGAAATAAAATAATCAGTTACTGGTTAAAGGAAAGAACGATTGAGTAAAACTTGGACGGTCCTGAATATGCCGGTAGGGAACGCTACAGTTATAAAACAGTGGTAATATTACGCACGCGCGCAACCCTTACAATTCTAAAGCGGATAAAGTGGCTGTTGGTG
The DNA here is from genome assembly GCF_010416935.1 of Polistes fuscatus. Classification (NCBI taxonomy): domain Eukaryota; kingdom Metazoa; phylum Arthropoda; class Insecta; order Hymenoptera; family Vespidae; genus Polistes; species Polistes fuscatus. Next base: position 2,520,311 of record NW_025113107.1, on the reverse strand, counting down.
TGGCGGGAGTGCCAGTCGCTATGCGCTTATATGTGAATACGTTAAGTGCCTTTTCCCATTGATCATTTCTTTCTCTCTCTCTCTCTTTTTATTTTCTTATATTAACATTTTCTGTCTCTTTCAGTCGCACGTATACTCAATCACTCACAGTTATTCGTGTGTTCATTTCCGCGTGATCGAAGCTAATTTATGCGTCCTCGATTCTAAATTATCATCGTTATTACGATTAAGGATTAAATCAGTAAAAAGAAAAAGAAATATAATCTATTCTTTTTTTATAACTCGTAACGCATGTGCTTTTATGCGATGGACGAAGATTATATTAAGGAATTTTCATACGTAAGTTGAATAATACAAATTTTTTATTTATTCTAATTCTTAGATTCTTTTTTTTATACGTAAAATTAGTATTATTAATTGGTGGCGATAACGTTTCATATCGATCAAAATTAAAATTAGGTTTTGGTAATTTTGCTTTCATACATTCGCCAAGATTTTTACGTTATTATTACGATCGTTACAATATTGTTAATTCATATGTCACGTAGATCAATTTTTTTTAGTACTTGTATAAATATTTCTTTTTCCTTAAAGATCGAAGAAACGATCGAAAGATTTGTGATTTTGCGATCTCTCGCAGAATGGACGTAAGTTCATTAATACCAGCTGGACTACAAAGTGGACAGCATAATTTACCGGAAACACCGTTACCCGGTTACAATAAGTTTTCGGAAAATTTACGAAAATTTACGCCACAGGCGATACAGTGTGCCATTTTTTGCGGTGGATCCAGATGCAAGTATGAAAATCCGAAAGCATGGCCACCGGTTCATATGGCGATACAAAACATCTTTTCGCACTGGTAAGATTATTCTATTATATTTATTTTTTTTTTTTATATAATCTTTATATAAAGTAAATTAAAAATTAAAATATATAAAATCGTCGTTTCTTATCGATTTATTTTTTTTTAAATTTTGCATATAGTCGAGGTTTTATGTTAATCACGGTTTGTGTCAGTGCATGGATCGATACCTTTGAACGAGAAATATTTATGAACTGCAAATTTGTAATTTATGGTGATTTATATGTTCCGGTACACGTGTATCGATGTTTTTACGTACACGACGTTCCCTCGTATTTTATAATTAAAAAATCTTTACTTTTATTACAACGTATTTTTAACCTAATGTTCAATGACATAATAAAGTAACAGAATTGGAAATAATTTTAAAATTATAACGAAATAATGTACGAAAAATTAAATGCTGATATTTTATTGAAAATGCCACAAACAATTTTTGTATTAAATTTTTATTAATTTAATAATTTAAATAAATATAAAATAATACGTGAAAGTGTTAACAAGTTTTTAATTTAGGAGTAAAAAAAAATTTTTCTACGTTCAAACTTACTTTTATTTACAAGAAAAGATAAAAATTTTTCTTCGTTTGAGGCTCGAAAATTTTCAACCCACCCTTGTGTGTACAAAAGATAACATAAACATTGACATTATGTATTAGGGTGACAGATGACGTTTTAGCCATGGCACGGCCAAGTACTAGTCAAATAATCGAGAGAAACATAATTGGCCAATTCCAAAGGTGGAGTATAAAGACCATAATAAACTTACAAACGCCAGGTGAACATGCAAGTTGCGGGGGATCGCTTGAAAAGAGTGGCTTCACCTACGATCCTAATATTTTTATGAAAAACAACAGTACGTATACAAAATGATTTAATATATTTCATTTTTATCTTATCTTATCTAATCAAATACTTCGTAAAAAAGGGTCAGATAAAAATTATTTTCCTCAAAATAATTCAAAACAACTTATTTTTTATTTACATACTATTTATTAATTAATATTCCACATTTGTTCACATATATTGTTTAAATTGATGTCCATCAAATTCAATACGTAAATCATATCATTTAATTACCGATTTATTCCAACATATGATAAAACACAGCAAAAAATTGATGTTCTAGTTCTGAATTGACTGTTCTCTATCAACTGTTGTAATTGGCTAAACTTTTACCTAATCCTGTATAAAAAAAATATTCTTCTATGTCGTTTCTTCATTCAAGGATTAATTCGATCAGATTTATTATTCACGAAGAACTAACTTTCAACCTTCCAAACGATATTCTTTATTTTATATTTCAAATAATTTACGATATCCAATCTTATCTTCCCTAAATCTTCGTATAATGGGAAATAGTTTCCTAGGATCTTCAAACGTAATAAAATTTATTGTCAAGTTTAGTGAATCATCGAGACGACGATTGTTACGAAGTTACACGCGATTATAATTAACTGACTAATAATAATTAACATATAAAACTACGATACATATAAAAATACGAAGGTGGATTGAAAAATCTTAAGCCTATAGCATAAAAATAATTTATTTTTAATTTAAAATAAACATTTTCTTTTTCTTTCAAAATAAAACATTTTCCAATCTATCCTCGCATGTTAAAATATATATTTATTTTTCAAATGATTTCGTATCTATAAAAACAAATAGGTAACGTTGTACAAACATATCGCATTTATGTGATGGAAATCGGAATATTTAATGTTGTAGATAAAAATCAGTGATACACATACCTACAATGTGAATACGGAAGGAGATGAATAATTGTAGGTTAAAATTGGTAGGAAAGTAGTTTGGGCTAACGTTTCGCCATAAAACGGGGTTGGTCGTGATAGCGACGAGTAGGGGGTAGTAGGTTGTCCTTGTTAAACAGGTAGAGCCTGGTAGGAAGGAAGAACCGACTGTGTTCCTTGATTCTAACAACTAGATTGAACAAGTTCGGCGCTGGAACATGCAATGCAGCAAAACCATTTACCTATATATACATATACATACACATACACATGTACATACGTGTATACGTTAAATAAAAAGCGAAAACATTAACGGTATTGTTTTAATCATAGCTTGGTTTACTTGAACATTTTGTTGAAATTTTTTTATTATTGGGATTTAATGTGATTTTTTTCTATTATTAATCTTGCAGTTTATTATTACAATTTTGCGCTAAAGGATTATGGCGAAGCAACGATGGGAAAACTTTTGGACATGGTCAAGGTCGTAGCCTTTGCCGTGCAAGAAGGAAGAGTGGCAATTCACTGTCATGCTGGTAAATCGATTTCTCTCTTTCATCTAATTTCTACCTACTGCAAAATAATATTGACTTAGGGCGTGTTATTCTTAGATAACAAAATTATTTTTTTTATTCACATCATTTGATCGGTTCGGTAATGTTTAAGCAAAATAATTGTATAAATGTTTTCATAATTGTATAAATCACTTATATAAAATTATGAAGTATAAGTTAGAAATTTCATTTCATTTATAAAGAGTATTTTACATATCGTAGGTTTACAAAAAACATGAGATGAATTCTATATAAATTTATTTGAATGTTTCAAAATTGTATTTTAAATGAAATTTTGTAAACGTATAGCGTGTTCATAATGTTTTCGGCTTTTTAAATAATTCATAGATTTATCGGCTGACAGAAAGATAATATAAGTCTAATAGACTGTAGTAACCTTATCTATCATCTAATTTCGTAAACGGTGAGAAGCGTGACTTTTAAAAGCTGATTAAGTGTTCTCGATTCGATAAATAAACTTGATTTGTAGGTGTTGCAAGATTAATCATACAATAAATCTTTCGAACAAAATATCGAACTAAGTACATTTTCATTTTTTCTATACACTTAAACACACGTATCGATTAGTTTATCGTCGATAAAATTGATTAACTAACTAGATAAATAAACAAATAAATATATATAAATAGTAGAAATTTTATTTGATAAACTAGAGAAGAATATTTCTGATTTAAGTATGGACATATATTATATTTGATAAATATAATCTGGAACCCGCATAAATTAATAAATAAATATATAAATAAATATAAACACATATAAATGATAGAAATTTAATTCGATAAATTAAAGATGGATATTTGTGATTTAGGTATAGACACATATTATACTTGATACAAATAATCTAGAACCCGCATTATTTTTTCTATTTCATTAATCGTAGAAGTTTTCTATAATATATCGTTTAACGTGCGGTTAAATTACGTCCTAGTACGTAGATTCCGTGTCCGCAATCGTCTGGTACTACCCGCTAGTACAAAGTGGTATTTAAAAGAAGGACATTGACTTTCGACCTTTCACTGTCAGTGGCATACCTACGGATATAGAATCTCACTATGGGAAATGTAAAGCTTATCAGCCACGAGTATTAAAAAACTTTTTTTATCTTATTTCTTACTAGCATTTGAAATTCACTTTAAAATCTCTTGATATTGAAAATTCTTATTCGATAAAAAATTAAATTTAATGTAAAAAAATTCAAACGTACGTAAAAAAAGTGAAAATAATTGTTTTATACGGAAATATTTATGTGTATTTATTATATGGGAATGGTAATAGTGAATTTTTGAGGGAAAATAATAAGCAAAATGGGAGATATAATAGACATAAATCTATGTCATAGTCACCTGCTATGCTTACCTATATCATAACCATTTTGTTAAACGCGGAAGTATACTAGTCGTGATAATGGTTTCCGTTTCCGTTCGGAACACAACGACACGAGCCTGTTATTTATAGCATCAATTAGACACGTGGACAATAAAACTAATTGATACTATTTTCGACTCTACTGCTGACAAACATCTACGAACACTAATAGACGAATCTCACACCTACAAAAAATTAATTTCAAAATAAAAAAAAAATATTATTGTTCATTAAATTTTATGTTCATTTAGTATTTTTTCTTTTCTTGAATTTCATTGTTAAATTTTTAATGAGAATAAATATTTTGTTCTTTCCTTTATTCTGTAGGCTTAGGTAGAACAGGTGTTTTGATCGCATGTTATTTAATTTATAATCTACGAGTGAGAGCAAACGATGCCATAAGATTCGTTCGTATGAAACGACCATGCGCTATTCAGACACGAGGACAAATCATTTGTGTTCAAGAATTTGAACATTTCGTCTTACCACAAATGATAGTTTATCCATTGAACAGTATGATCGGTGATAAAAAAGCATGTAGCCTTCAGTCATATCTAAAACGACAGAATAACGTCTTACATGGTTATGAACAACGTACTTTTAAACATATACCTAAGGTTTTTCATTTTAATTAATTTATTAGAAACATAAATATTGAATTAGATGAAAATTTAATCATGTTTTTTGTTTTTTTATTAATAGATTGTTTTCACTATCTGTGAACGTATTCTACAGCTTTGCGATTGTCAGGAAGATAATTCCCCTTGCGAAATCGAATATAAAGTTTCTAGTACACCGTTCACACGAAAATTTATTTCACACATATTAGAAAAATTACGAGAAAATGGAGGAAATATTAGACATTCTTATTCGTGGACAGAATCCCTTGCTGACTCATCTCTCAATTATTCGGGTACGTAATCACACACACACACACACACAAAATCTAATTTAATATAATTTTATTATTATTTTTTATTCTTTATATTATATTTTGGACAAATAATTTTATTGGAGTGTCTAGAAAGTAAGTGTGGAATTTTATATTCAAATAAATAATAGTAGTATCTTTTATATAAAAAAATTCCAACACTCCTTCCTGTAAAACTCAAATATTTTAAATAATTATTTAGAAAAAATATGGGAATAATTATTAACGATTACCTTATCGCAAACAAATGATTTTAACAATCAATCATGATTAAACAATATGTTTTAGCCTCAACAAAAGCTAGAGCAGGTAGCAGTGAAGGATCATCACGTGATACTGCAGATGATATTGGAAGATTGAGTGACGTGTTTTGTACTTCACCTGACACACCTTCCTGCGATTCAGCTTATACAGGTACTCGTAAAAAAATTCCTTTCAAGATATAATCATATATATCCAATCAAATATTAGAAAGTTCATATTTTAATTGATAATCGTGTAGGTTTGGACGATAGTTGCGTCGACGATGTTTTGGCTGATGGAATTCACGGACAGGATCTTATTGATAACGATTGTTACAAAGAGATACAATCACAAATTGATCTAAAGGTTGCCGCGAGCAAAGAAATCTTTCGAAAGATTAATATAGATGAAGTTGTTAAAGCTTTGATAAAAGATTCGACAAATTTGTCCGATAAAACTAAAAAATTCTTACTGCAATATCAGGTAAATTAATGAAACAATTTAATTTATTAACAAAAGTCATTCAAATAAATTTACAGTTCGTATAAATTTAAATAATAATATTAATAATAATTAATTATGATAAATTTTAGGTGGATTTAAACAATCGATGTACAGCATGGCAACGTTTAGAACTCGAAACAGATCTCGATATTCTTTTTGGTTTACTTTTTGAATGGTTGGAGACATTGAAAAATCCTATTCTCGATTTGGATAGTCTCAGTTACATTGTCGTTTGGAGTTCGAAACCAGAAAGGTGTTTCGAGAAGATAGCTGGTTCGAGTAGATATATTTTGGAATATCTTTTAAGATTCATTTCTCGTTTAAGACCATTGACAGGAGAAAGTCAAAGTCTCGTGACGAGAAGATTCGTTGGTGCCATGACCCAGCAAACTGTTTGGATAAAAGATTCTTTTCGACCTTCGAGTAAATCGATTGTTTACATTTTTAGCATATTTTTTTTAAATTAACTTGCGTGTTACTTCTCTTTAGTTTCTAATATTATATACGTTGGTACATGCATGAAAGTGTCGGTTAACACATAGGATAAAAAATAATGAGAAATTTATTGATTAACTTTTTTATTACTCTTTTACTTTTTCACTGTTATTAGTAATAGTAATATTAAGTTCTAACCGAGAAAACAAGTATAAAAAAAGAAACGATAAAATTGTATAGGAACGTTTATATTAATAAAGGAAAAATTGCATTCAGTGAGATAATTTGTTGCAGATAAAAATTTTCCGAAGTTACGACGCGGCACTGCTGGAAAGATAAATGAATTTTTTATACGAGCGATGAACTTGATAGAAGAAATTAATACGCAAGAAATGAGCAGACCTTCGTGGATCTCCAAGTGGGAACTAGTATCGAGACAATTAAATAAATTGGATGAGGGAGAAAAAGAGAAATGAGAAGGAAATTTAAATTATTTTAATTCGAATGGTAACAAAAAATTTGTTGATAATTTTCTTTCTGTAATTTATTAATCCTTTCACTTAAGCAAGCTTGTGAAATAATGTTGAAAAGGAGAAATTAGCACGTATTACTTCAATTCATAACCATATACGGATATTTTCTTTAAAATATTTTAATGTATCACTTTGTGTAAATGTCTGACTTGTAATTTTTCAAATATTATGTTTTTATAAATAAGTAAAATAATAACAAACTCATAGACATACAAATAAATTTTTTAAAAGTATCTTTAATTTTTTAATTTTAAGAATAGAAAATTCCTAGTTTATTGACCGTACTTTGTAATAGTTGATTCCTGTCTTATTGATTGACGGTAATTGTTTCATTGACTTAAAATAAAGATTTTGACAGCGTAAAAAAGTTAGCATAGAACCACCAGAACTAAGAAAAATGAAGATATACATTTAATTGCTCGCTATTTGCTAATTCGAAATCCATATGTTTTAAAATTTTTTATTAATTATTTAATTAGTTATTGATTAAAAATAAAAAAACGTCATGAAGAGGTTATATGTTATGCGCATGCGCAACAACAAATTCAAGGTGCAAGCGCACTTTGAAAAAAATAAAAGTAAGGTTGGTAAACCTGCAGGGGATATATTTAAAGTTTTGATTAATACTTAAAGATATTTTAGATTACGAATTATATCATTCTACTCTTCCGCAACAAGCTTTATGCTAAATATACAGAAATGTCTCTTATAGGCCATTGTTACTTCAAAATAACAGAACTGTATCATAAAAAAAGTAACAAAATGATATTTGAATTGAATTTGTTTACAATTTATTTAGCGACAATTATCGCTTAGAACAAAATTTATATCAATCAGTTATCAATGATATACGTGTTTATTTAACCTTATAACATTTCAAGACCATTATAAAAAGCAATCTATTATTAGTTAAGGTATGACAGCTTTTCTTAGTTATTTTTTAAGACAGAATTAAAAACTATATTTTTGAAGTCATATAAGTATGTTTATTTAAAAAAAGGAACACTTCTTTTAACCTATATGATGGGTATGTTCTGATATAAAAACGAAATAGAACACGGGCGCTCTCTTATTTTTATATCCGATTTGTATACATGGAGTTCGTGTTCCTTATATAGTCTCCGTGGTTGTTCCTTTGGAAATCAACTTCAAATATATCCCCTGCAGGTTTACCAACTTTACTTTTATTTTTTTTCAAAGTGCGCTTGCACCTTGAATTTGTGGTTGCGTATGCGCATAACATATAACCTCTTCATGACGTTTTTTGATTTTTAATTATTAATAACTAATTAAATAATTAATTAATAAAGTTAAAAGTTATGTATTTTAAATAAACATTTTATTAGCAAATTAGTGCACTTATTCATTTTTTTCTGCTGTGGCCAACTACATTGCTTTCCTGAGAAATAACAAAAAAAATTTTCAAATTTTCAATTATCAGTAACTAATTAAATAATTAATAAAAAATTTTGAAACATATGGATTTCGAATTAGCTTCTAGCCAGCAATTAAATGTATATTTTCATGTTTCTTAGTTCTGGTGGTTATTATTGATTACGAAAACGTTGTTTATCGTTACTCAGATGATGAATTCAAAAGTCATTTCAGGTAAATGATTATCTATCGCATACCTATAACATTGTAGATTATGGAAATTTATCTTATGTAAATCTTTGTTATTTTTTCTAGACTTTCAAGAAATACATTTAATTATTTACATGAATTAATACAAGAAGATTTAGTTCGGCATGTTTCTGGATGTCCTACGATTCCTTCCCATCATCAATTGATGATAGCCCTTTGGAAAATGGCTACAACAGATTCTTACAGGTCTCATAATTTTAGAAATAAACTATTTTGTCGAATGTAGCACAGTTCAGAAGTATGTGATTAAACTTTTGCTTTTTAATTTTATGGTAGGTCCGTCTGTGACAGATTTAACGTAGGACGAGCTACTGCCGTAAGGGCTGTACGTCGAGTTTGTCATGCTTTATTTAAAAGAGCCTCAAGATTTATACAATGGCCTACGGGGGATCATGCTATTGAAGTAATGCGCGGATTTGAGAGAGCAAGTGGTTTTCCTAAAACAATAGGAGCCATCGATGGAACTCACATTCGTATAAATGCGCCCAAACAGAATCCAGTAGATTATATCAATCGGAAAGGATTCCATTCTATTCAGCTACAAGTATTTAATAACTGTTATATTTAAGTATATTAATTTTGGTATATAATTAAAATAGATTTTCAAAGAGTTAAATTTTTTTTGTAGTTGGTATGTGATCACAAAGCTCTGATAACCCATTGTTATGCTGGAAATCCAGGGTCTGTTCATGATCAACGAGTTTTTCGTTTGTCAGAAGTTGCAGATTACTTGAACGATGATGATGCATTCCCTGAAGACAGTCATATTCTGGGCGATTCTGCATATGAAATACATCAGCACTTACTCATTCCTTATCGAGATAATGGACATTTAAGTGAGAAACAGAAAAAATACAATTATCGTCAATCAGCTGCTCGGGTTACTGTTGAAAGATGCATCGGATTATTGAAAGAACGAATGAGGAGCTTATTACATTGTCTCCCAATGACTAGAGTAGATTTAATGGCAGAGTATATCGTTGCGTGTTGCGTAATTCATAATATTTGTACTTTACGAGAAGATGAAATAAGTGTTATCACTATACCCGACCCTAATAACGAAAATACTGGTAACAATTTACGCGAAATTAGACATAATGCAGGAATTTTGAAAAGAGATGTTATTATGTGAATTCTTTGAAATAATTATGATGATTAATTGTTAACTATGTTTTCAGTCTTGATAATAATTACTTATCACTTTGAATCATGGGAATCTAATGTAAATTTATTTAGCAGTTGAAAATTATCAAAGAAAAAAAATACTTTCACTGAATATGAAAATTTCGAAATTTCTAAACTATTTGTAAATACTATAATCTCAAGCTAATAAAAAAATTAAACATATTATTAGATCATATATAATAACACACACATGTAATATACTACAAGAATTGTACAAAATCAAAATTCCTAAAAATTAAACTTTATTAATTATAAAAACATTAAATGCACTTGTTGGTTTATTAAAAAAAATACTAAACTATTATAAAAAGATTATAAGCTAATTTGTACGTAGAATTTAATAGTTAAACACTTTTTTCTATAAAATTTAAAATTATTAAAACTTATTTTTAAAGAATATTTAAATATTTCACTATTTAAAGTTTAAAACATTTTTATAAAATTTGAAACTATCAAAACTAATTTTTAAATAATACTTAAATATTTCACTATTTATTAGCTAACTTTTCTAAAACGTTGAGGAGTTTTTCATCCATCTCCATTCGCTCTTTATGTCTTTTACTTTTTTGTAGTTCATGTTCTTTTTGCTTGAGCCTCTTTCCTAGTAAAGTGGCAATTGGTGTTCTCTTTGATTCTGAAATTAAATTCCATTTTTTACGATACTTTAGTGAAATAAAGTTTTCAGACGGAGTTAACTTACTTATTGAACATCCGCTATCAGATCCTCCCATACTATCATTGCTTTCTAATTGTTTTTTGATAGACCTGTAGAAGATGCAATGGCCACTGGATCACACCAAGCTTTTATCGAAAAAATTTCTTCCATTATCTATAAAAATTTATGATACATTACGATTATTTTAGAAAAATATTGTCTATATTATTATAAAAAATTCGCTTAATGTTGAAGTTAAGAAAAATAATATAGAATTTATACAAACGTCAAAAAATTGCCAAGTCCTTCTGTCATTTCCCGATTTACTATTATGATCTTTGATAGATTTGTAAGACTTTTTTAAGCTTCGTAGCTTAGAAGAACATTGTGGTCCAGTCACATTATGTCCTTTTACCTTTAACTCTTCGGCAACTTTTTCCCAAATTTTCTTTTGAGATATTTTTCCGCTATTAAAGTCTTTTTCCATTGACCTATAGGACTCTAATAATAACAACACACAAGGTGTACTCCACCTGTATAAAGAAGCTGAAATGTGAACAAATGCAATTACAAAATTAATTAACTCCGTCACATACTATATATAATAATTAAGATAATTATACGCCTGATAATTGTTTATGAATACCTTCACTGTCTTGAGTTTCGAAGTTGGAATAAGCAGTATCCCCTGTACTGAGGAATTCTTCATCAATAAAAGTATCAGTGCTTTCATCAGTTAATTGAACGTTGTTATCAGCAAGATCAGCGGACGTTGATGTTTGCAGTTGTTCATTTAAACATTTGTTCAAAAGTTGCGTCGCAAATACTGTATCTATAATAAAAATAAAATTTTCATGAAAGAAATTTTGAATACTTGTCATAATTTTTTCAATAAAAAAAATCAAAAATTTCTAAATGTCGGCTAACTTAGTTTTCATTAATAACAATAGGTTATGTTGTTGGTACTCAAGGAAAAATGCATATATTTGTATTGATTATAAGCTGTAATTAATTTTTTTAAACTTATTTCATATAATTATATTTACCTGTGGAGGCACGTTGAGCATCCGCTGCAGAAACATTTACATCTACTAAAATATCTCTTTCCGCATTATATAATGTCAGTTTCACGGTCGCCATTTTTATTGTTGTCAGTTTCGAAAAAACCGCTAATTTTCTCAACGCCCACTACGACCCACGTTTTCAGATGGGTCGTCGTGAGCTTCGCGTGAGCGTTAGTAATGACGTCATGAGTGACGTTTTCGCCGCGACCACAACGACCGCGGTCGTTATGTGGAACGACTAAAGGAGCATTTTGATCGTTGTGAGCGCTTAGTGGAACGCACCCAAAATTAAGTTTTCTTTTTTTATCGATTAATTAATGTACAGATAAATTACATCAGTTAATAATTTATAAAACAAATTTGTTTTTGACAAATATAATATTTACAAATTTAATAAATAAAGTTATCACCACATAGAAATTAAAATTCAATCGAATATTTAAAAAAAAAAAATAATTAAAAAAATATGTATAAAAGATAATAAATTAGAAAGTAAAGATAAAGTAAAGGTTCTATTAAAGGTTATATTATTTACGAGCACGAAACAAATTAGGAAATTGGTAAAATCTACCCGTGTTATTAATTAAAATTCTCATTGTTTATGAGCCATTCTTTCATCAATTTATTCTTTAAAGATGACTTTATGAGACAAAGACTTAATTCTATTTATTAGGACTTAGAAATTGCGGGTTTCGTAAGTTTTCTATTTACAGTGTGATATAAGTTTATCTGTAATTTAAAGCATATATATATGGATGTGTGTTTATGTAGGTGTATGCGTATGTGTGTATGTGTGTTTATATTTATATATATATGCATATCCTGTAAATACATTATCTTTTTTATATGTATAAATTTTCGTACATATACATCTAACTATGATTATTAAGCATGTACAAACAATTTCAGTCTTATATAAAGAAACTATATAGTTTTAAATTATAATCTTTCGGTACTTACAATACATTATCTTTCTTTTTTATTTTTTTTTGAAATCGTATCTCTATCCTGCGTTGCCTTTTGCGAATTAAAAAAAAAGGATAATTAATAAAAAAAATTATTTGAAAAGAGTCGTGCGTGATTTCTTTTAGTAACACATTTAATTTCTTAGGTGAAGTCGGTACATTTTTACAAGGCAACTTAATATACTATATACGTTGTAAATTGATCTTTCATTCTCATACGGTAAAGGGTCTTAAAAATTACATCTCGTTAAATCATAAATATTTTTTTCTCCGTAAATATTTTTCATCTCTCGTTTCGATCGGATATTAGGGAAATTTCTGTTTTTTTTCCTTTCTTTTTTTGAATTGTAGTTGAGCTCGCTTTTTTCGTCCACATTTTTTTCCCATTATATTTATCAAACATATTTTTTGATCCTTGTGTATGCACATATTACATTTAATTCTACATCGATTGGTTGAAGTTATTAAGATAATATAATGTCTCATTCTTGGTATTCTAAATTTAAACGTAACATTTGCATAAACGGGATCAGATATAATACTGCCACTTCACTTTGGATAAAAATAGATGACCATAAAGCGAACAAAATGACTTTACTTGTTACACGCGATACAATCAATATAATTTCATTTGAATTTTTTACACAATTTATTTACTCATGATCTTTAAACAATTTCAATTAAGTAAGTAAAATAATTTCTTAGATTCGCGTGGATGTTGAAATAAAAGTTGATACGTTAAAAAGGAAAGGAAACACATAATTGTTAATAAAAATTAATAAAAAAAAAGAAACATCGCAAAAAATAAAAGAAAGACAAAAGGTTAGAATATGTAATTTCTAATTAATGATTACGATTAGGCCAGTAGTCACGCGCAGGGTACATCGTCATCGATTATTTTTTTTTTCAAATAGTCATAGATCATTTCGTTTCATATATAATAATCATGCGTTATTTTCATTTTAATCGACTTTATTCTACGATCTTGCTACGTGCTCTCGTACTTGATATGAAGAGGAAAATTCGTCGTTTATCGTCTAACTGCAAATGACGACGAGTGTTTTTAGAAACCGAAAAAATAATGAAATAAAAAGAAAACGAAAAATAAAATAAGAAAAAATAAAAAAGGAAAAAGAAAAACGAAAATGAACCGATCTGACGAAACAAACGGATCGACTTCCTGAATAAATAATTATACCCGTTGTGTTAACTATTTTTATTATTTTTTTCTTTTAATATTTAATCTTATATAATATATTATCATTCAAACCACGAGAACATCTCTTTGCAACTTTACACCGGGAAAAATAATTTGAATATATACGTTCGTTCATATGAAAAAACCTTCTCGAAAAAGACTTCTTTACGGTTCGGTGGTGAAAAAGGGTTGGTTAATTGTCCGTGGGATAGGGGGTGGATAGTGGTGGCTGGTTCTAGATTGTTGTCTCTTATCCGAAATATATATAACAAATTTAACAGAAAACACGTTTTTTTTTTTAAATATGTATAATATATAATATCTGCGAGTAACATCGACGCGACGCTATAATACAAGAATTGAGGAGTGGTGGGTGGTTTGGTGGGAGGGGAGAGGAGTGATATAAACAGAAACAAATGTTCTAGGAGATTTAAAAGGGCGAAGAGAGAAGGGAACTGCTCTCGAAAGAGACCACAGATATATCGATTTTTAATATTTCACTTTGAATAATGCGAAACCCTAATTAATCTCGCTTTGTCGCGAGATGCGTACGTCTAATAGACGAATTAAAAAAATTATAGGGGGTCGGACCGCTTTCATTATTCTTGGCCCCCACCTATCCTCGTACTTTCCCCTCTCCAGTGTTTTTTCCCATTTTAATCATCTACTTCTTCATCCTCTTCTTTTTTTTCTTCTTCTTATTCTTCTATCTTATTATTTTTCTTATTCTTATTTATTTATTATTACTTCTTATTCGCGAGATGCGAGATTTCGAATCGGAATTAAATGCAGAAGACGGATGAGCGGAGGGGGAGGAGGATTTTAGGTGAGGGAGTTGGATTTGAGTGACGTTGATAGATTATTAATTAATCATTATTACGAACGTTATCGATTCAACTAATTCATTCACAAATGTACGTGTGTACGTGTATTCGCAAATCCCTAATGCCTTCGATGATGTATGTGTGTGTGTGTGTGTTTGTTTTTATTCTTCTTATTCTTACTGTAGAGGTTTTTTTTCATTTACCTTTTTTTTCTTCTTCATCATTTTAACTATGTACAAGAGAGTCTTCTATGTAATATATATATATATATATCAAGTCCTTAAATTCATTATACACACTACTAGTATACTTGAATTATAAATTAATATTAAAATAATAATAATAATAATAATAACTAATAATGATATTAATGATAATAATAAAAACTAATAATGACATTGATAATAATAATAATAACAATAATAATAATAATAATAATAATTAATAATGATATTAATAATAATAATAATAATAGCGTAACAACTAATCGTAAAAGCGAGCCCAAAACGGCACAGTACTTTTTAAAGCTCGTCGAGAAATAAAAAACCAGACCCTTTTTTTAAGCTCGAATTTTCAACGAAAGAAAACACGCCTGTCCTCATACCCCTTTCTTCTCTTCATCTTTTTTTTATTTTTCTATTATTTTTCTGACATAAATTACGTGGCTAGTTAAAAAAAAAAAAAAAATAAGAAAATATAGTTGATCGTTGACGACACGAGCGTAGATAAAAAATAGAAAAAAGATAAGTTCTAATTCGTAGAAAAAATTCTACGAGAATACGAACGAGGGAATAAATATGGCGATAACTATAAATGCAAATATGGCGGACACGATATGTTCTAAAAAATATTCGTTGGATAAAAAATAAATGAAACGATTTAGTCGATACGAAGAAAAAGCGAGATCTTTCGAAACAAAAGTTGAGCCCGTTCTCGATTTAACATTCCTCGAGAGTGTTCAATATTTTCGATACGACAACGAAACGAGGATTGGAACGATTTGAGCCCAAAAAAAACACATAGAAAAGGGTCGGTTTTTTTTGTAATCCTTTTATAATCGATACCTAAAAAAAAAAAACAAAAATAGTTAAACTCTCTCGACGCGGACGAGCGTCTCGGAAGATGACGAGTTTTTAATGTCATTCATATTATTTTTGTTTAATTAATTCTTTTTATTTAATGATTCTTATTTCCTTTATTTATTTCGTTTTTTTTTCTTCTTTTTTTTTTCCTTTTCTTTTCTTCTTGGTTGTAAATCGAGCACGATTTTTCTTGGATTATTTATTTATTTATTTTCTTTCTTTCTTCCTTCCTTCACTTCTGTCTTCTTTTCTTGCGATATCCTCTATGATAATAAAGGGAGGATTAGGAGTGGACGGGGATTGGGTGGTTGGGTAAGTGGTGTTTGGGCGGAGGAGCGACATCTAATTTTTTTCATTGATTAATTCCGATACGTATACGCCGTTATATATATATAATATTATGTATATGCAAATACACAGTACTTTGAATTGTATATCGTTACTTGTATTATATTTTTTTTCCCTTTTCATTTCCTTTCCCCTTTCAAAGGTTTCATTATACTTTTTTTGTTCCATTATTTTATTTATTTATAGAGCTTCTTCGTCGTCGTCGTTTTTAAATAAACCACCGGTAAACGCTCGAGTACTCGATCGACTGCAGATTTTATTTTTATCATTTTTATTCTTAAATCCCCCCTCCCCCCAATTGATATACTAATCGTTAGTCTCTCTTTTTAATTCTTTCTTCCAATCGAGCTCGAGTGTTTCTGTGTTTTTTCTTTTACGTGTACGCATGTGTGAGTGTATGTGTGTGTGTATAGTAATCGCACGTGTTTCTCTCTTTCTCTTTCCCTCTCTTTCTTTCTTTTCTTACAAAGTAGCTCGTTCTCTCTCTTCATCTACAATTTTTTTTAAAAACTCTTCGACTACTTACGAGTATCATTTTCTAAATTTCTAAACGTGACTACGATCAAGGATGAAATATCAAAGTTTTATCGCACCCGCTTTTAGCGTAATTTTCTTTTTTCTTTTTTTTTTTTTTTTAAGTAGAAAAGACTTTTCCGTTGCAAATTTTGTGAAAAAAAAAGAAGAAAAACAAATAATAAATAACAGTAAGTTATTCTTTTTTTTGGCTTTGTCAAGATAGAACGCAAAATAAAACTTCATTTTTTCACCCTAAATCATCGTTCATCGTATGTAATTAAATCGCTTAGCGATTAATCTTCTACTAATACGAGTTTCAAAAATTTCAACCGATCACATCGGCCGAGTTGTATCATCGTCATCAACGTACCTTTGTCGAGATTCTCATAACATATTATTTATCTACAAAGTTGTATAAGAAAAATTTCACGATTAATCTCGATCGTCGATCATCCAAGGATTATCTATCTATTCAAAATTTATTTCATTTTGTTTAATTTAGATTTATATTTGAAATCCTTCGATCGTTCGTCGATCGTTACGAAATCGTTTAGGAGGGGAGAGTATAGTACGTATTCGTATGTATAATAAATGTGCGTCGTAGAAAGTTTGAAAAATACGCGCACACAAAATTGAAAAAGTCGAAATATTGAAAAAAAAAGAAAAAAAGAAAATTAAAAGATAATAGGTAAGAAAAAGAAAAGAGAAAATGAAAAGATCGAAGAGAAAGAAGGAGCCACCGGTAAAAATCGATTCTTCAATTCTGCGTCTCGTATTCTTTTCACCTTTCTTTCTTTCTTTCATTCGTTTCTTTTCTTTAATCCTAATTATAATGTACATGAGAGAGATTTTTTTCTTCTTATTTTTTGTATATATATGTATACGTATATATATATATATATATATTATATATATCTTATATATATACATATAGATGATAATATGTATATATATATATATATATCATATATAGATGATAACCGCGACTTCGTAAAGGAAATACAACGGGAGATAAATGAAAAACGTGACATCGTTGTTCGCAATTGCTTGAGTAAGGATATGGATAGCACAGCGTGGCCTTGGTTTCTTTTCTTTTCTTTTTTTTTTTGTTTTTCGTTCTTTTTATCTTCCTCCTAACTTTCCCACGCATTTCGCTTTCTCTCTCTCTCTCTTTCTCTCTTTCTAATTTTCTTCTTCGTTTCACTTAATCTTCTTCTTCGGCTTCATCTTCTTCATCTTCATCTCGTTCGGTTATCTTCATCTCTCTTTCTTACGTCTCGAAGTGTAGCCACATTTGAGATAATGCAACTAGGATATGATGATTCGAGGGGTTTCGTAGGAAGAGCTGAGTGAACGACCCTCCGAAGGACCAACCTCCTCCTTCGTCCTTTTGAGCTTTCTTCTTATTTCCTTCCATCTTGGTCGTCGTAGAAACGTACTATCGGATTTTTCGAACGATTCGAAAAATTTGTCGTCCTTTATTACATTTTCCCCTTCTTTTTCTTCATCTAATTCTTGTTGTTGATCATTTTCTTCAGCTTCTTTTCCATCTCCTCCTATTTTTACCCTTTTCTTCCACCTCCTTCGAAAACTCGTTCGTTCTCGAACTCGAACGAGACAGCCTGACACGGTACCGTCCTCCTATCGGGCTCGAGTCGAATGATACTACGCCTCAATCTGATCCTCCGGGCTCATTATGTCAGGTGCCATCGAAAGGTCCTCTGCAATATCCTCGTCCTGTCCCGAATCGTGCTCATGACTTTCCGGATACTCTCTCTCGTCCACCTGATCATCTTCTGCTTCTTGTTCCGTTTGCGCATCCATCAACTCACGTTTTATTAATCTCGTTAGCTTACCACCCTCCGGGCTCTGACCTTCCTGCTTTATATGCACTCCTGGTTCATCCAGTGGTGACCTATTTTTTTTTTTTTAATTAAATACAACATCGTTATTTTAATTAAATCATTTTGATATATTTATGGTATGTTTGGGTGATAGGAAAATATATAGACTCAATTTTAAGAATCAATTGTGTGTTTTTGTTTTATTTTTTTTTTATTAACTGTGATTTAATTAGTTGATTAATGTTTGGTTATTTTAATATTTTTTTTTAATTATACTATGTTTGATAATGATCTTAAAGAAGTTCAATAATTTTTGTTTAATTGTTGAAATTAAATTCAAGACATCGGTTACATTATATTTAAATATGCAAAACTTAGAAATATTATAATTAATTTATTTTTATTATAAAAATTTTAATTCCTAAAATGTTGCCACATATTTTGGTAACGTCCCCAACATTATTTTCTAAATCATTCCTTTTTTCTGATATTTTTTTATGTATTTTTAAATAATTCAAAGATATTTCTTCCAATTTAGATTTATATCAAAATTTGTCTGACGTTATCGATTAATTATATAAGATTTATAATTAAAATAATTAAATTGATATATAAAAATATTAATAGTAATATTAGTAATGTTATTAATGGAATAAGAATATAATCAAATATTAATTTAAGTAAAATTTATTATTTAGACATTTTTTTTAGAGGGAATGAACGTAAAAATATGAGAAGACATTTTGGACGTTTGTCACATTAATATTTAATCTTAAAAAATAAAAATAGATGATCAAGATGAGTTAACTTACATTAGATCATTGTGTGATAAAACGTGCTCCTTATCCGGGCTCGTTGCTGTCGACGTACACATCGAGTTATTTAAAAATCCCATATTAGACTCCCCGAGTGCAGCCTGGAAATACTCAAATTGCATTAGACGGTTAGTCATCGATGCCTTTTCTGTTTTCGTTGATTTTTCATTTTTTTTCTTTTTTATAGTTTCATTCTTTTCACTCAACACATACACACACATACACACACACCACACACACACGCGCGCGCGCGCTTAGTTACAAGCATACGAACATAATAAAATATATGAACGTGATTGTCGAAAAGTTACGAGGAATTGCAAGAAGCAATAATCAATGCTTTAAGTTTTCAGTTTAGTTAGCACTAAAGATGTCTTGCCTAAAATAAGAATTTATTTTCACAAATGTCGTTTATTCATTTCTATGTGCAGACATGCATGCTTCGTATAATTGATTTTGTGATCAAAATTTAAATAAAAAAATCATTATTTTTTTTTTACAGTGCTATTACACTTACAAATTTTTATACTTAATCGAGGAAGTAACAGGTAATGTAATCTTTATTTTAGCCCTTAAAATATATTTTTTAAAATACTTTTATTTGATGAGGATGAAAAGAAAAGTGATGATGAAAACTGTTAGTTGAGAGTATAAATTAGGATGAAAAGTAGCCTAATTGTTGATAGTTACCTGGAGGTTGGCATTTAGAGCATCACCATACATCGTAGGACTGTGAGTGAGCGTTGGGCTTTTCGATGGTACGCCCCTAGATATCGAAAGAGAAAAATACGTTAGAAATTCATAAAATCGTTTTAACGATAGTCTTTTCCTGAAAAGAAAAAAAGTATACGTATGTGAGTAGTATTTTATAGTATTTTATGTATAAGTGTACGTGTTAAAGAGATATTCTGTTTAGAAGATAAAAATATGTAATAATTTTGTATCAGTGTATGCATATGTGTGTATGTTTATATATTATGAGATTATAAATAGTAAGATGTATTAAAAAGGTAAGATAGAAAAAGAGAGAAAATGGAAATAGGAAAAGTTTAATAGAGATAGAAAAGTAGATAGAAAAAAGTATAAATATTGAAAAAAGAATTATAGTAAAAGTACACATATATATAATATTATTTACAATAGAAAAAAGTAGTAGTAATAGTAATTGATATTTTTTTGTTTATTAGAAAGATTAAAGAAAAGAGTTTTAAAACTCTTACCTATTACCCTTTCTTATTATTTTTGTTTGTCTTTTTACCCCCACTCGGTCCAATCGGTCAGGAAGATTTCGAGTGAGATTAGATAAGAGTATGTCAAAAAGTTGAAGAATAAAAAGCGCCCTCGTTTCACGTTATTCGTTATACGTTAATTAGATTTTTCTTTTTATTGATTTTTTTTTTATTAATATCAAACTTAAACGATTTGTATTATTGCAGAGAATATTTGTGAAACAATTTCTTTACTTATAAATGGCTTTCAGAATTACCTGGAGCTTACCTTTCCAAGAACATCCGTCTTACTGTAGATATTTTTGATATTCGAGTAATAGTGTCGAGTGTATGAATTTCGAAAGAGATACTTTTATCGATTCGAAAAAAAGTATCTTCTCTCAAAGCTACTCTCGCAAATAATTGACAACTTTATAAATAATCGATTTACCAAAAAATCTTTATAGAACATACTTTTTATTTTTTCATATTGTATTAATATTTTTGCGAGAGAAAAATTGAATATTTCAAGGCATGCGAAGTAAAATATTGTAGAAAAAAGATAGAATCTTCGAGCCATTTATAAAGTAATTAGAAAAAAGCGCTGAATAATGATCAAGAGAAAAAGAGAGAGAGAGAGAGACAGACAGACAGAGAGAGAATTTGTATTAAAAAGAGATAGAGAGATATGGAAGATAGGAAGAACTATAGAGACTAGGAGAGAGATAGATAGATAGATGAATAGATAGATACATAGATAGAAAGATAGATAGAAAGATAGATACAAAAAAAGAGAGAGAAAGAGAGAGAGAGAGAGATGGATAGCAAGCAAGCATTAGAGAAAGAGAAGATTAAATGTAGATATGTAGATAAATAGATAAATAGTTAGAGTTAGATAGAAATAGATTAAAAATAGATTGATAAAAAGTTAGTAAAATACTATTATATTTTATAGTAATATGAATAAGAATTATGAATGTTATCGACAATACGATAATTATTACTTTGCCTTTTTTGTTTGTTTGAGGTACCTGATGTTAGAAGATAGATAGTTGTAGTGATGAATGGAGAATTCCGTATCATCCGTGACTATAGAGTAGTGACGTACGATTTACATAAATAATTTACGCATGCGCTTAGCTAGAGCTCTTCGAGAACAATTATTTTCAATCGAACCAAATAGTATATCATTCGTACTTTAACATAGGATATATTTTATGATAGAAATCAATGAGGAATAACCAAATGATACATTCAATAAATATCTTAACGAATAAGATATAAATATTATAATTCATATATTATAACTCATATATTATAATGAAAAATGAATAATAAATTTTTAACTCTCCTTGTAAAGACAAAAATAAATTGAATGTAGATTGAAAATGAAAATATTATAAATTCGAGCGTAGTCTCGTTTCGAACGATTTCTCTATCGCCATTAGGATGATACTTTAAATATTAGAAGTATAAAAATAAAAAAATAAGTTTTTTTCTTTTATATAATATATTGTTTCGAAAAAAAAACACAAAAAGGTGGGCTTAACGACTCGATTAAAAATAAAGTAAAAACGGGAATATAAAAGTAGAAGAAAAATAATTAATTTTTATAAAAGAAGGAGAGTAGGAGAAAGATATATATATATATAGAGATAGACAGAGAGAGCGAGAGAGAGAGAGAGAGAGAGAAAGAAGAGAAAAAATAAAAGAAAATAACAAATCAACACGCTCATTCACACGAACGCACGCTTTCGTTTTCGCAAAACGCTATTTTAATAAGAGCCGACAACTAGACAAAAGCGCTGTAAAATATCGAAGCGAGTGTGTTATTGGGAGAATTGTTGTAAAAGGTTAGGTTAAGGAATATGGCAACGACGAGGGGTGGAGGAATATTTTAAAAGGGAGGTTGGAATATCAAAGATTCGGAGTAAACGATATCGTTAAGGATCGTTCGGATCATTCATGCGGGCAACAACCACTAAAATAACATCGGGTATTTATTATTATCCTGCAGTTCTGACCAATCGTCATGTGGCTGGGCTCTCCTGCAGGGTTCGTGCAGGTCTTTAAAGCTCTTATCAGCTGTGCTCTAGAGCTTTTCGTACTACATTTCTATAGATTTATATATATATAGAGAGAGGGGGAGATATGCTATGAGGGATGTCTTCTTGTCTCACGAGCAGAGGTTATCTAATCAAATTTTTATTAATTGAAAATTTATTTCTACCATATTTTACTTTACACTTGTTCTTGCAAATTCTTTTTTCTTATATTGGCTGATAAAAGATTACAAAAATAAGTTTTAAGGAAGAAAATAAGAACCTCTGGTCGCAAACAAGGCATTACGGATTTTACTATGGTTCGATTTATTTCTTTTTAAGGATTTGGAGTCTAAGGGCATTTGAGGCAGGCATGATGCGGAATTCATTTTTTTTTACTCTTTTTTTTTAGGGAGTTGGATTATAGACAGACTTTCTTCCTGTTGCCTTTCTTTCATTTGATAAATAAAAATTTTGTTGAAAGATTATTTGTAGAACAATAAGATAATGATTGCTTAGACATGATGTGCTATGTAATATCCAATTAAACGGTAATAAATAATCCATGTGACTTAAGTGAACGGTTCTGTTCCGTTGCAACTGTTATTGTGTTCATCAATAATCTAATTATAATGATAAATTCCAGGTGTTACCATGATAGTAAATTTTGACAAAGATCGTAATTTGTAAACGAGTATGTTAACTATCCAATAATATTATACATACACAAAATATCACAATTTTTATATGAGATACAAAATTGAAACTTACACATAAACAAATGTATCAATTTCAGTTCCAATAAACAGGAGCAACGATAACGGTAATACAATGCTTTAATACTAAAGGTAACAGGTTAGAAAATCTGTGTTTAACGTTCTTAATTGATCATATTTTCTTTTTTTTTCAGATTTCTAAAATATATTTTTTTTTTGGTAAATATTTGTTTTTTTTTTGTAGACAACGACCAAGCGAAATCGTCCCGGTCGGCACGTTCGTAATGTACCGTGTGTCAAGGTCAGAACGTCGCGCCAGCCAGCCAGCAGAATTCTAAAAAGTGGTAGTGCTTACTGTGCGGAGAGGTGGGGTGGAGTGGATGATGGGTTTTGGTCATATTTCCTGGGGCGGCCGCGGGACAGATGCCGCCGCTTTACGAACTCGGCGTCGTCCACCATCCAGAATGACCCGAAGTCGTCCTCATAGCGCACAAAACACTTGTGCAATGATAGATTGGTGCGAATCGCGTTCTGTATACACAGACAAGACCACCAAGAAATAGAGAAAAAGAGAGTAAAAGACAAGGTTTCTAAGGTTTTTTTGTTTGTTTGTGTGTTTTTTTTCGTTGCTGTTTCGCATTCCTTCTATTCTTAAATATCTCGTTTTATTTGTTTATTTCCTGTAGGATTTTTGTTCTATTTATTTTTGTTTTGATTCTTATATTGTGATTATTAATTCTCATTTTAATGTTTCTCGTTTTTAACATTTTCGGTTGCGCGCATTGTTTTCGCATTCGCTTTTCCGCGTCCTCGTAATTCCCCCTAGAAAAAAGTCGCGCTGAGAGCAAAGAACAACAACAAGAACAACAAGAACAACAATAAGATTAAAAATTAAAAAATCAGATAACTGCAACCACAACAACAACCACAAGAACAAGAAAAACAACAACAACGACAACAACAATAACAATAACAACAACAACAACAACAACAACAACACAGCTAGAACAAGAAGGATAAGAGCGAAGAAAATAAACTACGCTCTCGCTAACTACTTTAAAAGTAATTTCTGTACAAACGTCTCCCTCTTTGGTAGTTGCTTAGCAGAGTCGTAAGAGTTCAGAGGTGACGTCGCATTCGTGGTAGTGGTGAACAGGGTTTCGATCAGAATGGGGTGAGGCTGGGCCTGAACGCTAAAGAATAGGGCTTTGAGGTTAGGATCGTTTTCAATTGGTCATCGGAACAAAGGTGCATCATCGGTCACGTGATTCGCACATACAACGAAAATAAAAGCCCACTTGCGTGCTGTGCCTATCACTGTGAACCTTCGAATCGCGACCTTTTTTTACCGACATTAGAAAAAAATTAACATGAGAAAGAGAGAGAACTTAATCAGGGAGAGACGTGATGTGGTAAAGAGATTTGACAAAAAAAAAAAATATAAAAGAAAAACGTTAGTATATATATATGTAAATATATATTACATAAAATACGGTTTTCCTCTGACTACCTGACAAAAACCTGTGCGAGTGTTGTTTCTCACTCTGTTCTCCGGGCAACAACCGGGATCCGGCTTCCGAGACTTAGACTTGGCCCAGAAATCGAGTCGGTCCCACCGTTCTCGATCGGTTAATTGCTGCAAAGCTTACATGCTTATTAAGAAGCACACACGATCTTCTACGAGAATCGTACGAGAGCATTTTTTGGATTAATTTTAATCGATTAATTTTATTTATTTATTAATTGTTTTTTTAATATAGTCTTTTGCTATTAATATTTATGATTTTTCTCATATCGATTATTGTGTATCTCCTTTATAAGGTATCAAATTTGTTTCTTCGTTTGCTCTCGTATCGACATTTATATTTTGTTGGTTTGTTTGTTTTCTCTACATTTTCTCCTTATTTTATATTGTATATTTCATTTCTTTTTTCAATTTTATTTTTTTTAGATTTATAAATATTTTTTGTACATTCGCGCGCACATTCACGCACCCACCATTTTGCTAATATTCTGAACTACCATGGATCTGTTCGAGCAATTAAAACAAAACATTCACCACGCGAATTACGATAACACATGTAAAATAAGATTAAGAGAGAGAGAGAGAGAGAGACAGACAGACAGACAGACAGACAGAGAAAAAGTAAGCAAAACTAATTAAAATCATTTGTACGCGATACTTTATTACGTCATACATTACAGGATTAAAATAATTCGATTGATAGAAAAACAAGAAAAAAATAAGAGATGAGAGAAAGAAAAATAAATCAGTAAAGTCGTATATTCAATTTTACAGTTAAATGTATATAAGTGTATTAATTTGAGATGATCGTTTCGAGCTCAGAATCTCGTTTGTTAACAGAGAAAAAAAATAAAATACAAAGTAAGACATATATGAACATAAGCTGTGAAGGGTAAAAATTGTTACTAGGTTTTATCGAATACATGTCAAAAATATTTTCTATGTATATAAAAATCCTTACGTAAAATGGTGAAAAATAGACATGCAGGCAAATAGTTAATGAAAGAAAGAAAAATAAACCAAAAAAAGAAAGTAAGAGATATAACACACAGATTTGAAGATTATGAAGATTAATTATATACATATATATACACATATATAAATGCGTGTATGTATATATAAAAAATAAAAAAGAAACATATTACGAGAGACGATTTAGAGTGCCGTAATTACTTTATGTAAGTAAAAAGAAAAAGGAATCAAAAAAGGAAAATAAAAGATAAGAGGCATAGAAGGAGCGTGCGTGTATGTGCGTATACGTACACACGAGGGATGTGTGCGCGCGCGATTTGAAATAGGCGCGCGAGCACGCACCTATCGTAGTATACCTCGAATATTTAAAAACAGACATTAAGAACTATATATAGAAGTATATATATAATATATATAGAGATAGATAAAGAGAGAGATAGAGATAGATAGATAGAAAATATAGTATATGAATATATAGAACAACACTATAAATACAGATATATATATATATATATATATATATATATATATATAGTATATAAAAAATGTAAAAAATGTTAAAAAAAATATATATATATATATAATATAATATAATATATAATAATATTGATATATAAAATAGGTTTGAGAAAAAAGTTGGTGGTAGATTAAAAAAGGTTCTTAGTTATATAAATTCGGGGGTGGTTATGTATAATAATAGTAGTAACGAGAGTATAGAAATATAAAGCGAGTATAAAAGAGTGAGTAAATATATTTTTAAAAATATTTACATATAAGTATATATAGAAAGAGATAGATCGAAAGAGATAGATAGAAAGAGATAGAGAGAAAGATAAAGAGAGAGAAATATAGAAAGATAGAAAAACATGTAATAGATAATATATATATGTAATTGGATCGTAAATAGGACGATGTATGGAAAAAAGGAATTAAATATTGTTAGTAAAATTGTGAATGAAAATAGGAAAAGAGAGACAGAAAGGTAGAAAGAAAGATAGATATATATAGAGAGAGAGAGAGAGAAAGAAAGAGAGAGAGAGATATAGAGAGAGAGAAAGGCAAAGAGTAAGATAAGAGTAAATAGATAAAAAAAGATATATATATATATATGGTTAGGTATATATATACATATTAAATGTATAAAAAAGAGAAGTAAAAAACGCGATTTATATAATTTTGCGAAAGTGAGAGAGAGAAAGAGAGAGATATAGAGTGGATGGTGAGAGGGTTGGCGAGGGGGTAACGTACCCGGTCGTGCTGCAAGCGCGTTGAGGACGTCTCTTGTAAAACTCCACTTCGTCCACCGTCCATACAGCGCCTTTCA
The DNA here is from genome assembly GCF_010416935.1 of Polistes fuscatus. Taxonomy (NCBI): domain Eukaryota; kingdom Metazoa; phylum Arthropoda; class Insecta; order Hymenoptera; family Vespidae; genus Polistes; species Polistes fuscatus. The sequence goes on along the minus strand of NW_025113107.1, from coordinate 2,493,177 downwards.
CGTTTTCGACTCGCATGAAACATTTGTGGAGAGACAGGTTGTGTCGCACTGCGTTCTATACAAAATAATACACAGACTAAATAAGCAACGCAAAAAACGAACGAAGCCAAACTCAATCACGAATCCGATAGAGTCGATGCTTTTGAACAAAGAAAAAGGGGTTGTTGCTTGCTTGCTTGCTCGATAATAAACGATTCTTCGAAATTTTTGATCGGACGATTAAGATTAAGACGTTCAAAAATTGCACGACTATTAGAAATACCCGTCAATAAAAAAGCTAGTGAGAAAAAGTAAAAATGATAAGAAAAAAATATTTTAACGGATCGCGTAATTTCGGTGTAAATGATTGTTAAACAGGGTTGTCACGTTTTTGGGTGGGGAGTTTTAGTTTTTTTTTATATCGGAGATACAAGACGAGATCATCAATTATCAGTTTTATTTAATTATAATAGAGCATTGTATAATTATTTATCGTAAAAACTGTAATGCTTCTACATTTATCTGGCTTATTATATTTTTATAAAACGAAATTCGGTGAAACAAATTATTCAAAAAAAAGCAGATATTTTTAATTGATTATAATTAAATTTTTAATTTATTCTTTCCTTTTTTTGTAATATTAATTTGTTAAAATGAGATAATCGATGTATTCTCGTGGTAAAATTATATTTGTTATAAAATAGACGTCGAAAGCAGCAACGAACGCAATAAGCTTGCTCGCTCTTTGATAGCTTACGTGAATAATAATAATAATAATGATAAAGGATTCAAGGAAATAAAAAATTAAAAATAGAGAGGGAGAGAGGTAGTGAGATAGAAAAATTGAAATGACAATCATCCGTTCTACCGAAACTATCGCGTGCATTTTAAAAGGATTGAACGGATAAAAATAGCTCGTGAAGGTCGATTTTGTATTTGAGCTGAACATTTACTACAATTCTCTGGCACTATCGAACGCTGGTATACATGTACATGTTTGTGTATATTTGTAGATATATTTTATACATTTAAGTATAAATATGTAGCGGCATGCATGTTAGAAAGCGTAAAAGCATTTCCTAAGAGAATCTTATTAATAAATATTCTCTTAACAGGGGTAGGTTTTACTTTTGGTGACAACCCTGTTTTATAAAAAATAATAAATAATACTAATAATAATAATTAAAAAAAAATACTGATTGTCCGTACGCGTGTTTGTTAATTTTAAAAATTTAATCAGCGAGGTGAAAAAAATGGATCGGAAATGAGAAAAGTGCTAATATTTGATGCAGCGATTATGTGAACGGTGTTACGATGAAAATGATTAAATTAACGTTATAATAATAAACTTACTTAAAAATAAAAAAAAAAATAAAAAAAAAATAGAATTAGCCTTCGCGTAATAGTTTGGTGGACAGAGAGGGACTAATAAAATAAAATAAAAAATTATAAATACGAACGAAAGTAAAAGGTGTTAATTAGTTGAGAAGAGAAATACTGCATTCCTTGATCGTTTAAATACACAGCTAATAATCTAAATCTAAAAGGAATGAAGGTGTAAGAAAATAATAATAATAATAATAATAATAATAATAATAATAATAATAATAATAATAATAATAATAATAATAATAATAAGGATAATCAACGACAACAATCATTCATGCCGCAGGGCCGAACAAAAGTCGAAGAAGAAGATTATTTTTGTCATCGTGATTCGCCTTTTTCGATCGCAATGATCATCCCCGCCAGTATCTGTTTATAATCGTATCTGCAATTTATCGACGAGCTGCTGCATTCTTCTTGTCTGGAAGGTTGTTGCTAAATTGTCCTATGAGTTGCATTACTATAAAAAATTTGTCAAAGTTTATTCCGCATTGTCAGTGCATTTTTTATCTATGGTGTTTTCTTTTTTGTTGTTGATTTAATAAAAAAACAAAAAAATTGTTATGGCTTTAATCATCGTATACACATAATCCATGCGAAGGCGCGAAGCGTTATGGCAAAAGTCGAGAGATTAGTATCACGCTCACTCCTACACGCAGATAAGCATGAGTGCGCACGCGCGCACATTCGAGTTATCCAAAAAACAGGTGGATATTTTACGTTCTCTTCTACCGATTCTGTTTAATACATTCTTTTTTATCTTTTAAAATAGCTGAGCAATTTTTATTTACATGGCTTAAACTTTGTTGAAAAATGTGAGAGAATGCTAATATCGAAATTCAAATATACAGAATTCCAGTAAAAAGTCGTATTCCACCTGTTATGATTACTAGAGCGTCCAACTCGGCACTTTGCAATTAACCTGTTGATTGAAATATATAAAAACGTAAAAACATTCGAAATAAATGATTAAAGCTCCTTTCATTTTTTTTTTCAATAATAAAACAATAGCGCATTCAACAGTATATATCGACATTATGTATAAAATGTACAAAAATAATTAATTCGCTGCGCATCCAACGACGAATAATCCTTTTTCCTTTGGGTAAAGAGAAATCCTATTATTTTCTAATATCGAATATACCTTGTTATATACATAATAAATATGAAACGTAAATATATATTATCGAGATATCATGAAATGAAAACTTGTTTCTGTTTTTGCTTTTTTAACATGCTCGAATACACACACCGATTGTGTGCTGGTAACTTACAATGAATTAAATTTAAAAAATTAAAAACAAAAAAGGAAAATCAATTTTATGATTTATTTTAATTATTTGTATTACAAAATAAACCATAAAATAAATGTTTAACATTTTTTGACTTATTGTTAATCCATTGTTATAATTATCAGCACATGTACGATGAACTACTTCGTAAAGCTTGAACTATTGCAATTGCAATTTAGTGTGTACAGGTAAATAATGTATATATGTGTAAATATATATACTTTACCGATATTGATATCATCGTAAAAGCATAAGAAAACGTAGAAAGATTTTATGCAAGTTCATACTTGGACAAAATCCATCACCTGTGCTGGATCGCTACAAAAACGTTCCCTTGCAACAGAAGTTTTCAAATCATGTTATACGTTCTGGTGGATGATGGGGCTCGATCTCGTATTTTCCGTTCATCTTTCGCCATGTTTCCTTTTCTTTTGTGTTTTGTTTTTCTTTACACGTTTCCTCCACCGAGATTATTTCGACCATAACCTCTTTTTCGTATTTATACGTATTATGAAAAATATAAGATATACCTTCCACGTTGCTGCATTTCGCCGGAAGTAGCAGAATGTGTTTTGGAACCAGTTATAAATTTCGTTGAGCGTCAGTTGTTTATCTGGAGATTCGATGATGGACTATAGCAAAAGAAACGAACTCGTATGAAAATTATCCAATTATTTTTCACTGACTTTCTAATATTAATTCCATTCTAATTTATTAGATAATAATTGAATCTACCTTTCACGTACTCGCATTTTCAGACGGTTAGATGGGAATTAAACGGAAGACATTGTTATCCCCGATAGAAATTTGAGCACGAAAATGACACTCGTTAATCATTGTGACACTTTTTACAGTGAAATTGCTAGTAAACGTTTAGATCCTGACGAGTTGAATGCGATTTAAATGCACATAAAAAAGTTTACGATAGAGAAGTAGAAGAAAGGTGGAACGAGAGGTGAAAAGGTGGTTTTATTATAAAGATCAATGAAGAAATAATTCGTGGCAAATAATTAATTGCAGTAACTCACCTGTCGAATTAAGGATGCGTACGTGAAGGGTGGTCTGACATCGGCATTTTTGTAGAATTCCCTATTTCGTTGAATTTCTGAAATTCAGAATCAAGATTTAATTCTGAAGGTATAATTCGATCGACCGATTATATATATATATATATGTATGTATAAATGTATGTATGTATGTATGTATGTACGTGGGTGTGTATGTAAATGGACACAGGGATAAGAAAATTGAAATATATGTGTGTGCGTGAATGTGTTAGATAGAATGTGTGAATGTGTTTTAAAATGTGTGCAAGATTAAACAAGTTAAATAATAATGATACTACAAATGAAAACGAACGATTAATTTCGAGGTTATCATTCCACTTACGAATATATCAAATAATCGATAAGCTCGTTAATTACACGTGATCTTATCCAGGTACAGAGAAGAAATATTGTAAAAGAAAAACGATTTGACATATTTGAAGTATCGTTGATTTTATGCCGAAGTTAAATTTATAGTTGTATGTAACCAATTCGTATGTAAATATGTAAGTAATTATGTAACGCATCGGATATAAAATAACTCGTTTTCTTCAACTTAGGCTGATTAAGCGAAAAAAAAGCTGGCGTGTGCAACCACATTGCGGTAAACCAGTAATTAAAAGTTAAATGTCGCGTAAAATGGTTTTACAAATACGCAAAGCTCCTCTCTATCGTAGGTTTTTTATTTTATTTAATTTCATTTCTTTTATTTCTATCATCTTTAATTTGTAGATAGCCGTACCAGAAGGCACGGTTTTATGTGACAAAAAAAAACAAGTGGAACACAGAAAACAATCACAAGTTAAGTTCTTGGTGTCGAACATGAACAAATCAACGTTATTAGGCACGTAATATTTGTTGTTATTTTATAAAATTTGGCTCGGTGAAATTGAATTGAAAAAAGAAAACTTAAGAAATTTTCGTTTAAAAAAAAAATGACAAATTTTTCGAAAAGACTTTCAATTTGTGCGACACAAAGAACTTTTTTTACAAAAGGGCATGCAAGATGAAGCGTCGTTCTATCGTCAATGATAAAATAGATCCTTATTTTCTTTGAGAAAAAAAAAAAGAATTAAATAAAAAGCCATCGTGGGAGAGTGGAGAGAAGGTTTGACAGTACCTTGTTGGACGTCAAGGCCAGCACGCTCCAGCATGTAGGGCAGCCCTACACGGTGGGGAGGGCAGGCAGCACAAAAAGTAAAAGGAAAGAACAAAATGTATCGATAAGAAAACACACTTTTCTTTTTTCTTTTATAAATTGAATATCGCTTGTATCGAGAAATAGAAAAACACATGAACAACGAATATGAGAGAGAAATTATTATATTATTATTACTTAATTAATTATTGAATGCATCAATTCATTATTTGTCTTGTGTCTAACTATTTCTTTTGTTTTTTTTTTTATAGTTTCCCTTCTACCTATACACTTGCCCCATATCGCCAACAAGGTGTAGTATAAATGTATGTATAGAAATATAAAAATATGTATTACATTAAATAACGCAGTGAATATTATCGCTACGATTAAAGAAAAGATCATTGCGTGTATGACAGAGCTCACAACAGGAGGAGGCACGAGACCAAGAGAGAGAAAGAAAGAGAGAGAAAGAGAGAAAGAGAGAGGAACCGTAAAGAGCATCTCTGCTTTGGGATTATGCTGCTATTTATTCTTTTTTTCTTTTCTTTTGTCTTCGATTCTCTCGGGATGAAGAATACGAATGATTTTCAACGAACCATGACATGCCAATTTTTTTAATCATAATTTTTTTTGTTATGATATCACAGACTTACAAAAATTTTCAAGAAACCTGATACGAATATTGAAGTATGAAATATGGGATTTTTTTTGAATAATATCAGGCATGTAATGGTTCGTAAAATTCATCCCGAGAGTTGGTTTCCCTTAATCATTATTACCTTCGTTAATATCTATTCCAGATCTATCGATGGTTACTCTGCGCCTTACAGTGCCCTCCTCATACAGCCCTACGGATAGTATTTAAATCTCTGAATTTATACATCTTTCGTTTTACCTTTCTCGTCATCTCAAATTTACAATTAGTTTTTAAAAAAAGAACTAGTCTTTATCGCATAATATAATCATTAAAATAAAATTTTTTGAAATAATTAACAGGTAACGATGTAATAACATCGTACCTTAGATTAAGGTAAAACGGAAGTTTCTACTTTCAAATATTATACTTATTTTTTTTCAAACTTACATCGGTCGTAGAAAAACAAGTGATCGGACGATATAGAATTATATAAAATATTTAATAATCGGGTTCGATAGACAAGGTAGAAAAATTTATAAAAATTCATTTTATGATTTAATTTGTAATTTAAATAATGATTAGATTGTTCGAAAAGTAACTTCATTTTTTTAATGGTAAATAAAAGAATATGTGTTCATATTTAGAATCCAATGATCACTAATTAGCATCCATAAGTACCTTCATTTTGCTATCGTCCCCTTCAATTATGTGACCTAAACGTGTTGCATCGTTCAAATCGAAATTTCAAAAAATAAGTATGATTCTAATGTTCACTCATAATTGTGTCTTTTCATACACTATGTTATAACTTTTAAGATAACAGAAAAAGCAAAACATGACGAAAATGCTCTGATTTCCAATTTCAGATGGAAACACAAGAAGATTCTAAATGACGTGACAATTGCTAAAATATTAAATGATTTGTATCAGTAAACTAACAAAATTAATTTTTGTACAACTGAATATATCAAATATTTTATTAATCATAAAATCAATTTTTATATTTAACACTGCCCCCATTACTATAAATTACCGACACATATAATATTACGTTTACATTATAATTTAATATAATTTAAAAAGGTGTAAAAATAATATTAAAGGAATAGATATTACCTCCAGCTAAGGATAAGGACGACTTGTCACTGATTCGTCGTCGTATCGGTCCAGCCATACTCGGCATGCTCCCAGGAGTTCCAGGCATGTTTGGTAACGGTGGCATCCCTGACATGTTCGACATGTTTGGTATCGGTGGCATCGCTGTACCGCCAGCAGATGGTGGCAGTTGTCCACCCGCTGGTGATCTCACTGCCGAGACTAGTGCCGACATTGAAACCGGCGAAACCTGGGACACACCAAAGTTCGGTGGTGGCTGGCTCATTAAAGCCGTCGACAAATTCAACTTTGGTAAACTCGAGCCCGTCTGAAAGCAATCGTCGAATTCCTTCTTCAACGAGATAAATAAGATAATAAGAAATTATTATCTCTCTCTCTCTCTCTCGTTACCACATTTTCTAATCTTATTTAGTTTCACAAAAATTTATTCCTTTTTAACCCTTCATTAGCTTCGTGCATCTTGCTATGTTTCTAATAATTATATTGTGGGATCTTGGTGTTTTGTTTCAGAATAAATAAGTACAAATTAAAGACTTGCTTTCTTCTCTTCTTACAGTATCATAACTCACAATCTCCCTACTCGATATATTCTCTCTAAAACACCTCGCAATACTCACTCACTATTATTCTCAATATTTTCTCACAATTACTCGCAATACTTTCTAAAACTCGCCTGGTTCTCACTGGTTTGTCCTAATATGAATTCAAATTCACTCGCTGATACATTCTTTATATTTGACACACACACTTAAGCCAAATACACACCTAAGCACACGTATACACACACTCTACGATAGTCATTTGAACCAAGGATGAAAGAATATTCTAACACACAACGCACGTACACATACGTACTCTACGATATTTATTTGAACCAAGGACGAAAGAATATTCTAAACTAACAAACAGATGCACACAACCGGTCTGACGATCTCTCTCTCTCTCTCTCTCTCTCTCTTTCTAGCACCTACTGCGATATTTACTATTTAAATTAAAGTTATAAATATAAATTAATTTTGTTTAAATTAAAATTATTTTTAGTCTAATATTCTTCAATATTTTATAGTATTTCTTTTTTTCTTTCCATAAAATTACGATTACAAATTATTTTATCTGATATTTGAGATGATATAAATTGTAATTATTAAAATCCTAACTTCCAAGATATTTTTTTTATAACTCTATAATTATAATTATACGATGCGTGAATAAAGTATAATAATGAATATAACTATGTATTAAATATATAATCCTTTGATCACGGAATATCTTAAAGAGAGCTGATGTGTCTTTGATAATCAACGAAGAGTTGGAAATTTGATCGTTAAATTGATTAAGATTTCATCCCTTTTCTACCACCCCTAGCACCCCACCCCACTCATATTTGATTTGAAGAAAATTATCACGAAATCGACATTCTCCAACCGGTGCTTTCTTGTTAGAGATTTTAATTAAGACGTTAGAAAATTGCCGTGTCCCTGATGAATAATTAAAATAGATTTAATGTATAAATTAGCGTGCAAGGCAAACCGCAAAGCCCGCAAACACGGACGATGATAATTCGGCTGGAAATTCGCATTGTTGGGTGTTGTTGTAATAGCATCATTGACGTTGGCCTTCGTTCGAAGAAGGAGTGCTCGTAAAATTCACAAAACGACGTTGAAACCGTCCTGAATATCCGACTTTACGACTTTCGTCTCGTATTCCTCCCGCGAGAAGAGTTTACGCGATAACGAGAACCCTCGTTACTATATATATATAGTCATTCCTTTTCCAAAATATATACGCAAATATAATAAACAATGTATTTATATCATTGAACTTTGTTTCTTAGTTTAATCGTATTCGTTATAATTATTATCCTTTTTTATTACCATTTTTCTCAATTTCATTCTATAAAATACTAAATTTTTATCTCCCACATAAAACTATGATAAAATAATATAACACCGAGTTTTGTTTTTTGTATTAATGGTATTGTAGTTAATATAAATATTTCTTTTAATTTTTGAATGAATGACCATTTGAAATACTTTATTAATTGTTTCGAAATGACATAATTGTACTCACCGAAGACTCGGAAGATTTAGGTGGTTCAGGGGAAGCCATTTGTTTTGCCATATGCAAATGATGCATCATGGCATTGAGACGATCCCGTTCCTTCTGCAACTGAATCTCTAATTGAGAGACAACTTGCATCTGTACCCTCGCTTGTGCCGTCGATCTGTCGTCCAACGTGTGCTCCGTGTTTAAGTGCCTGTGATTATGATTTATCATCCTTACTCATACACACAACTTTCTATCGGTTTACTTCACTTTCTCGTTTAAGTAATTCTTACATTTTGCTTGTGCAGACACATGTATAATAAAATACTATTTACTCATTTAACTTTCTCAACACGTGTGTTTTGTTTTTAGTAATAATTCATTTGATTGATTAATGAACTTTCAACAAATTTTCACATTAATTAAAAAAGAAAAAACAAAAACCATCGCAAAAAACGGTGAATAAAAATCCCGATGATTTTATAAGAGAAAAAATTAATAACATCGATCGTAGAGTGTCTCGTTTACGAATCGCTCGAACAAGAAAAGAAACTTTGAAGATTCGACATCAAAGTAAAGAAGACGATCGACAAAAATCACCAACCACGAATTTCTCAACGAGAAAATTTGTGGAAAGAGTAGGGGATGAGTGGTGTAAAGGGGCAAACGAGATTTACCGTTTAAGAATTTTCTCTCGACGAATGAACGATTTTAGCATAGTTGCTGTTTCGACAGAAAAAGAAGAGAGAGAAAGAGAAAGAACAAGGAGGAGAGGAATACAAAGTATAAAAAAACGAACGAGGAAGAAGAAGAAAGAGGAAAAGAAGAAGAAGAATTCGGTAGAGGAACAAAGAAAACGCGTGGAAGCCGGGTTGTATGTTGAAAAGAAAGAAAGAAAGAAAGAAGGAAAGACAGGAGAGTGGTGTTAGGAGGAGGGTGGAAGTAGTTGGTTTTGACGAGAGTCGAAGACGAAAGAGAAAGAGAGATAGAGATAAAGGGGGGGTAAGGTAGTGATGCGAAGGGGAGTGATGGAGCTGAGGGAGAGGGGGAGGGCCGCAAAGGGATTAGACCGAGGGGCATAACGATGCGGTCGAATGTCCTGAATATTAATGAGACAAAGGTAATTAGCGTTTTTTTTCGTTTCTCCTCTTTCACTATCTCTCGCTCTCTTTCTCTCTCACTCTCTATCTTGCTCTGGTTCGTTTCTTCTCCTCTTTCTTCTTCTTTTTTTATCCTTTTTTAAGTAACGGCTTGTTTGAGGGAGTCTCGACTCGCGCCGACGAGCCAGCTACGTGATTACTAAGATTCTCGAGAGCGACTTCGAGCTTGGAAGCTCTGCGAAGCTGCGGTTTGTCAATGAGAAAAAGATACGCTGACTTCAGCGACTCTTTCTCTATCTCTTTTTCTTTTTCTTTTTCTTTTTCTTTTTCTTTTTCTTTCTCGTCTTCTCTTCCTCGCTTACTCTGATTTCTTTTTTTCATTGAACACTCATTCCTTTTACTCGAACTTATAGTAACTACTGGTTCAAAATGTTACGCTTCGTGAAAAACCGAGAGAGAATATCTTAACCCTCTAGAACGCTTTGTAACTTTTAAGTAATACACCCCTTTGCATATCTATAGTTTTCTTTTTGTTATTTTTTTATTTTATTTAATTTTTTTATCACCAGGAAATAAATTGCTTCTCAGTTATTATTAGAATTATTAGATTTGGTATAATTGTAATTAAAATTAAAAGTTTCTTTTATTGTAGATACAAAATAAATTGGGTTAATGTGTATTGTTATGTTGTAGTTTTTATATCTAAAAATAAAATTTGATATTTGGTAATTTTTTATTTTGATATATCATCAAAATTAATGTCACGAATAAATTGTTGATTACGAATGTTAATTTAAATGTTACAATTCTGACAAGGTTTCCCATCGAAAGTTTTCTATTAAATTGAGTCTCATATTTGAGAAAAAGGAATAATGAACGTAAGTGCAATACTCACTTAAGGAATGCTTGATAGTCTTCGCAAATAACTTCACAGCCCGGCCATTTGCAAACCCCGTGACCGTAGAGGGGATGAGCCTTATCATTGCAGGAAACATCGAGTGGCTTTTCGTCTAACGGCGTCGTACCGTTCATTTCCGATCGCCGACCCGAAACTATCGAATTCAGAAGTCCTAGGATAGTCCAAGAAAAAGAAAATAATACATTTTAAATAACGTAGAATAAGTATTATATTAACACATTATCAGCTGGCCCCGCAAAAACGCGGATCTCTGAACTATTCGGTGATCAGAAACAAGCGAATAAGACCGGCGTTTGGGATTTAAGTGGCCAATACGTTGCCGGCGCTCAGGCTTTAAATGTCTTTTAGGTCACCGGTTGTCAATGTATTAAGAAAGTATATTTAAAAAATCGAACAAAATTTTGCAACGAATATAAATCGAAAATAAACGAGTAATAAAAAGAAAATATCTGTACCGTTTAATCCTCCGGATTTTGGGACACTGGAATTTTGATGAGATTCCGAACCATCTGACGTTTCGGACTTCCATGTTGGTAATCCTTCTCCTGGTTGTAAACCTACATCATTTACAAAGTATAGTAATTTTGTATTTTTACATTTTTCCATACCAATATGTTTTTAATTATTTTCTTTTTATACAATAAAAATCAGTAATAGAATAAATTTTATTATCTAAATACTGAACGAATAATTACTTTTTTATATAAAAAAAAATATTTTAAAAAATAATTAGACTTAGCATTACTTAATAATGACAATGTATAATATACAATATAATTACAAAATAAATGGACAAACAAAGAGTCGATTTAAAAATAGTGAATAAAAGATAAGTTTGTTTCACACATAAATTTTGGAATTGAAAGTAGCGTGTGACCTCCGACTGCTGTTTATCGAGCTAGTCTTTTACCTTTACTTTCTCTCTCTTTCTCTTTATTTTATACAGTCGCGTAAGAAAGAATAACATAGTCAAACGAGATCGACCGCAACCGAAACACTTGTACGTGGAAAAGTTTAGCTTGGGGTAAAAAGAATGGGAAAGAAGAGGGGGAACGAGAAAGAGAGAGACAACAGCGAATACGATGGAAGTTCTTCCTGGATTACTCTGAAAGAGAAAGAGAGGCAGGAAAAGGGCGAAGGGTAGGTACGAGAGGGTACCTATAGCGTCCCTACGGAGGGTGCTTGTCTGGATAGCGTTGAACGTAAAGGAGAGTTTTTGGTGTTGCAGGTGGTGCCGATAGGCTTGTTCTTCTTCAAATCAAAAGGGAAACATCTTTAATGCGTGACTGTTTTTTTTATCAAGTACTCGATAAATAGAATTGATTTTTTTTTTTTAAATAAATTCTTACACCCAATTAATTGGATATACATGGAAGTACCTGACGAAGGATTGTGACTTTGTAGACCAAGACCTTGTTGTAACAGATATTGTCTCTGCGTGATCTGAAACTGTTGTACCAACTGTTGTTGTTGAAGTGCCAACTGTTGTAGCGGACCGGATGCTTTTTTCTTATCAGCCGTTTGGAGTAGATGCGTTTGTTGAATCAAATTCAATTGCAACTGTTCCTGCAGTTGTTGCATCGCCTGTTCTAATTGTTTCCTACCGAGTTCCGCGAGTTGATGTTGCTGCTGAAGTAAGACCAAGAATAACAAGATGATGGAAACGATTACACGAAAATACGTGTAATTGAACAATATTTTTTAGACGAAGTTAGTTTTTTTTTGTTTCCTTCTTAATAAGTAGCAATTATTTAGAACTGGTGGATAAAAAAATATACGAAGAAGAAAGTTAGATAGATAAAAAAAAAGGGTCTTGCATCGTCTGCCAAGGTTGATGAATAAATCACGATGTCTCAGATAATTCGCCAGGGAGGCAAGAAGAAGTAGAAGAAGAAGAAGAAGACAGAGGGCAGTTGATGGGTACCTCGAAGACAAACAACGAGACACAACGGCTGATGGCGATGCTTAATTGCTTACCTCGCCCTTGGAACACCTCCCTTCTCTCCTATCTCCCTTTTCTACTCCCTACCTTAGTCAACTTCATTCCCGATCTTCCTTCCCTTAGCCTCGAGGATATTTTAAAACAAACTTCGCGGCAGACGTCCCTTTATCGTATTACTAGAAATAAGGACCCGCAAGATTAATCGACCTGGACATATTATTATTTCTATGCCAATGGGGACAATTTCCTATAAGAAAAAAAAAACAACATATGCATAAGATATCGAATTTATTAACACACGTTTGAACAAATTTTCTTCTACCCCATATCTATAAGTTCATATATAATACTAAGTTTAGTAAATAAATTTCGTAGTTAAAAAAAAGAAAGGTGGTATCGTTGTTAGTCGACCGGGCGAGTGATATGATAAGGTTAGGATGACGTTATAGGTGGGCTCCTGAGAACAGTTTATTCTATGCGCATTGTTATCGCAACGATATGGAAGGGACTGGTTGTTTGCACAGACCGAGTATCAACCCTCTCTCCGTTAAGCGAGCCAACTTCCTCGACTACGTTGAGGATTCTTCGATCGCATCCAAATTCACTGAAGGCTTCTAGATCAACGCGCAATCGATGAAACGCGTTTTAACTTCCGAGAAAGAGAGACAAGACTCGCGTCGATGCTTTCTTTGGTAAATAAATTTCATCGGATTCTAATAAAGTTGAACTTATTCGAAGAAGAAAGAGTATTAATAATAGTAGTAGTAGTAGTAGTAGTAGTAGTAGTAGTAGTAGTTGATAAGTGAGCTGAGATAAATAATGCATTTAAACTGAGAGCTCGATTATTGTTTACAACGTTTCGAGATAAACGAAGAAAAATGTACTCCAGATAATTGAGTTTTCTAATTAAAAATATAAACGATCGTTGAAAGTAGGAAGAAATTAGTTTGCTGGGGAAAGTGTTCGATAACTAACGTCGTAGACTGTTTGTTCTTTTAAAACAAAACGAACTTCGTCTAGTTAGGTATATTATAGTATCATCGATAAAATCCTTACGCTTTTTAACGAGAAATAGCCAAAACGTTCTTGAGTGGGCGCATGATCGGACGAGGAATCCTGTAAACGAAAAAATTCGATATAAAAATGAGCGAAACAAGTGTTTTCAATGGCTTCATTTAATAGCGTAAATTATAAATACCACCTGATGATGTTGTTGCTGTTGTTGTTGGAGATAAAGGGGATGTTGCTGCAGGAAGGACTGCAGTTGGCCAGGACTGAGTATGTGTTGTTGCAACAATTGTTGCATTTGGTGAAGGCCGCTCGCCGGGCTGAGCATCATCTGAGAAGGATTCTGAGATGGTGGAGCACCCGGAGGCCCTCCGGGCGGTGGGCCCTGCGAAGGATTCGGCGGTGATCCCCGTTGAGGGGCCTGTTGATAAGCCATTTATAAGTAACAATTCTAATGGCTGAACAAGTCCAAGGAAGAATCAAAATAAGCAATATTACCTGTGGACTTTGATGAGGGCTTGGCTGAAGACCAGGTGCACCCGAGCTCGGTTGTTGCGAATGTTGGGCGATAATGGGCTGCTTTTGCTGGGTCATGGGTGCTGCTGTCACTGTGCGTCCAGCAGGACTGAGCTTCCCATTGCTTTGGTACTCGATGGTAAGTTCCTGCTGCTGTTGCTGCTGTTGTTGCTGTTGTTGTTGTGACTGTAATTGCTGTTGCTGTTGTTGTTGTTGTTGTTGTTGATCGACAACGCTACCACCTGTGGCTTCGTTAACACCAGCACTCCTTCCTATTCCTTCTCGGCTAGCACGAATCGAGTGACGTTCTCTTTCGGGACGGCTCTCGCGATCCCGCGACGAAGATACGTTTTCGCGCGACTGTTGTTGCTGCTTCAACGCTGCAAATAGCGAAGTAGCCTGCAATACGAAAATGGAGATCGGGAGCTCGATCAAAGTCGGTTACGAGCTTCTTCACGAAGGAGAAGTACGAAAAATTAGGGGAATCCAAACCGGACACGAATAAACATATCTATCGATATTATAATTTTAAATGATCATATAAAAATATCTTATTACTTTCTACACTCCTCATTTCTATTTCTTCTAAAAATATAAATTGATAGATAAGAGAATTAAATTACCGTAGCTGTAATCTCGAAGGGAAATGATCAAACGTGTATTATAATACCATTTAATACACTTTACTTTCATTTCCATACGTATTTTGGATAATATCAATCTTATCTAACGGTTTTCCTGATTAAGTGTTATTGTTACACCACTAAAAATAGACCATGAAACCGAATCGATTTTTGTGCTTCATGCTAATTCACTAAAATATCTCTTAAAATATATAAAAAAAATTATGAACGTAGAAACATTTCCAAAGGGCTTTTTTTCTCACGATACTATTTTCTTTTGGTTCTAAGTTCGTATAAAATGAAACAGTAGGGAAAGGATTGGGGTTTGAAGTCAGACAAAAAAGAATGAAAGAAAGAAAGAAAGAAAGAAAGAAAGAGAAAAACAGTAAAAAAAAAAGTAAAAGGGAGCACATGACTCAGTGGCAAATTCAGCCGCAGGCTAGGTCGAGTCCTATGCTAATCTTATTTGTGTACGATTACGTATGTTTATAACATGCAAAGAAATTCCCCGGTCTCGTGCGTTATCAGTGTTTAGTCAGGAGCGTCAGCGCGTACCGCGCTTCTGCACTCGACGAAGTCTGCCGAAGTTGAGAAAAAAGAAAATGCTGGACCGAGGAGGAGTTGGCACCGAAGGAAAACAAAAGAAAAGGGCTTGCTCGCTTCTCTGGTCCTGGTGATGGTGATGGTGGTGGTAGTGGGGTGGCAGTGCTGGTGTTCTCGATTCTTCGTATAACTGTGTGTAAACGTATGCGTATATACGTGTGTATGTGTATTTGAGGGTAGAAATGTTCTCTTCGAGTACATCAAATGCAAAACGTACGTACAGCTTCGAAGATAATTCCGTAGATAAATTCGAACGGGAAAGTGGACGGAAAACGAAGTATTTCTCATCTCGAGTGATTTTACTCTTTGGCACGGTGCTTTTTGAGGAATATCATTCGAGAAAAGCCGTTGAAACGAAACCACCACCACTATTATAGAAAGTAGGAAAAGAAAGGATGAATGTGCAAATATGAATTCGTTTATGGTCTAGCGTCTATGCCAGCAACAACGTATTCGCACCGGACTTCTATCTCTCATTGAAATTTGTATTTCTAACTAAATGCTTTTGTGTTTTCGCGGAACACTAGAAAAAAGAAAGAGAAAGAGAGTATAGCTTGCGAGATTTTTTACTTTATTCGCGTTATCAAAGCAAGCCTAATATTTTTCCAACAAGTAAAATCTTACCATGAAAGTAGATTAAGGAATATGATCTTTAATATAGATGAGAGATCATGAATTCGAATTGTAAATATCACGTATTAAAATCTTATTTTTCGTATAATCAAATCAAATCTATTTAAAATAAACGAAAGTATTTTGTTCATCCTTTTTTTATCATTATCCCCTTTATTTTCTTTGTATTTTTTTTTTTTACAACATCATCAGGAGAAATATTAATAAGGAGGTCGGATCGTATTCGTCTATTTCTTCGTTTCCAGCGTTAAAATCACAAGCTCCACGAGTAGAGGAGTTCGTTTACTCAAGGAAATGAATGAGAAGCAACGATCAGCACGAGTTTTTAATCCACTTTAGGTTTTGCTGCTGCTGCTGCTGCTTAACTCTCGCCATATCGCGATCCTTTAATTTGCTAATTAATACGAACGATGTCGAGACCTTACTTTTACCACCCCACCACCCACCAACCAACCCTTTTTTTAACCAACTTTATATTCATCTCTCTTTTTCTGTATCTTAACGAAAGGAAGAATCTTAAATGTCTAAAGCGAAGCTTCGTAGGGTTGAATGTCGTTCAAGAACGATGACTGCAAAGAATAAGAAAGTTTAAGGAGGTGGGGATTGGGGGAAGGGGGTATGGAATGAGTGAGAGGTGGTGGGAAGTAGGTAGGTCGATGTGTGTACACGACAAAGCCAAAGGAAAAGAAGAATATATTATATATATATGTATATGTGTATGTGTATGTGTATGTATATAAGGGTAAGGAAAGAATGAAAGTATAAGGGCCGACAGTGAAGGGCCATCGACTATAGATAAGAAGGACTCCTAAGACTCTTTTAAGAAAAGGTTAAATAAAGGTCGGGGTGCGTTTGTTGTTAGCTGTTCAGATTTCTTCTTATGATGGAACGAAGTAGTGGGGGTAGTTCTATTCCACCACCCTTCACCTCCTCGTCCTTCTTTTTCTTCTTTTTTCTACCCTCATCCTTCTGTTTCATTTCTCGTCATCGTCTCGACGACATCGAATCACTGGCGTTTTCCTTACTACTTTTCCCTGGTATCGGCACTTATTTGAATCTCCAAGAAGACTTCTCTTCCATGCTCTGTTGAAATCAGGATGCAGGGAGGTTTGGTAAGGAACTCTTCTCTCTCTCTTCATATCTTTTATATATTAAAATTTTCCCTAAGTTACCTCGCCCAACCAAACACTGTTTACTGTTTGGATTTATTTCTGTCTCTATCATATTTTCATCTTCTTCTTATTATTATTCTTGGTGTTCTTATATCGATGAATCAACGATTCATCTTTCACGAGTGTATATGAATTTCTTCTTTACATGTTCGTATTTATCTCCCCTTTTCTTTCTCTCTCTCTATCTCTCTCTAGAGGTGGTTGTTTCTTTCTTGAAGTATTTTAAGCATTTGAAGCATTTGTTTCTCCGATATTATCGGTGAATAATAATACTTGCTAAAGAAGAAGACTCTTGGGATTGAAAGTAGACTAATGGATGTTTCAATATTTTCCAAAGGCATAATATGCGAATGAGAGTATTCCGAGATAGTCGTTTGATGTAGTCTACAATGTTTGTTTGTTACGTGACTTCGATGACTCGTAGATGTGTACAAAAAACGGGTTTGTATGTTTAGAAAGATGTATACTGCAAGATACTTAATTGTGTGCGTATATGTGTGTACTTACAACTCAATCGAGTCAATGAGAAGCGTTTTTGCTCAAAAACGACGATTACTCGTACGTCATTGTCGTCAAAAGAAAAAAAAACATTAAAAAGCGTTTAACGAAAATATTATGAACAAATGTATGGATGACGTAAAATTTAATTAAATAAAGGAAAATCGTTGCATTTATTAATTACTATTTACAATTGTACGTATTTAATTATGCATATATTTGGGTTTAATAATTTAATCGTATTTCGAATTCGTTTAAAACAAATCAATAAAGTAATTTTGTAAATAGCGTTGTTCGGTCACGCGGCGATCAATAACAAATATCTCTCCGTAATTTCTCTCTCTCTCTCTCTCTCTCTCTCTCGTTTTAAATTATGTTTCCTTTTTTTTTCTTTTACTATTTTTCTTCTTCCTTTTTTCTTTTTCTTTTTGGATCAATCAGAACTATCCCTCCTTCCACGTGATCTCCGCGATGTTACGCCCGGGGTATATAGGTGGAATATGGATATCGTTAGATTTTAAACGCGTTGCGAGTATACAGATTGGGAACGTTTACTCAGCACACTTTTTATACTCCGTGTCAACATCGTTACCAATCAAAGCGGCCATTTCGGATTTCGCTCGATATTTACGCGGGCTTCTCCCTTTCTTCCCTTATTCAAATTTTAACGCGGAATAATATCGTTAAAATAAGCTCTTCTCAATACACACACGCGCGCGCGCGCACACACACACACAGAAAGAGAGAGAGAGAGAGAGGTACATATACACATATAGAGATTTAATAAAGAAAAGAAGAAAAAAAAAAGTAGTTGTAATGCTTCCAATAGGAATTGAGATTAATTAAAATGTTTAAATGAAAAGTTGATGAGTTTTTAATAGAATTAAACAAAAAATCAACTAAAATATCGATCCAATTTGAACGTCATTCTTCTCTTTCTATCTTTTTATCTTATTAGTTGTTTTTGGCAACATTTTGCAGAAACTCGAGACACGTATTTGAACCGGAGTGGAAAACAAAAAGACTTTGGTAACTCGAAATTTCATCATTTGTCTCGTTTCGTATTCACGTTCTCGCGAGCCAATCAGAGACGGCTATAGTTCGAGAGACTCTTGTTGACATTTGTCATAATATTTTAATACTAAATCGCGCCAAGGGTTGCCATGCGCTCGCATAATCAGTTTTCATTCCTTTACTTGAGAAGTATGGGGAGTGGGTGGCAGAGAATGAGAGAGAGAAAGAGGAAGAGAGAGAGAAACAGAGAGAAGGTTTTCGTATGTGTTTGAAAACGCGGAATTCAACCCCTCGGAATAGAAATGACTTTTTTTGGTAATCAACTCTCTTCGTTCATTCGCACCATGATATGAGTCGCTCAGAAACCCATGCGGTTAAGTCTAATTTCTTTTTTATATTTTCTAATTTTTGTAAATTTTAATTAAATAAATAACATTATTTTTAGTTATTAAATGATTTACTCGTAGCTTCGTTTTCTTCTATCTTTTTTAGTTACCAAAAGGTAAAAGTCCAAATGATTTTAAGATGCTGCCATTATCCTAATAAATACTTACATTTTTATTTGCTCATCCTATACATATCTTGTTTTGTTGCATAGCCTATTCTTTGAAAAAGAACTTTATATACTTTTTTAAACAAATTAAAAAATCACGGATTTTAAAAACCTATCTATGAAAAAACCATTAATTTTCTTAATTTTTCTATTCTGAACTTAACCGCATTGATTTCTGAGCGAATCATAGATCTTGGAAAACAGCATTTGTTAAAACAAATCTTTACATTGGTATTCAAGAAACGAGATCTAACAGAATGAAAAATGCATCGTATTCTCTAACTTCTTCTTTCTCTCTCTCTCTCTCTCTCTTTCTATGGAATCGTGTCTATCGATGGGAGTTGCAATATTGAGAGGAATTAACGATTCCAGGGACGTTTTAGCATCGATGGTCCGTTGAACTGTTCCACTCGCGATGAGAAAAGGACAGAGTTAGGTTTCCAGGGACCGCTAGGAATAGTAGAGAAAGAGGAGAACGAGGATGAGGAAGAAGAAGAGGTGGAGGAGGAGGAGGAGGAGAAGGAGTAAAAAGAGTATTCGGCTCGGATATTTGGAAAATGGCTCGAGGTCCGATGGCATACGGTAGCGCCGGTGTGTCTCTGGTCTCCATCGTTAACGTACTGTGTACATTATAGATGGCCCCGTGATTGGTTCGTCAGCCTCTCAAAAACTCAAACTCATCCGACGTCGTTCGCCTTCTTCCTTTTTGGATTCTCTCTCTCTCTCTCTCTCCTCTCTCTCTCTCTCTCTCTCTCTCTCACTCGACGAGTGAACGTCGTCTCTCATTTATTTTAGCCCCGACGACCATGGGCCACAGAATTCGAAGAGAGACAAGCGATTCCACACAATCGGTGACCTCGGATGAACACCATTCGCCTCCTGCCTGGCTTCTCGATCGACCATGTACAAAAGGGAGAAAGAGTGAAAGAGAGAAAGAGAAAACGATTGAAAGAAAGAAAAGAAGAAAAAGTTAGAAAGAGATAGAAAGTAGGAACGTCGTTGTACTGGATAGGGTATCAATTAGTATGATTCGTTGATATTCAAGCACGGACGTTTCGTTTCGTCTGAAATACTTGGAGATTTTCAACAGCACTCTCTCCCTTCCCCACCCTTCTTTCTTCTTCTTCCCTCCCCTTTCCCGTTTCAAACCGGTCATTTCCAACCCCACGTCGACGTCGCTCAATCATTCGGCCAACGAAGGCGTCTCTCTGATCTCTCTCTCTCTCTCTCTTTCTCTTTATATTTCTTTCTCTATCTTTCTCGCACATTGCGTCTTTTTTTTATTGAACGTTTCCGATCGTCTCGTCGACGCACAACGGGGGCCATTGTCCTTTTCAATCAGCTCCCAATCGCATTCCCTTCGATTCTTTATTCTTTCCGTTTCTGGTCACCACCTCCCACCATCTCCCACCACCCCCATCATTGCTACTACCACTACCACTACCTTTCCTTTCTCTATTCCTCAATTCTATCCTCCTAGCATAACGAGACTCACTATTATCAAGTCGCCGAAAAAATTAGTCCCTTTTCTTTTTCCCGTTTCTACCTGCGTACTAGATTTCTACATTTTCTTTTTCCAAATTACATATTCACCTATCCTTCGGGATTTTCATTTGGCAACGATCAAGCAATGTGTGTTACGAGAGCTGATAGTACGTTTTTGAAAAAAAAAAACGATCGTTGCGATAATTATAAGTCGAATGTTTTGATAAAATAATTATATAAATATATATATATACATATTAAAGTATAGTACACGCTTTGTTGATGATTCTTCGGAAATATTAGAAAATTTTCGTTAGAATTAATGAGAAATCCGGAAGGTTAAAAAATAATAAATGTATTCAAAGACAAGAAGATAGAAACACGCACAATTCGACGGAATTATGCAAGATAAACGTTGCCTGCTATGTGTTCTCTCTTTTTCTCCGCGTCATCCTCATCCCGAGCCTACCCCCAACCAACCCCCTTTTCTCTAGATATTCGCCGTCTGTATGTACAAGAATTAACGCATAAAGGTGGGATTGTCGCAGCTGGGTAGGCGAGATACAGAAGGTTGGGGATGTCCAGAGTGTCGAAGAGGGAAGAGAAAGCAGAAACGTAAAGAGGAAAAGAGAAGGAGAGAGAGAGAGAGAGAAGGGATCGGAAGGAGGGTGAGAATGAGAACGGATAACAGAGGAACCGGAATAGAGGGTGCATCGGAGAGAGTAATTTCGGTATTCTGCGGGTTTGCTTACATCCACCGGTTCGCTGATTTCGGCAAGAGAGCGTGGGCGAATTCTGCGATACACGCACGCATACATATAAATATATACACACGTATATACATTTGTCCTGATCTCGATGCAAGAAGAATGCGAAATGCAAAGGATCTGCATGGTGTGGCATCGAACAGTGTTTCTCATGTCATGTCATCCGTTCTCTCTTACTTTTTGACAAAGCTAATATTAATTATGACAACGTTTACCCATTGTTTCGATAAGAAGGAACTTTTAATTTGGAATTTATAGGAGAAGAATGAATAAAAAAAAAGCATATCTTTTTGGAGATTGGCAAATTCTTGCTTGTTTCTTGGGCTTTCTTTCGTCGAGTAAGAAAAAGAGATGATGGTTAAAGAAAAAAAGAAAAAGAGTAAGAGAGAGAGAGAGAGAGAGAGAGAGAAAAGAAGGCAACGTTGCAAAGCATTGGTGGTCGGCCATCGTAGTCGTTAATGAAAATCAAACAACGGAAAAATTACATCTACTTGGCGATAACCATTGAAGGTCCACCTCCAGCACAAGTAGCAGCAGTAGCACCAGGCCAGCCCTCTCTTCTCCACCCTCTGAGACTTTTAAGGGTAGTGCACGTGGCAGGGTGGTTTTTCCTTAGTCAGCTCTTCCTTTTCTCCGGGCAGCAGTAGTAGTAGTAGTAGCAGCAGTAGCAGCAGCAGCAGCAGCAGCAGCAGTAGCAACACAACGAGCACATCGGCGCCCACCTCTGAAACCCCTAGCAAGGAACTGGCTATACTTTCCTTCGTTTCTACCTTCTCGAACCCCAGATTTTCCTTCTCCGTTCAGTTAACCACGTCTGCTGTTATTAAAAACCACCGGTGTCCGACTGGAAAATTAATTGGACCTGCCGAATCTGTTTTCTCATTGCTGATCGAGAGTATCTTCTCTTTGAAAGATAACGTAAGGGGAGAGTGGGATTGTTCGCTAAAAGGATTTTCTCGATGACGTTGTACGTAGTTGATATATTAATAAGGGAGATAAAATCATCTTTTCTTTGTTGAAAAAAGAAAAAAAAGAAAGAAATAAAATTGTCATCATGCATAAGCACTAGCGGGGATGGTAGTTTTCAGTTTCCCCATACAAGCTGAAGAATATACGTACGGTGACAAAGTATTATACAAATTCTTTGCCTTAAGGAAATATAAAGAGGAGGAAGAGGAGGAGAAGGCGAGCACGTTTTACTTTCGTTCTCGATTAATAATTCAGTATCAATTAGTAGCCGTTTGAATTATGAACGGACCTTTCTTCACTGCTGACTTTCCGGCCGGCGGATTTTGCGGCTTCCTTGTTAAAGAAATGAAGGGAAAAACGTGAGACTTCGAGTGTTAAACTTGAACGAGAGGCAACTAACGTGCTGTTCCATCCGGCGGTGGTTGGTTAGAAAGAATTTGACCCGAAAAGAAAGTTAAGATAAAAAGTAAAGAAAAAATAAGAAAGATTGATGGATCGATAAAATTATTACAATTACCATTATTTGAAAGAACTATAGTTGGTAAAGATTACTAATTAAAAATATGAGATAAAATTAAGCCGAGAAAAATACAAAAAAAAAGGGAGGAATAAAATGCAATAGTAAAAATAACGTAAGAAAAAATACCGTTTCCTAGTTGTTAGTCCTATTCTACTTTTGTGTTCCAAAAAAAAGAAAAAAGAAAAAATACCTCAAAAAAAGGAAGAAAGGAAGAAGGAATAGGATTGAGAAGACAGAAGCGATCGAGTAAAAGAGGGGAGGGCAGTGAATAATGGAAACTAGGCGAACTCCTTTTCTGGTAGTCGCGGGCGGATGAGCTCCATTAAAGGTCCCTAAATCCCCTACGTACTCCACCCCCTTTTGGCCTCACCTAACGGTATGCGACTGTCTCTCTTTCTCCCTCACTCTCTCTTCACGGCCCCCTATTCGTACATGGACGGATCATGACCAAGCATACGGGCGTTCGCTTTTGCTCGTAGACGCATATTTATTCGCAGTCCATTTTGGTTTGTTTGCACAAACGAGAGAGAGTCCGTCAGGCCGACGTCGGAGAGATACCTATCTCTCTCTCTCTCTCGCCCTCTTTCTCTCTCTTTCATTCTTTCCATTTCCTTCTTTACACCCCCCACAGTACCATCCACCATACGGTTTTCCACTACTTCGCTTTTGCATTCCTTCGTTCCTGCTCACTTCCGGGGCGAGCACCCCAGAAAACCCCAATGGAAAATATTAGGGGTGAGACTCGTCGGACACCATCCAATCCCACCCCAAAACCCCCGTACTCTTCTATTTTATTTTTTATTTTCTCGTCTTGCCACTTACTATTTTTTCACGTCGTGTTTACCAAAGTTGTCGTCACGATTATTTCTACTTCGATATCTTTCTTTTCTTTTTTATCTTTAACTTTTTTTCGGTAGAAGGGCGGTTTTGAATTTCGCGAGACGAACGCAAGCGGAATATTGGATGAGATTGTGGTTAAAAATTGTACGATATTACCTAAACCCTCCACTTCCTTTTTCCCCTCCTCTTCTTCTACTTCTTCTACTACAACCCGTCGTCTCTACGGGCCGACGAATAAGAAGAGTCGAGGAAGAGTTTCTTGATGATACAATTAAGTCGGGCAACAGCAGATTTTCTGACTTGGAAAATTATCCAATATTTTTCACGTCCGGCATTGCGAAGGAATGAGGGCGAAGGAAGGGTGTGGGAGAGGGAGGGATGGGAGGTAGGCGTTGGCAGATGGGGGTGGGTACTTAGCAAAAAAGGGAGAACGGAGAATGGCGGGGAAATAACGGGGTACCTTAGCCTCGGGTAAAGGGGTGAGAAAAATGCCAGCTTGTTCGGGGCTCAGGAATTACAAGCTAAAGAGAAAGTGAGATAGAAAGAGAGGGTGCGAGAATATTGAGAAGAGTGTAAGACGAATTTAAATGACGGCAGGAAGAACGCCGGATGTTCCGCTAATGAAAGCCAGGACAATGGACCTTGTGGAGTCCAAGGATGAACAAAAAAAAATCTTTCGTGTTTCGAGACTAAAAAAGAACATCGAGAAAGATCTTCGTAGTTGTCATTCGATATATATATGTATATTCATACATTCAAAGGATCTCTTTGCTTTACGCCTCTTACGAGTTTTCTCTCGAGAGTAACTTCGGTTCCTTAATATTCAACACGCCGCGAACGATATGAATATTAAAGATGATAATCGTTTTATCTTCAGTTCGGTTACAACGCGTACCATCCTCAGAGAAGAGAAGATCCAAGGAAGAAACATTAATTCTACGAAAGAAAACTCTAAGTGCTTCGAATAAAAAAAAAAAAAAGGAAGAGAAGTCAGAAAAAGAAAATACAAAAAGATTTTTCGACGCTCGCTTTGAAATCGAATCTTAACTTGATGTACGTGTACAAAAAATTGTTCGTCGTGTTATAAATATTTTATTATAGCGCGGATCGTACGATGGGGCGTTTTGTAATGAAGTGTTAATCGATTTTATGGAGATAATGAAGATTCGCTTTTATACAAATGATTTTGTTTTTTGATTTTTCAATGTAAAGAGAGGTGCGCAAGTGTGTAATATAAATTTTTGTATGTGTGGTCTGAGATATGAAACAGATATTATTATAAATATAATAATTTATTTAATAGATTTTTAAGAGTGATTTTTACTGTATTAGTTCTGCTCAGTATTTGTAATAAAATATTAATATACAATCCTTTTCATATTAAAAATAATACTATAACCATCTATTTAAAAAAACTGATGTGTGTACTTATGTACGCACGTAAGAAGTTATACTTCTTTGCCGTACCAAAACGAATATAACCTCAATAACCTCAAAAATAACTTCAAAAAAAAACTTCAAAGAAAAAAAATAACTTAAAAGAAAAAAATAATTATTATTATATATATATAAGAAAGAATAAAAAAAAGAAATAGAAAATATCAAAATATAGATATCAGTCCACACTAAATATAAGAGAGATATATCGAATTACTTCACGCGTCAACAGCCATGGCGCGGTTACAGCATTAGTTCTCACTTCAATCATTTAAGTAAAGCAGCGCTGAGTATGATTAGTATTTGGATGGGTGACCCGCTTGAGAAAAAAAGGGGGAAGAAGAAGAGAAGACAACTTCATGCCGTATACTTGAAATCGCTTTGCCGCGCGTCGTAAATACTGACAAACTTCATGGTGTCGTTTTTCCAGACGCTCGGAACAAAATCACTTCCCATTACATTTTCCCCAACGCGCCAAAAGAAGTATAACTTCAAAAATATAAACAAATTATTATTTATATTTAAGAAAAATAAAAATCTTTATTTATACACTGATCTTTTATTTTACAAAGTAAAAACTAAATAAATATAAGTGATCTTAACCCTTTGAATGCTATGGGCGCATATATACGTCCAATGAAAGCAATTTGCGTTGACTAAGGACACATATATGCGATTATCAATTTTTTCGACCTTTCTTGGCTCGAAATTCTTTTCCTTTTTATCTTTCATTTAAACAATATAATTTAACATTAACAGAAAAATTTAAAGGATTAAAATAAAACAAAGAAAAACTATTAAATTGTATGCATATCAAAAACAAAAAATAAGAAAGAACAAAAAATAAAACATCAGTTTTCTACGCAGTTTGAAGTTTAGAAGTTTAGAAAAAAGAAAAAAAAAGAAGAAAAAAAGAAAACAAACGAGAAAAGACACGTTTTTCTTTTGGTTAATTCGAAGAAAATCGCATTCAGTTCCCCCGGTTCTTTCTTTCACACGTAAGTTCTTCGCATTTGTATTCAGTCGACGACAACGACGACGACTACGAGGACGAGGACGAAGACAACGACGATGATAGCAAGGATGGAATCCAGAAAAGCGCGCTTGCTTTTAAGATCGAGCGTTAAAGCTTGGCAGATGAGGTGCTTTAAAAAGAGAAAAGGAGTAAACGCGAAGGACGAAACCCGCTTGAGGGGTAAAACGTTCTTCGTTTCTTTTCTTTCTCCCACTTAAGGGGTATGCTGTTCGAGCTAGCCGGAAAAAAGAAGAAAATATCATGGTGCAAGTACAACCCCTTATACCATAGCCCGTAAGAGAAGAAGTCGAGAGAGAGAGAGAGAGAGAATGTCTTCAAGCGATCTCAAATATTTCACGTGCTAAAGGGGAGCTGTTTTGCTTGGCCTCGGCAATATTATTACCATATTTTTCACATAATGCGCCCGCGCGTGTATGCCTCTTATTTCGCCTGACACTCGACCCTACGTTTTTTTTCTTTTTTTCTTGTAACACCAAGAAGAAGCATAGACGAAAGTTTTGCAACTTTTTTCATTTTCATTGTTCATATTACAATGTCTTTTTTTCTTTTTTTAATAACAAATTTGAATACTGTACTTATATACATTTTCTTGTTATTTTTTTTCTTTTTTCTTTTTTTATTATTGCTATATCAATAAAATAATCACGAATTCTTTTTTCATATTTTTAAGTAAAATATTTTTTGTTTGCGTTTCCAAAAATATGTCAAAACTATTATTTGGATTCGATTCATTTCTTTTATATTTGCCGTATTATTTCTTTAACTTGATCCAGATAGGAAGACAAGATAGGAAAAAGAAGAATAAGAAGAAGAAAACGCGAAGGACATTCGTATGGAAATTTTGTTTTCTAAATCACCGAGCGTTCGAAGATCTCTCCGTCACATCGCGAAATATACATGAATACATACGTGAATAAGTTCAAACACACACACACAGAGCACACGGAGCACACACATAATAGTTATATATCTGGAAGCGTAGTTCGGATAAAATTTTAGAGTCGACGAACTCTCGCTTATATGTGTTTGAAATAAGAGAAAACGAGCAGATGAGGGCGGGGGAGGGAATCGTGAGATAAGTAAGGGGTTAGTCGCGACGAAACGTGGTCGCTTTTCAATACAAAACGAAGGGGTTGCGTCCCCCAAAAACATCGACAAATCCATTATTATTGAAACCGTGTAGAGGGCGAACCTATTCTCGCGTAGATTCAGCAAAATTATGGCCGATAAAGAAACAAATTTCAGATTCCGTCGAAACGAGGCGTTATAAATATTATTCCTCTTAACTGGCATATATATATATATGTATATACATATATGTTATGCCCCCTCTTCTTGTTCTTCCTCTTCCTCTTTTCCTCTTCTTTTTCTTTCGTTTTCTCTCCAATCGTGGCCCGACCCCTCGAAAAAGTTCTTCCTTTTCCAAGAACGATTTTTAAGACGCCTTTCTAACGCGCGAACCGAGCACGTACGAGCTTACGAATGAGTAAAAAATTGAAATTTATAGTACCTCTTCGTTCTCTATCGACGTTTTTCTTCTTACGAAATCTCGACAAGTAACGATAACTTATTGTATGATCCTTTTTTTCTTGGTCATTATTATGAAGTTAAAAACATGTTTATAATTACTTAAAAAAAAAAACTAATGATGTTAATGAAACGATTAATGAAAATTGAAAATATACAATTTGGAAATATTATTATCAGATGTTAGAGATTATGAGAGGAAAAGTGGATTTCCCTTGAGCAATCGCCAAACTGGCTAGAGAGACATCATTCTTTCGAGTAAATAATAGAATCGTTTTATCGTAAAGTGGCCATTCGCGTTCTCGCTATAATACTATCTAAATGTGATCGGCGTTTCAGAAATGAGCACCTTTCGACCATTCTCTTAGATGTAATTGAATATTGATATATATGTACACATATATAATATATATATATATATATATGAGAAGGCCGGTTATTACGGGACGACCGTGTTATCTTCTTTTGCTGTCATCGAGATCGTTTGTACTCGTGCCACGGCAAAATATTGTCGTTACGATCTCGAGAATTGATTCATTCAAAGAAACTGTCCGATTCTCTACTTTGTAACAAATAGTTTCTCAGATTAATATGTCTATACCTTAATAACAATATTTCCTAATATTTTTTGTGTATAAAAATTACTGCATCTTTATAATCAAATATCAAATATCATTATAATATTAAATATATGATAGTAATTAAAAAAGTGGATTAAGTAAGAAAAATTAATTTTTCATAATTATTACAATTATTTTCCTCGCAACCTAATCAAAGATAAAATAATAAAATGTCTTATATTACATTTCATTATATCAGTATAATTAATATTAATTAAATCCAAATGATTTCCATTTTTTTCACTCGATCCATAATAAACCTAAACGAATATAAATGATTAAATATAATTGTGGTTAGAAACGTAAGCTAGAAATTTCGTTTAAATTCTCTAAACGACATATTTGCACGTCAAAAAGACGAAGGAAGATGAGGAGGAGGAAGAAGAGGAGAAGGAGGAGGTGGGTGAGTTTGACGACACACAAGGGACACGCAAATACTTTCACGAACATACACATACACATACACACACACACACACACACAAATACACACATTGTAGTCGTTTTGTCCAAGCAAGCAGAAACACGATTGTTAATACGAAAAGCCGACCGAAAATTTGACGTAGAGGCGTACACGGTACGGAGCAATGTGGGTCGAATTATTTGTACAAACTGGGCGCGTTTCTCGTGTCCGTTCTCATGAGTATACGTACGTATATATGTTTCTCATATTTTCCATACGTTTATATATCTCTATCTATCGTGTATGTATGTATCTATATGCGTGCATATGTGTTGAGTGGTGTGTTATGTGCGTGGACGACGTATTTAAACGTAGGCGTCGATGGCTCGCATATGGCTATCTTTTCCTCTTGTCTCCGACTCGTCTTCTCTTTCTAACCTTCGTTAGATAAATAGTTGTGTAACGCTGAACGAGAGGCATTAAATAAATAATAACCATGGCGCGGTAGTTTATGAAGTCGAAAAGAGAGCGCCGTTGGACGAGAGCAGATGTGTCAACATTCCTCTTCTTTCCATTTCTTTTCATCTTATACTACTCTCCTAACCTTCTATCTTCTTTCATATTTTTTTCTTCTTCTTCGTCTCCTCCTCATCTTTTTTTTTCTTTTTTTTTTTCTAAGAACTAGTTAGATATTTTATATATCGACAGTGACAGTTACGAAATAGATTCATAGGTATATTTATATTAACGTGGCCATTGTTTGACTTTTTGAAAGGAATTTGTAAGCATACGCGACCACCACCCTCTAAGTTAAGATTGAAATAAATTTAAAATAGACACAAAAAAATTCCACTCCAAATTTTTATTTCTTTATGCTAATATTAATCCAAGGATATATTTTGTTATATTTAAATAAAATATTTATTCTTATAGGTAAACACCAAAAAAATTTCGATATCCTCGATACTTTATGAATATTAACAATTTTAAGTATTATTTAAATAAGAAAAATATAAGGTTATAAGATGTGGCAAATAGATACTTGAAATTTTAATATAATTTTCTTAATTTATTACAATCTGAACAAGGAAAAAGTTGCGCTCATCGGATGAAAAATACTATAAAATATCGTAACATTTTATCCGAATAAATAAATGTCGTAAAAGGGATAGAAGATTAAAGGAAGAAAAAAGATAAAGATCGAG
The DNA here is from genome assembly GCF_010416935.1 of Polistes fuscatus. NCBI lineage: Eukaryota > Metazoa > Arthropoda > Insecta > Hymenoptera > Vespidae > Polistes > Polistes fuscatus. The sequence goes on along the minus strand of NW_025113107.1, from coordinate 2,463,145 downwards.
ATTAAGATTCGGTAAAAGTTTCGGAATGGTGAGTTAGAGACGTGACAAAGTCAGAGTAAGAAACTAGAGTTGGGTAGAAGTGAGAATTCTAATATCCGCTATCGGCTACTCGGAGATTCCCATAAGGGGGCAGTTTATATGCGGCCTACAGATGGGTCAGCAAACGTTAGAGATATATATTTTTCAATATAACACGGTACGCGAACCGTTGCTATTACTACTACGGTAGTAGCAGTAGTAGTAGTAGTAGCAGTAGTAGTAAAGTAAGTGAGTGAGTGAGTGAGTGAGTGAGTGAGCGAGCAGGCGAGCGAGAATCGTAGGAAGAAAACTGCGGAGGAGTCGACGTTATTTTTTATCTTTATTAGATTGCTGGGTATATCCGTTAGTTGAGGTTCGATCTGTTCTCTCTCTCTCTTTCTTACTCACTCATTCACTTACTCACTCACTCTTATACCGATCGAACGTACATGAATATCAAACGGCCCCGTGGTAACACGTGGCGCATTTTATCGTCCTGCCACCGTGAGCTGAGACGGTGTAACTTTCGACTGGAACTTTCTTCTTACCCCTTTTCTCGACCCTTCTCTCGAATATAAAGAAAAGCAAGAAAGAAAGAGAGAGAGAGAGAAAGAAAGAAAGAGAAGAAACATACTCTGCTTCCCTCTTTTTCTTCTTTTTTGCTCCCACACGATTCGTTTCGGAGTTTTTATCGTTCTAATAAAATATCGAATATCGTTTATTTCTAACGTACACACATGACTTTCCCTAAGACTCTCTCTCTCTCTCTCTCTCTCTCTCTCTCTCTCTCTCTTTCGATCGATTCCTGCTAACAAATAATAAAATTCGATCTCTCGTTCCGAAAGAAAGAGAGAGAACAAAAAAAAACGAAATATATAGATAAACTAAACTAACAAAGTTCGTTAAATAGTACGTTTATATATATTTCTTCTATATCTTACCGTTAGTAAGACAAATAATCAGCGAGTTATTATATTTCTTTAGCGAGTTTCTTAAATAACGCAAGCCAAACGAATGACGCAATTTCAAGAGCCTGAGAGAGCCTACGACGGCGTACAAGCAATCTCAAACAACAAGAAAAGTAACAGGATGTTTGTTTGGCGTGCCGTTAATGTCGCCGACGAGCGTTTTGTTTACATAATAGCCGTTCTTTTTTTAACCTTCGTTTCTCTTTCTCTCTCTCTCTCTCTCTCTCTCTCTCTCTTACTCTCTCGTTTTATTTCGTTTTTCTCGTTTCCTCGCAAAGTTTGTCGATATAGAAAGACTCGCGAGAAAGAGGCGGCGGTATCGTCCTTTGAAAAATATTCAAGGCAAACCCGTCATCGTCTCCTCCCTCTTCGCGGTCTCTGAGTCAAATGTGTGTATTCGGATCCGTGAGAACGTTGAGAATGTTTAAAGAGTACTACGTCCGTACAATTTCCAGGAGGTCAAGCTAAGCTTCTCTAGCTCACGCACTTTGTACGCGTCTTTCTTCTTAACATTCTTCCCCCTACCCCCTATCTTCGTTCTACTCAATAAATTCACTTAAATATAAACACTTTTATTAAACATTACATTTATCTATAAAATAGTTTATATTTTCGATTAATAATAAAATTAAAAAATAAGAACCAATTTTCTGGACAAGCAAAAATAAATCGAATAAACCCAAATATCAACATTGAAAAGAAAACGATTTACCTTCTCGTTCTGTATAAAATTCGAATAAACACATATATGCTTAAGGTTTGCATCAGGGTTGATTCGAAAGATTTGGAAAAGGGTGGTTAAGGACGTCATGGTTAGGTGTTCTCGCGAGTACGGTTAGGAAGGAAGGAAGGAAGGAAGGAAGGAAGGAAGGAAGGAGGGTAATTAATGGAGACGTAACGAGTGGCCGTAACTCGGGGACTAATATGCGAAATAAATCTGCGGTAATAGTAAGTAATTTGGCCAATAAGTCGATAACAAATTGGCTTTGCCAGAGGCAGTACGCGGGAGCAGTAATGGCAGGCAAGTGACCAGATCCAAGCCCCGTTGGTTGGCAGCTACTACCCCCTTAGCCACTTTCTCTCCCACTTTAATTTTCACGAGTCCTTTCACACCAGCCACTCTCTTTCTATTTCTCTCTCTCACACGTACACATATATACACTTAAAACTTCAACGACTTCGAAAGTGTCACCTATATTTCGATGTTCTCTCCGATGCTCGGACCGACGGGCGCCCTTTCGACGGCGTATTCATATTTCACGAACTTGTAATATACGGAAAGTTTTGTTTAAGCCATAAAGCCAGGCTTCGGTGGTGATGGTGGTGGTGGTGCTGCTGCTGCTACTACTACCTTGAGCGAGAAGAAGAGAAAGAGAAAGAGAAAGAGAAGTGGTCACCCTTCGGTGGACACTCCAACGAAGGAGAAATATACTGAGAAAGTAAGAGAAAGCGATTGAAAGAGTGAGTGAATGAGAAAAAGGAAGAGAAAGAGAGAGAGAAAGTGTGAAATAATTCACAACGATCGAGGGTCGGACGCGTGCGTTTTCCGTTTTCACGCGCACACTTTTTTCCCTTTTTGTTTCTCTCTCCCTCTCTCTCTCTCTCACTCTCTCACTCTCTCTCATTATGATGTGTGTATTTGTGTGTGTGAGAATCACCGTCCAGTCGAAACGTTTACAACAGAGTAAAAGAACGTAGGACGAAGGGGATGGAATTTGGTGTGACGTATATCGGTCTTCTTTCTAATGGACGTCGAAAAAGAAGCGATTTCTATTCGTATGGGACGACGGTATACGTTAGTTTCCTTTCTTACTTGTTACATTTTTTACTTAAATCATTTTTAGTCGTTTTCTATTAATGTATTTTTTAACAGAGAGTGATTCGATAATAATTCTAATCTTTGCCAATATATTTCAAATATATAAATCATTGTATTAATTATAAGAAACGTTAAATTGTTTAAATGAATCATTTAAAAATACAAAAATTGAAATAACTATATTAACCCTTTCGCTACTACGGGCGATTACAGTCGCTTTACATAAGATGCCACTGAGGTATTACGGGCGATTATAGTTGCTCTCCATAAAATGCCGCATATTTTACATATGATGAGCGTATGCAGTTATAGTACATCAAATATCCTACTCTGGACGTGTAGTTTTAGTATTTTTTTTTCTTTCGAACAAGAAACTGTCAATATCAGCAATAAAATGCCTCAAAAATGAGTCTCAGTAGCTGACAATCGGTCTCTCACGCAACGTGTAGTTTTTTTGCTTCTAGCGGCCCGTTCAGTAGGAATACCGCCGCGAAAGGGTTAATTACTATAAATGTAAACAAAACTTTATGTTTCAAAATATATTAAAAATATTTTATAAATGTATTAAAATTATAAATATATTAAAATACTCATAAATATATTAAAATAATACTATATATATATATATATATATATATGATAAATATGTTAAAAAATATATCTCAGAAAAAGATTTTAAATTACAGGAAACAGGTTAATCTATCTTCTATATTTGTTCTCGAAAATTACGGAAAGATATTTCGAAAAGCAGTAGTGTCTTTTTACATTCAAAGAGAGAGAAAGAGATAGAGAACCAAAGAGAGAGAGAGAGAGAGAATCTGGGATATAGGAAAAGCCAATGGCCAGTAGTCGTAATGAATAATGTCCACATCTGTTCGGGACGTCCCATCAGTAACTGCACCTTCTCGTTCCCCCTCCCTACACCCGTCGTTCGACCCCGTCGAGACTCCTTCCACCATCCTCACCTTGTTCCTCACCGCGTTACCCCTAACCTCTTTCCCTCTTGTCCTCTCCATCCCTCTTCCACCCTGAAAAACCATTTCCACCCCGTCGCCAGTTTTCTCGCCCGATTTCGCTGCATATCAAATTATGGGAGCACCGAATGGCCGATCATCGCCCGCTGCCGTTGCCCGTGATATTTTGGATATATTAAATTTTTTTTTCACACCTCTTACGATCCTCCCTTGTCCTCCACGCTACGGACTTTCGCGTTGAGTCGATACATGTGTCGCACGATTCCTACACATTTTCATTTCTTTTCTTCCACTTCGCTCTCTTACTTGATATCTACGTTTTTTTTCCCAAAGACCGTTGCCATTTATATTTTTTTGTTTTTTTCTACCGATCGCTGCATTTAATTGCTTATGTGAATTATTTAAGAATAATAAAAATATTATATATATATAGGTAAATATTTTAGATAGTATCTACGATAAGATAACGTGGGACGGATGATAAAATAAAACAAAAATTAAATATAACAATACTAAAAAACGCGTTACACTTACGTGCGTTGAAATTTAAACGTCGTACAAATTATGGACATACAATAAAAATGAAAATAAAATAGAAAAATAAAAACCAGATATATATAGGGTGAGAGAAAAAGTAAAAAAAATGCGAAGAACTGGTAAAGAGAAGTGAGAATCGTAAACGCGCCACGTGCGCTAAATGGAAATGGAGCAAATTTCGTAACAAACACTCGACCATGTGCGAGTATCGATATACGACGCACCCTTCTCTCTTTCGCTCTCTCTCTATCTCTCTTACTTCCCTTCAAACCGATTGGGTCAAAGCTCACGCACGTTATCCCAAACCACTACCCCTGACGATTCGTTTGTCCGTTATATACTCCACTCTCTCTCTCTCTATCTCTCTCTTATTTTTTTACTTTTTTTCTTTTCCTCACTCTCTATCGAAAACCACGCCAACGTTCGAAAAATATCTCGACTGGTTCGAATCCATCAAGAAATCCGCAAAATATCGTCGGCCACTTTACCGGTTCACTTTTGATTCGTACATTCTCAACGAGCAAATCGTACCTCTATATATGCACATACACATACGTATACATATGTATGTGCGTTCGTTTATTACGTGCGTAAACTGCTGAACATCGAAAAACAAAAATGTCAATCTTTCAATGTTTTATTTTTCATAAATGAACGAATACCGAATGGATGATACGGAAAGCTAGAAAAAAACGAAGAAGTTTATGGGGGTAAGTGAAACCAAAGAGTTAAGTTTAAATGGAAGCGATGCGGCTTTCGGGATGATGTGTGTAAGGAAAAGGGACACTGCTTTCCAAGAAAGAAAGAGACACCGATTAGTGTAGATGAAGGAGAGAAAAAAAGCAAAAAAATGAACGCTAGAAAAGGATGAAAATGCATGCTGTATGTATGTATGTGAGCATGTTTGTATGTGTGTGCGCGCGAGTAAGAGAAAGAGAGTAAGCGAATGCTTCTAACTAAACAAATATGTACCCACGTACTCATTCACCTATCTCCCAGTCAGCCCAACCTACACTTTTCTATAACCCTTTTTAAAGACTTTCCCTACTGCCGTGCCGCTCTGTTGTCTGTTGCTGCTTTTACTACTTACTGTCGTCCAATTCCACGTGCAACGCACGTCACGCCTGACCTCGGAAATGTAACGCACGTTTGACTTTTACCGCGTGCGTTAAATTTTGAGAAAATTTCTTGAGGGTTTTACCCTCCCTAAAAAAGGAACAAAATAACAACACGACATTTAAATAAATTGAAATTATTGATGTAGAAAGAAAACTATACAAAATATTAAAAAGAAAAAAAAGAAAATACTACATAAGAATAACGCAATCACGAAATATATTGTTTAAAATATCAAAATTTAACTTACAAATATGTAGGATTCGTGAAAAAATTGGGCCGTTGGACCGACTGGACCGGGACTCGAACCCGGATCTTCCGCTTTCCGGGCGACTGCTCTTTAACCAATTGAGCTATCCAGGGCCCACCGTCCAATCTCCTCACGAATGCCTATTTAAGTGTTTGGCTTGGAGGTGTTCGCATCCCACAAATACGATAATATAAAAATATGATGAAAACATAAATTTTCCTACAAAAAAATCATCAAAAATTTAAAGATCTAACATAACAAGATTTTTTTCTTTTTTAAAGAAAACTAGTTAAGAGAATATGCGCAGAGAAAAAGAAAGAAAAAGAATAGTGAGTAATAAAATTGCCACGCAGGAGGGTGCTACCAGAGCATAAAAAAAACGAAAAGAAAAGAAAATGAAAGGAGGATCGAGCCTCCGAACTGTAGTGCGCCGAATACCATATATAAACGAATCTAAATCCTGCGAAAGATTTTCCTCGGGCTTGCACGGCTAACGTCATTTTTCCATGTTACCAGAACCTCTCCCTCTGATCCATCCATCCACCCACAGCTCCTCTTAGACACACACACATATACATACATACACACACAGATGGAAAATATCTGTCTCATCTATTTGTTTCGACGCATCGTGTATTGACATTGTGTCAGGTGGAAGTAAAAGAGTGCAATGTAGGAATCGGGTAGATTGGGGGGGATGTAGATGAGGAGGTAGAGGGTGAGTGTTAAAGAGCGAAGAAGGGCAATAATATATCGACGGCAGGTGATATATGCTTCGAACGGAGTGAGTGGCTCCTGCCTGCAGAAGAAAGACTTGTCTCATAAAGTATAGGGCGATTTGTCACGGCAGTTTGTGATGCGACCGGGAGAGAATAATCCTCTTGATATCGTCTCTCTTTCCCTCTCCCCTTGCTTCGGCTTTACTTCCACCCTCTTCTCTCTCTTTCTCTCTCTTTTTCTATCTTTCTATCTCCCACCCTGATCCTTCAACCTTCTCTTTCTACCCTCGAATGTCGAGCGTCTATCGCTCGTTCTGAGAGCGGATTACTCTTGACCCCGTACCACTATCTAGCGTTCTTCGTTAACGACGTTCCTACGACGCTGAGTGATACGAATTACCAGCGATACATCCTCTCCAGTCGAGTTTAACTCGTGAAGAGAGGAAACACGAAAATCGAGCCCTTCTTTCTCTTTCTATCTGTCTCCGTCCGTCTCTCTGTTTTTATTATCTTTTTCGGCGCAAAGTTATACGAGATCTAATAACGAATGTGTACATTTTATTTAGCGAGGATAAAATTTATTTTAGGATACGTTATTTTTATAAAAGGGTCAATATTGCAGAAGTTTATTAATCCTAGGTGACAAGAAATTGAATAAATTTTGTTTGAGTTTTTTTTTTTTTAGTTTTATCTACGATCGTTGAATTAATTTTTGGTTATTTTAAAGATCGATATAGATTTCTGCATAAGTTGGTCGAATGATTCAATTTTAGGATTCAATTTAAGTTAATTTCTCGCCTACGAAAATATAATTCCATGAGAATACAAATAATAACGGACGTTACCAGGAAGAGCTTTCAAGAGATGACGATCGTATATGTAATATTAGAAATATCATTCGATTATCGAACAGAAATAGAAGTTACCCCTGTTTTTAATTCGAAATCGACGTATTAATTTGGAGATGAACAGAAGTTAATTGAAACGCATATCGCTCCCGTCATATAAACGGTAATCCCGAGTTTTGGGGCCAAAAACGTAGTGTGCCCCTTCATAGCAGTATGTGCGAGTGTGTGTGTATATGGAGTACGCGTTCTCGGTACCCGTGATAACGCAATTAAGATTTTAATAGCTTGCCTTGCGCATTATTCCGAAAACGGTAATTATCTCTTGGGAAATGAAAATTTATCGAGCCGATACTTTTTCGTTGCATTTAAAAACGTTACGTTTGGAACGATCCCAAGAAAAAGAAAGAGAAAGAAAGAAAGAAAAGGAAAAAAAAATATGTCTATAAAATGAGTCGAAATAATATTCGATCATTTTCCATCATATAGAACAAAATTAAATATTCTTTAAATTCGTAGAAAGGATAGAATTTTGCAAATGACAAATTCAATTATTACGGAAAATTAAAAATTAGCATTGAACCCTTTTTAACGCAATATTTAAAAATTTCGTAGATTTTTCTACGACTAATATTTATTAATTGAAACGAAAGAATAATATAGAAAAAAATGTGTATAATATCGAGATAATGTGACGAAATAGTGTGACATAAATCTATAGTGTGCACGGTGGCGCGGTAGCCACGAGACTGTCGAGCAGGTAGGAGCTTTCGGCTTTTCGAGTCTGCTGTTGCTGCTGCTTCGGAGCTTTCGCGGTTTCGGGAGGGATGGGTGCTATCGGTGGAGGCGAAGGGGAGAGAAGACTGAAAGAGAGACAGAGAGGGAGAGCGAATGAGCGTCGGCGCCCAACGATACACTACACAAACCCAACACACAACGCGACGATATGCGTTCGGAGACTTCTCTCACAGTGCGTGCTACGCGCGCGATACGATAACATGTCTCGCTGTTTCGTCCTTCTATTTTTTTAATACTACGATCTAATAATAAATCACACCTTTAACCAATCTTTTAAAAAACCAATTTGTTCATTTCAATTATAAAAATGATGAAACATTTCATATTTTATTTGTACTTAAGAATAAATCGTATTATTATTTTAAATATACTTTTTTTAAGAGTTAAATTAAATATTTTCAATGGTAAAGCCCTTGAAAAAGTTTAATCATAATTCGTAAAAATCGGTCGGAGTACACGCAATTGATTTTGATTCGATGATCTAATCACGACCAACCTGTTACTACTTCCAATACATTAAATAATGCATTTTTATCTATGAGAAGAAATTTACTTTTTATTTTTCTACTATCGCGTGATAAATTATTATAAACTTGATATTGTTTAGAACTGGTAGATCTGATTGGTAAAAATAGATACGAAATATAAAATAGAGATATTGCTTTGTATTTTTTTTATTATCTCTCAGTTCATTTATAAGATAAAATATTTAATCGTTTTTCTATCTACCAAAGGATAATTCTACGCAAAATAAAAAAAAGAAAAAATGTGTCGCCGTAAATATAATAGCACGCGTCGATAAAAATTAATGCCGCACGTGAGAGAAAGAGAGAGAGAGAGGGGGGGTATAGATAGATATGCACAATCGGAATAGTAAATTTTTCTGTCTGTTATTCATAGCTCTATAGTACTCTCTGTATAGGAAAGCTTTGGTCGAAGTATACCGATCATCGATCGCTTGAATTCGCGCATTTGCATGTCCGAAATAGAACTAACGACGATTTTGAATTCACTTGCGATTGATACTTGTCAACCTGTCAAATCCAATGCTCTAACGGAAAGATAGAAATGGTTCGATTATTTCAGAAACCAATGCGTTCTATTGTATCGTCTATTAGATATTAATTTATATGAAAAAAAGTATAGTCATTCTATTATGATCGAATTTGTACGGTTACAATAGACGAACAGAAATTATTATTCGTTTCAAACTTCTATACAATTGTCGTAAAAAAAGAAAAATATTTGTCGTAAATATTGAGATAATCGTTAGGTATGATTAAAGTTTACAATGAAAACGTTCGCGGACTATCGAAGTCGTTTGAAAAATTAATTTCTTTTAAGTGCAATGAGCTCATCATCGTCTAATAAGAAAGAACCATTTCAAAAGTGGCAACGCGTATGTAAATGACGAACGATTATAGAAACATTGCTTCTTATGTTTGTTTCTTGTATTGATCGCGATCGTTATCGTAGTTATTCTTCTAGTGGGAAAAACATAGGGGTACGATGATTCAGTTTAAATAAATACCTCCCTTCCTCGAAGACTCTGAGAACTTATAAAAGCCTATTCTCATACTAAACTTCCTTTTTATATCAGCCGAAACGAATGTCATTGTAGTATTAGAACGTGAAATTGGCATAAGTTATATACTTAAGAATTTCTCAATATATTTCAATATTTTCACATGAAAATATTAATCTCAAATGAAAATCGAATCTTCGAATAATTTTAATGTCACAAAAGAAATCTCGACAACACGAATTCATTGTACACTTAACATTATAAAAAAAAATCCAACTTACATTATTCTAAAACTTCGATCGTAGTTTCATGCGAACGTTCTCTCGTCTCGACTTACATGAAAACTTAGACGGATTTCTATGTCGTACGTCATATCCATCGATCCGACGACAGGTCGTATCAAACATCAACGTCACTAACACTTTTCAATAGACAATGATAAGGGCAGAACATACACACACACTCTCTCCTCCCGCCCACACACACACACTCACGCAGACACGTACGTACGCACACACATTTTCTCGCTCAATCCACGTATCTCACCTGCGAATATTTTCAATAATTAATAGACCATTATATTTCCCATAAATGAAGTTCCTTTCCTCGGAACACGACGCACTATCTGTCTTTGAGCAACACATGCCTTTCGACTGGTGGTTCGCGCACTAACACGTTCGTTTGTAATATCACAGGAAACTGAATCAATCGTAGATTCACTGAAAACTGTACGCACAGATAAGAAGTCGAATGAAAGATAAACAAACACGATTTCAAAGTATGTTAAAAATGGGGATTAATGAGTAGGGGTTAGAAGAAACATGTGGAAGAAAAGTAAGAGGAGAAGGAGACGGAGGAAGGGGAGAAGGAGAGTGGGATTTAGTGTTAGGAGGGATGAGGAGTCCAAGGGAAAGGAAAGAGTAAGATTTGACGAGAAGAGGATGAAGAAAGTAAGAAGGGTGAGGGAGGGCCACGTTTGAGAAATCCTGTTTGCGTGTGAGTGTCCATCCGAAGATTCAAAAGAGAGGGGTTGTTGAAGAGTGGCAGAGGGGTGTCGAGGAGAGGAGTAGGGAACGATGATAGAAATGTATGAAGAAAGACGTTTAAAATCAAATGGGTAATAATGACGAGTTGGATGAGGAATTTGATTATGGTATCGAGAAACGATGATGCCCAGGGTAGGTGATATCGTGTTTGCTTCGGATGCGGAGTGTCGGTGGTGCCTCTTGGAGTTAGGAGATGAGATGAGAAGAGAAGAGAAGTAGTAGAAGCGAAGAGCAAGCAGAGAAGAGAAGAAGAGAGAAGGGAGGAAGCAAGGTGGTAGAGAAATTGTGGTGGAAGGGCGAGTTGCTGTGTTGTGTCGGATGCTACGGGGGTACTTGTTGTTGAGATGCAGGCTATGCATAAGGGTGGGGTAGGTGAGGGTGGTTAGGCAAGGCAAGGCAAGGCAACGCAAGGCAACGCAAGGCAACGCAAGGCAAGGCAAGGCAAAGCTGGGGTAGGCTAAAGGTAGAAGTAGAGGAGAAGAAAGGGAAGAGAAGAGGAGAAGAGAAGAGAAGTAAAGAGAAGAGAAGAGATGAGAAGAGATGAGAAGAGAGTGGGAGTAGGGTTGGTGGGTGGCGTCGCCTCGGTGGTGGCAGTGATGAGTAGAGGAGGTGGCGGGTGGAGAGAGAAAGAGAGAGGGGGAAAGGGAGAGGAGAGGGAAGAGGGAATGGAAAGCCTTTGGAGGCGGTTGTGGCTTAGAAGCTGGCGTGGCGAGGGACGCGTCGAGAGGGAGATTGCAGGGGTGGCACCTCGAACGGCCTTGCGCGCAGTAGCGGAGGTTACATCGAGCAGCTCCCGCTGCCGGCTATGTCGAAAGCGCGGGATAAGGAAGGAAGGAAGGAAAGAAGGAAGGAAGGAAGGAAGGAAGGAAGGAAGAAATGAAATCAGGAAGGAAAGAAGGAAGAAGGAAAGGATGGATGAATAGATGAATGGAAGGAGAAGTAAAGACCAACGTACGTATATACAGTATACCTATAACTATAGCGAGTAGCAGGCTCCTTTGGGCAACGTACGTAAAGGGCTGAGAGGGAGAAAACGTGGAGGTGGTGGAGGAGAAGGAGGATTGCAAGTAAGTAACCAAGCAAGCAAGTGGGTCGGTCGTCGCTGGGAGTACAGAGAGAGGAGCGTTCTCTCGGAGGAGCGATGCGAGGCGAGGCGAGGCGACGACGCGATACTGGCCGATGCGACGCAACACACTGGCTGCCGTCGCGGCGACGGTATTCTCTCTCTTTCTCTCTCTTTCTCTCTTTCTCTCATTCTCTATTTCTCTCTCTCTCTCACGTGCTACTCGACTCGACTCGACTCGACTCGACTCGACGCGACGCAACGCAACGCGCCGCCACGAGTGTACACGCGACGCGGATGCGCGCAACTGTGCGGCCGATTCTCTTTCGTCCCCCTAACCCCTTTCTCCCTCTTAGCAGCGCCCACTGTTTTCTTCCCTGTTTAGAACAATAATGCGATATTTAACCATACACACGACAGCTCGCAGGAAAGGAAAGAAAAAAAGAAAGGAGATAGATAGAATATAAAGAAGAAAAAGATGAAGAGAGGAGAGTGATAGAATGAAAAAGGGAGATAGAGATAGAGATAAAGGTAGAGGGAGAGTAAAGGAGTAGGAAAGGAAAAGGGGGAGGGAAGAGAGATACCGATTGAAAAGCTCGCGACTGAGATAGGTAGGGTAAGGGTGGTAAGGAGGGAGGGTGCTTTCTCGTTTCTCTGGGGGAAAGGGGAATTTCTGTTTCCCCCACGAGAAGCTTCTCTCCTGTCCCGTCCTCGTGTCGTTCTTTCTTTCTTCCTTCCTTCTCCTGTATTTCTATATCTCTTACTTTCGGTGTGTACCGCTCGCCGTTAGTTGTCCCGCCGGCGTCTCTGTCATCGTTCGCCACCGCCGCCGCCACATACCTTCCACTCCTACCCTTACTGTACTCTACCCTACTCCTACCTACTCTATCCCTCCTTCTCCGCTCAGCCCCCTTGCACACTCACCGTGTGCACGCTTTTACAAGGGGGTGCCAGAGACGTATCCTCTGCCGGCGCGTTGCCGCCGCTTTTATACGCGGATGATGACGGAGAAGTCGCGCACGAGATAGAGAGACAGAGAAAGAGAGAAAGTGGGAGGAACAGAGATAGAAAGAGAGGAAAGAGCAAGGTGGATCTAGGTAGAGGAGGCGATATAGGGGCGGGTGCCTAGCAGTGGGGGGTCTCGTAGGCGGCGCACGCCTCTTTCCAAGTACGCGTGGGGTTGCGGCCTGGGCTAGCTCCAGACGCGCTTTCCCGGTGATGATGCAGGTGGCTAGGAGAGAGCATCGCCAACGAGATGCTCCCTACATGCTTTCTATTCCTTGACATCCATTCCTCTGATTTCTCTTTCTATTTTATTTGCAAAACTTATATCATTGTAATGTTTTTATTAATTATATTATTTTGACCTTTATCTCAACATTTCTTTGCTTTTTTGTCCAAGCATTAACTTTGCTCTTTCTTTTAAAAGTCATTCAATTTGGCTCATGAATTGATATTTTTATTTTTTTAAGGACTAATAGGGATGATCCTATAAGTTTAGATATTTATGATGAAAATTCGAGATTAAATTTTTTAGAGTTGAAATTATTAAAGGGATGTTTATTTGGACGAACGGACGATATATTTTATTAGATTAAAATTGATTTATAACGACAATATTATTTGGACGCTGGAGGAAATATGAAAATTTTAGAGACCCATCGAAATGTTTATCTTCGCTTATTTCTATAGAATAAAAAAGGAGATTAAAAAATGATATTGATACTTGTTCAGTTCGTTGATTTTGGACAAAATTGACAAATTTTGAAATAAATATACAAATAAAATCGATTGGATCGTATCTGTTCTGTATATCCTTGGAGGGATAAATATGGATGGAACGATTGAACAATTGTCCATCGTTCTCTTGTTTAATCAGCAAATAAAAAAGTAAAAATAACAAATAGTGATAGATATAATAATAGGAAATGATTTTTAAAAATCTGACTGTATCGCGGAAAACGAGTGTTTGTGGAGAAGCAAACGATTAAATTATTTACGTTTGGTATCATTAGCTAAAAATCGATTGTTAATACTCGAATGAGAAAGAAAATCGAACGATACTTCGGATGAAAAAAGTTAGCTTTCGTTTGGGTCAATAGCAGCAGCAGGAATCTCGTAAGCGCGAATATCGTTAATATATTAATCACGCGCAAGACAGAATATCTGAAAAAGAAGAAAGACGATAAATCAGATTGGCAAAAAAAGGACGTGAGGCCTTTCGTTAAAAGCTGCTAGTAGTATAACGTATATACTACTTCGTAACTCGGCTCATAAATTTACAACATAATTCCAAGAATAATCGGTAAGAGCGAATATTGGTAACAATAATCTAGACAAAAAGAGAGAGGGATAGAAAGAGAGTAAAAGGAAAAGGTCGTCGCACCTTCGCTTCGAAACGTGTCCTGAGAGAGTAGATCCATTGATATATACGCCGATGGACGCGGAATATAAAACTATGCCGAGCGAGGATGAGCATAGAGAATCGCATCACACCGTACGTTTGTAATCGTGAATATATGTGCTTTCCGAGGAAGGGAAGTCCCCGACGGAAGAGGAATTTCCATCGTAAATACTTACACGTTACGGTAGACACCAGAGTTACACCAAAAAAAATCCTTCATTTGATATTTCCCCTAACATCTGATAAGAATAATATTATCATTAAAATGCTTATTTGTTAGTCAGTGTTTTTCCGTGCAAGTAAAAACGTATCGTACAAATCGTACTTGGTAAAATAAAATATTTTTGATGAATTCTAAGAACAGTAATCACAATCAAAAGTGATACGACGGATAAGAATAAAAATTTGCGAAATACTAGCATGTATAATACGTCAAATAAGTGAGTCTATCCGAAACAACAGAATCCCATTCGATCTTAGAAATATTTTCATACTTGTAGTACCTGTCTCGATTCTTAGCCGAGGATTTAAGATCGTGTTAAGAGAATTCTTGGAACAGGAGGGAGGGGACGGGAGGAGGAAGGATTAGGGAGAAGGGTAAAGGTGTAGTATGTATGTAACGGGTGGAAGGAAAATGGCGGTTGTGCATCTCCGAGGCGTTTCTTTCGAGGAAGGAACGTACGGGGCAAAAAGAGGGTCCAAGCGATACGACGAGCTAGTGGCTGAGCAAAAAGGGTCATCCCGGGGACCAAGCTCGACAACGGTAACCGGCAGCTGGGCGGTTGGAAGGAGAGTAGAGGAGAAGAGTGGTAGGACTGCTCCAGGAGCAGATAGCCAGTACACTTAGTCGCGTGTATAGCCGTCCTCGTAAAGGATAGAAGAAGACGAAGAGAGAGAGAGAGAGAGAGAGAGAGAGAGAGAGAGAGAGAGAGAGAGAGAGAGAGAGAGAGAGAGAGAGAGAGAGAGAGAGAGAGAGAGAGAGAGAGAGAGAGAGAGAGAGAGAGAGAGAGAGTTGTAGGAGAACGAAGAGGACAAGGAGGACGGGAAGGAAAGGTGGGAGGAAACGGCTAGGAAGCGGCGACTAGGAGGAAAGCAACCTCCCACCAACTCCAGAGTCGCGTCACCAACGCTCGGCCAATAAGGAGGCCCGCCGACACAGAGACAATTCAAATGCTGTCCAATAACAAACGTCTTTTGTTGATACACGGCAAACTTTCTTTTCGTCCGTTCCCCCCTGTTTGTCCCGTCTTCGAACGGCCAACCTCGGTGTAGCCGCCCTCTCAGAACTACCACCCCTTTACCTCCTCTTCCTCCTCATTCTTTTCCTCTAACCACCCACCAACCAACCCTTCGTCCTCACTAACACACACTCCAATCACCTCTTTCTCCTTACTTTTACTCTCTTCTTCTTATCCTACTTCTTTATTTCTTTCTTTCTTCCTTCGAATACAAAGGCTTCGAAGGCATATTTTTCTATTTTTCTTGTCATTCCTTTCTTCCTACCTTTCTTCCTTCCTCCGTTTCTATTTATCTATTGATCTATCTATCTATCTATCTATCTATCTATCTATCTATCTATCTATCTATCTATCTATCTATTTATTTATCTATCTGTCTACCTATCTATGTATCTATCTACCTATCTAGCTTTCTTTCTTTCTTTCTTTCTCTTTATATTCTTTTTCTTCTAGTCTCTACTTTTTCCCCCTGAAGCGTCAACATATTAAAACGGTGGAGGGTTACTTCAGTGGTGGTAGACGCAACGCGCTGACTCTGCCCTTTCTTCTTTCTTTTGCATCCAGCTTTTCTTTCTCTTTCTTTCTCTTGTCTTTCTATTCGCTTTTTCATTATTCTTTTTTTTCCTCTTTCATTCTTCCAGTCGGCCTCAATTTCTTTCAGCTTGCTTTTTCTCTCTCACTCTCACACTCATTCGCTTTTTCGATACCTGCAATTTCTTTTTCTTTCCTTTTTTCTTTCTTTTTAACAATCTTCGTCCATCTTGCTAATTTCAATGTACGATCCATCACACGTGTCCGTAATGAGAAATTTTCAACGAAAAGAGAAAATTCCAAAGTACGCGTTCAATTTTGAAACTCGATATTACCATAACCTTTCTTCGTTCAAGGCATCCAATTAAATCCTGATAAAACTTCGCTGATCGACTACGCTTATTGCCTCGTCTCGAAGAAAAGAGAGTAAAAGAGAGAGAGAGAGAGAGAGAGAGAGAAGAAGAAATAGAGCATTGGTTAGAGAAGAGAGAAAGAGAAATCTTGCTTGAAGTTAAAGCAAAATGGAGTTCCTTCTGGAGTACGAAAAGATAAATATTCATTGACGTCTTCATCAAGACTTTTATGAGGGGAAGAGAAAGGGGAAAAAAGATAAGGGCAACGGGATTTACCAGGTTTTGCAGTAATATTATAGCCTGTACAACCTTTTAACTTTCGCCTAGTACTTTCGATGTAAGAAAGACCTCTCAAGAAGATTTCCTAAAAAATTGTATCCTGATCAATAATTTCTCTGAACGCAACAGAATTTACATTGTAACAATGATTACAAGGAAAAAAGATCATTTAGAATAATGTCGTAATAAATCAATACTCGATGAGATAATCGATGATAAGAAATTATCGCATTTGTTGTATCTTATCTGAAAATCCATCCAATTGGACGAACGAAAGCGAAGTAATAGCAGAGTGAAAGAGAGAGAGAGAGGGAAAATAAAATTATTATAGAATACCAAGTATCCACGGTGCGTCGGGTGTCTTTAGGAATTTGATTGAGATGGAAAGTGCGCGAGAGGGGTGCGAAGAGCAAAAGAGAAAGAGATAAAATAGAATAGATACAGTCGAAAGACGAAAGAGAGAGAAAGAAAGAGAGAGAGAGAGAGAGTTGAAGGTTCGCTCGTGCGCGACTCGGAGTGGGGACAAAATTGAAATTTCTTCGCTCGAGCGACGACGCAGCAACTCATAAAAAGTTTAAACGTTTCACTTCTGCCTGCCTGTTCAAGAGAGAAAAAAAGAAAGAAAGAGAAAGATAGAGAGAGAGAGAGAGAGAGAAAGAGAGAGAGAGATCGTCTTGCCTTTCTTCTCAATATAAACTCTCTCTCTCTCTTCTTTCTCTCTCTTTCTCTTCTCTTATTCGTTTCTTTTTTTCCTCTCTTTTACTCTATCGCTTTTCGCGCCCACCGATTGACTACGACTCTTTCAACCCTCGGTGATACGACTCGACTACCCCCCCTGTTGCCCTTCTACCCCTACCACCACTACTGCCATACCACCCCCATCGCTATCACACAGGAGATGCTTACGACTGGCAACTTTCTACCCCGCGAGAAATTAGGGGCTTACTTTGCTCCTTCTACTCGTAGACTGAAGTCTATCCTTTTCCTACCCCTCACGCTTCACCCACCTCTTCCACCACTTCTTCTTCATCCCCTATTTTCTGATTACCCTTAACTCGCACGTTCCATTTCCGACCTAGGCCTCCCCGAACGACGATTATTGTTTTTAATATAATCGAACTAACTTCTACTTTTTTTTATTTCTCGTATTTATTATCTTGAAGACAGTTGGTATCGCCGTTCGTAATAATTATTCAATGTTTTGAATAGACAATGTATAATAGATGGGATAAATTATAGGAAAGGTGACGTCCGAATCACCACAGGGATGATATTTAATCCTTTTTTCTCTATCTTTTGTGGCTGCTTTTCGTACGAGAAAAAACGCGAAAAAGCGTATTGGAAACATTAGCGCGCCTGTCTGCAGCTTTCTTCCTCCTTTCTATTTTTGTTTTAATTTGGAATTCGAGAACGGGACTTTTCGGTACGCCTGCGGCCAGGAACCTTCTCTCTCTCTCTCTCTCTCTCTATCTATCTTTTCCTTTTTCTTTCTCTTTGTCTCTCCCGTTTTTCCGTCCATCTCATTCCCAACGTTTGTAGCTTGCCGTGTATTCAACGAGGACCGGTCGGAAGAGGGAAGTTACAGAGCGGTTACTGCTGACTCCTATTTGTCGATATGCTGATGTAATTATTATATTGGTTCCGCAGTCGGAAGAGAAAGCTTCTTATTATTTGCGGTATTAATGCTTCGGCGTTATTCATTAGCTGGAAACCAGTCTACTACTCTCGAAGTACCTACGAACTCATACACATATACATATATACATATATATATATATATATGCGCGTAACATTGAAAGAGTGAATAAGACAAAGAGAGAATGAGAACGAAAGCACAAGAAAGGGAAGGGAGGGAGAGAGAGAGAAAGAGAACGAGATGAACTCGTTCGTAACGTGTTCTCGCGAGGAAGAAGGACGAATGGAATCGATGATTCGTCGATATGACGAGGTGCCTTCGTACAATATAGATTGCCTTTAACACATTTACTTTCCAATCTACGTGTATACGTAGTATATATATATATATATACACGTATGCGTGTGTTATTTCGCGTGCATGTGGAAGCTCGTATATCCATTATCGAAAACGATGAGCAGCAGCAGTAGCAGTAGTAGCAGCAAGGATGAAAATGAAATCGTAATACGTACACCGAATACAAATGTTACGCCACGAGAATGGCAAATATCAAAAGAGAGAGAGACAAAAGGAAAGATCGGAAGCGGAGCCGAGGCGAACGGACCGTGATGCTCGCTTACCAAATTAACAATGTAATTCGAATGTCGATAAATATTGACATTTGCCAGAACAACGATGGCGGACGAAGTTACGAAATATATCTCTCTTCCTCCCTCCTCATCTCTGTTTCTATCCACCCTACCTGCTAAATCCTATGACGTTTGTCCGATAAAATGTGATGGACTCGTTAGCTATCTTATTCATCTACCAATCACGCGATAATAATATTCCAAATTATACTAATTGTACTAAAAGCTAACTTTTCATTTTTCTTACGTTACTAATTGTAAATGCAACTTCTATAAAATTTCAACAATAACCACCATAAATAATAAATAAAATGTATATCTAATATTACATCTAACACGATCTTATCTAACTACGAAGAAGAAGAAGAAAGAGGAGGACATCGCTTGTAAAGGCGTTAATCTCACGGAGAAAGAAGGAATTTCGAAATGATCGCGGGTTGTGCGGGGGTGTAAAAGTCGATATCTTTGCTGGGTCTGTGTCACTGAAAGGACGTTCGTTGGTGCCGCGGCGGGGGGATCCGACTAGAAGGGTAAGAGACGGTTGGTATAAGAGAATCGACCAACGTAGGAAAAGCGGCATGCTACGAGAGAGAGGGAGAAAGAGAGATAGAGAAGAGGGGTGGGGATAGGTGCGGCTGTGGGTGTTGGGGATGAGTACGAGAGCGAGGGGGCATGATTAGCATTACACTCTGAGCCTCGATGATCAATAGTGGAAACGTCTCTCCCTTCATTCTCATTCTCTCGCTGTGTTAGCCTTATCTCCCTACCTCCTCTTGCTCTCCTCTCACCCACTCACTCGCTCTCTCTCTCTCTCTCTCTCTCTTCCTCTTTCGCGCGCGCACTCGAGCGTTCTCCTCCTGCCATCGGATATGCGCGAATCTCCCAGCCGCCACCTACTCCTCTCGCGTCTTTCGACCTACACCCCCCGCCACACAGCATTCTACTACTATTTACATACCTACCTACCTACCCCTACCTACCTACCTACCTCTTCCTCTTCCTCATCCTTCTTTCCTACTCCATATCTATATTCAACTACCACCATTCATCCCACCGACCTTTTCCTTCCTCCATGAATGCCCAAAAGTAGTTTCACGTCGTTTTGCAACACCAACCAACTACGAATTTTCAAATAACTGAACATTCTTCCTCACGTTTATTGGAACCATCACTTCGAATCACTTTCGATTAATCAACCATTGTAATCACAAATCATTATTCTTTTCTTTATCTATTTCTCTCTGTTTCATATTTATTTACCAAGATGTTAGACTTTCTAAAAAAAAACTTGACAAAATTCGTTTGAATAAAATAACTTTTTGCGATAAGAATATATCTTCATGAGTATTTGAATATACACGTAAGTATACTGTAAGGAGTTAAAGAAAGAGAGAAATAAAGAGTGAGATATGGATAGGTGTGTATATAGGAAGTAAAAGAAATTAGGAGGAAGTGGGACGACGCGAGGATACGGGGAAGGAGCAAGATTTCCTCCTCTTCTACCTCGAATCTATAACCAAGTTCCGCCTGCACCTTTCGCAGCCAGTACCGCGCCATCCTGTGTCGCGAACAATCCCTCTTCTACCTTCTCCTCCTCTTCCACCACCTCTTCATCCTCCTCCTCCTCCTCTTCCTCAAACTCCTCCTCTGTCCTAGGATGTTTTATTTGACGGTGTCAGCAAGCGGGAGATATTAACCGAACAGCTCTCGCCTGCTCGAAATTATGTGGGCGGACGGACGGGTAACGCGAGATTCGACTTCCATGGAATTTCCGGAGAACGCACTGCTCCGCTAGGAAACGAGGAAGAAGCAAGAGAGAGATAGAGAAAGGGGGAAGGAGAGAAAGGGGAAGTAAAAGAGAGAGAGAGAGAGAGAGAGAGAAAGAGAGAAGGACAACGACTCACACAGGGAATCTCACGACCGAGTTCACCATTTCGGATACCATAGTACCCTCGAGACACTAGCCCTATCCAGTCACCCAACTTCCCCTTACCGATATTCTCCTCTTCCCTTCTCTCGTTAGATCGTACAGGTATCTGAAAGTATATCGTTATGAACGATAACTTCTCTTTTGCTATTCGTTCTTTCGATTTTCTATCTATCGTCCGACGAATCACATCGATATGTCATAATATTAGTCGTTCGATATTTTCTCCAGCTACTACATTTTTCTTCCCTTCATCCTCCGTTCAGAATTCGCTTTAATAAAAATAACGAAAGAATTTAGTATTTATATCGATTAACAAAATAATACAATATAATAGTTTTTTTGTGTAAAATATATTTTATGTTATTTTCTTATACTTTAATATTGATCTTCGAGATAAGTTAATTGCATATTATTGTCATAATTAAATTCATTTCTAGACAATATATTCTATGCATCCCTACCAAAGAGTTATAACGATAAATGAAAAATGTGGATAAGAATATACTAGCAAATATTCTAATTTTATAAAGGACATTTAACAAATACATCCAACATACACAGACAATGTTCAAAAGAAACATGGGCTAACAATTGTCAAGGAGGAAGTTACGAAAAAGTATAGAAGCTCAATCTGCTATTTATTATTCTATTAAGCGGTCAGACAAGAAGAGAAAGGAGGGTGGGGGAGAAGGAGGGGGAGAAAAGAAAGAAAGAAGGAAGAAAAGAGATGGACTTTGTCATTTCCCCTTCAACGAGTCGCCCGTCCATCTATCCATCCATCCATCCATCCATCCAACCTACCAGAGAAGAAGACCATGCCAGAAAGAAAAGGATTCGTTCGGACCGATACCGAGTCAAGCAGTCGGTTTGTAGACTTTGTTTGAATATTGAATGGCCATGGTAAATATTCCCTAGACCTATGCACGTACTATGGCGAATGCTCTTTGCGAGAATTTGACCCTTGCTCCTCCGTCCGATCAAAAGCGTTCTTCCTATTTTCCAAGAGGAACCTGAAACTTACTTTATACCTTTAACGTCAAAGTAAGTATATAAGTAAGTATATATGTACATACACGCAATAGTCTTAACATTCTTATACTTCCTTCCAAAGAATATCCCTTCCCTCTCTCCCACCCTCCTCTCCCTCGACCCCTGAAGATGTTCTTGGTGAAATATCGTTGAGTAAACAATTCTGGTCTACTCAAAGAATGTAATTACGAGTAATAATTATGTGGAAACAATTACCGTGTAACAAAATTTTCCTTCTGTCCTTCTTTACTTCTCCTCCTCCTCCTGTCCCTTACCCCCCCCCTCTCTCTTTCTCTTTCTCTCTTATCTTCGTCTTGATTTTTGTCTTTCTTTCTTTCTTTCCTTCTCTTCATCTTTCAAGCTTTGACAATTTCTTTCAGAAGATTTCCTTTCGCTTCATTTGGCGGGTCGACCTTTTTTCGCGCCTGGCGCACAAAGTGTCGATCCATCGTTGCCTTAATGGCCGGCAGGCCACTCGTCCTTATTGCAGACTTAATTACTGCCTGACTCGAGAAAGTTATAATGGCCAACACAAGGAGTAGTACTCGATCGAGGAGCCCTTTTCAGACGGCTCAATGAATCACCCGAATCGAAATAAAATGTCAGAGCCGCGAAACGATGTCTTCGAACACCACTCATTTCTTCTTCCTATTCTTCTTATTTTTATTCTTATTCTTATTCTTCTGGTATTATTCTTCTTCGTTAATACTTGACTATTTCGAGTAGCGTTCTCCTTACGAAATTCGTCCAAATTTTCCTTGCTCATTCTTATCTAATATCATTTTTATCTCCTTTATTACGTTTTATTACCGTTATTCAATTCTATATCAATTAGATAGAATTTTATCGTTTTTTTTATTATCTATATAGATAATATCTATATACATTAATCATTAGATAATATCTATATTATTTATTTGCATTTTTAAGATGATATACGAATATAATTAAAACAAAATTAGAAATAAGCATTAAAACAATATGAAAGATATAAGAGAATAGAAAATAAATTAAAATAAATACGATAATTAATGCTCGTAGATCTGTTCTTGTCCGTTTCTGTTCTTCGACCACAGATTTTCTATTAGTCGTGTTCTATCGAGTATTAACGTACTTATACTTACATTCAACTATTCGCCTCTTATTCATATACAACCTCATTATTTCTTCAAACTACTAATTTTAGGGTATAATAAAATTATTTTTATATACTTTTCCTAAAATTTTTTGTTTACTCGGGTAAAATCTAGTAAATAACTATTAGAATTTGTATAGATATCGATGAACGAAAAAAGTAAAATATAAATTTATATAATATATAGTAGTATGTAATCGTGTCTGTCCAGTATACTAACGTTGTTGTTTTCATACTCATTATCAATCATTTTTGAATGCCAAGTGACGTAAAAACGATATTAGAATAATATGAAATTTATTTCGCGTATAAGTGTGCGTGTTTTATTGCTATGCAAATGATATGCATACGTGAGCGAGTATATATACTGCCAACTAGTGAATGCATGTATATATTAGTATCGTATGTAACACAAAATAGATCTTACGTAAATAATTATCGAAATTATTATTATAATTATATATTAATTAGGGCATTATTAGAAAAGAGGATATAAAACACTTTATGTAATATAAAGAAGAAGATAAATGAGAGTCACATAAATGTATAACACGTACAACAGGAATACGTCTAAACACGTCTGGTTGAAAGCTGAGAAGAATGACGAATAAGAAAAGAAGGGTGAGTAGAGGTTAGTTAATCAAAAGAACGATCTTCAGGTCTTTAAATGTTTTGTTTATACATACCTCACTCCTTACTCCTTATTCCTTAGTTGGTATCTATGTTTCAATGTTTTTATACTAAAAAGAATCTTGTTGTCGAACTTGTAAACACATTGACTGACCTTCATGTTTGTTAAATAGATGGTTCGGTGTTCGGTCCAATATAATCCACAGTTATTTTCATACTCATTGTTAGTCTTATTTGAATGCCGAGAGGAGTCAGAAAAATATTAGGAAAAGTATATTATATTTAATTCGCGTATACGTGTTCGCGTATTTTATTGTTATGCAAATGGTATGCATATGTGCTCGAGTGTGTGTACTGCTGGTGAGTAATATAAATATATATATATGTATACGTGTATATATGCCAGTGCGTTAAATTGTATAATTCTCTCTCAGTTAAATCGTATAAATAACCTAGAACGTCATTTTAAGACAACTTTATTCTCCTTGGTTCAAAATCAAAATACATATATATTCTTACGATGTCCAGATCGAATCGAAAATTGGTAGGAAACGATTCTAGACAATGTTGGATATAAGAAACGATTTTAGTGCCGAGGGAAAAACAGCAAGGCTAAACAATATCTCGCGACTATGTAAGAGGAGCGTCTATTGAGCCATTACCGACGGTGGCTGACCATTTTGGTCGTTTGGCGTGGACACTGCCACGTCAGCAGTCTCACTTCGATCTTCCCTTCTCTCTTTCTCACACTCACATACACATATATATACATATATAATACATATACACATATATCGACTATTCCGCTTTTCTTTCCTTATAAAACCCACCCCTCCTTTACTCCCTCAGTTCCCTAGATATCGTGCGTTCTTTTTATCCCGCTTACCATTTCTCCCTTTGATAACTACTAAGAGATACCTCTACCACCCCCATCCCTTTCCTTTCGATTTCTCCTTCCGCCACGCTAATCGTTCTATTGTCTTTAACATTCGTCTCCCTGTTTCCGGCCCTTCGTTTATATCCAACCCAACAACTATCTTCCAGAACGATCAACGATCTGCTTCTTAACACATTTGTATTTTATCTGTTTTTTTTTCTTTTTACTAATAATTCATGCATGAATAATTCATGTACAAATTTTAACGATAAATATGTTAACGTTTCTAATATCTGCGTTATAGAGAGAGAAAGAGAGAGAGAGAGAGAGAGTTACGTATTTAATTTTTATTTTATATTTAAACGTATACGATGGTAATAGATTAATGAGTTTGTAGAAGAATTAGAATAACCAAAAGTTTAATAAATATAGCCGAGATTTATAGAAAAAATGGAAAGAAAGTTGAAATATTTTCTTTGATGCCTCGAAGAAATTGCAATTTCGTTTTTTTCATGCACTGGTTTTAAATATTGAGAAAAAAGATCTCTCTCACTCTTTTTCTTATTGTATCTGTGCGAAGCTGAATAAAAAAGAAAGAGAAAGAAAGTAAGATAGAGAGAATAAAAAAAAGAGTAAAAAAAATAAAAAGAGGGGGAAAGGGGGAATAAGAAAGAGGCGAAGTTTCGAAGATCAGCGTGCTGTGATATAGCCACGATGATATATGGCTGACGATAAAGGAAAAGACATTGAAAGCCTTCGATCGATTTTCGTTTCTCGTTTTAGAGAAGCCATCTCTTTTTCTCTTACCAAGCTTTCTCCTCCTCTTCTCATTTCCTCTCCTTCTTTCATTCTATTTCTTTCTCTTTTTCTCTTTCTTTTCTTTCACATTTTCTTCTTAATCCTTTTCTATGTACAAACGCTCGTACGTAGTGTATAAGTTCGTACCCCATAGATTCGCAACTTTCACTCCGAATACTTCAACTGAGGTGGCTTGTGCATCGTCGAACTCACCTCTGGTGAAAGAGAATGAGAGAGAGAGAAAGAGAAAGAAAAGGAGTGATAGAATTGAAATCGAATAGACGTCGGAACGATTCTTAATGCACCATCACCGGATCTGCAATTTGTTCTTACAAAAAAAAAAAATGAAAACAATTTGTCGTAATTTCTAAATGCAACTTCACTTTCTCTCTCTCTCTCTCTCTCTCTCTCTCTCTCTCTCTCTCTCTCTCTCTCTCTCTCTCTCTTCGTTTAAATATGATATTTTAATCAAAATAAATGATGATATTCTGGAATATTAAAAATCTTTCAATTTGACAAATTCCCTTAACCATTAAGAAAGTTCAACTTTAAATAATCCATCCCATAAATATTTACACCCCTCTTAATTCAAGCACCATCTATAAAACAAAATTAAAAAAGTAAGAAACACAAAGAAAAAAAAATCAAAGTTCTATTATATTTCTTTGCAAAAAGTTAAAAAAGTCAAACGTATGTGAAGGAAATCAAAGATTTCAACCTTTTTACGTGAATGGAATGCAAAATTCGTCGACGCCTTTGCTTCTACCTACACACACCCGCATATATATACCTTCATATATACATAGACACATACATATACTTACTCGAACAAAATCGAAAAGACAAACGAAAGACAGACAAAGAGAAAGAAGAGAAGTCGAAAACGTTCGTGGTCGTTCGCGTTCGAAGAAGGAAAACCGCGTACATACATTCCCCTTTCCTCTTAAACCACCCCAACCCACCATCTTTTCCAGATCCAATTCTCAGCAGCCGCTTGTCTCTTTCGTCATCGTTCTTCTTTACCCTCCCCCCTCCCTCTTCTTCAGGCTCCCTTAACCCCCAGCACAAGCTCCCAACCCCCAAACCATCCCCGTTTAGCTAGCAGTTCTTCTCATCCTCTTCACCCTTCAACCCCCTTATTCCCCACCCCCTCCCACCTTTTACACCCTTCGTCTCGCAAACTTCTTCGTTTTCCTTTCGCCTCGAACCTCGTCGTCGTTGTCGTCGTCGTCGGAACGACGAAAGCGAAACATTGCGCGAAATAACGTTAAATATTTACTTTCGGGACGATTGTTCCCGTTGGTACGACGATAAACATCATTATGTAATGTATATATAAACCGAGGAGCACGTTTTCGTGCCAAGGCGTAAGAAACTTTCGAACCGGTCGTTTTTGGAAAGATTCTCTTCCCATTCCCACAAAAAAGGAAGAAGTTTCGTTATAGTCTTCTAGACTTAGGAAGGTAGAAGCTTTAGCTTTCTACTAGTGAATGACGATGATCCCATCCATTCGAGCTGTCCAGATTCATTCATGAACAGAAAGGATCCCTCATAATCGTATTTCCGTTTTGCGTCAGTCTATTTGTATGGTCGGAAGATCGATTGGATCGTTTTCTTTCTTTTCTTTTATTTTTTTTGAAGGGAAAAGAGATTCATTCTTAACAAGTTTTTCGACAAATCGATCGAGTTGTTTGTTTTAACTAATTGCACTTAAATAATTCGTGATAATTATTTGGTACAAAAATAGATTTAATTACTTAATTGTTTTTTTTTTCTTTAAATATTGTGTGGTTATTGCATGGTCGTGGGCTGGTCCTCACTTCCGTATTGTGCACACTCTCGTGCAAGCGCTTCCTCACTCCTCTGTCAAATCTCTCTGAACCAATCACTATTATCTTTCGCAGCTACTCATCCTCACTCGATTGTACATATTCGGCGCGCATTACCCGGTGCCGATTCGAACCCCTTTTTTGCACGCTACAAGATGAAGTTGATAATTGATCGTAAAACAAAATTTGTATGCCGCATTAGGAAAAAATATGCAATTGTAAATAAAACGAAACATCCAAGTTTGAATTGTTGATATACTAATTATTTCAATAAGCCGAGCTTATTTGTAAAAAAATTAACTTCAATCTTAAAAAAGCAAGATTCCTAACACAAACGATTAAATCGATCTGCTAGGAAGCCCGGCAGCGGTTTTCATATTGCGAAATGCGAACTTGAATAGATGATGGTAGACAGTTTGTTAGGGTTTGGGAGGAGGAAGAAAAAGGGTGGTTGGGGGGTAGGTTGACGTTATTCTAGAAAATCCCTTGGGGTTTAAACGAAGGGTCGTCACGGTGCAGTCGTTGAAGGCGCCACGCGATCGCCACTATCCCTTCGAGATCGTTGTTAATTATTTCTCACTTTTCGTCTAGCGTCATACTTCAGTCAGTCCAAGAGAAACGCGCACACGGTCACGTTATTATCCGTTCATTGTTCGTAGAAATTCTCCTTCCTTCTTTCCTTCGTACGTAATACCTAAGTAGATGCCTATTACAACTACGCTTTCCAAATATTTATGCTAACGATAAAGCTTAACTCTCTTAAAAAAAAAAGAAAAAAGAAAAGTAAAAATATCTTTCAACAAGAAATATGAAAAAATAAAGGATAAGATTATTTGCATACACAGATCGTAAATGTACTTACGACCGATGAATGTAGGGATGAATTGTTTAACCAACGCCAAGGGTCATCCTCTTACCTGAAAAAAATTCAACGAGCAAAATTAATTTATGATATTATCATAAAATAATAATCATTTGATAGAACGAAGAAACGAAGAAAAACGAAGAAGATAAAATTTACGATAAATTGTTAAGAAAAAGAATGATTTGATATTTGTACAATTTGTAAAAAGAATTATTAAAATTGTACATTAAAAAATAATAAATACAAACAATACTTGATTTATTCTAAAAATATGCGAAAAAATAATTAATTTTTATATATATTTTCTTTAAAGAGGTAGTTCGCCATCTTAAAAATTATAAATTCAAACAATACATGACATATTCCTGAATCCAACGATAATAAATTTTAATATATTATTTTATATATTTATTTTTAATTTAAAGAGGGTAGTCTCTGTCAAACGAACCGAATGGAAGTAAAACTGTAAGAAAAAAGGCATCGCGTGTGCAAACGTTTAGAAAAAATAGTTATCGAGGGATGATCAGAAGCTATAAACAGTTTCACATAGGACGCTAATATATAGGGGCATTTATTCCCCTCTGAAATCGAAGCGTGTCAGTTGACCTCCAGTGTCCTCTCCTGGTCAGGAGTATAAGCGGACCAAACGCGATAAGTGCCTTCTATCAATCCGTTCAACCAGATAAGGATTTTGCCATTGATCGTTGGCTTTCACGCATTTCTCTCTCTCTCTCTCTCTCTCTCTATCTATCTATCTTTCTCTATCTCTCTCTTGCTTTCTGTCACTGTATCTACCTGTCGTTTCTCGTTTCGCTGCGATTAATGGACAACTATCAACACCCGGAGCAGTAATCAATCACGATTCTCGAAACACTCGTGGTACTGCTAATAGCCGATTTTGTGTTTTCACACAGACCTCTGTCGAAGACTGTTACGATCGTTTGTTTCGTCCCTGGTTTGGATTTTTCTTTTATTATTTTCTGTTTTTTTCATACAATGATTTGTGACTTTCATTATTTGTCATACATCGGTCTAATGTATCTTCTACAAAAAAAAAGAAAATAAAACGAATTGTTAATTACAAATGATTAATGATTATCTAAAACAAGTCAAATATAGAAAGAAAAGAATCTACATTTCGAATTCAACAAATCGCTTCCGACGAAATAAAACCATCTCCTTCGTACGTACCTACACATATATATATATACACGTGCATTCATAGGTAGTACGTACGAACGTCATACATACCATCGGTTTCGTTCAATTGTTTCACGTTCTTCGTTACATCAACGTGCGTTCATTTTACATCGGTTCAACCAAAGCTTGCAGTTAACGAAAAAGGAATGAACAAAAAAAACAAAAAGAAAAAAGAATAAGAGAAAGACAAAAAAGGGAAGAAATAAAAAGAAATCCTCCCTTCAACGTTCGACGGGTCGGTTAACGGACGTGCCAATCAACCGTAGGCGTTTAAATCGGATCGATAGACGTTTCAACGCCGGTGGGAAGACCAGGTTTGTGTATGTCTGCGTATATATATGTGTGTGTATAAAAGAGAAAGAGATAGTCCTTAGTGTTGATAGTGTTGAAGAATCAACCCCCATGGAAGGTATGGAATGAGAAAGAGGGTTGTCGGGGAGAAGACCTTGAAACGATATCGCATTTTATAGTTCTAATCGAGGATCATAATCGCAGCAAGTTTGTATGCTTGTCTGTTTCCAGGAGTCCTTCAACTTTCTACAATTCTCTCTCTCTCTCTCTCTCGCACGCGCACACACACACACACACATACTCTCTCACTTTCTATCTTTCGACCGGTGTTATACAGAATAGAAGAATGCCTTGGATATTCCGTTTTCTTCTCTAACTGGGAAACTTCCACCACCGCACGAGTGTAACCTGCTCTTCTTGCCCTTAAAAGCCCTCACCTTCGATATCCTTCCTCTCTCTTTCTCTTTCTCTTCTTGTTCCTCCGTCTCCTTCTCTTTCCTTCGTATAACGGAGGCTAACAAGATTTCGTATATGTAATTGGCCAAGTATTAAATTGCGTATTCCACCGTTGGAACATAGGGGATTGGAGGACGCTGGGATACGGGAGGTGCTGGATAATAGCCCTGGGTTGGATCATTTAGTAACATACTGCACTGCCGTCACGGTTAAGTTTCACCGAGGACACGAAAGACAGAGACACACGAATATACATACACGTACATAGAAGGGATGATTGTAGGAAGAGGGAGAATTTCGGTGAAACTGAGAGAAAGGGAAAGTAAGGATCCTACAAAGACGTTCTTTGTATATATCGTACAGAATTATTAAAAATTGTACACATACCATACTATATTTATTTAACATAAAAATAAAAATTAAATCAAAAATGATATCTCTGACGATTATTATACTAATGATAAGTAAAACTTGATATATAAGAAAATGTAAGTATAAATTCTGCAAAAATTGTTTTCCTTTATGAATTTTCTATAATTAATACAAATTTGATATACTATGATTGTACAATCGGAATCGATCGTAGACTATTAACCTTTATTCGAAATGCGCGCTTTAGTTATGTAGAAGTTCACGTCTTACTCCTGTAGTTTCCTCTAGAGTTTCGAAGCGCTAACGTTCGTGCCCCCACCGCTCGGATCACTGCTACGTACGCCCTGCTGGGCCCATTAGAAAAGACACTCGCTCTATTCTTCTGCTGAACGCCTACGACGACACTTCTGAGACAACCAACGAAGAACGTACAAAGAAAACGACGAAGAAGCGATACGAGCGAGAGGCGAAATAAGCGAAGTATAAGCATCCCTTATACTTCCATAATCAAACGAGACGATATCGAAAACGGCAATCGAAAGAGAAAGAGAGTAAGCGAAGTGTATGAAAACATTCTACATTTCTATAGATAAGCGATAGATAAGATTCCTTATTGTATCTATATACAAACGAAGCGAACGAGAGGTGAGTCACGTGTCTAATCTTTGATTGGACATCATACAATAATTACCAGGGTTTTTTGCCGTAAGGTTTTTCCCTGACGAGCCAATAAAGTATTATACTTTCTATTGGCTCAACCACGTGTTTTATTTCTTATTTGAATTTAACCCTTTATCATCCTTATCATTAGCTTATATCATAATCACCAGAAGACTCCATGCGGGAGAAATATGCGTAAATATAATGGTTAATTTATTTTTAATACGAACAAAAACGAAATTGTACTCCAAAATAAATTTGTTCAAATTATTATACCAAATAGAATTCTGACAAATATAATGAATCATCAATACACCTACCGCTTATTTGTCTGATTCATTCATCTATTCATAATATACTTCTCTTCTTCTATCTCTTTCTCTTTCTCTCTCACTTTTACTAAAAACGGATATGTATAATAACTGAGATGAGAGTACCGTGTGACATTAGTTTAACATATGACTCAACTTAATGCGTCAGATCGTCGTCGTTGTACAAGTATAGTCAAGAGATATATGATCAAAAGCAAAAAACAGGAAATAAAATTAAAAAAAAATAATAACAAGATCAATGTTAAAAAAACAAATCACGAATTTCGAAAAGAGTTGCTCAAAATTAATTCGGCTTATCGATCTTTCGGCTTCTGACCTCTCTCCTCCCTTCTCTTACCACCCTTTCGTAACAGTTTCAGCACGTTTTTTGGTATCCGACTATTAGCACTTTTTATTTCCATCCAGCCTTTCTCATCCTCCTTTTCCTCCTATTTCTCACCCCCAATTTGTGACTATCGTCCTACCATTGGACGCGTTTTTTTTCCCGATCGTTGGATACAATAGGTCCGATAGAAAAAGTGAGAGAGAGAGAAAGAGAGAGTGAGGTGCGATATGCCGATAACGTTTTACGGATCGATAACACGAAATATTGCACTAGTTCAAATACTTCAGTTTAATACGTATTGTTATAGATATACGTGTATAAATATATATATATATATATATATGTATATATGTATGTACGTACATAGATAGATATACCTCGTTTTAAATTAATACGAAATATGTGCGCATATATCCAAGAGAATGTTTCCTAATTACCAGTAGATTCCACGTTTTTTTATTTCATCTCTTTTTTTTTTATTTTTATTTTTTTTATTTCACTCATAAAATTTATATTACAACGTTGTGTGGGTGCATGCGCACGATCATTAGTAAATTCTTTTCACGCAAATTTGCATATAAAATTCTAAATTAATTAAAATAATTAGCAAATGAGAAACGATATAAATATTTGAAATCGTAACTATAATTATAATATTTACTTATAATCTAGACAATCTGAAAGATAAATTCTATATTTATTATCCTTCAAACGAGTTTCAATGTTTAACATAATAGAAAAATAAAATAACTTGTAATATTTGTGATTTGTTATATAAACATATCTAATTTTCTAAACACTTTATACACATTTACATGAATGTCTTCTTCTTTTTCTTCAAAAAAGCAAAAAATCTATTAAAAAAAAAAGAAGAACAATCATACCAAAAAATATTCGGAAGATCCATAACGAAACACCTTGCGAGCATCACCCAAGGGTCGCCTATTGGTCCCCATGGAGTGATCTTCCGAACAGTGGCAATTTCCCTAGGACGTCACGGTCGGCCAATAAACGGCAAAATCACTAAGCTAACTAGTTCGAGCCGAGGGCAAGGCTTGTCGTCGTTTTCTCCAACCCTTTCTTCTTCGCCACTTCCTCCCTCCCTCCATCTCTTTCTCTCTCTAACACACGCTTTACCGCAGCGATGCTCCTTACGCGAAATTCGACACGGCCAAAAGCAGAGACTCTTCGTAGGGAGGGTGTTGTAACGTTAGGGTTCTGTGTAAAAGGAGGATAGTAAGGAACCAAGAAAGGAATGAAAGCAGGAAGGAAGGAAGGAAGGAAGGAAGGAAGGTAGAGAAAAGGGAGAGGAAATCGGCAGAAGGCTACGATCTTCATCCCACCCAACTCGTTCGTGAGCATTTAATTAAGCTAAGAGCGTCGCCACGATCACGCCCGCTGGTGGTGCTACGATTTTCGAAGACCGACTCGCTCCATGTCACTTTGGATTGGATTGCCGTTTCTCTCTCTCTCTTACTCTCATTTATTCTCTTTCATTCTAACTCTCCCTTATTTTCTCTTATTCTCTCTTTTCATGTTGCAGTCTCGAGACTTGGTCGGAAATTTTCGAAGAGACCGCCGTTGTTCATTCGCCAAGATCTAATATTTCCTATTTTACTATCCTTCTTAATCAATCAATAATTATTTACATAAGAAAAATAATAACGATAAATTCATGAAAGTTAAATTAAATTGATAAGAGAAAAGATGAGTCACAAAATAAGAAGCAATGGAAATATTTTAGTGACGTTTGTATGACGTGCAAGTCAAACCTGATCTTGATAAAGTCGTTGAGAAACATTGTTTTTCACAATCTTTGCAAAGTCGATACTGTAATTCGGGGGAAGGAGGGGGGAAGGGTAGGAGTGACGAGGGAGTAGAAAAGCAAAAAATATTGCGCTAAGGCAGATGCCCGTAGAAAACTTTTCGAGCTTTTCGTCTCTGATACTTTGCCTTGTCTTTTTCCTTTCTTCCTTCGTTTCTTTCTTTTTTTTCTTTCTTTCTCTTTCTTACGCGTGTCTTACGAGAAAAGTATCTTGGCAAACAAAGCTATTTATTAGCGTAATAACCCATGGAAAACTTTTTTCCCGGTTATGCCACGTCGTATTTGATCTCCCCGATACTTGTCTGTCCCCCATTTTCCTTCACCCGTTACAAACATCCAATTAAAATTCTTTTTTCAAAAACGAGACAAAACTTACTTCTTCTTCTACCACGTAGTTATTTTATTGAACAAAACAGATCCTTTACCGGTCAAACGATCTTGTCGGCCGGTCGGTACGGTAATATCCTTAAAACGTAGCCATCAAATTTCTTTATTTTCGATGCGAACCAAGTTTGGATTTGTATTTGTGTTTTAAAGGGGTACCTCGTATGAGTAAAAGTAGAATAAATTTATCCGTCTCTACTCACTTACCATTTCCTCTCTCTCTCTTCCTTTCTCTCTCTCTCTCTTTCTTTTAACTTCTTTCTCTTTCTGGTAAGAACCGTTCGCATAGAGACGTGCTTAATGCACGCGCGACGTACAAGTGCCCGCTATAACGAGGATCAACAAGCGAGCTTGAGAAATCCGCGCCTTACGGAATACATCACAAGCCGTATTTACACTCGCGTATTCACACTGTAATAGCAGCCGCCACGATGATGCTTCTTCTTCTCTCTCTCTCTCTCTCTCTCTCCCTCTCTCTCTCTCTCTCTCTCCCTCTCTCTCTGTTCCTCTTTTTCACCAACTCGCGAACACTCGTAATTCTACGATGTTTGTTTCCGCCGTTGGCTTTCAGAGCAACCCTCGTTCTCAGTGCAGGTAGAAGGGGTGGTACACGGTAGTGGCATGCTTCCAAACCTTCCTCATCCTTCAGCTTTCCTTCCTTCTATCCATCCAGCCATCCTTCCTTCCTTCTTCCTTCTTTCTCTCTCTGTTATCTATCTTTAAATTACGTCCGTATAATTTCCACATCGAGCGCGTCCTGACTTTGAAATTCGATGAAATTTATATTTATTTTTCGTACCTCTTATCTGATCTTTTTTTTATATTTTAAGTATACCAACACTTATATCTTATTTTTAAATTATTTTATTTATTTATTCGCATAATGGTAAAATTGGACGAGGATTGATTTTAAGTATACAAGTAAATCGGAAATAATTCGTGTACGAAACTACTACATTTGAAGATTATTTACCGTCAATTAATTTTTGCTTAGTAGGAGAGAACAATAAATACGTCTGTCGTGAATAAATTATTAAAGAAATAATATACGCGTACTTTGTAAAATTTTTAAACACGAATTTTTTAAAATCGAATCATCGAACTAAAATAATCTTATTGTTTTTTTTTCGATCTACTTTTAAATGCGAAAACACACTCTGTCAAGTTTTGTGATATATTTTAACTTTATAATAATGAAGATATTATAAAGCAAATGTTTTTCGCTGGGAATAAGATAAAAAAAATTATTAAATAATAATTATTTGTTTTTGTCTTTTGTTTTTGCTTATCGTTTTTTTCCTTCATCTGAGACACACCAGAAGCTTTCATTTCTTTCTTTCTCTTTCTTTCTTCCTTTGACCACACGCAAGAACGAAGTAAGCGGTGAACGTTGCGAAGGGACACCCGCGGGCAATCATGCGCGTTGTGTAACTAGCCTTTTAATTAGTAACGCTTAAAAATTTAGCGCCAGGACGAAATACATCTGGGCTTCTCAAAATTATGCGTGGTTGCTGCAACCCCTGCGAGAGACTCTTTCTCTCTCTCTCTCTCTCTCTCTCTCTCACTTACTCTCGCTCTCCTTTTGTTGCTGCTTGTTGGAGTACCCTATTGTATTTGGAACACTGTTACCTAATATTTATCGACTAAAATCTAGCGAGAATGCGATCGAGGTTTGAACAATTAACCACTCCGGAAAGTTTTTTTTTTATTAACAAAAGAGGACAACACAAGCAAAAGTAACAAAAAAATTCGAAATCAAAAAGTAAATTAAATCAAAGCTTTATTTAAAAATTAAAACTAACCACACGCTAATAAATTATCGTTAAAAATTGAAATCCCACCCGGATTTTGTTTTATTTTGTTAGTCCGGAAAACAAAATAAAAAACTTAAACAAATCTTCTTTCTCTGTATGATTTCTTTCCCTAAAAGAGTCAACCCTTAACATTTCGAGGTATCCTCTGACTTAATGTTCACCACGTTCTATCATATTTTATTATTTTTGCAAAAGAAAAAAAAGAGAGAAAGAGAAAGGACGGTGATATTATTCTTTGAAAAAGTACATGGGACTAGGAGAGAGAGGAAGTACGACGGTGGTGTGGGTGGGTGCTCTTACGGGCGAGAAGAGTTTTCCGGCATACTCTCTCGAAGAGAGCAGTAGATTTTACGTATCTCCGGCATAATGCGCGCACGGTGATACATTAACAAAGTTTCGCGGCGCGGGTTAGCGCATTTTTCCAAGGGAAATAACTCCGTGGTTTGCCCGACCGTATTCCTCGTTCCCTTTGACTGTACGTAACGTTTTTCCCTCCAAGTGAGCGCATAATATTGAATATAATGTACGGCCCCGGTCTCTCTCTGGTATTATTTACACGCCAACTTCAATTCATAAAAACTCTACAAAGAGTGTTGGATTTAACTAATTTTTCGTACCGAGTATTCGGAACTTTACGTAGGAAGAGAGAGAGAGAGAGAGAGAGAGAACATGTGTGCGTGTGTGTGTTTGTAAGGGAGAGAGAGAGAGAGAAAGAAAAAGAAATGGTTACTATTCACGTGCATTCGCTAACGCATCGCTGTATACGCATCGCGCGTATGTGAAATAAAATGACATGGTACCTTGTACGTGAAAACAGGAATAGGAAAAAAATGTTATATCTGGCTAACGGAACGTGAATAATTTCGTATATACCGAGAAATGGGGTTAGCTTGAAAAAATTTCTCTATACGATATTTTTCATATTCTGAATGCATTTCTACATACATACGTATATACGGCTACTACCAACGAATTCAATGAGAATTTCATTTTCGCCAAAGGGATCAGAGAAAGAGGAAGATAGGAAATATATATAAAAAAAATAAAAGAAGAAACTAGAGAGACATAAAAGACAAAGGAAGAAAGTTATGCGAAAGAACTTTGTTTCTCGATTCGACCGATTTCCGATGAAAACGTGCTGAAGCTTAGGGGTGGAAGAAAGCAAAGAACAAAACTGTATATGTATGTGCGAGCGCGCGCGCGCATGTTTTTATGTGTATGAAGAGAGAAACAGAGAACGATGGATAGGCGTCGGAATCGATTCTTCCACTCCTACGACCGTGACGGCGACCCAACGCAGAGATCCCCGTGCAATATTGGATTTATTCAAGCCTACGCTCCAAGTTACGCCCTAAATAAAAAGGGTTGTCACTTGGTGCCACCACTCTTACTCTCCCCCACGTTTTTCCCCCTTCTCAAACTCTTTCTTTTCTTCCTTCTTTTTTTCACTTTCTATTTACTTATCGCCGCATCTCTTCTTTTACCCAAGTTCAACGTAGAATTTTGACACTCTTGTGAAAAATATTCGAAGAAAATTATTAAATAAGATTATTCGAAAAGCGATAATAAAAAAGATAAAATTAGAATGGAGATGGGGGGTGGTAAGTAACGTTAAAAGTAAAAAAAGAAAAAAAGAAAGATTGTGGTGGGGACGATCAGAAAATATGCAAGCGTTGTGGAAGAACATTGGAAAGAAGAAGACGCGAGACGAAACCAAACTGAAAGGGTGGCTATTGGGAGAGAGAGGAGGGTGTATGGGGGAGAGGGTGGAACGTCAGAGGTCGAGCCCTTCTCAGCCTGGCCAAGCCTGACTCTCGGCTCTCAAACTTTGATACGATTAAGACGGAACGAATTAATCTTCATCCCTCGCGAGCACCGCCTGCTGGCAGCCGCAAGGGTTGGTGGTGGGAGAAAGAAAGGAAAAAAAAGAAAGAGAAGGAAAGAAAGAAGAAATTTAAAAAAGAAAAGAATAAAAGCCAAGAGAAAAAGAAGGAGGAGAAGAAAGAGGTGAGGGATCGCCGAAGCAGAAAGACGAAGCGTGGACGAGGTGGCGACTAAGGGTTCGTTTTCCTCCCAACCTAGAATGTACCCTCTTCACTTGGAAAAGGCAAAGGTGACGTTAATTAGAAAGCCGAGTTTCCGATTCTGACGGCAGTCTCGCTCGATCATCCTTCTCTCGCACCTCTCCTTAAATGCCACCCAAAATGACTACGACTAATTCCAATTTCCAAATGTCTATGCCATTGATTATATTTTAAAATTATTTTTTTAAATGAAATATCCAAATAAAATTATATAAGCAAAATATATATAAATCGTATGAAATTAATTTAATCGAATTATAAATAAATTTTGCGTGGTAAAAGTACAAATAATTAATAATTAATTAATGTTTTAATCTCCTTAATAATTAATTAATGATATACTCCACCATCTATTTAAAACAGATTTTCTAATAAACCGAAAATGGCCGATTGAAATCGCATACATCTCATACATACATGCATACATACACAGAAACAGCAGACACACATATACTAATGGTCCAGCCTACTGTTAACTCTCATAGTCGATAGGTAAGAAGGGCAAGGATAGGATCTACAGGGCGTTTATTCGATATTGCTAAAAGGGACGAAGTGAGCGCGGCAGTCAGTCTCCTCTCTCTTTTGGAGAAAGGGTAGTTTGAACTATGAACGGCACGGTCAGCAGCGGTCTACCGGCCGTTTTTAATCCCATTGTGAACATGGCTTAATCGAGAAACCATTAGCTTGGTTTGCTGCGCGAGCTAGAATGTCTGGAAGGGTAGGGCCACTCTTACAGTGGATGGGGGTCGGATCGGCGGGGGGAGTGGAGGTAGATCGAAGGTGGACGAGGGCCACGTATAGCACCGTTACGGCAAAGAGGAGTGATAGAGAGGAGTGAGAGAGAGAAAGCAAATCGTTATCTCTTTCCTTCCTTCCTTCTTCTTCTTCTTCGAAAGAAGGAAGAAGAGGATGCCCATCCGGTCTATTACTCGTCTTTTTTTCAAACTCTTTTCTCTACTCTTCGATCGATTCACGTATGTCTGCTCGATAAAAGCCTTACTATGAAAAGAAAGAAAAAAAAACGAGAATAAACGTTCGTTTCATTGAACTACATATCCCCGACGTGCGATCTGCAATATAAAAGAGAAACACATTCGACGTTCTGACGAACTAGAAAAGTGAGAGGGAGAGAGAGAAAAAGAGAGAGAGAGAAAGTTTCTACAAACGAGAAAGGGAGACGTGATTTTGGTGGATCTACGCACAGGCCACGGTAGAATCCTCTTAACTGCTTCAATCTTCCAGCACGTAAAACCCAAATGTTCCTCCCTTTTCCTCTTCCTCCCAATGGACCGTAGCACAACGCTGCGGAGAAGTCACGGAAAAGAGAGAAAGAGAGACAGAGATAGGAAGAGAAAGAGAAGGGTGACGACGATGGTGATGGTGATAGTAGTAGCGGAGGTTGAATTCGCTGATCGGATGGTATTTAGCAATAAAGTTCGATTCCCCACGTCAGGCCACGGCTACGGATGGACGGAAAGAAGCAGCCCCTGATTTCGTCGGGGTTGCGAAAATTACAGTTCCCGGCTGCGCCAGTCCAGCCAATGTCGGAAGTGGCAGCATTTAAGCATTGGACTCGTGGTTACTGTCGCGTTGCTAGTGGTCATCGGGGAAAAAAAGGGGTTGAGTAACTTGGGTAACATTCGAGGAAAAAAAAAGAAATGACAAAAAATGTGAAGCAACTTTCGAAACTTTGACTTTGACGGGTCTTTGATAAAAATGAAATAAGGAAGGTAAGAAAAGAGGAAATTTGATGAGATGTAAGAAGAAAGTCGTGGAATACGTAAATTCACCCCTTTGTGACTTCTTGATTTAACTTATCCGAAGGTCCAAGGAAGCATACGGAAATATCTCCAAACAAAAGCCACCCCTTATTTTTCTCCTTCCACATTTCCGTTCTTTCGTTCGATCAGACGCAACGTATTCCTTCCGATTCGTCTTAAAATAAAGTCACCCCCCGGATCCACCCACTTTGTCAGCCCTCTTTTCCGCGAAACGAATTCCACCGGCACTCTATTTACTCAATTCGCTCGCTGACGATTGGGGATACGAACAGAAAGAAAGAGAAAGAGAAAGAAAGAGAGAAAGCCGTGAAGCAGAAGGAAAAGTATGGAATATTTAGCGTTCACTGAGCTATAAAAGCAATTATATAGGACTCATTGTTTGGCGAGAGAGTGCGCCTACGCGATACGGGGTCGAAAGGTCGGAGGTAACGGTGTTTCGATGAGAGGAGGGTGAGAAGGAGGAAATAGATGGGTGGATGGATGACTGGTAGGAGAAACTCGGCATTAGGAACCGAATTCATAGAGTGGAAGCATTGGTCCAATGAAAATCAGAAGTACGGTGCAATAAATACGCCGGAGTCGATTCCAACCCCTAACTACTCTTTTCACCTTTAACACCCCTGCCGCCGTTAGGAAGTAGTACCTATGCCAATTCGAAATTCACTCACCCTCCGATTCTCAAATCACTTCTCGTTCGGACGCTTCTAGCAGACGATAAAGGATTTCCTTTTTTGTTTATTCTTCCTTTCAAAAACTAAATAAAATTGATTGATTGTTATTATCGAAATATTTTAAACTCGATTATTCGTAATATCTAAGTTTCTATATCTGATAACGATAATACACGAATTACGAAATTCAGGTTAATACCGTCGAGATAACGAGTTGTAAATGAGAAAAGCTTTACTAACAAAGAAAAAGAAAATGGAGGTGCACAGATAGAAGTAGAAGTAAAAGAAGAAGAAGAAGAAGAAGAAGAAGAAGAAGAAGTAGGAAAGAAGGAAGAAGGAAAAAGAAAGAAAAGAAGAAGCAGACTGGAAACTAACGCTAGAGAAACGAGACGGACGAGATCGAGAAGTGAGACGGTAGAAAGGAGAAGAGAGGGGGAATAAAAGAGCGTCAGAAAGAAAGAAAGAAAGAAAGAAAGAAAGAGAGAGAGAGAGAGAGAGAGAAAGAGAGAGTGAGAGGCAGACTGTAAGAAGAAACCAGAAGAAGACAAGAAAAAAAGAGAAAGAGAAAGAGAGAACGTTCTCTAATATAAATGTCCCAGGCGAAAGGCGGAATGGAGACATTCGCTAATTAAAAAACTTGAAAAATTAATACACATTTCTCTCGTAGCACGAAGGTTGCGTCTTACTCCTCCCTTAATCTTTGGTATATCTGATTGGCCATCTGTTTCCAGCCATTTCGAAGCTGACTCCGCTTTAAATCCTCCACGACGAGAGCTTCTCCCTCGGTTCTCCTTGGTTCTCGTTATTTCGGCTCTCAACTACTACATCTTGTTGCGCTTGTTCCTAATTAAGTGACACTCTTGATCAAATTCGTCGATGTTTTATTAATCATCAACTCAATTCTCCGATACCCATGAGATCGATCATCCTCGAATTCATTTTCATTATTATACCCTCGATGTATCAAAACTGAAGTTCATTTAATTTCGAATTTTTTATTCAAGCCACATGCAATTGTTTGTCATTCATTTATCGATCGTATGTGAATCACCCAGCTTAAACGAAAAATCGATTCAGTTACAACAATCAAAAAGCAAACTAAAACATAAATTATTTTTTCAGATCAAAATTAACTTGAAAATATTATATTAAACGATATATTTTCTTGCTTGATACTCGAGAGACACGATCCCAAAGGTCGAAGTATCGTTTAACGTGGATAAGCATCAGGATGCTCTAGAGAGATCCGAGAGATAGAATCTGGGAAGACGTTCTGTTCCATAAGCGAATTCTGCCAGCGGGTCTTTTGACGGAACGGGTTGGATGGGATGAAATGGAGGCATAAAAAGAAGTAAAATAAGAGCGAAAGGGAGAGAGAAAGAGAGAGAGAGAGAGAGAGAGATTATGGAGTAAACGGATCTGTCTGCCAAACTAGCTGCTTGCCGACTATATCGTAATCAACAATTCAATAGAGTTTAACTTATTTATGTCCCGTTAAATGCTGGGACTAATTAGATAGCGGCATAAAGATCTTCCTCTCTCTTTCTTTCTCATTGGGTACTCTCGATGGGATAGGTCCTCATTCACTGTCTTTCTCTTTCTCGCTACACTCCTCCAAGTTGTTGGAGCTAACGCCTCCTGGGATGTAACGCGGGAGGCGGGAGAGAATTATAAGACATGGTTAGTGGAAGGAAGAGAAGAGAGGAGATGGAAAAGAAGTAGAGGAAGCTAGAGCGAGCTCCCATAACCAACGAGGAGACAGACAATGGCAAAGAATGGGCCAGAGTCTCTCTGAATAGGCCTCAAGACACTGAACGCTATAATGCGAAAGACTCCATTGTGAGGCGGGCAGTTAAGTGCTCCTGTCTGGTCTCCAAAACGAAGTGGGCTCACTCTTCTTCTATCTCTATCTCTCTTTCTCTCTCCTTCTTTCTCTTTTACCTTCTCTTTTCCTCTTCCACGTCTTTAGCTTTTACCTGGCGCTTCAATCCTCACCTTTTCCTCAAGAATTCGTCCAAAGAAAATGGACATTAGAAGAAATTGCAACAGCTATTCTCAGATTGTTCAGTGGATTAGATGAACTGAGAGAGAAAGAGAGAGAGTGAGGGAAAGAGAGAGTTGATTTAATTAATTTCATGCTCGATCGATTTTCATCCATGTGATAGACACTTTTTTCCATTTTTCCTTTCTTTTATCAAGAAATAGAAGTATATGTATATATATATACTTAAAAAGAAGAAACACACACACACATATATATGCGCAGAAGAAGGCAAAAGACA
Organism: Polistes fuscatus; assembly: GCF_010416935.1. Taxonomy (NCBI): domain Eukaryota; kingdom Metazoa; phylum Arthropoda; class Insecta; order Hymenoptera; family Vespidae; genus Polistes; species Polistes fuscatus. Next base: position 2,420,827 of record NW_025113107.1, on the reverse strand, counting down.
GTACCGAAAGTTTTCGGTGTCATGCCTAACAAAGATGCCTGACCGAGACACGGTTTTGAGAGACGGAAATGATAAATCGCTTAATTCTTTTCATGCAAGTCATTCGGACGGAAGTAAAAGGGATTTAAGATCCCTAAAAGATCTGTCCACGAAGAAGAAGCATTTTTCCTTCCTGCTTTCTTATTATTCAAAAGAAAAGTTTGATTTAATTTAAAAAAAAAAAAAAATATTAGAAATCACGATTAGATCAGATCTAATATTAAATCTATGAACAGAATTATTTATCTTTTACAAATATATACGTATTTAATGATATTGAGTTAATAATAAATATGTATGTAGAAAAAAAAAGGAAAAAAAGTAGAAAATAAAAAGAAAAAAGAGTGTGCCTAATTATTGACTTTGTTTCGATTATGCGAAACGTTTAATTATCTCTGCTAATGAATAATGTATTTTCCTCTTTTGGAGAATAGTTAACAATTAGACTCTTATGTTAGACTAATATAAAACATAAAAGAGTTTTACAAAGAGTTCACGGAACAAACGATGACATGTCTGTCTATGTATTAGCGTCTAACGCGAAGAACTTCCTCCTTCTTTACCTCTCTTTTCTTTTCTTTTTTACTTCTCCCTCTCTTTCTCTCTCTTTCTCTCTCTCTATCATTTCCATCCTTCACCACCTACGTTCGCGTATACCATGCTTGCTTTGTATATGCTGGCCTCGACGATTTCTGACGTACGATAAACAACACGTGTACCGAGATAGAAAGAGAGTTAACGAAGAATAGCAAGCAAATAGAACACTGTGCTGTTTCAAAATTCACATTACATTTTCAAAACCTTCTTTTTCTCTATTTTTTTTTTATCGATCAATTATAAATCTATGTTTTTTTACAATTTTTTATTAGAATAAATAAAAAAGAATGTTTAAATAAAGGTTGAAATAAAATGAAGTTAAAACGATCGTATATCTATTTTGATTAGAAACAAAAGTTGAAATATTTTTGTAAATTTGGTTTAATGAATTCTTCTGAAAGTGGCTCTAAACAACTGTAAAAGAGTAGAGAACGAGTGAAAGAAAAATGAGCGAGAGAACAATTCCGAGTAAAAGAAAAGAGTTCATTTCAGTGGGAATACTCGGATATCACCGACGGTGTTTCTTCGGCTTGTTTCGCTCATAAGGTGTGATATCCAGTTACCTTCCTGCATATATGTATATGTATATGTAGTTATAGGTACATATGCATACCACGTGTATACCTGCCTGCTGCTACTGCTGTCAGCCACGGGAAAGTGTATTTTTGCTTTTCACATAAAAAGTCCTCGCATATGAATTTTATATACAAACTTTTGTTATTACAATTACAATGAAATTCTTTGAAAATGATTCATTTATTTTGATTAAAATTCATTTAAAATTTTCAACAAGTATTTATCCACACAAATGTATATTATTATATTTAAATATTATTATATTTAAATATTATTAATCCAATTAAAGAAACAAAATGATACTTTTTTCTATAAAAATGTATTATACTTAATTATAGGTATACCTAATAATATATAAAATATATTTAAATATTAACACACACACATAATAGATATATTATTAAATTATTTTATTATATTAGGTCAGCAACTAAGTTTTCGCCATTTTTTGTTAATTTTTTAAAAGTTTCCTTTTCAATTAAAAATTAACAACTAATAATTCAATAATATATTCTCCCTTGTTAAAATTAAAAAGAAAACGGCTGGTAATTTAATTGCCGACCAAAAATAATGTCAAATATGATATTATTAAAAAAGAAAAAAATAATTTTGTAAGAAACATTAATTGATTAGGTAAAGAAAAAGATAAAAGATAATAATAAGAAATGATAGTAGTGATCGGACGAGAAGAGGAAAGGGGGTATATATTAAGAGGACATCCGTCCATCCGAAATCAAGACGGAAGAAACGCCGCGAAGGATAGAGGATATCGCGGTACTCTCTTACGTAGGGGTTAACTCGATTACCGGATGTAACTACTGACGAGAATGTTTAAGGAATTATTGGATAATTTCGCCTTCAAAGCAGACGCTCTTCTCGTTGTTCGTTCGTACATTCGTTCGTTCCTTGGTTCGTTCGTTCGTTCGTTCGTTCGGCACTCGTACACGACCTGGAAAGCTAAATACTTCATCGTGTCTGCCTATCAAATAGTAAAGGACGTTTAAGTCGACGTTCATACAGAATTTCCGTATATAATTATTCCTAGACAGCGATCATGCTATAATATATGGAAATGCTTACTGTTCCCCTTTTTCGATTGTTACTTAAATTGAATGAAGATGATCATCATTCGTTATAATACGAATATATTATCGTAACGTACAGCAACGATTTTTAAATTAACGAAGTTATTGTTACAAATAATACTATTTGTTAACGATTAAACACAAATAAAAATATTTTATTATCCTATTTTTTTTAGGTCTATAATATATTACCGTATATTGTCACTTGGGCAAATTATAATAATGTAGAGTCATTTGTAAATTGACAAAGTTAAAATTACATATGAAATAATCAAAAAACACCAATAAAATATTACTATTTATAGTAAATTTAAATACACTATAATCCAGAATCATATAAAAAAAAATTGATACTGAATATTTCTCGTATTCAAATAAAAAAAAAGTAAAGAAATAAAAATAAGAAGAAAATGGAAGAGAAAAGAAAGGATACCGTCTTTTAGGATGATACGATTTCTCGAACGTCGACCTTCGATCTCACGTCTCGATATTGGCGACGGTCGTTAACGATAACTGGAATCGAGAAAGAGAGAGAAAGAAAGAAAGAAAGAAAGAAAAAAAAAAGAAATAAAAAGACAAGAGGATAGAGGAGGAGGAGAAGGACAACGTGAGGAGGCCAGTGTCCGTCCTCATCCGATAAACCGTAGAGAACCGTTCGAAAGGAAACATTCGGATAGTTTCCTCTACTTGTCTCCTTCTCTCACATTTTCCCAACTCTTTTCATCCCCTAGTACATACTACCCACTACTTACATATGTACACACATACACACACACACACACAAATATACACGAGGGTAGATGTACACATGGTAGAAAGTGTAGAAAAGGTTCGGACTTCGAAATGGTGCTCGGTGCAGCTCGTTCGTTTCTCTTATATTCTTGATAGGCGCTCGTAAACCGAATTAACGGTACGCCCACGCGATCCACATATACCTACACGTATACATAGATATATATATACGAAAGCATTGAAATAAGAGGAAGCAAGAAAGGAAGAAAAGAGGGAAATAGAAAGAGGGTAGTTCTGGTGATGGTGATAGTGGTTAGGAAGGAAGGTAGGAAGTGGAAAATGCATATCTACAAGGATGAAGAGCCACCAGCAGCTCTTTCCGAGAGATAGAAAGTAAGAGAAAGCAAAAGAGAGAAAAAGAGAGAAAAAGAGAAAGAGAGAGTAAGAGAGAAAGAGACAGCAGACACAGTACAACGGCTACTCAGAATCCCTCCATGCGACCATCACCAACGGCATTACCCCACCAGAGTTCCATCATCGGAAGAACTAAAGCACGCGAGACGTGCTTCCTTCTTCCACCTCTTCTTCCCTCTTTCCCTCTCTCTATCTAGTCTCTCTCTTTCTCGCTTCAGAGACTCTCGGTAGCTCTCGAGTCTCCTCCGATCTCTCAAACCACCCCTTACGGCACTTCCAAATTCACGTAATAAAGCGTGCTCGTTCGCGTAGTTAATGCCTCCTCTGCTAGGGTTCCTGCGCTCGCAAACGCTAAGTACATTTACACGGATAGATGAAAATATCGAGTTCGGTGAAAGAGATAGAGAGATTCGGATAGACAGACGGATGAAGAGAAAGAGAAAGAGAGAGAGAGGGAGAGAGAAAGAGAAACGGATTGCCTAACATTCTTTGCCCAGGACGAAATCCTGTTCTCCTCTTATTTCTGAAATGATATGCACGTATGTATGTATAGGCATATATTTGTTTATAGATATAGTACATTTTACTACAGAAAGAAAGAGAGAGAGAGACAAATGAGGAAGAAAAAGAGAAGGGGCAAATGATGGTAGCCAAGAGGTCGCTCGTTATAATTTCAAGCCGTTCGTTCTACCTCACCCCTCCATCCCCCTCTTCCCGTTTTCGTTCGTATGTACGTCTACGCTCTATATTTACACGGATAGAAACGTGGTGGCCCGCCGAGTTGGAAGTATTAAGTGCTACTTGTCGTTCTTTTTAACGGTGTATACCCCCTCCCCTCCCCCCTCTCTCTCTTACTCTCTTACTCTCACAATTTTTCGGTCCTTTCGTTTTTGGCGAGATAGATGAAGAGAGAAAACGAAGAGGAAAGAGAGAGAGAGAGAGAGAGAGAGAGAGAAGTTGGATAGCTTTACGGTTCCCTTTTACAAGCGGATGGATATTTGTGCATGTCTATATTTATTTTGTACGTTTCTCCGCGTAAGAACGTCGATTTAGTACGGAGTACGAGCACGCTAAACAGAGATACAGAAACATAAAGAGAAAAAGAGAGATAAAGAGAGTGCGAGAGAGTAGTAGCCCTGTTTAGAAAGGGTGGAAAGGTTCAAACGATGCTTAACTCTTTGGACGGTCCTTCGCTTCTTGCTAACCTGTCTGTCTCTCTGTCTGTCTGTCTGTCTGTCTATCTATATGTATACGTGCATGCGTGAGTGTGTTCTTTCTCTCTTATGCACCTGTATTTCAGTATCAAAAATCTTGCTACTCTTGGCGAACGCCAAGTTGTTTACTTTTTTTCTCCCTTTTTTTTCTTTTCGTTTTCTCGAGTATGGTGCTCGAGTAACGTTCTTCTTTCTTTCTCTTTCTCTTTCTCTTTCTCTTTCTCTTTCTCTCTCTTATTCTCTTTCTTTTTCTTTCTCTGTAATATATGCATATATATGTATGTTTTTTAAGATATGAAACATCATCTCTGCGTACTAAGTATGTGTGTGTGTGTGTGTGTGTGTGTATGTTTTTGCGCAAATAATTATGATTCTCGTTTCGTCGTCGTGACGTAAGCCTCGACTCTTCGTTTTCACGTTGAAGTATATACTACGCGTTCGCATTTGTGTTCTCTTTCGCACGATGTCATGGGTTAAACAATTTATGAAGAAATTGACTCTTTGCAAAAAGTTTGTGTGTCTTTGTGCACTTTGTTGTATATGCGTTGAGATTTGTTTTTTTTTTCTTACGTACACAGACACATACAATTTAGATACAAAAAATTTGTAATATTTTTTTTCTTAAATTAATTAACTTTTTTTCTTTTTAGAATCGATTGATTTGAATTATTGATGGATATAATACAAAATTTATTAAAGACAGAATTTTTCGTTGCGAAAGCAATAAATATTATAGGATGAAAAATTTGATTAATTTTTTATCAGAAGATTTGGTAAAAAATATCGTGAATACGTTTATGTATTTTTTTGTAGATGAATGCATACGTTCGATGAGATAACAAATGTTAATGTTTATTTTATATATTTTTCTTTTCTTCTTAATTTTTCATATACTTCCGATAGCATACACAGACCCACACATATGTTTCTATATTTATTCGCAAATTCAGAGAACGTAGTTTCGTCTAAAGAAAATTACTCAATATGTCAATAAACGTTCAAATATTTCCATGACTGACTGTACATATACATGTACGGATTGGAGAACTTCGGTATAGGATTTTATTTATATTAATAGTGAGCACAAAAAGATCCGTGTTTAAACGTGATCGCGTAATAAGCGAATATAATCCATATGGGAGATTTTTATCTTTCCTAGCGATTGAAAATCAAAGTAAATTTTTCTTCTACTTTTTCTTATAAAATATAAATTTAATTAAATATTATAATTTACATATCTTTCAAACGAAACCTTCTCGATCTTAAAGATTGATTCTGATTCAAGATAAATTTAATAAATAATTTAAAATTAGTTCTAGTAAAATATACACAAATTTAAACTAATAAATCCTTTAAATTCTACGATGTATCTTATAAAGAAAAAAAGAGTGAAGTACCATTAATAATTTTTGTTCAACTCATCGTGTCATCCATTTATCGAAAAGATTGGCCCTACCATAAGTTGGAAGTAGATATCTATTTTTATCCGATGTGTTACGAGTAGCAACTAATACCTAATTCTTCGTTTTTGTACGAGGGATGTGGGAAACGAAAAGAAAAAGAAAAAAAAAATATAGAAAGATAGAAAAGAGGGGAACGGAAAAGAAAAACGATACTTCGTTCTGCTAAATACATGTGAAGTGTATACCAAAGTAGAAAGAGAAAAAAATTCATAAACACACACACACACATATATATAAAAATTATATATATGTAATATATAAGCTTTTACTTTTCTCTACATTGGAGATTCTTTTGGAGAGGGGTTTCAGTATGAGATTCATCGACTACAAACTCTCTTTCTCCCTCTATCTTTTTTTCTCTCTCTATTCTCTTCTTCCGTTTGCTGCAGGCTACATTGGAGCAGATTAACCAGAAAGGATTATTATAAACGTAGGACGGAGGATATACGCGTTTATTTCGCGCAAGGGATGAGAAGGACCTATACAGTAGCAAGCACAAGCAAACAACCTATCTACTTCTCTCACTCTGACTAAAGGGAAAAATTCTTTTTGATCGTTGTTCTCATTACACAATCTCATTTCACCTCTTCTTCTTTCTCACGCTATGTTACCGAATCTGTTTCTTTCCAAAGTTATACATCATCTATTATTTCTATTCAGGATATTTAATAACGTAGAACAAAAAAAATGAGGATGATCAAAATTAGTATTAGTTAAGAATCTCAATTTATAACAAGGTATCCAAATATCACTAATGATGAACTTAAAACAATCCTCATACAGCATAAATGTTTCCAATGTAACAAGAAACGAAATAAAAATATGGTTGGATGTATTTATGATATTCTGCATATCGGCTATATGCACTCCACCCAAATTTGCGATCTATGTAAGAACGTTACAAATCATATTTACGTCGGAATTGCGTCAGAATTGCGTCAGAAATGCGCTAGGATTCTTTGATGATTTTTTCATATTATAAATTTGCTTCCATCCATACTGGAAGTTTTTATTTCAAATAGATTTCATACGACACTTTAAATAATCGAGTAAAGTGCGTATGATCTGTATGTCCGATGGTCTTATAAATAAATCCCAAAAATTCTACAGAATAATTAAATTATAAAATAGAAATGAAAATTCTCAGAAGAATGGAAATTCGTTTAGAATCGTAGTTGCGATAAGAGTAGAGGAGATAGTGGTACTATGTATGCCCACCTTTTTTCGCATAGACAACGCACAGTCCGACGAATAGGGAGTCCCAAAGAGAAAGAGGATGAGGATGAGGATGAGGATGAGGATTGAGGATGAGGATGAGGAGGAGGAAGAAGAGGATGAGGTACGGGATTAAGCGCATGCACGGCGCCGGCTTCTCTCCTCTCTCCTCCCTCTTCGTATTAAACGATCCAACGAGTTTTATTTATTCAAGAAATGAAAATCCTAATAGACTTTTGCTTCGTTGTTATATTTTCTTTCCGAGCGTACGGCGTACGCCGTGTATTTACGTACCGGGGTATATATCTCTTGCACGTAGAGTGTCTGCCCGTTGGCCCGATAATCAAGTACGTGATGGAACACCGATGTTGTGTTCCGCGTACGTATTTCACACGCCAGACACCAATCGGACAACACCATCTACTTCTCTCACCCTCTTTCTTACCTCGAATCGATCCAAAATTATTTTTTTGTCTATTGAAATTCATCTTCAACGAATTTTTCCAAAGAACTGCGAAAATGTGGTACACGTTGGGATTTATTTGAAAGTTGCACTTTTTTGAAAATTTAATATAATTTAAGTGGTTTTATGTATTCCAGACACCAATCGGACAACACCATCTACTTCTCTCACCCTCTTCTTACCTCGAATCGATCCAAAATTATTATTTTTTTGTCTATTGAAATTCATCTTCAACGAATTTTTCCAAAGAACTGGAAGAATGTGGTACACGTTGGTATTTTATTTGAAAGTTGCACTTTTTATTGGATTAATATTTAATATAAATTTAAGTGGTTTTATGTATTATGTTATTAAAGGTTTGCATTTATTGGATCAGTATTTTAAATATTTAAACATACTGATCGTGATCAGATGTTAATTTTAAGTTACCATCAAAGCGTACGTAAGTGCATCTACGTTTTGTATATTTAAAAAATTGTAATCTTTAAATTCTTTTTCAGCCATTTCATGTGATACACTTTTCAAATTACATACGTATATTTCCAGTATCCTTATTGTCTTCTTATCTTCTTAGATCAGTTTGAAGCAACTAATTGTTGACTCGTTAAATTTCTAACAATTGGACAATTACAACAATTACCATTATTGTTCTTATCTATAATTTGTATGTTTCGTTATTTTTTGTTGTTATTTTTACGCTAATAATTAAATGGCAAAGATAACATTGCGTGTTCGTAATTTTCTTTGTATTTATCATTAAGTTTTCGTTTTATTTTGTTAATTATAGTAAATATCTTTTTGTTTGTAATCATATATTATGTCAAAAAGAAAAAGAAAAACGATAAATTTTTTTGGTAACGTGATATTGTGAAAAAAACTCCAGAAATATATATAAGGAAAATACAATATAAATAAATTGATGATTATTTCTTACTTCAAACCGGCAGAACAACTAAAAGATATAAATAATCTAGAAAACGATAGTATTCACGATCGTTACTGGACAAAGAAAGAGAGAGAGAGAGAGAGAACTTCGTGTAGTATTGAATTGGATTATTTGCATTGCAACGTGACGCCTTCTCTAAACTTTTCAAACTAGCGACAACAATAACAGGATGCATTTCCGTAAGATTATGAAATCTCACGATATCGATCTAGAAACGTTTCTTGTAAACGTAACATACGTCATTCTTTTTTTTCCTTATCATTCGACGCTTCATTTTTCAGTCATTTTAAGCCCTAGATCAACACGTGGATCGAGACAACAAAAATAAACAATAACAATATATCGAACAGATAAAATAAATATCGTAAATTTTATCTGAAAAAAAGAACAAACAAAAAAATACAAATAACTTAAGAAAAGATTAATATCAGATAACCAATCTATCCTACATTTATATCAATTAAGACTACGTCTTGGCTCTTACTTCATACAACCTAAAGTAAAAAAATATTTAATCAAAGACTAGTCTTATCTCGCTTAACAAAGTTGCAACATTAGTCACGTATCTTCAAAGAATTGGTGCGAATGTTAAACGACGAGAAGAGAAAACGTCATCCGAATTCGTCGTTAAGTATACTATACACATACATAGATACATACATACATAACACACACACACCCACACAACATACAAAAGCAACGAGAGGTTGCACGATAAAGTACAGAAAGAGAGACAGTGGATAAGTGGTATTGAGGGAAGGAGAAGGTGGAAAGGGCAGAGAAAGGGAGAGGGTGGATAGGCGATCGGCAGAAAGGAGGGTGAGGGTGAGCGTGTCGGGGGTGAGGGGTACCTTTCGCTCGTAAAACAGCCGAAGGTAGAGACGGAGGAGGCAGCGACCAAATTGAATTTGGGTTCTGGCCTCTGTTTAGATTCCTCGTTGGTTGTTTAGTTTAGAGGAACAAAGAAAACATCTATGTGTTTATTCTAGCCGACGCTTCGTCCCCGCCAACTTCCCACCCCACCGCAGCCCTTATCCTTGACTCTCTCGCGCTCTCTCATCGAAACACCCTGCACCTTACCCCCACTCTACTCTTTCTCTTTCTCTCTTTCTCTTACTCGCACACATTCACTCACTCACTCTCTAAACTACGTCCACGTAACATACTCTTTCTTCGTCTTCCCTTCCTTCGTTTCCCATCGGTTCCTACAGTGAACTCACAAACTTCCTTTCTACTGCACATGCATGCATGCATGCATACACGCACGCACGTACACACATTTATGCTACTCTAACCCCAAAATGCACGTGTTCTCTTTCACACCGCTCTCCTCTTCCTATCACCTCTCCCTTCTCCTCCTTTTACTACTTCGACTACTACTCACTCCCACTTCTACTTCTACTATTTCTTTTCTGCTTCTTTCTTTTTCTTTTTTTTTCTTCTACTTCTCCTTTTTCTTCCTTTCTTCCTTCCACGGCTGACCTCAGAAGCGGTTTGTCAACCCCCTTCGTCCTATGAGTGCTTAACGCTCTCACATTTGTATATACTATATATATGTATACTTATACACACATACATATCTGTATACACATATATATAGTAGACGAACGATCTTTTTACGTCGCTTCTCGACTCAATATTAGCATTTTCATATCGATGCTCGCCGCTAAAAGGTCGAACCTTCCCACCCCATCCTTTTTCTCCCTAGGTTTTTTTTTCTTCCAAGTTTTTTCCTCTTCATCTATTTTCTTTCTTTCTTTCTTTCTTCTCAAAAATACTTCTTTCTCGATTAAAATCGCAAAAATATTTTTTTTTTTATTGGTATTAAACATTTTTTGTTAAATACATATTAATGATAAATAATTAAGACGAATTGTTATTCCTTATTATGAAATTCCGTTTGTTAAAGAGAAAAAAAAACACGTATACATATGCATACACGTGAATTATAAATACGAGTTCGAATACGAATATAAGAGCTATTTTCGCTAAATCAAGGAAAAAGAGGAAGCAACGTGCTTTCGAACGCTCGGCAGAAAATAACCGAAGATTGAATGCGACAGTTATTACGTGCTTATATATATGTCTCTTTTTCTCTTTCTCTCTTTATTTCATTCTCGCAAATCTAGACGGCGCCTTTAACGAAATCTTTCTCTCCTTAGTTATTGTTATTTGGTTATCGAGTAGAATAAAATTACTTTCACTTTTCTTTTTCACTCACTTTCTCATTTTGTCCCTCTTTCTCTCTTTCCCTGTCTCTCTCTCTCTCTCTGTCTTTCTCGTTCTTTGAGTGGTCGTAAGTATTCCTTCCAGAATTCTTCTCCCCTTTCCACCACCACAAACAGCCCTTTCTACGTTCTCTTTCCACCTCTTTCTCTCTCTCTCTCTCTCTCTTGCTCTCTTTTCATTGAAAGGAAAAAGAGAGAGGGACAGAGAAAGAGAGGTTTCCGACGGTTCAAAACACTCGCGAGAAAGCGGCCCGCGGGGAACGCAATTTCCAAAATAAACGGTGAACGGCGGCTCTGCAAATAATCATCGCGCGTGCTTTTAATTAAGTTTCACTGTCTCAAGCACGGTGTCCTTGGAAAACCCTCGGTCCGAGGATTCCTTTCTTCTAATCCGCGATACGCGTCTCTCAGAACAGACGTTATCCCTTTTCCTAAAGGACGAAGACGACGAAACAAAAGAGAAAGAAAAAAAGAAAGAGAAAAGATCGACGATGGCGAAGTTGTTCAATCGACGTTTGTAAATCAAACTGAAAAATATTTTTTTAACGAATGAATGAATGTTTCTTACTGGTGTACAAATACGTCTTTGTCAATGATATTTTAATAACGATCATATTTTTCTAGCAAATATAAAAGATAGGCGTACTAGTTGTCGCAACGCATAGCTACACCTACACACACATTACACTAATTAATACAACGTACACCGTATCAAGTATAAGACGGTGTAGGAGTTAATCTAGAAGTTTAGAAATAAAATGAGAAAAACAATAACGTCTTACAGGTAATAATAAATTGACAAGGACATACACAATAGAAAACGTAATAGTAGTATCAATTTGTTATTGTTATAATAACGATAATGACGATGGTATCACATGGAACGTGACAAAGCGTACGTCGTTGACTTTATCGAACAAATATAAAGTGGTCTCTCTCTCTCTCTCTCTCTCTCTCTCTTGCTTTTTTCTTCTTTCTCGGTTCTGACGTAGTCGTAGTCACAAGTTTCTTTGCAAACTCTTCGTTCTTCTTCTCGAACGTAGTCGACGATCGTATTTCAAAGATCGTTATACTTGATGATATTTTATTGTTCTACTCGAAGCACGTACACGTATAATAAATTATATAAATTTAATTTTAAAGAAGGTATAAACATATTATTAGAGATGTTTAACCATACGATGTGAAATATCATCGGTTACAAATTACAACGAACGTGTTTCGATACGTCAGAGGAATAAAATAGAAAAGAAAAAAAAATAACAAAAAACGTATAACAATTCGATCGAATCGGATATGTTGGAAAGATATCAACTACATTTCATAATGTTTATGATACGAAAGTAAAACGTCCGATCGCAACGTCCCCGCGAGTTGTTTCAGGTGGTCGAAGTAAAATTCGTAGTTTTATCAACGATTGTAAATCGATGAAACCCACGATGATATCGAAGAAGATTTACACGGTATCCGGAATCGGTGCTAACGCACATTATCCAATTATTTTCGTCCAACGAGCAATGAAATAATAATATTTTTAGTACGTTATAAAGAACGTCGGGCAGGTGCAAGTGAATCTATTATAATGAACTACGACTGACTACAATATTTGTTACTACTAATACATTTTAGTCTTGAAACAAAGAGTATGAATAATCTAACCTGTATCGTTTATAAATGGTCCTAATCTTACTACCTATATTACAAATATATATATATCTTGATTCAACGATTAATATTATTTAACGGGCGAATAAATAAGAGCCGTGATCGTTTTGGACCGTTAATCGAGCCAACAGCTAAAAACCTTTCATGAAATATCTTTGGCAAATAGCCAATTAAATGAACCATTTTCTTACTCGCATACATTTACTACTATCCTACTATTTTTTTTTTAATATTATTCTAAGTAGAATACCAGATACATTTTAACAAAATTCTTATTTATCCATTTGGCATTTTTAGGTTTGCCGTGAAAATTGTTAATAAATGACAAGTGTTTGCGAACCTTATGATCTATCATTCAATATTCTCGCAAATCGTAGTACTAAATGTTCTATAAAAAAAAAAGAAACAAGAAATATTTAATTACACACAGACAATTTAAATTATTAAAAATATTCACCAAAGTATTCTTATTTGAAATTAAATGAAATATTAAATTATATATATTTTTAAAGGTTCACTGAATCATTCTCAATGAAAATAAAAATAACAATGGTTTGTACGTACATTTATTGTTTTCCTTGTCAAATTTTTCCTGACAATCAAACAATATAATCATTTTTCTTGTTCGCTTTAAAAACTTCATTCTCTCGCAAAACATATAAGAATAAAAACGGGTACCTAAATATCGAAGAATAAATTAGCGATTGAAGGTAGAAGAGGGTAAAAGGTAGGAAAGAGTCTGAGAATGAAATCGTATCTACGGATGTTGTGTATTTTCTCAGGTATCATTCGACGATACGAAGCAGGCGCGTGAATAATAGAGCACAATCGCCCTTGCCAGTCTCCGTCGACCTTAAAGCCCCTCGAGGGTAGCAAAGGTGGGAGACTAGAAGGGTGGGATTTCTAGATTGGATTTAAGTACACAGCCGTGAGGTTTCGACCGGTTAATAATGTAGATAAAACCGGGACTTCGAAGACGGTTAACGAGTGAGTGAGATGGTCTACCAAAACGGGAACACGATAGAAAGAGAATAAGAGAATAAGAGAAAGAGAAAGACTTCATTCTGTTGTGGTACTCATGAATTTCCGTCTTCTGTTAACTGTCGGAAATCAGACGCGATGTGTCATCTACAAAGACTTTACCATGCTAATGTTCTTAACAGTAGTAGTAGTACTACGCTTTTCCACCATTAAATTTAAAATTCCTTCCTGTAACTGTTTGTTAATTAGATAAGTACAGATTATTTTATCTCGTCAAGGACAATACAGTACTTTGAATAGTAATTATTAACTCCGTCATATTTCTATCATTTTTATCAGGATAATAAAAGAAAAATGTAGATAATCATTTGTGTTAACATTTCCGTATTGCAATTTAAAACAAAAAAAAAAAAGATTAAGGACACATGGAAACTGAAATTTATTTCTTGGATAAATTTAAAAGCAATCAAATTTGTTCTAAAAATTGTATTTAAGGTTATGAATAAATATATAATGTATATATTAATTTTTTATTTAATATTTAATACTTATAATTAATAAATTACCGTTTATCTTTTATTACGTATAATAATCAGTCGAAAACATTTATAATTTGTATAATAAATAATAAAAAAAAAAAAATTAATAGAAACAAAAGACCGAACAAATTTTACGAGGGGAGAGGGTTGGGAGTAAAGAAACGTGCAAGATAGTTGGGTGGAATGATAACCCCAGTTTCTTCGACATAGAAAAGATTGCCAGTTCTGAAATATAGTATAGAAAAGTGAGGTAGAGGGTTCAGGTAGGTGGTGGTGTAGAGGGTAGAAAAAGAAAATAGAGAGAGGGAGGAAAAGTACTAGTGGGAGTTTCGGTAATTTATTAAAATCCTCGTCATCGACACGATATCCCTCGAAAAATTTTCTCCGAGAATACACCATGATATTACCGACGTATGTATATGTGTCTATGTGAAAAAGAAAAAAAGAAAGAAAGAAAGAAAGAAAGAAATAGAAAGAGAAAAAGAAAGAGAGAAGGAGAGAAGAGAACGCCTTCGAATTCGAGACCTTTTATGTTCAGGCCAGCTGGCTCAGCACGACAAAAATTCTTTCAATTACAGAAAAGCGAATTCTCCTTAAAACTCTTCGGCATCGATATTCATAGCGAAACGTAACGCGGGCTACGTAAAAGTTACGACTCCTCTCTCTCCCTCTCTCTCTTCCTCGCCCCTCTCTCTCTCTCTTTTCTTCTTCTTCTTTCTTTTTCACTCAGGGATGCGGATCGGTCTTGTGCAATCTACCTATAAGCTGTGCTTGTGAAAGGAAAAGAAACCAAAGAATAAAAAAAAGAAAAAAAATCATCGGATCGAATGAGAGGTGGGTTGGAGAGGTAAAGGGGGTAGAGAGTAGGTTGGGGGTTAGAAAAGTACAACGAAACGAATGGATGAAAGAAAAGAAGAATCGAATATGGACTCAGGGTGAACGGGGGGGGAAGGTGGCAAAGAAAGTCTGGGGTGGCTTGATTGGAAAGGACAGCCTATCCGCAATTTACGATTTCAGGGAGGGATTCCATGTAGATAGGGATGGAAAGTGAGAATTCGTTTGTCTTTCAATTCTTCTCTTTCTCATTCTTACAGTAAATAATTACTTTCCTTTTTTTTCTGTCTTTTGTATTTATATGGAAGAAAAAGAAACTTCTTTGAACATCTATTTATTAAATATTTTCTAATCGTTTAGTCTTGTTCAAATTTTTGCGATCCCGTTATAGGGTGGTCGTGAGCCACACTTTAGGAAACCCTGTCATTAATTATCTCTTTCGATAGATATTTTCTCTCTCTCTATTTTTTTGTTAAATATAAAATTAAATGTATATGAATAGTTAATATATATATTTATTTAATAAACTTTTATAAATATATATGTATTAATAATTTAATCAACGACTTTGTCACGTGGTCACGGTTAGTAAAATGGATGGGTGATTCGTCCGGAGATACAAAAGCAAAAAAACCGTGTGCAAACCGTTGGCCCAGATAGGCGGAAAAAGACGTGACCTCTTTGATAGTATTGAATAAATGTGAGAAAGTGTTAACAGAGAGAAAGGTGCCTTGAAACCATAAAAGGAACCCATAAAAAGATAAATATATAAATAATTCAATATATTTCATCGAATTGTTCTGTTTCGATTAAGATTTTCTGTCGGAAATAATGAAAACGGTAAATAAATAAATATAAGAATTAATTGATGGAAATTCAATGTGTTTAGAAACGAGGCTGCGACAGGTAAATCTCGGATTCTCTGTAAATGTCAATTTCGGTGATATTCGACGTGGGTCGTGTTTTCCGGACGAGTCATCATTAACGATTGATTATCGTGAACTTCGATGGCATGTCCAAGTCGATCAAACGTGGGTCAAAGGAGAAACATCGACGTGAGATATTCTCGAAAAGCACGAAACACACGAAGACCGAAAGATTCTCATCCTTGATTACATTTGACGTAGACGTTGATTGCTCCATCTTTATTCACGTACACATACACATACGTGCATACATGTATGGTAAGATCCTTCTGACCTTAGTGTTCTGTCTTGATTATTTCTCTCTCGTGGTATTTCGACAAGTCCTTAAATTATAAACAATGTTAACCAATGGTAAGTTTGATAGCGAACAAGACTTCCCGTCGACCAAAGGCAACTCCGCTGTCTTAGCCGAGTGTTCGAGACAAGCGAGCTGCTAAGTTTTCACTGTCTCTCTCACACTCTCTCTTCCTCTTGAAACAGCAAGTTTGCACGTGACCATTTACACGTCTACCTTCTACATCAAGGTTAACGTATAAACGATACGTACTTTCATATTATTTAGCAATTAATTATTAACCACGCGAGAATGAACAAGTTTCATAGCCGCAATTAGATAGAAAGAGAAAGACAGAGAGAGAGATTTATCTTATCATAGAATAATCAAATGGATTTAGCGAGATAGAATTTAACGAAAGTCCGAAGATCAGCGAGTTTGTTGAGTAAGTTATTGTAAAAAGAGAAAAATGATGACGATGATGTCGATGGATGATTATGATGATGTCTAAAAAGGTCAAGTAGTCATTGTTTCTAGTCGTTTTCGATGTCGTGGCTAAAAAGTTCGGTATTCTGATGTTCTAACCTACGAATTAGAAGAGAACTTCATCGATCGATGAAATTTGACTCTCTAATAAAGAATAGAAGGTCGAGATTCCTGTGTGAATTCACGCGAATAAAAATCATACCTTTCTCTACTATTATGTCTTTTTAAAACTAAATTTACCACGATCTTACATACAAGGTGTCCACTTATAAAACTTTAAAATTCTAAATTTATTATCTACTAAAGTTGGATAATATTTAATAATATTTTAGGTAATTATTAATTAACTGGGTATCTGCAAGAATGGCTAGGGAAATTTAATAACCTACATCCTTCTTAAGCTTCAAACAAATATAAAATATAATTCAAAAATTATTAAAATGCAAAATTCATAGTTGTTATTTCATATATATGTATATATATGAAATGTAATATAAATTTTTCTTCCAGGTATCCTTTCATTTATCAATAAACTCTAAATATAATACCAACCCTAAAGGGTTGCATTAAACTTAATTCATGATTGTTCTTTTCTTGATAAAGTATCTTTGGAAACACCTTCTTGTGTGTAGATTAGTTTATAGATATGTCACATGATCAGAAATTTCGTAATAAAGAAAAATTTCTTGTCAGAGAAGATCGCGTTTCTCTTTCAAATAAATCCCCAAAAAGATATGTAGAAAGGAAAAGAAAGAGGGAGAAAAAAATAAAGAAAGAAAGAAAGAGAGAGAAAGAGAGAAACTTTGGAGACTCCAACATCAACGCGTGTACGTTCTACGCGACGTGTCGGAGCAGCGATAAGCGAATCTTTGTTTACACTTAACCAACAAACGAACAGATGTACGTGTCGCACGTGTAATTCACATACTCCTATAAGTACACACTTATTTACGCGCTGCGTCACGTGAACTTGATATTTGGCCGCTATCTACGAACGAAAGCGAACGAAACGACGAACGAACGAACGAACGAACGAGTTTATGATTGTGTGGTAATTTTTTGTATGCACACATATCAAAGAATAAAAGAGAATATGTATATGTAAAAGTAACACATGTTAATGTAAGATAGACGTAAATTTGAAAAAGAAGAGCTTAAGTATAACTAATATCACTTACTAGATTTTTATACTTACAATTAATTTCAAATAGATATGAGTTTATTTAATGTGATACTTTCATATGTGCACGTACAGGATATTCCAAGACTCGGTTTACTGAACTTAAAAATTCTAATTATTGTTGCTAAGTATTTGGATTGACAGGCATAATTTTTTAAACAATCAATGTTACTGGAGATTAACATCTAGAAATAAAAAAAAATTTTCCTAATTAATTGACGAATAATTTTTTATTTTATTTATATTTTTATTTTTTAGTAAAACTTTTGGAATACCCCGCATATAATAAAAAATAAATATATTCTTTATATGTTTTATGTAGAATAGACTTGCAACGTATAGGACCATATCATTCTCTATTTTTCGAGAACGAAACCGAAAAGGCCGGTTTAGGGGCCATAAAACATTTGTTTCCCTCGCCACTACTTGCCACGTAGCGTACTGGTATATTGCATTTCACTTTCTCTTTTTCTCTTTCTCTCTTTCCTTCTTTCTTCGTTTCCTTTCCACTTGGCGGCGGCAACACCAAGCGCGGGATTTTGAATTGAATTTAAAATCAGGGGGCTCGATTTTATGGTGGTTGGGTGTCAAACGGTTCAAAAGTATCGCCTACGTCTCAAGCCCTCCCTCTCTCTTTCTTTCTTGGTGCCGAAAAGTTCACTTTTTAAGGTCGAACAATCGGTTTATTTTCTTTCTCGTACTTTTTCCACCGAGCTTGCATACAATCTTAGAAAATTGTTCGATTTCCCCCTTTCTTCCCTTTTTTTCCTATTTCAAAAGAAAAGTTATAAGCACTCGTACATACGTGTGTCTATTCTTTTTTTAGAGAAAAAAAAGTTAGGATCGTAAAAAAATCAGTTGATTTAAAAAAAAAAAGAAAAAAGAAATAGACGAATCTCTTTCAAAAATGTTAGAGTACTTGAAAGACGCGTTGGGCGTCAACAAAATTCAACGAAACGACGTGTTTAGAGAATCGCGTATCTCGGTGATGACTCACGGAAGAGCAACTTCGAAATAGATCGTTTAACTTGTCCTCCGTCTGCTATTCTACCGTATGTACAAGCCGCAGTTACAAGGGAAAGAGGAGAGAACGAGGAAACATATGCACATATACTAGTATACGTGGGTAAGCGAGAGAGTAGGAGAGATTAACAAACAGAGATAAATATCACGTATACAAGGTTTCTAAAGTTTTTTCGTAAACATTTTATAAGCGTATTCTATACTGAAAAATAAGACAAAAATATTCTATAAACATAAGTCATTTGAAGTTTTATTCAATAGTTATAACATAATTTGTAAAAATA
Source organism: Polistes fuscatus (assembly GCF_010416935.1). NCBI lineage: Eukaryota > Metazoa > Arthropoda > Insecta > Hymenoptera > Vespidae > Polistes > Polistes fuscatus. Next base: position 2,401,663 of record NW_025113107.1, on the reverse strand, counting down.
TTTGAATACAAATATTTTTCTACACAAATACAAATTTAACAATGCTATAATATTCTGTTTCTGATATAGCAAATTTCTTGTGGTTTTCTATTAATTTCTACAACAGCATCCTTAATTCGTTCTACCATAACATCAAATGTAGCTATCGCAGTTGCATAAACTTCTTGTTTTAGTTTCTTCCACTAATCTAGGTTGCCAAGCTATTGTACAGAGAATAATACGTTGAATCACTTCAAAATAATAAACAATAAAGGCAGAACCCCTAAATATCATCTTTGAGCAGCACATTTAGACAATTTTACAATTTATGTTATAACTTTTGAATAAAGCTTCAAGTGATTAATGTTTATAGAACAATTTTGTCTTATTTTTGAACGTAGAATACACTTTACAACGTGTGTACGAAAAAACCACCTCAGATACCCTGTACATATACAATGTATATATATATAAAGAGTGAATGAGAAAGAGACAGCAGTTAGTTCTTTGATGTCAGCGAGAGAACGACGAACGAAGAATTTCATTATTTAAGAACTTGTAATATTTTCAACAGATTTTTACACGATACTCTTTCCTGTATCACCTAGTCTAAACAAAAAATTCCCTAGCGAATGCCCAACAAAGATTAACGCGTGTTGGATTCATTTCATCCTCAACCGGAATTAGTATTATATTTTTGTATTGCTTTTTTTTTTGCAACATGCAAATGAAATGACAAACTAGTTCGATGTCGTTGTTCAGTTTTATTGAGATTCCTTACCTGATCGTTGTCCTGTTGATCCTGACCGTAACCGGGGATGTCACCATTGGGGGTTGTAGCAGCGGAGGGTCGTTGCGACGTCGACAAGTTGATCGCACCGTCTCCGTCTGTGTCATGATCCATCATGCCATCGTCCTGAAATAATGATCGTACTTACGTATCGGTAATACGATTGTTTCAATCGTTCTAAAGAATATTTCATTAGAAAAAATTAAGAAATACACTGATGAAATATTTTAAATACGTGTATGCAATAATAATGCATTGATATGTTTAAGTACATATATGTACAACCTCATGAATATACGTGAACGAACGTTGATGCAACTCGATGCCCGTCGTTAATAAACACTATGCGAAAACAACTATGGTTTGTGTTATTGTTGTGTCTTCAATGAGAAAGAGAGAGAGAGAGAACACTGAACTAACTTGTCCAACGAAATTATGCGAGAATCGTTGTAAGGATGAAAACGCAATTCTAAAGATTAATCTGATATTTTGTAAATTTAAAATTCATTCATATTTGTTGGATCTATGCGTCTATTTATATATAAACTCATAAACATAAATTTAATATAAACTCATAAATAAGTATAAAAACCTAAAACTTGAACATTCGCAAAAAAAGAGATAACAATTTTCCAACATTTTTACATTCCTTTTACCCATACAATTGAATTTGATTTACGAGTAGACGATTACGTACGTACAAATTGAATAAATAAAATAAAATCAATATCTAATACAACTTCCAATGACATAATAATAAATCACATATAATACATTTGCATAATACATAAGAGGAAAGTATCGAGGATTAAAAATTAAAACGCTTCTTCTCGACAAATTGAAACGCGTAGAGACACGATATGAAAAATGAGAAATAAAAAGATGAAAGAAACATACAAGAAACAGAATATTACGAGACGAGAATGATTATTAGTAATTATAATTAAGAAAAAAATAGGCGACGTTATAAAAAAAGTGATAAATAAAAAAAAAATAAAAAAAAAGATATAACAAATGTCTTAATTAGCATAAAGATTATTCGTTATTCGATGGAATGTGTATATAATTAATCTTTACAGGACAGGGAATCGAATTGAATCGAATCGATCGATCGAACGATTGATTACAGTGATCGTCGAAAATCGAAACGGAGAGTGAGAAAGAGAGAGAGAGAGAGAGAGAGAGAGAAAATGAGAGACTGGTTTTTTGCCTTGATCGTTAGCAAGTGAGCACAACTGATTATAGATTGTAGCGTGACGCACGTGATTCCGTCTCACACACGCCGCGCGCAAAAGTAACAATGTTTCGCATGCGGTTACGGCTTTCTAATAATAATTTCGAACTTCCCTTCCTTTCCGTTCCATTCCACTCACTCACTCACTCACTCACTCACACTCTCTCTCTCTCTCTCTCTCTCTCCCTCTGACTCCCCTCTCTTTCTTTTTCTCGCTGAGAACGATTACGCGCATCGAAGGCAAATCGATCGGTAGTTTCACGTGGCGAGCACAAGCGATAGTCCACGCGCGAAAAACCAGAAAGTGAGAAAAAGGAGGAGGAGGAGAAGGGGGATGGGGGAGAGAGAAGGAGAGAGAGAAAAGGAGAGTGAGAGAGAGTGAGAGAGATAGGAGCAAAAAATTAAAAGGACAGAAGTTATAACATTCTAGATATTGCATGCCATTGAATACGTTCCTTGGTTTACGATAATTTCGAAAAATTAATATTTCTTTTTTGTCTTTCTTTTTTTTAAAGGTGAATAAATAATAAATAGTTTTGCGTTAATTTTTTTTAATATTTTTTTTAAATATTATAAAGTCGTGGCTGAGCTTTGTAGAGCGATTTTTTTTTCTTTAATTTTTTCATATTTTCGAGTCGACGAGACGAACCGAGAGAGTGAGAGAAAAAAAGAAAAAAGAAGCGAACGATAAGCTCTTGCACGTACGGAGGTAACAGTTTGATAAATAACACGTAATCTCTGTAGGATCCTTAGGTGATAAAAAAAGTACATATCGTTGGCCCCCTTTTGGAAGGCAAGTGACTACGTTAACGGTGTGGTATGTGAACTCGTTCGAGACCTAGAATGGAAGTTATTTTCTTGGTGCGTTTTCTTTATCATTTTTCTTTTTTTCTTTTTTCTTTGTTACGAAGAAAAATAAGAAAAACAAGACGTACGGATTTATATTAAATTATATTTAAATCTTTGGAGAATTTTCATGTTCGAAGAAGGGAAATGCGGTTTCAGATTTAAAAAAAAAAAGAAGAAATAAAGAAAAAGAAAAAGAGAAAAAAAGGAACAAAGATAAGTAATGAAGAAAAAAGAAACTGGAGCAAAAACACTCGTAAAGGACACTCACGATAAACATCCGGCGAGAGGATCTCTCTCGTTCGACGAAACACCACACCGGAAGTCTCTTCTTCCTTGGCACGGTAGGGAGCTTTCCCCTACTCCCTTTTCTTTAGCACCTTCCACGCTTTCGTTATATACTTTCGATTCTCTCTTTGGAATCGGCACACTCTTTCGTTGCTCTTCACACACTAATTCTATCCTTCTCTCTCTCTCTCTCTCTCTCTCTCTCTCTATCTCTTTCCCTTTACATTTTACTGATACAAATTTTAAGGACTTTAAAATTCATTGGTGACACCACAGACTTCACACTTGTCTTCTCGTTTGTATCGTAAATAAAATTAAATAAATAAAAGAAGAAGAAGAAGAAGAAGAAGAAGAAGTAGAAGAAGAAGAAGAAGAAGTAGAAGTAGAAGAAGAAGAAGAAGAAGAAGAAGTAGAAGAAGAAAAAGAAGAAGAAGAAGAAGAAGAAGAAGACGACGATACACAAGCACGTGGCGATAAATAGATGTTGCAACGCGCGCGCGAGAGAGAGAGAGGGAGTCTCGTGTTTTCTCTCTCTCTTTTTCCCTTTAAACGTATCGTGGGAGTCACGAAAACGAATGGAAAAAAAAAGAAGAAAATTAAGAATAAGAATAAGAATATGAAGAATACGACAAGGAACGTCGTGGAACCGTAAGTTAACGCGCCGCGCGAGTAGCGAGGACTAAACACTAAATGCGGCACAAGCATAGCGAGCACGGAGAGAGCCCGAACCGGCGGGGCTGTTGCTTATTGTGTAAATATAAACAAATATAGTTGAAACCAACCAACAGGCCTGCTTTCAAGCGTTCTCTCTCTCTCTCTCTTCCTCTCCCTTCCCCCTTCGGGTCGGTCCCCTCGCTTCCCCCAATCTTCCCCGCATCTCTCTCGCACCGACTCCCACCCTTCCTCGCCGGCTGCCCCTCCTTCCTCCTCATTCCTTCTCCATCACCGCCACCTCTTCTCTTCTCTGCTACCGCCACTACCGCGATCTTCTTCCGCCACCTCTCGCATTCGCACGCTCTCTTCTCTCTACCCCCTCTCCGATCCTTCGAGCTCCCGACCCCGACTCCACTTTTCCCTCCACCAAGTATACTGAGTTCTCGCGCGCGCATTCCCGCTCTCCCTTCTCTTTCACGATACCAGCCACCACCTACCTCCAGCTCATCGTCAGCACCACCACCACCACCACTACCACCACCCTACCACCACACAACTATACTACTCTACTCTATTACGACCACACTACACCTCCAACGCACCCAAGGGCTAAACCACTACATCATAAGCAGCGCATCGTGGCCTGTCTTGTGTCCTCTCTTCTCTTCTTTTCATTTCTCTGTTCTTACTTTTTTTCTTTTCTTTCTTTCTTTCTTTCTTTCTTTCTTTCTTGGACTTGACTTGGTCTTCGTCTTCTTACTATACTTCTCCATCCTCCTCCCATATGTTCTTCTCTCAAACATACCACCCACTCGTAAGACTTCAGGAAAAAACGATTGATGCCAGCCGTCGCACGACACCCATGATCGCCCTCCTCTCTTCAGTCACGACCAGGACACTAAGTCTTATCTTCTTTTTTCTCTTTTCTCTTCGATTAAATCATTTCTTTTCATATTGGAATATAATCAGCGAGATAGTATAGCCTAAATTGTCGTTTGATCCGTTGTTTTCATGACAAATACATTCTATTCGAATTTTAAAAGATATGTATAGTCATCTGTGAGATATCTCAAGTAAAAGAATTTGTGGTCTAAGAATTTGTGTGACTTAAGGGAAAGAAAATAAAGGTAAAAAGCGTATTTTGTTTGGTCTGTTTCTTTTTTATATACCACTCGAATCGATGAGAAATTCCTACGAAAGATTTTGTATATTAGAACTTCTTTATTTTTCTTTTTTTATCTTCTTTTATTTTATTTTATTATACCACTCCAAATACATCCACACTGTATTCGGTTAGTCCATTGTAGAAGAAAGAGAAAGAGAAGGAAGGACAAGGATGGTTTGTCGAGGGAAAGGTTTCTCCCATCGGCGGCCCGGTCCTATGACAACAAGAGCGAACGCAAAAATAGGCTAGCAGCCGGCTCTCGCTCGGCTTATGTACCAGGCCGTATACCAAATATGTATTTATTAAGTAAACATGAGGGGCCCAGGCACGTTTAAGGACCCCGCCGCCGCTGCCGTTGCCGTTGCCGTTGCCGTTGTCGTTGCTGTTGCCGTTGCCGTTGCTGTTGCCGTTGCTTTTGCCGTTGCTGTAGCTGTTGTCGATGTATTGCTTGCCACATCTATTTCATCGTTTTGTATTTCACCGTGAATAATGCTTCCCTCGACTTCATCGGGCTCGATGATGTTGCTACAATCCATAATAATCCTGTGACTACGAACTCGCTTCGAGATTATGCCAAACGTTTTCAGTGTTTTTAGCACGTTTACTGTACTCCGTTATGCCGTATGCGCGTATTGTGGGTGTGTTCTTTTAAAAAGAAAAGGGAAAAAAAGAAGTAACGAAATATATTATCGTTGTGTTTTAACGATGAATCTACGTAAACGTTGAGAACGTTGAGAAAGAATAATCGGTTCTGTTACGAGGGTTAAGTTAAGAAGAGTAACGAGGGTAAGAATAAGAGAGAAAAAGAGAGAAAATACAACATGTCCTACCCTCTCGATCGAGTTCTCATCGCGTTCGTTGGAGAGTCCTTCGTAACTCGTTACGCCCACGCACGTGGTGGATGAGGAAAGGATAGTTAAAAGTCAAGAGTCAAATCTTCTTCTTCTATCTCTATTTCTTTCTCTTTTCCCCTAAATAATAAACGGCAGGATTTACCCCTAGACGGTTGGGTACGCGGGACGGTACATAAAAATACTTGAATCTGAGAAATTAGCGAGGTAACGGTCTGTCGTCCAGCACGAAAGGGGTAAAGGAAATGGATGAAAGAGAAAGAAAGACAGTGAAAAAGGGTAGTGCAGTCTACGGGTAGAGAAGGGTTCTAATTCTTTCTCTCTCTCTCTCTCTCCTACTCTTTTTCTCCGTGGCGAGTGGGCGCCAGGAAAAAAGGGCCACCTAAAAGGGTTGAATTAATGTCGCGATAAATATATGATTTAAGGTAGAAACGTTTGCAACTCCGGCTAATTTTTTATCTCAGACCGCGACGCTCGTCGCGAGAAGAGGAAGAGGAGAAGGGGGAAGGAGGATGAGGAGGAGGGGGAGGAGGAGAAGGAGGACAAGTAGGAGAAGGTGGAGGTGGAGGTGAAGAGTTTTTTTTTAGGGCGGCGATATCTCCTCCGACGAGAACGAGAATGAGACAGGGTGTGTGTGTGTGTGTGTGTGTGTGTGTATGCGAAAGAGAGAGAGAGAAAGCTCGAGAGGAGTTTTGGGTCGTTTTAGAAGCAGAGAAGAGAAACGACGCGGACGAGAGGTGACGCTACGTCGGAGGCAGGTTCACCGAAACGACGGGAGGGAGTGAAGTGGTAGTGAAGGATGGAGTGGGAGAGACGTGAGGGAGATGACCAACGATTATTTCTTTTTTCGGGTAATTTACTAGCCCCGAGAATTCGAGCGGACGCGCGCTTTTAAATAGTTCGCGCGCCACTCCAAGAACTCCTCCTTTTTCTCCGCGTACCGTTTCACACCTCTTTTCTTTTTTTTTTTTTTATTTTTTACTTTGTCTCTCTTTTACTTTTTCTTTTACACAGTAGGTACTCATTATACATGATTCATAGAAAGTAGACAAAGTTTACGGTAGAATATTAAATTGATAAGAAAATAAAAATGTTTGTTTACAGATTGGCAAGCTCTTAAATTCTGCTTGATAAATTAAACAAATTAATCAAATGTGACAACTATGAAGAGAGCTTGGAACACGTTAATAGTAAAACCACGAACTTTATCTCTTTCCAATTATCCGAATCGCAAAGCTGACATCGAAGGAAGATTCGTGCTAAACTCAGTAGGAAGGTACCATCTCCATGGACTTTTCTTCCTAGCTGCGTACCAGCAAACTGAAAGAGAAGAAGAGAGAGAGAGAGAGAGAGAGTTCATACGTGACGAGTAGGTCGTACGGACAGCCCTTATTTCTCTCTCGCGACACGACGAGACAGGATAAGAGAGGGAAGAAAGAGACGGAGGAAGGAGGAGGGTCACCCTCCGCAGGAAACGAAAGGCGCCATGACCGCTTAGGTTTCCGCAGACTCGACGCTTTTTGGATTAACCGCCTGGACATTAGAATACGGAATTGATATATTATGGGCCGTGGGCTGTGGGTCATCCACCTTCTCTCTCCTTCTCCTCCTATTCCCCTTACCTAATCCCACCACCCCTTACATTCCCTCACTCTATTTCTCACTCATACACAGCAAGTACACCTTCACCAACAGCGTTCGTTCTGGAAACGTGCGAAACCGCTTCCTCGAGGTGACCTCACCCTTCTTTCCTTCCTTCCTTCCTTCCTTCCTTCTTCTCTTTCTTTCTTCCTCGAAAACCATCGTCCAATTCTCTCTTTCTCTCGTGAACCTTCAAAAACCGCTCGGTTAGCGAGGATCCGGGAAAGAAGGAGAACACGGTCGTCCGGTTACGCGCGTTCTTTAGGCATGACCGCTCACTGTTCGCATCGTTCATCGCATTATCCGCCCTCGTAAAACACTCCTTTATAGATTCAACGTAGGTTCCTAACGGCTACTAACCCTCCTACAACCGTCTTTCACCCCTTTTCCTTCCTATACCAACTGTGTTTTTTTCTTTTTATTTTTTTCTCCTTACGTCAGAGGTTCACTTAATATGTCTAAAAGTTCTCAAAAGTGCATCGAAGATTTTACCGCCATTGTTTATTGATTGTTTTTTATTTAATTTTTAGATATATTCAGATAAGGTTTGCATTTATTTGATCAATACTTTCTTTGGTCTTGTTTTTTAATAATATTATGATTTGTGAATCATCCCTTTTATAGCTGACTAATAAGAATGAATTTTTTTCAAGGCCATATGGAAGACTTTAACGATAATAAACGAGGTCAATACCTTTCCACGTATATTAAAAAAATTGTTTTCAAATCTCGTTAACGATAACCAAAAGCAAAAAAGAAGAAAAATAAGAAAAGAAAATAGTTGCGATCTTAAGAAGCCACCCTTGTCGATTGGAAGAGAACACGACTGTGTCAGTAAAAAGAGGGATGTTCGGTCACGCTTATCGTTCGCGATCCTCTCTCGCGTAGTAGGTATTTTTTTTCTTCTCTCCTTTCTTCGGCTGATTTATCGCATTGACGATTAAGGAGAGTTGCTGCTGGAAGATGTGGACTGGAAGAAGAAGAAGAAGAAGAAGAAGAAGAAAAAAGAAAGAAAACGTTCGACTTGGGTGAACGTTGATCGCGTAACCCCCTATTTCTACCCCCTTAATTCACCCCCACTATGTCCTTGCTCAGGAGGGTGGTTCGATCGGCTAATGGCCCTCTGGTAGGTATTAACATTGACGGAAAAGTCGGCACCGTTTATACGAGCGTCGCGTTAATTTGGCTTTAAGAAGCAACCCTCCTCACCGTCTTACACCGCCACCAGTAGTAAACTCACACTTCTCCCCACCAAGTAACCCCCTGAACACCCTGGGTTTTTCTCCATTCCTTTAGAATGGAACGTTCACCGACGGTACTCTTGTTAGCATACTTATCATCGGCTCGTGGAATTAAGAGCACACTGGGCTAGATGTCTTTTCTGTGAGAACGACGAGTCGCTGTTTTCAAGATGATGGTGAGTGTGAAAGAAAAAGAAGAAGAAAAAAAAGAAGCATAGTCTTGCGAGGGTAGAGAAAAAGACGTTATACAGGCTATGAGAGATAGAAAGTGGGAGGGGGGGGGAAGGGACGAGACGAGAGTCAGCGTAGTCGAAAGGTGACTGTGCTGGGTGGCCTGTTGATAATATCGCCACCGGCAGCAGAGGGTAAGAAGGGTATTGGCTGGCGGACTATTGTCGGAATAATGTTGATTGGATTCAAGACCGAAGGCATTAATCTGCCTTCTTTTATTATGGGCTAGAAGGGACTGTATCAGACTTCTATCGACTTTTCTCTTTCTTGTTCTTGTCTTTCTTTTATTTTATTTCAATTCTCTTTTTTTTTCCTGCTTTTAGAATAAGTATCATCAAAACTCTTTTTCCCTGTTTGTCTCAGCTCTGTTTGAAACTGAAATTAGAGAGGAGATACTTCGAATAAACGGGTAGATTTTAAGAACGATTTTAACGAAGAGTGGTAGCTGATCGATGATAAAATATATCGTAGGTGTAATATCCCTTGCTCGTTCCACTCGAAGAAGAAAAGTGAGAAAGGTCTTTCATCACTCTTCGTCAGGGTCCTGGCAAATCCAAAACTGGACGTCCGATCTAAACGCATTTTTTTTTCATCACCGAAAAAAGGGAAGGAAAGAACTGGGAAAAGAGGTTCGATGTTGTATCGCGAAAAAAGTCATGGACAATGGCTACATTTCTTTCCTTTCTCTATTTCTCGGTGAATGTGGATAGAAGAACTATCTCGCCTTAGAGTAGGAGGAAAGAGCTCCAGATGGATGATCGTAAGTGGTGGACAAGTCCGATAAGGGTGAGTGTAGGAGGACAGGTCGCTGGGGGTGTCGCTTTGAAACAGGAAAGAAGGGCGAGGTGAGTAGGGTTTGCTGCCGCACCCGAAGAATGGACCTCTTTGTTTAGCCGTTTATGGTGGAAGAGATTTAGCCGGATTGCCGGAGAGCGATAGGCCAGCATTGAACGATAGGAAGAGGGTGAGAAAAGGGGAGGTTGGGTGGTTCAGGGGAAAGATGGGGAAGAGGTAGTTCAGACGTAGAAGTAGTGGAATCTGTGAAACTCTTCCTTTCTCGTTCATTTTCTTTTTCTAGGAAACGATACCTACGACTTTCTCGACTTCTACTTTTTCCGCTTCTTCTTCCCTTTTTTCTAACCTTTACTCTCTCTCTTTTTCTTTCACTTTCTCTTTCTCTCTCATAGGTACTCTTTCCCGAATCCTCGAACGTTATACTGGATCCACCCGAAAAGATTCGGTACGCTTACGAATCGACCCCTTACAATGACCGAGCATTAGCTGACAACAGAGGTGTGGACACTGGACACCCTCCTAAACGCCCGCACTATGTGCTACCACTCTTCGATCCCGCTTACCAAGAACCGAAACCTTTCGCATTTATTGTCGTCAGATCGACGACATCTAAATAAAATCTCTCCAACGTTAATTCGGATAAGGTTTTTCCAGCTACTATACGTATTTTTATTCTTCACATTGAGTGTACATGAACGAGCCTAATTTGTTGTTTCTTCCTTAAATGGGCTGATGAGCCTGTTATTTTAAAAATCCTTCTTTTACCTTTTTTTTCTCTTACGTGAATTAAGTAATAATAAAATATAAATGAAGCATGAAAATGAGACAAAGCAGATTCTTCTTCTCTTCTTCCTACTTATTGTCGTCTGTTTACGAAATAACGATTCCCATGAAAGGTTGAGTAGCATATCGGGTCAAAGAAAACTCGCCATTAACGTTCTCCCAGAAATCCTTCGGACAATCGAAACTAAGCGGTTGATACGCTCTTACGAGCGGCACACGATTATGCGATAATGAGCAAATATGTGTAAGTGTGTATATGTAATAGGATTACTGCGAAATCTCTTGTAATTGGCCGGAGAAAAGGTGAGCTCGGTTTTGCTAATGTCTTCCACCTAAAAGCTAACTTCGGACGTTTCACTGTTAAGCCTTAAGAGGTTTATTGGGATTCCTGCTCGTATGGAAGACATTATGGACAAGATTTTCCCTTCTGTTATTTCTTTTTCGTTTTTTCTTAATGTGAAATGATATTCAATGATCGATCCAAAGAAATAATATAAATAAAAAATAAATAAAATAGGATGTACGATCTAAATTTATCTTTTTTTTTCGTCTTGCTTTCCCCATAACCGTCGTTATAAATTCAATGTGAATTTAGTTCGAGGCCATGGATCACGACTACAGTACCGCACACGGCCTTTTCACGTTCGGATTAGGGACGAAGTTGCAATTCACTTCGATATATTTACTGTGAGAACGGTCAGCCTTTGCGGTTTGTACCCATCGAAGTATAGATGGACAGACCGACCAACGTTTCTTTTTCTTTTTCTTCTTTTTTCTCCTTTACCTTTTAGAGTAAATAAGAAGCAGAAACCCTATCGATATGTATATGTATATAGAGTATATTGGTATCTATACATGTATATATTACGTTTGAACACATTTATTTTCAACTCGTAACACACGCACGTTCGCACATTTGCGAAGCAGAGGCCGATCTCTTCCTTCTTCGGGATCCCTGCGGTTCCTCGCGTGATTTATGGACTTCCGAGTTTCTTTTCGACTAGCAACTTTATCCCAAACCCTGGACCACGATCTTCTCTGCTCGAAGAAACGACGACTTACTCGTATGACACCGTTTTAGTTATGTTTATATACGAGAGAGGAGAAAAGTAGTCTTATATTTATTTAATAATACATTTTATTAAAGAATTATAATTATTTTGAAATAATTTATCAATAATTAAAGCGAAATTGATTTATCAAATTATTAATAAACCATCAAATTTTTAGAAGAACATTAATTCCGAATGAAGATGATAGTATATAATAAAAAATTCGTATCGTTTAAAGAACAATAACAAAAAAATTATCTTCGTTTTATTATTTAAAAGATAAGAAAGAGAGAATATTTTCTGAGTGAGTAAAAAATTTGGCGAAACTCCGAAAGACGAATATTCCGAAGAGTGCTCGTCCGTGTAGTGTCAATGAATAAAAATTTGCGGCCGAGGGGTTGGAGGTCTTTTGGCGTTTGATGCCGAGTTTAAAGCTTTACCCTCCCCCCACGTCGTCGTCATTCTCTCCTCCCCCAATAACCACCACTACTACTACCCCTACCACTACTACTACGAAGGACATCACTTTATACTGCAATAGCGCAGGACTTTTTTAACGCGAGCAGTCAGGACTGACAATCAACGTGGTTGCTGTAAGTCGCACTTATTCTCGCTTGACTGGCCGCAACCCCCATCGTAACGGAGCCACCCCTTGCAACTCTCTATCTTACTTTTTCTTTCTCAAACACACACCCACACACACACACGCGCGCGCGTTTACTACGTTTCGTTATGTCACGGAATAAGATGGTTTCGTCAGAGGATCATTATGCCACGCCTTAAGTCGAGCTAATATGTTCTCGTTGATTCTATATAGCAGTCCTTTCTTACTCTTTTTTTTACTCTTACTTTTTCTCACCAATCGTAACTCAACGCCTCATCCCATCTCTTTCCTCTGCTTCTTCTTCTTCTTCTTTATTTCCCTTTCTTAATGTCTCTTCTTCCCTGTGTTACTGTAACCTTCCACATCACCCACTTTCATCCCTCTTACATCGAGAGTCTTATACAGCCCCCAAATGTTCAACTGTAGAACGTCGCCAACCAGAAGCCGCACACCCCGACATAGACAATTTAATGCCGTTTTATATAAATTATACATCGGCTTGGAGTTTCGCGAGACGAGCCGATTACCCTGCCGGCCTGAATCCTTCCTTAGCTCTTCATTTAATTCGTTCTACTCTCAAACTTAACGTATTTTCCTTATTCAGATATTTGTCTGCGTTTGTTTTACTGTAGAATATCCATTTACTGATAATTGCATTAATAATATTTTTTGAAGAAATTGATAAGCATCTACGCATTTTTATTTTTATAATTTTTTATAATAGAAATTATCTAAGTGTGGAATTGTATATCATCGGTTGGATGATAATTGCATTAACAATTGTTGAGAAAATTTATGAGTTTTAATTACTATTATAATTTTTTCAAATATATACTTATTATTAAAAAATCGATTATATATTTCCAAACAAAATAATTGTTAAAAAAGTCTCGAATAACAGAACTAAGTTTCATTCCCCAAATAATTACGATAAAGATATAAAAAAAAACAACAAAATTAAGAAAAAAAAACAAAGAGATCTACATTTGAAATTAAAATAATGGTTGAGTTTGAGATATGTTTTTTCGTTCTCGAAGAAGAACTCGACGTAATCGAGTCTCTTTCAGCCCTTACAAGGGACCCTTAAATTGTCGTCGACGAAAAGGGATTATTGCGTTAGGCTACACCATAGTCTACGAGATGTCGCCAACGAAGAGAATTATTTTTGATTTTCCGCTTTAATCCCTTTAAAGGGCTCTTCGATCTTAATCCCTTTTCTGGGGTAATGACCAAACGCTTACGCATACGTCTTTACGAATATGGACAATTATTTCTAGCATTGCTTTTAATTGGGTTTGGAAAAAATATAAGAGAATTATAAACGTCAAATAATGCTTAGATTTCTTTAAAAAACATTCAACTTGTTAACCACCTAAAGGTCCGTTTAACTTTCAAGTTATACATATCAATAAAAGAATATTATTTTTTAATCTAATCTTTTTTCCCCAATATGGTCCTTACATAAATCTTTATTTTGTAACCGATAAAAGATTCCTTATATCGATTATATCAAGTAAAGTTAGTATTTTTAAAGATTGTTAATTCATTATTACTTTATATCAAGAAGTTAATATTAGTTGATTAGATACATTTTTTGATAATCGTGACAAAAATCAGTCCATATAGGGTTAATATTTGATATAGAAAATTTATCGTATCAAAATTTATCAGTGTATTAGATTTTTAGGAAAATCAAAAAGCAATTCCAAGCTTTTGGTAGATAGTATTATATATAAGAATATATACATATATGTATATATGTGCGTGTATATATGTGTATATCTAAAGAGATATAACCCAGGCAACCACGAGAAAAGATCCCTGGAACATCGTATGAATAATAGTCTCCAGCAAAATGAGAAGATAGTGAAGGAGAGGTTAAAGCACGACGAAGGTGACTACCTCCCTCTCTTCCCTTTTTCCCTTTTTCACCCTCTCATTTTTTCTCTCTCTCTTTCTCACTCTCGTACTTACTCGGTACGCATCCAATCGTTTCCTTATTACGATACCAATACGTTATTCTCATAATGTGACTCTGTCGAGGGGGTTCCACGTTTAGAGGGTGGTGTCGCCTTTTCGTAACACCCTTTTTGTCCTTGGAAAAAGCTACTACGTACGGTGCCACGTAAGAAGGGTGCAAAAAAAAAGAGAGAGAGATAGAGAGATATTCAACGCGAGACTATCGATTTCGGGATCAGGCAGCAATTTTTCAAGCCTATGGCGAATAATTACCGAATCCTTCCCCCATCTTATAACCCCCATCTCTTCACCACCACCACCACCACCACCATCGCGATTTTTCCACTACCACTTCTATAAACGTCGACACGCGGCTTCTCTTCTCCATCGCGTTACAGCAACGTCAATGAAAAATGTGCTTCGAATAGTTCGCAAGCGTGATTAACGGTTCCGGTGCTTACTTTTTCCTCTCCTTCTTCCTCCTTTTTCTTCTTCTACATCGTCTTTTTTTCCCCATCCTTCTTTTATTCGTTACTCGGAGAACTCGAGGGTACTTAGGGTTACGTAAAATCGTTTGGGATTTCATAGGATCGTACTTTTCACATTAAAATATTTTTCATACTTCTATGAACTTTAAACCAATACTAAATACTGGATCATTAACATAAATCATAAATTACTCTTACAAAAAAATATTTAGATAAAACCGTGTCATCCATGAACGAAAATCCAAGTATTATTTTTTTTCTGATTAATCTGTTAAAAAGAATAAAAAAAAAGAAATGAGAGAGAGAAAAAGGGGGGGAAAAGCGTGAAAGAAGGAAAATCCAAACGTAGTAGTCAGAGAGGACGAAATACTCGAGAGGAATTTCTAAGAAGGAGGAGGAGTTGGCAGAGAAGAGTAGAGGGATAGAATGGAAGGAAGGAAGGAAGGAAGGAAAGAAGGAGGGAGGAAGGGTGAGGAGTGCGATACACGTCGGCGTAGTAAGTTTCCTGGAAGAAAGTCGTAGTCAGGAACGAGGCGAGGGATCACCCTACGGGTGGGTGGATAGAAACGAAAAGGGGCTTCTCGGGCTGACTCCGGGATACCTTCATCTGCGGATTACTTATGCACGAGCTGCTGCGACTCATTTCATTGCAACGGAGCCAAGACTTCGCGAACTGAGCCAAGACCGAGCCAAGCCGACGGAAAAATGTTTCTATTTAGCTCGCTTAAGCTCTTTATTAAAGGTTCGCTTCTTCCAAGAAGACGAAAGATGAAAAGAAAAAGAGAGAGAGAGAGAGAGAGAGAGAGAGGAAAGATACTGGAATAAAAAGGAGATGGAGTGACTCGCGAGAGTTACGTTCGAGTAAAAAGTAGATTGTGGTCTTTTCATGATCTCTTTTTTTTCTCATTTTTTCTTTTTCCTTTTTTCTTTTTTAAAGTCTTCTCCCTCCATTTTGTTTCTTTCTCAATTCACGACAAAAAATCTCCGAGGTATTTCTCCGAGAGTCTTTTAGATACTTCTCCTTCTATCGGTAACCGTCTATCTCTGGACTTTCGCGAAATCCTTCCAGAGGGTGGATGAAATTGCGTCAATTACCCGCTGATTTCGGCATCTGATCCGTGTGGATTATTCTCCGCCACGAATGCTGATCCCTTCTTTCGTTTATTGAGCGACGTTTCGAAAATGGCACGACGAATAAAAGAGAGAGAGAGGGAAAGGGAGAGGGAGAATAAGAAAAGAAGAATCCTTGGATACAATCGTCCTCTTTCATTTTCATCTTTTTTTTATTTTTATTTCGATCTTTTGAAACGATTAAAATATACAATTGGAAAGATTAATAAAATGCTGATTATTTACTACATACGAAGAAATATATATTTTTCTTATTGGCGTTTAATATAATGATCAATAAAAATGCTAGAAGAAAAAAATATAGAAAAAAACAGATGAATATAAGTTTGAAATCCTCTTTCAAATGTTACACTCGGCATAACGAATAAGCTTTCTCTTCCTTTCTCTCTCGATAGTCTTTCGCGGTCGATTGTTTCTCTCATCGAGAGGGTGGCCTTTCTTTTGCTGGAAGGAAAGAAAGCTAAAAAGGAACGAAGGTTGAAAATAATTCCGAGGCGTTATTCGATGGCATATTTTCGATTATCGGCCAACGAAGCGTAATCTCGACGGTAAATGGAGAATTGTCTCTGTATAGAGGAAGATGAGGTGATGGGTGCTACGAGTTCCTCGTTCGGAGGACATTCAGGAGGAACTTAAGAAGAAGAAAAAGAAAAAGAAAAAGAAGAAGTAGTAGAAAGAGTAGAAGATGGAAGAGACTGAGAATGAAGAGGAGACGCGAGATAAAGAGAGAGAAGGATTCTCGAGGGGTTGCCGTACGGTGGCAATACGACGGGGGTAAGTATAGCCACCAGCGGCTCTTTAAAAGAAAGCGGGATAAACAGACAGTTCGAGAGGAGCATGGGAGGGAGGAAATGTAAATTTCCACCGAACTGGAAGGACGAGAAAAGAATAAGGGCTCGAACAACGTGGGTATATTGAGTGAACGCGAGCTACCCCTCTTTTCACCCCCAACCCTATCATTTCTTCATCTCTCTTTTTCTCTCACTCATTTTCTCTCCCTCTCTCTTTCTCTCTCTCGTCTTTCCGTTAGTCTCGTTTCTAGCTCTCGTTCGACGCGCCCTTTCCTTCTTTAAATTTCATGTGCCAATTGTGCGCGATTGTCTTTACTCCGGCTTCTATCTTTTTCCGCGGCGTCGGCTCTCAAAGTTGAAATTCTTTGTGGGGGCAGTTTTATCCTGGCCCCTTACTCACTACACTCCTTCTCTACTCTCTTTTCCATCCCTTCTCCTTTCGTTGCTTTTCAATACTTCTTAGAATCGAGCCTTCGTGTCCTTGTTTCTTCATCGTTTCTTAAACGCTTTGATCGCAAATAAAAAGATCAATTCTCTCTCTTATACTTGCTATTATCTTATTGTTAGTTAGACTACTGTTTGAAAGGTGAAACGCTGATCGTGAGTAAATATGTCTCACTTAAAGAAATAAGAACCAATGTACGCGATGTGCATAACGAGTAAAATAAGAAAAATGAGAAGAAGAAGAAGAAGAGGAAGAAGTAGCTTGTATGTTAGAAAGACGACACGATCTGCTCTATTGAGTTTCACGTGCTTACCACAGTGATTCGGATCATTTACCACAGAGAAATATCTTTGATGAAGTCTCAATCTACCGGATATCATTTTCACAATTTAAACAAAAATTCTACGAATTTAGTAGGAGACTAATTTAGTCTTTTACATAATAATCTAGTTTGCATCCTAATTATCGTATTTATAATATTTTTATATAATAATTATTTTATATATTTATATTTTACAATAATTACGTTTTGTCGAAATAAGAAAAAATTGTATATATTCGTTTATCAAATAAAATTAATTATTATTGTCAAATTGTATTAGATAAATTATGTTGATCGCATAATCTTTGACAAAATGTTCTGACGTGTATTTAAAATAAATACAAAATTTATACCGAAGTCGTTCTTCATCCTTATCAGGAGAAAGAAATCAGACAAGTAAAGATGAAGAAGCACGCAGCTTCGTAACGAAGTTAAAAGTATCTTACGGAAAAGAGAAAAAAAAGAAAAGAAAAGAGAAAGAGAAAGAAAGAAAGAGAGATAAAGCAAGTAGTCAAAGTTGTAGGAAGAGTAGCGGCAGGTTCGATGGAAATGAATCAAAGGGCAGAGAGACGTGGCGATCATGTGAAACGTCTCTCGTCGTTCTCCGGACACGTCGTACGACACCCTGACGAGACCAAAAGGGGATGCGAGTAGACGGCCGCGGAATGATATTCAGAGGGATGAACAGGGAAGAGAGTTTCGTAAAATGGTAGGAGGATAGCACAGAGTCACATAGTCGTGAGAAACCCTGGTAGGATAGATAAAGTGAAAGATTCTTTCTCACTTTCAAACTAAAAGAGAGAGATAGAGAGAGAGAAAGAAAAAAAGAGGGAGAGCGAGTATGAGTATGTTTGAGAGAGAGAGAGAGAGAGAGAGAGAGAGGGTCTCGCGTGACAAGAAGGGGATGGCCGAAGAAGAACCACGAACGGTCACCCTACGTGCCAGGAATTCCTTGCGCGAGCGAAAGCAAGTACTTCGAGTCTGTCTCAAAGATTGCAAAAGGGGAAAGAGAAAAAGAGAGAGAAAGAGAGAGAGAGAGAGAGAGAGAGAGAGAGAGAAAGAGTGAGAGAGAGAATAGACGGTAAGCGAGAGCAACAGTCGCTGAATAAACACAAAGTCCGGTTAAAGTCGTAATAAATGTCTCTTCCCTTCCGATCTCTTCTTCCTTTCTCACATACACACACACACACACATTTGAAAATACGTAGAAACTTACGCAACCGACATCGTTCCCATAGAAATGCGTATACGTAGAATGCGTACACATACAGAGAGAGAAACGGTGAAGTCTCGTTCGTTCTTACAAGTCTATCCGTCCGTCTTCCTCCATCCGTCTTTCCTTCTCCGGCATTTTCTCTCTACTCTCTGGCGCCCGCTCTGCTTACTTTCCTTTCTTTGCAAGAGACAAACGGTATTGAGGGTGAAAATTGACGGCTTTATCGTGCCGTTTCTCTACTCGCGTTTCTTTGGAAAAAGAGAGAGGAAGAGAAATGTGCAAGAGAAAGAGAGAGAGAAAATTTTCTGAAAAATATACTG
The DNA here is from genome assembly GCF_010416935.1 of Polistes fuscatus. Taxonomy (NCBI): domain Eukaryota; kingdom Metazoa; phylum Arthropoda; class Insecta; order Hymenoptera; family Vespidae; genus Polistes; species Polistes fuscatus. Next base: position 2,382,837 of record NW_025113107.1, on the reverse strand, counting down.
GATGTTCCAAAAATCGATTTATCTAAGAAAATAAAAATTAAAAATAATAAATAAGAAAATCAATTTATGTGTGTGTGTGTGTGTGTGATTTTTTTCATTGAATTTATACATAATATTTGGATTCTTCATTTCAAAATTTCAATCTCCGGGGTATTTTAAAAATGGGTCTACCAAAAAAAGATAATTGAAGAAAAAATTTATTAACAAATTTATAATTAGAATTATAATATTTGGTTTTTCATTGGAAGATATGAATTTACACTTACCAGTGTTGGTAAATAATTATAAGTGTTACTTCAAATATTTGGCAAAGGAATTTAAAACTTCTTTTTAACTCGTTAAAGCAATTTCTTAAAAATCTTATATGTAAATCTTTCTCTCTCTCTCTTTTATACGCGCTTGTTTTTTTTTGTGAATCTCGAATGAAATGTAGGCGTTTGTTATAGGATTTTATTATATCATACCAACGATTACTTATCTCCTACATGAAACAACATATGTACATATGTTCCAAGCGAAAATCGATTTTCGTTCAAGTTTCGATGATACTACATGTATACACGTAAAAATATATGTATACGTGTTACGCATCTACGAATGGCGTAATACTACGTGGCACAATCGTCGACGATAAAGTTACTATGTGTACAACGATATCCAACAACATCGGGCAACACACGTGCCCCGATAGAAAATTTATTTTTCTCCGCGATTGCGATACCGGCTTAAGTTTCGACCTGATATACGCGAATAAACAATCCTACAACCCAAACATATGTTCTCTCTCATACACACTATTCTACATATGTTCTATGTTCTTTCACGATCGGATCCTGTATAATATATTTTTAATTTAACCACGCGATCATCAAATTACTTTCCAAGTATTTTTTAAATCATTGCTGTAAACAAATCAAATTTAATATATCACGTATTACAATAACTATTTTAAAACGTTTTTAAATTAATAAAGAAATTTGTATTTCTTAAAATTTCTCTTTGGAAAAAAAAACAAATTAAAAATAAACGTCAAACATTAAAATATATATAATAAAAGAAAATATTTACCGTAGTAATAAAAATAATTACGATAAGAGATCGATCGAATTAATGAAAATTTGATTATCATTTCCGATACCAAGTGGAAATAATTTCCACGTTAAATACACAGAGCAAACATCATAAATATACGATAAAAACAAACTTCTTTTCCCGAAAATCCCAACGAAAAAAAAAAAAGAAATAAAAAAGAAAGAAAGAATATAAAATTGAGCTATGTATTTCGTTTATTCGCTCGAAGGTAAAACGAAAAGTCGAACGATCCTATGAATGAATATTACCGATCGACATTTCGTCGAAAGGATCGAACGTTTGAAAATAACGTGTGTCACAAAAAAGCGTATGTATTATATACACGTGCACGCGCATACATACATGCCACTTTTCTCATTCCAAATGTATTGCATGATATGCTAGCATGAAACATTTTACCTCGACTTGTTCCGTAACTTTGTATAGAAAGGGATAAAGAGAGAGAAAGAGAGAAATAAAAATAGAATGAGACCACGAGTGCGAGAGAGAGCGAGATAAAGAGAGAATGAGAGAAGGAATGATGACGCCAATACGCCCACACAATTTTCCGAAGCGCATTCAATGGAATTCGCATTCACGAAACAAACATTTCTAGAACCGAAACGGGCCAGGTCCTTTCCGGCTTTGTTGTTTCGAATCGGCCACAAATATTTACCAAACACGGCTGCTATCCTCCTGCCCACCTCGGGCTGTTTCCAACCCTCTCTTCCACCCCTTCCTTCCACCCTCGCTATTTCCATCTGCCTGTCTGTCTGTCTTTCTTTCTCTCTCTCTCTCTCTCTCTTTCCCCCTCTTTATCTCTTTCTATCTATCCGCCTATCTATTTGCGACTACAACGATGATACGCAAATTGCATTTGCATTGCAGGATCGTTGCTGGATGCACGCGGAGAGCCGTACCGATGTTTGCGTTCTCCTTTCTATATCGACGTCGAATTTGGCGGATCGCCAATTAAAAACGGCATATCCGAGCGTTCTAGCAAATATTGTATATACCTATGTATAAGTATACGACTGTATAGATTGTATATGGGGAAAGGGTAAAAAGAAAAAAAAACCGATATCAAACTTTGAGAATTGTCATTCGTATATGTTCGCATTTATTTACATTTTTTTGCTAATTATTTTCACGTTTGTAAATTATCCCCTAAATATGAATGGAAGAAAAATGAACGGATTAATATGTTTGAAAGATTATTTTTTACATGAATTATTGTATCCCATTAATTATTGTTTGATACTAGTATACATTTATTATGTACAACGTCTAGTCTCGGTCTAATTTTATTCTTGCAGTTTGGAAAATAGAAAAGGGAAAAAACCTAAGTATGTTTGGCGACTTTATTCTCATTTCGCTCGATATAAGTCCGAGACGAGGATATTTTTATCTAACGTATGCTTAATACAAGCGATATAGGAAAGAAGTGAAGGAGAAGAGAAGAGGGAAAAGAAAAAAGAGGAAAGGGGTGCGATCGTACGTTGACGTCTTTGTCAAGAGATAATTTTCTCTTTTTTTTATCTTATTCTCTTTCTCTCTTTCTTTCTCTCGCTTAAAGGGGAAATGTTTTATTTTTAACTAAAATTGCGAGAGAGTACTTTGTGTGCTTGGCTTCCGCCATATAGAGTAAGTTGTATTATACGGTATCTACGCTAGTAAGTGTATATATAGGATCTGTAGGTAAGTATTATATCCGTGTGTATGTGTATATATTTCTATATGTATTTGTAACACGATTCTTATCGATCTCCCATTTTTATCCAGCGTATCATCTTCGACCTCGAACGAGTTATTTCTTTCCGTAATATCCTACGTCTTGCTAGTTTATTTTTTTTTCTTCTATTTTTTCTTTTTACCGTCTTTGTCGACGTCGTCGTCGTCGTCGTCGTCGTCGTCGTCGTCGTCGTCGTCGTCGTCGTCATAGTTGGTTTTATCGTAAAGAAACATCGTCCAGTGTAATATTTTGCTTTCTCTAATACGAAGCATGACTCTTACCAGTCCTATCTTTATAAAGTTAATTGCCAGTACTGTGTGCCGTGTGTAAGAAGAAGAAGAAAAAGAAGAAGAAGAAGACGACACGAAGTAGAACCAAGTATGGGATAAGGAGAATAAGGAAGAAAAACAGTTGTACAAACCACCCCCGATCACCCACCAACCTATCTTTCTTTCTTTCTTCGAACGATCGAACGATCCTTCCTTGGTTATAAAACAATGCAGTGTCCTATGAGACGCACAAGTATGAAGAAAGATAGTGTTCGTTCACTCAATGTTGGATTATGTCGATCGTTAAAATAATAAAGGCTTGTTATCGAAGATGATGTATGTATGTATATATATATATGTGTGTGTGTGTGTGTGTGTGTTTTAAAGATAAAGGTGAAGAAGAACCGAGAAGAATTTTTCTGCATCTTCAAATCCCGCTTTTTTTTCTTTCTTCATCGTTCTTGGGCTCTCAATTCCTTATTTTTCATTTTCTCCTTCTTCATCCCTTATTTTTTTTGTTAACATCTTACGCCCTTTCCTTGCTTTCTTTTCCGCGCGACCCTCGCCGCCAATATCGGCTGCCGGGATCCTCGATATTATGCTGCTTTTTCAATACTGCATGCGAACCGCGATCTCACGTTATTAAAGGCATCGCAAAAAGAGGAAAACAGTTTGTAGAGAGTTCGAAAGATATATAAGAGAAGGAAGAGGAGGAGAAAAGGGCAGAAGGGGTAAATTTAAAGGAAGTAAAATTTAAGAGAGTGAAGTACAAGAAGAATAAAGAGAAAGAAAGGGATAAAAATGGATGACGAACGGTTGTATTAATGAACAAGAATTTCTCAGACATACATGTATGCGCATGAATAGAGTGATTCAATAAACGGATAAGTCGAAAGGAATATAGAAAGCTTCGAACGAAACACGGTACTATTCGAATTAATTAAGAAAAAGTGTCTAGACGGTGAACAGATTTGCATAACATTTGATCGTATCGGTGAATTTCTAATTTATCTGTCAAAAATGCAATTTATAGATTTCCAATTAGGAATTCTTAACTCTCTATTCTAGAATCTTACAAAACAATTTCATCTGATATATTATTAATCTTATTCATAATTCATCGATTCTCATCTCAAACTATTGTTGTTACGAAGATAATACAATAACTTAACAAAAAAGAAATACACAAAATCAACGTCAATTTTATTCATTCGATAAGGTATTTCAGTAAGTGCATCTTTACGGATAATAAAACAAAAGAATAAAAAAAGGGTTAGTGAAAAAGAAGAAAAAAATATACGGCCCGTTATCTCGTACTCAAGATAGATATAAAGAAAGAGGGGTGGGAGAGAGAGAATAGTCGCCTTAGAGAGCAGTGACGTATTATTCGTTGGTGGTGAGAGGGGTGGTAGAAGTGAGGTGGTAGGAAGTAGAAGAGGAGGAGGGGCTGAGCAGGGAAGCGTCGTTTGGCAATCTTAGGGGATTCCGTGGATACAATGGGATCTCAATACATCACCTCACCTAACCCGGCTGCAAGCCGCACCTCCCCCCACCTACCACCCCGTGTACGTTCTCCTTTTCGTCCTAGCAAGCAGGACCATCTACCTTCTCGGAGCTTCCCAAGTCCTCTCTTCTCCACCTCTCGTCTTCATGTCGTTTCTACCGGGTCGCGGCAACGAGTCTTCCAGATGCCGTAATAGCTTAGGAGCGCCAGCGTAATAGCTGCCAGTGCCTTCCTAGAGAGAGTTATAGTTCAACAACGCAGAAATGGAATCACGAGAGAAAGGCTGCTGTAGGAGAAAGAGGAAGAGAAGGTGGAGTGAAGGAAGAAGAGAAGGAGGTAGAGGATAGTTGCAGTGATGGTGATGCTGGAAGAAGAAGAAGTGGAAGGGGTGGTAGTGATAGTGGTGGTGGTGGTAGTGGTGGTTGTTCATGGAGAGGAGGAGGAAAAGCCCGATGGCGGCGAAGGAAGAGGCGGTGGCTGCCGGTGGTGGTAGCAAAAGGGAGAAGAAGATCAGAGAAAGCGAAAGAGGAGATGGAGGAGAAGTTAGTGGCGGAAGGAAAGAGTGAAAGGAAGGAAGGATCCCTGGATGGTGAACGAGGACGAAAAGGAGAGAGAGAGAGAGAGAGAGAGAAAGAGAGAGAAAAGAGAGAAAGAGAACGCAATAACCCCCCTTTACTCTCCGTTTATCAGCCTTTGAATGCGATGCGTCCTGTGTTGCAGACTCGCATCAGCCTGGAAAATGGCGTCCCCGGGATCTTTCTCTAACATTAAACCATACTTTTACTGTTTTGTTGTATCTGCTTTTGTTTTCGCAGAGACATTTAATGAAATTATCGAAAAAAAAAGTAGAAAAAGGTCGTAGTCTTATTCGAGAAACAAAATTATTGTTGTAATTTATTTTTTGTTCAAGGAAAAATGAAGAACAAAAGGATGGCAACCTCCTATTATATGAGGACCAGGTATGCAAGAATTGGCACGCATTTTTGTTTAGCTAGCTTATCAAGCTAGGTGTGGTTTATGTATATATGTATACTTGATGGCGCATAGAATGTAACGTCATCTCGCATTCGAGTCGCGAGAATCGAAAAAAGAAATGCCATTGCAGCGGCAACAGAGAGAATAGGAGTTTAGGGGGCGAGGCAGCTGCTTCCCGCCCATCCTATGCTACCACCCTCGAACGAACGAACGAACGAACGAACGAACGAACTACCCCCGCTCGGTTGTCGTTCGTAGCTCCTGATGTCGTCGATGTGTCCGCGTCGAAGGTGCATATTTAGGAGAATCAGGAAGGAATGAAGAAGAGAGGGGAATTTGAGTGTGGAAGCTTGGGACGTTGACACCAGAAGCTGGATGATTCTGGTGGATGGAAAAGCTCGATGGAGGAGGAGGAGGAGGAAGAGGTGGTGATGGTGATGGTGGTGGTGCTATGTAGAAGTGGGGGATGCGGGGTGTTAGACAAGTACCAACATTCTTCCTCGAAGAGGACAGAAAGAGAAAGAGAAATAGAGGGAGAGAAAGAGAGAGAGATATGGGTGGTGCATCGAAAGAGTAAGACAGCAAGAGGCTCCTCGGAGTTGGTAGACGTCGACGTCGACGTCGACGTCGGCGTCGGGCACGTCTAACGGTGAGAAAGGCGTGGCAAGCGATGCGTTCGCGCACCTTTGCACCTGGTGCGCCGATGAAGACACGCCTCCATGGAATACCGTTCTCCGGTCCGCCCTCTTGTGCTGAGCATTCGTTCCTCTTTCGAGCACGCCAACGGTTTCCCTCTCTCCTAACGCAACGCTCCCTCTCCCACATTCCTATCTCTCTCTCTCTTTCTCTCTCCCTTTTTATCTCTCTCTAGTGGGTAGAACCACCGTTTCCTCTCCTATCTTCTCTTCGAATTACGCTGAGGAGGAAATCGTGGATCCCTCGTCTCCTCCTTCTTTTTCTCTATCTCTCTTTATCTTTCTTTCTCTTTCTCTTTCTTTTCTGTCACCTTCTATCTCACGATAGCATTATTGCAAGTACCCAGCTTCCACCTAAAGTTTTAAAACATTCTACTAGACCGTAGTAGTATTTTCTACTAAAGGACGAACAATACACAGCATCTAGGCGTGTTCACGCATGCTCCTACCTGTGCCGACGCATAAACATAATTTACTTATATACATATACTCAATTATATATATATGAACATGGTTACATATGGAAACACGTATGCGACAATCTTTTATCACGAGTCCTAGGCATGGTCTATCTATCTATCTGTCTATCTCTATCGTGAGTGCACACGTTCAACTTGCGCGCGCAATCTTCCCTTCTTCTTCTCTCTCTCTCTCTATATATATATATATATCTATTCATCTATCTATCTCTCTTTCTCGCTCTAACGTTTACCGCCCAGTCAGAACGTCGCTCGCGACTCTACCCCCACGCGACCCTTCTCCGTCTGGACCAAGGCCCACCCCCCACCTCTAACCTCTGTCTTTCACGATGAGGAAAAAGCATCGACGAAGAAACAGAGAGAGAGAGAGAGAAAATCCTCACCAAGTACGATTACCGTGTGCTCTCGCGAATTCTCTCTCTCTCTCTATTTCCTTTCCTCTTTCAACCCCTTCTCCTTCGCCTTCTTCCTATCCCAGGTACCCCCTTCATCATCTACCCACTTACCCTTCTCAACCCTAACCCCCTCTCTCTGAGAGTCCGAATCACGTACGCGCGTACGTTCCTTCCGAAGAAGGAAGGACGTGGGTATTGATCAGAAGGAGAACGTACAGCGTCGTCGAGAAAGCAACAGACCAAACCCCGATACTCTACAATCTTTACAGACTCTCTCTCTCTCTCTCTCTTTATCAAACTTTCAAAGCATTTATAACGTGTCAAACAAGCATTAAGTTACATAAAAAGTTCGTGCTTATTAATATTTTTGATCGGTTAATGTACGTTGTTTATCAAAAATTGGACTAAAACTTTATAGGACAACTCAATGAATATTTCTCAATTTATCTTCGTATGTATTTGGAGAAAATACAAATTTACAAACTTGTTGGGCAATCCCAAGTAGGTTGACTATCAATTTTCGACACAGATGTATTTATATGTGCAAAATATATTGTCCAATTTTAAGGAGTAAGTAATTTGGCGAAAGAATATTTACGATCAAATATTTATCGATCCAAAGTGACAGTAAAGTTATTATCCCTGTCTATATCACGTGATCGGTTTATTACAATTTTAATGTGTATGATATTTGGCAAACGTGGACAATGCGACTGTAATTAAGAGTCATGATCTGGATTCGCGTATGGTTTAATAATAGAATTTATTTGGCTCCAAACTGGCGGCTGTTACTTTTTTGTCTTCTTTTTTTGACAAAATCGAAAAATCTCGTTTAATCGAAAAGAATCAAATATCGAAATTATTTTCATATTATCAAGAAAAAAGAAAAAAAAAAGACAAAACGTTTTAAATCTTTTTCATAATCGAATTTAAAACTAAATATAAAAAATCGAAAAAACTAAAAATAATCTAAAATAGTGTTTTTCTTTTTTTCCTTCTTCTTCGAAAGATTAGAAACGATTTTCTAAATGTTAGAACGACATACACGCAATGGCAGTTTACGAATAGAATCGAGTTACTCGCACTACCGTCATACGTACACGCGCTTACGAAAATGTCGTTTTACGAGGCATCGTAATTCAAATATCGTCTAGCATAAAATTCAAATCGTCCTGTCGTAAAAGCAAAAAGTCGTTCAAAGTCGCATAAGGACGTTCGCGTTTAATGCGCAAACGTGCCCATTGTCGTGCTAGAACTGCACTCTCTATCTCGCACGATATCAAAGTATCGTTAAAGACTCTCTTTCTAAAAGAGACTCCGATTCCATATATTCCCTTTTTTTTTCTTCCCCTGACTTTTTATCCTTTTTCCGAGAAAGTAGAAACTCGCGAGTATCGAAGCGTTTCAAGACTTTGAATCAAATGATTGCTTTGTTGTTTCGAATTAAATGTCTTTCGATATGAATTTGAAAATCCTATGTTTTAATAATCCGGAAAAAAGAATGATAAAAGAAAAGTAATAAAACGTTTTATTCCTTTAATATCGAATAGTAGAGATAATGGTATACGAAATTTGATTAAAAATAATCGGCGTAACGTTAGCCATGGTATACATGTACAAAGATGTTACCTTAGTGCCGAATAAATCAACGGTAATTAGTAGCGGAAGCAGAAATTTACGATCGTACGCGAATTCACGGAGGTAGTAGGTACCTTACCACCTATGACAGCTCATTATTATTCCTCTCTACAAAAATATCCGAGGACTTTGCGCTTGCAATAATGTTCTGATCTTGGCTCGTTACCGTGCACTAACACCACCACTCCACTAAAACGTTTACACTTATCGAGATAGATCGCGAACGACGCCAAAACTCTCTCGATGCGTTAGAGTCGGGAGAGATCGCGCGTGTTCGCGATTATTTACATAGCGAGCAAGAGAATGAGAGAATACAAGAGAGAGAGAGAGAGAGAGAGAGAGAGAAAATAGCTCCTTAACTAGGATCCGAGTTCATTAGGACACTAATTACCCAGCACGTGCATGCGTGTGCACGTAAGGAAATAGGCATAGGTAGTACAAGAAGGTTAAGCCCTTTCCCTTCGATCCTCTCTTCCATTTTCCTCTTCTCCTCCTCTCACAAGGAGAGGAAGTTACGTACAATGCTAGGTAAAACGGTATTAGCACGATCCAGACATCTATTTACAAGGTTGCACGTTTTGGTTACGTTGTTAGACTCCAACTTGGCTTTAGTTGCCTCTTTGCTCGGATTGCGTCTTGACTTTGCTTCGTCGACGAGGGAGTATCAAGAAAGTGAGAGGGAGACAAAGGGGGAGAGTAGGAAGGAGGTAAAACCAAACCCCTCCGGCGTATCGTCGTTTATATGAAGTTTCTTCCAAGAAATCGTCCGATAAGGCACTATGCTACTTCGTTATTTTCTAATATTTTAGTCGAAACGCCAATGACGCTGCCGCGAAAGTCAAAATTATTAGTACGAATATTTGAATTAATTTAAATGTTAAAAATTATTACGAATGAAAAAAAAGAAAAATAAAATCAAATTTACATGATCTCTAATGGATCTCTAAATTTAACAGGAATTTGCTGGTATTGTTAAAAAATAAAAAATAAACGCAAATTTTAGAGAAACAATTGATAAAAATAAATAAATACAAAATAAATAAATATATATATGAATATTCGATAGAAAATGAGGGATTCCAACATGTGAAATATGACAACGGGGTGTAAACGTTTGGCTGATCGAGGTGGGAGGAATAGAGGGTTTGTTTAGAGCGCGAGCGAAAGAGAGGAAAATAGAAAGAGGGAGTGAGGAAGAGGGGGTCAGAGGGAGAGGGAGTAGAAATGAGGAGGGACTGCGAAGCACGTGGCATTGGCGACGCGCGCCTCTCCGTTCCGGTGGCTGTACATCTCTACCAGTGGCAGAAAGAGAAAGAGAATGAGAGAGAGGGAAGGTGTTTTCCACCCTCAGCATCCCTCCCACTTGTTGTGCTTTACCGTGTTGTGTTGCTATGTTGCCTTGTGTATCGAGAAAGTTCAACGCCGGCTAGACGATGTTGTTCCACCTTCGGGACACTGGATCAACAGGCTTCCTATCCAGGATAACCAAATGCTATCTGAATACCTTGATTTATTCTTTATTACATTTGATCCTTGTTGTATTAATTATTTTTTTTTTTTTTATAACGTTTCTTTCGTCGTTTTTCAAGGAAGAAAAATTTCCTACACGATATTTTATGAAATAATTTAGATTAATCTGTTTACTAATCCGCGTCATCATTTGTGCAACAATCGTTGAAAATCGAGTTTTAGTGAAAGCGGTTTTTGACATCGAGACGAAATTCAACGGTACAGAAGCTTTCTACGGTGTTATCAGGAAATCGTTGAAGCGCAAGAGAAATTCATTTAGCGCCGACTAATTCTCAGCCGTAATTTCGTTCATTACTGCAGGCGTTGCGCGTTGGAACACTCGCGCTTCTTCTCTTGAAGGGGATATATGATTATCGAAGAACGAGAATGTTCTATTTCTCTCTCTCTTTCTCGTACAACGTACCGCAGGATTTTAAGGGTGACGACCCTAAAGGGAATATCTTCGGATCGTTGCGTGCCTCACGACGAGAAGAAAATTCCTCATTCTCGTTTCAACTACTTGAACTCAATCGATTTTACCCTTATACTTTAAACTTTTATCTTTATTCTTCTCAAAATTATTGCAATAATAATAATAATTATTATTATAATAGATAAATAAATCGTTTCCGAAAAATAGAAAATATATGATTTCGAACAGGTTTAAATTATTATTCGAAAATGTCCCAGGACAGTATCGGAATTTCTGATAAAGTATGAAAGGAGGTGTCGATCGAGTGATTTTCAAGGATGCTCTGAGTACGTGCGCCTTCTCTAAGAATTGTAAAAGCTAAAGAGGGATAGAAAAGAGAATATCCCGGAGGGAGGATCCCTCGGGATCTTTAACTCCGTTCGTTGGTCCTTGAGGAACTGACGAGCCACTTGGTATGCAAAATGTACAGCCATTCATCTCCCGATCTCTCCTACAAAGTCTCGACCTCTGGATATAAATTAACTTTTGTTTAGCATTCAATGCAGAGAAGTCTTTTCCAAGCAGCCAAGAATCGTCTAGTTGCTTGTCGGACCATCCACCTGCCTTAGGTATCTTCTATCTTTCTATCTTCTTCTCGAATTTCTACAATACTCGTTCGTTCGTTCGTGTTCGTTGGTTAGTTGGTTGGTTGGTTCGCTAAGGCGGGCCCGGTGGCAATCCAGTGCAATTAACGTTGCCGTTACCTGCTTCTCTCGGCCAAGCCAATTAAACATTTGCGATTGCCATGAAAAGGAATCGCCTAGCCGACGTTAAAAGGGAATTTAATTCCCGAAGGCCACCGAACTCAAGTCCAATGTAAAGAATCCGTTCGGAATCCGCGGAGCATTCTACCGAATCAATATCTCTCTCTCTCTCTCTCTCTTTCTCTCTCTCTCCCTCTCTTTCTCCCTCTCTTTCTCCCTCTCCCTTTCTATCTTTCTCTTCTCTTGTGAATATATATTTCTTACCAACATGAAATTTTACTACTACCTCTACAACAAACCTACTCCTATCTTTCCTCTTTTCGTCTTATCATATTTTATTGTTTTCTTAAAATTCAGTTCGAATTTATTAGGAGATTGAGTTAGCGATAAGGTTTTAATCTCAATCGGTGAGTGACGTAACTAGAGAAATGACGCAGGAGAAGAAGAAAGAGAAATAGAATCTGTGGTAATTAGCGATGGAATAATTAATAAATGCGCGCATTAGTATGCGCAGGCAACGGAATGAGAACCTTGCGGATCTGCCGGAGTTGGATCAGACTCCGGCACAGGTCCAGGTACCGCACACTGTCGGGAATTATAAAATAATAAAGAGAAAATTACGTAATGTGAGGATCGGATGAGAATTAGAGGACAATGGAGACGAGAAGAAATGAGACGAGACGAGATGAGACGAGACGAGACGAGACGAGACGAAACGAGACGAGACTGGTGAACCTTCGTCGTCGTCGTCGTCGTCGTCTAAAGGCTACCTATCTACCTACCTACACCCACTTACCAGAGTAACCCTCCCTACTATTACTTTCTAAAAGGGGCTGCGGCCGAAAGGGGTTTATGCTACGGGAGGTTGAAGGTCGAACTGCCAGACGTCTTAATGTCTGATACTCGAATCTTTGATCAAATTTTACTATTAAATTTATTGTTTTTCTTTTTTTCAATAAAATATATTTATCAAAAATATTGTTATTATTATTATTATAATAATTTTTTAAATTTATTTGATTTATGAATGAATGGTCATCCGAATTGTTGTTTTTTATTACTTTGTTTAATATTTATAAAGGTTGCTAACGCTGTTAGATTTTAGTCCGAATTGAAGATTTTTTTTGGGGGTTGGAAAGTTAAATGTTCCTAGAATGTAGTTCTCTAAAAGCTATTTTCTACTTTTTTGTAATTACGGAGTTCTAAAGCTCTTATACGATAAAACTTCTTTCCCTTTCTTTTTCTCTTTAAAAAGAACACGTAGCTTTTATACACGTTGGAAGAATTTCACGAATTCCATCGAAACCGAACGAGATTCTCATCTTCGAGAGGATGCTAATCCTTAGAACGTTCCTGATTAGTAGTCGACAAACGTAGACCCTTTGGCGACTTTGTAAATGGTAACAATGTTATGTAATTAGGTAAAAAGTTCTGTAATCAAGAAGTAGATCTTCCGCGAGTTTCTCGCTTCGAACCATATCGTCTCGTCGAGAGTAGAGAGAAGAGGGTCTCTCATTCGTATTGAAATAGTCTCGCTAGGAAAGCGTGCCTTGCGTCCTGCATATCTTAAAACCCTTGAGGGTGGTGACGGTGGTGGTGTTGTCGCAGTCACTGGGAGGCTAAAAATCACCCCTGCACTGATTTTTTTTTCTCGCCATTCGTATTCTTGCCCAATCAAAATTAAGAAATCTTATTCACTGAAAACACCTATTTATCCTCATCGATTTGTCGTTAGATTAAACATTATTGAAAAGATAATATCTTACCTAAATTTATTGAACAAAAAAGCAATGAATTTTTCGTATTCAAGATTTAAATTTATTTGATTAGAAAAATTTGTATGAAAAGAATGTTCGTAACGTCGATTGTGTATAAAATGATGATCGTACAGGGTAATTTAAAAATTGAATCCTAGATGAGTCATGACTGTGTGGCTCAACGAAGACTGAAAAAGTAAACTTGCGCGTGAACGAAGCGTAAACAAAAAGTCACGTCCAACTCTTATACATACAAAATAGCTAGCGCGTAATCATATCGAAAACGAGCACGATCTCTCGCGTATGTTCATCGACGTCAGCGCGGCGGCCGCGTTCCTTTCCATCAGCCATCCTTGTAATTCAACGATGATCTCATATGCTTCTTTTTCTATCTCTTTCTCTCCTATATATATATGTACGTGCATTCATATATAAGACATTGCACTTAACGATCGTGCGTGTCCTTTATTCTCGTAGCAAGAAAAAAGGTAGGACAGAGGGTGAGTAGTTAGGTTCTTAACACGTGTGCATTTGTCAGCATCCCAGAAATCTCCACGCAGCGATACGTGTTCACGTGAGACTCAAAAAGTATCGTATGGTAGTTCGAGTTAATAACACACGCCTACCTGGAGCGAATTAAAGTATTACTTACTTCCAGTTTATTACTAACTTATTTCTTTTTTCTTTTAAAAGATGTTTTAAATTTAACGTTAATAAAAAAAAATAACGTTAAATAAAACATTACACGTTTTGAAATAAATAATTTCATTTATTTTAAGAATAAATGAATTCTATTTTATTTGAAAATAATCATCTATTATGAAAGGTAATAAAAATAAAATTTTATTAATGAAATAAATATATTAATCAAGGATCACACGTAGAAAAGAAGAATTAGAAAAAAAAAAGAAGGAAAAAGAAATGTAAGAAAGAAGGAAAGATTTGTTTTTAAAGGGGTTGGAAAATGTAAGGGTATAACTGATAGTGTCAGAATACGCTGAGACATTCTGGTAGAAGGAGCGTAGAATTAAATAAAAATAAAACGCGAGATAATAACGTTAGCGAAGGAGTCGAGAGAGCCAAGACAAATAGCTGAGGGAAAACAAAGCGTATTATAAATACCGGCTGACAGCACGAACGAAGCTTAAGAGAAAGAGAAAGAGAAAGAGAAAACGAGAAGGGTGGATTTCAACGGACTGACGAGAAAGTAAAGGGGAGGGGGAAGGAAAAAAGAAAGGACCGTATATGAAAGAGAGAAAGAGACAGGCTAGTTACAGGGTTACGATGTAACAACGAGGAGGAGCACCAAACTCTTACATTAGGGAAAAAAGTACTCGAGAAAACTAGGAGCATTTTTGTTACCTGCGGACACAATGAGTGGCCGGATTTCTTTCTTTTTCCATCTTCCTTCCGATTTCTTTCCACCCTTTTCCTTCTTTTTCTTTTTTTTTTTTATTTAGCATCCTTTTTCTTCCAACTCTTGTTCCTATTCTTACTTTTACTTGGGGGGATAAAGAATTTCTATGACGTTTTGTTTATTGCGTTAATTCATTTAACACGGTGACTGTTACGCTTTACTTTTAAAAATATTAATATTTCAGATTTTATTAAAAATTATTAATGGTTATATATACATCATTTGTATCTATATGATAAATAATATTTTATATAAATCTTTTTTTTCTTGAGTTGATGAATAAACTCTCGTCGTTGTTAATTTAATGATTTAATTAATACGTAAATGAAGTATTTACTTACACTGGGTCGAGAGTGGCCGCGCGGATTTAGCTGCCAGGGAACCGTCGATGGTTGAAAATGTTCTTTTCCCCAAGAACCGTTGTCGAACGGATTCTCACCGATATGTCCCTGTGATAATATAACAACGTATTTATTTAATATTTTTATGCAGGAATCGTAGTAGAGTATATATATATATTGAATATACGATATTTTATGAAAATATAATCATTTTTGTCATCTTGTGTAAATATTATTATTTACCATCCCTCTTTTATGTTATTATTATATATGCATTTATATATTTACGTGTATACGTGTAGGTGTATAATATGTGCATTCTATTTAATCATTTATCTCATCTCACTCGAATAATTTCGATATAATATTATTTTGTAAAAGAAAAGTTATTTCCACCATGAGGGGTATATAATTATTGACTCGGTTTCGCGTGCGTCGATATTTTTCAAAAGTAAAATGCCGAGCACAAATTAATAATCCCTCTAGGCGAGTTTATTCCTCTTTCGTGCAACAAAATGAAAGGACCCACAACATTCCATGCTTAATCAGCTTGGAATATACGAAACAACGAGACGCGTACGGTCTCACACGATAAATTTACAAACATCGGAGGGATAGCGCAGCAACCTACCTACCTGTGTATATACTTGCGTTTTTATTAATGTTTCCAAATGAAAAAATAACTTTCTATACTGCTGGGAAAAACATACGGTGTAATTCATTGTAATAGGGTTTTGCGAAAAAAAAAGAAGTAACAAAAAATTAATAACAAAAATTATATTTTTGAGATTCAGTAGATTATTGCAAATAATAACAATTTGAGCGTATCGTTTTAACGTTTTTCCTCTTTTAAATAATATTTTATTAAAACGCACGAATATATTGTATATATATTTCACCGTTCGTTCGTTAACAAAAAAAAAACGAGGACGTAACATCGATCTTGAGGGGGAGGGGAAAGTTTGTATAGTCAAAAAGTTTTTAAACGATGGCGTTACTCCACCGCCAAGCTTATTTCTGTAATATATTTTTGCAGACTTTGTCATCACCTTACTTCCTCCCTTTCCCTTTCCCTCTTTATCTTCTTCTTCTTCTTTTTCTTATTCCTTTTCTAACTATCGCAACTTAACTTTTACTCAGCCAGCCAGACGAGTCTTATTTTTCCTTAAACTTTATTTCTAGCCTAGGATTTTCAAGATGGCATGCACATAAATCAAGAGGGTATAATGAGAATGCTCTTCGTCTCCGGCTAGTTTACCCTCTCTCGCGAGCAACACCCCATAACCACCCCTCGATTTTATTTCTTTATTATTCCTTGCATTTCTTAATTTTAATAGATGTTTAATTATATATGAAAAGTTTTCTGGAAAATCTTAAAACAATTCTTATTGTAAACTGTTCTAATGAAAGAAATAATTAATATAACATACACCTATCTTCAATTTTAAAAAATTAAATAATAATCCAATTATTATTAAATGCAACACATCACTAAATTTTTATACACAATTTTTTCTGATTTTATAAAATGAATAATAACTCATTAATTATTAGATATATCATAAAAATTTCTTATACTCAATTTTTACATATCTAAAAATAAATATATAATAATTAATAAATGCAACACACACAAATATTTGGGGCATTGATAACCAAATTGAACCAACCAACTAGCTGGGATTTTTACTAAAACGTTTTAAAAAATTGTACCAATTTTTGTCTATTTTGTAGCATTAGTCCAGTTTTGAAAGTAGATCATTATATTTTTACCTTTATAGGTTCAATAAGATGAAATGAAAAAATGTGTAATAGCTTACTCATTCTCAACGCCTCAATTTTTGTATACTTAATTTAGCATTAAATATTCAATTAAATGTATCATACCCTCATCTTATTTTCAGCTATTCAAATAGCATTTTCGTTAAGTGAAGTTTCGTGTCTCCAAAATTTATTGGAATAATTTTTGGCCTAATTTGAGAATACAGAAGTAGAGATATTATATCGTTGATATCGATCGAATTGTAAACGATCAATTATTTAATTATCAAATAAATTAGGAGACATTGATTCGCCATATTCGAATAGATATTTCCCGAGAACAATCGTATTTGTTTGTCGAACAAATTACCGGGCTTACCGAAGAACTGCATTTCGTCTCATTCAGTTTGATAATTAAACGATAATCCTTTCTCTTCTTGATTAAGTCAATAATTTCGAATTACAATGTTAAAATAAGCGAACAAACAAAAGTCAATCAGTTTTCTATATAATTTTCTCTCGTTTCCGATCGATTGCGCATCATTCCGAGATTCGTTATAAAACATTCATCCTCGATCTCTCTCGTATTATTTGCTTCAGATTTATATAATATATTTATTAGAATTAGATTTTTTTTAAAATCTTTTTTTCAAAGATTTTTATTTTGCCAATTAAAATTAAATAAAAAATATTTGTTCATTCTTACGACCTCGCAAAACTCATTTTTACCTACGCCTTTGAAGAATATGTTTTAAAAATACAATATTGTATTTAAAAAAAAAAGCAAATATGTTATAGAAATATTTTCAATTAAATTAATCAAAAAAATAAATTTTTATGAACTTTCCTAAGATCTTCCAATGTTGTTTATTGTTCGCAATCGAATATATAGTATATATATATATATATATAGAATAAGAATAAACATAATGCATGCTTATATACAATAATGCTAATTCGTGTTTATGTTTCAAGTAGAGTTTCACAAAGTGCAGGCCAGCATCGTCATCGTCATCATTTTCGTCGTCGTATCGTCGTTTTTGTCGTCGTTGGTTGCGTGTTTTGTTAACGCGTTTCTTTTGTCGCGTGTATGTCCAGCTGCGCGTTGAGAAAGAGAGGAAGAGAGAGAGAAAGTGAGAGAGAGAAGAAAAAGAACATGATCGAGCTCATGCAAATGAAGTTTACAATATAGCTTCGATAAACCGTCCTGTATTTATATATGCATGAAGGGAATATATATATACATATATTTATATATATCCGCTTCATTATTTTCCAGCAGCACTGTTTATTTCTGACTTGGAACAACTTCTCTGCGTGCATTCTCGTGAGAGTTACTTTCAGTAGTATGCAAGTAAAAAAAAAGAGAAAGGAAAGAGAGAGAGAGAGAGAGAAAGAGAGAGAGAAGAACTTCATCGATTAGCAACATGATCGTTACACATAACTTACATTTCCAGTGTCGTTCGTAGAAATGAATGCACCTTTTTCTTACAATAATAGACAGTATTGGTTTAAGTAAACTTAGTAAGTGTATATATAGTTTATTGATATTTCATTATAACGTATGACTATATATATATATATATATCTTAAATAGTCAATAATAATGATCATAATTTAGTTGTTTAATACTTGAAATAAATTTGCATTTATGTTTTTATATTTGTTGTTGATTATTTTACACTGTTTTTATGTAGATCGATTGTGACGTTAAATGAATGATAAATACTTTACACACACATACACCTACACATTAATGATTATGTATATACGTATATAACACAAGTATTTTTTATATATGAATACATAAATACCAAATAAAATGAGAATCTTCCCTTTTTAGAGCGTGAGTTTATCGCATTAATGCGACAAATCGTTGAACGTGTGTACCGCGCGAAGAATACGAAGAATAATCATGGTAATTACGTCGAAGCGAATGCAACATGCACGAGTCATAGCAATGAACGAGAAAAGTGAGCACGCAGACACGCGAGCACGCAGAGGTAAAGAGGGTAAAGGTGATGGGTTCGGTGGAAGGGAGAATCATTTCGTTTAGCTTCTCCATCTCTTTTTCTCTCAGTCTTTCATTTTATTATTAAAATGACGTGTGCACTTTTAAAATCCGATAAAATTTCATACGAAGTAGTGTCGTACGTTTAATAACAAGTGTATCAGGATATAAAAGAAATCAAGGCTATAAAAACTTAAACTGTTAGGTTTATTTAACGTTTTCCATACCCTTTATCTTTTTTCTTTCTTTTTTGAATTTGATTATATAATTTTATTTCTACCCGATAGAATCAATTTGTATAATCAGTATTTTGTATTTCATATAAGAAATATCTCTCTCTCTCTCTCTCTCGCTTTCTTTCTCTCTCATTAATATTATTATTTATTTTTAGAAACAAAAAAAAATACTCGTGCTGATTTTGAGAAAAACTATATGCACGTTACAATTATAAATCGAATATGTATATTTTTATAAATTACCATGAAATTCTTGAGCAACCCAATACTTATGTGTATTTGTGTTCGTAAGTGTATAAAAATCTAAATCGAGTGTAAAAGAAAAGAACAATAATCAGGTGAAGATTATTCGAGTCTTCTTTCCGTCTGAAACAACCCCAAACGAAATGAAACGTTTTATCACCGCGGGTATTCTGATTGGGACGAGAGGTGGAGATTGGAGAGAGGAAGGGAAGGAAGAGAAGTGGGTGGGTGGTTGAAGGTTTGTAGGACCGAGGGAGAGACCTTTCGGTGCGAGGCAGTGATTGTAATCATATTTTCAAGGGGGTGGTGAGGAATGGTAAGAGAGAAACAGAAGAGAAGAGAGCGCGAACAAGATAAAAAAAGAAAGAAAAAAAATGAATGAGAAGAAAAAGAAAGAAAGAAAGAAAGAAAAGATAGAAAGAGAGAGAAGGAACGATAGATTTATGCAACGCACCACGTCGTCTCTGTACATAAAACGCATTTAAAATTCTTCAGGCGAGCGGAAGGAGGTGCCGGGCTTCTATCGTCGATAGCGAAGGGTGCCGATCGTGCGCCCCGGGGGTTGTAATTGGCAATATCTATCGAATTTTACTATAAATCTTGAGAAAGAGTAGGAGGAGAAAGAAGTGATGGTTATGGTGTTGGAAGTAATAGTAGTGGTAGCGGAGGTTATGGTTGTAGTAGTAGTAGTAATGGTAGTGGTTGTAGTGGCAGTGGTGATGGTGATGGTGGTGGTGGTGGGCGAAGGGTTGCTCGGGGGTGGCGCAATAAAACACTGGGTAGTATCGATGCCGCCAGCCGAGCACTTAACGACTTATCTTATCTTCGAATTAGGTCGCTGTTAGAGACCTGGCTTTAATCGTGGCTCGCTTGCTTGCTAGCTCGCTCGCTTTCTCGCGTTCCTTCGCCTCCTTGATTTACGCGCGACGCACTCGAAAAATATATGTAACTTGCAAATTTTCACTCTGATAACACCTTGAACGTAGAGAGTGAGAAAGAAAGAAAGAACGAACGAAAGAATGAGAAAGAAAGTAAAAGAAAGAGAGAGAATGAAGTGGAAAGATCGATTTTACCGTTCGACCTGTTCGAATTTCTACCGTTAAACTTTAACGGAACGTTAAACTTCATCTTCTTTTAAATGTTAAAATTTTATTCTTTTTTTTTCCCAGCTTATTTTTTTCTTACTTTTAAAAATACCATAAAATATGGAAAATAAGTTACTTATGATTGCAACTATGCGTTTATTTGATACATCGATGATCGTATTTTTTCATCCTTCTAGTAAGAGTTCCGATATTGGTCGAAAAAAGAAAAGAAAGAATAAGAAAGAAGATTTTTAATGGCCGTTCGTTTAAGTCGTACGTTTCTTTTGGAAATACTTAGCCTGTTACTAGTCCTTGACGTGGCAGCCGCTAATATTTACCTTAGCTCGTGCCGGTTCACATGCGATGCAGCCCGATGTTGTAATCGTTTCTGACTTTTTCGTTCTGATAATCATCATCGACGTACTCTCCTCTTTCCTTCGAAATCTTTATTTGCTTTTTTATTTTTTTTCTTCTTTTTTTTTTTCAACAAAATTTCAGACAATCTGCATACCATGTTTACTTATATATATAAAATAAACATGTTAACGAAAAAAGAGAGGAAAAAAGGAATTAAAAAAAAAATTAAAAAAATGAATAAAAAAAATAAAAAAGAAACATTAAAGGCTTTTGTAAAATACAAACGAAGTGTCGAAAGAGATGATCTCTCGCCTCCACCAATTTTTATTCTCGTCAGTTAAAGTCGTACGGCACAACGGGTAAATAGGTGGTAGACTGAGGAGGAGGAACAGCAGCAGCAGGAGGAGCAGGAGGAGAAGGAGGAGGTAGCTTCGAGCAAGCGGTCGAGCAAACGAGTTACGGCCTCGAGGCCTCTAAAAATAAATATGTTGTTTATTCACAAGTAAACCGGATGCCGTTGTTTGCTTTGGAGCAAATTGTTTTGTTAAGTTTTGCCGGGGCCGCGAGAGAGTGTACCGTACGTGTACGAAAGAGGCGCGAGGGACAGCAAAAGAGAGACGGTGATAGAAAACGAAAGAGAGATAGACAGAGATAAAACGAGCCAGGAGGAGGAGGTGGAGGAGGAAGAAAGAGAGATAGAGATACACGCGGTGAAACAGAGACGAAAAGAAAGAGTGAACAAGCAAAACGGAGAAAGAGGTTCTGGTACGCGTGAAGTCACGCAGCCCTCCAACATCATCCAATCTCCTCCACTTCCTCCCACTACCCCCTCTTCGTCCTAGTGCTTTCAAGCGGCATGCTTTTCCGGTCTGTTTTGACCTGTGTATTAGTAGGAAGCCTCCAGCTGTACGCAGATTCCACCACTGTTAACAATCAACTACGAGGAGCTTTGCAGAAATACAGCAGGTTGACTTCTTCTTTCGAATAATAAAAAACTCGTGGAGATCTTGTAGAATGATCAATGAGAATACTCGATCATAACTAAGATCCAATAGGACGTACGTTTCTTTCAATTTTATTTTCTTTTTCTCTTTTCTTTTCTTTTTTTATTTCCTTAACTTTCTCAATTTGGAAATTGGAAATTTTCCGATATGCAAATAAATCAATTGATTTTGAATATGCCGCCAAATTTAGTTCGCTATTGGACAAAATATCGATTTGGATGACTCGATAAATCGACGGACTTTTACTCCACGTGCGTGGATTTTTGTATGTGTGCGTGTGTATGTATGGATTAGTGTGAATACAACGCATTCTGGAACGAAATCCGAATGGGGCACGATTCGACGTGAAAGCCTCGATTTACGGAATGATAAATTATACAAACGTTCGAATTGTAAAAAAAGAAAACGTTTGCAAATATATATCCTTATAAGCATACATACAAATTACGGGTATTTTTTTTTAAATATCGATGCATTATAGATCCATTCGAGATCCGATGATCCAATATGATAAGAGAGAGATTAAAAATTGATTACTTTTTTCAATAAAATCTAATCCTCGTCGATTTTTAGGGTTATTTGCAAATCTATTTTCATAAAATTATTTGCGTATTTGCAGATAAAGTTAGATATTTATGTGAAAGCATAGATTACATCTCGTTTTGATCGTACGTGTTTAAGCATCGATCTTTTAATTGAATCGATTTAAGTATAGTCATTCTGAGAACGTTATTATGTATGAAAAACCGGTCCGTATTTAAAGTCTCGATTTTCATGTCTCATGCTCGATCATAAGAAAAATTCCTGATACTGATAGTAAGTAAGAGTTTATGAATATAAAATTTCAATACACAGTGGTTCTCTATTTGTTATTTCAATTATTTTATAAATTATTCTAATCGATAAAGCTATTAGAAGAATCGAAGATTGTATGTGAAATTAGAAGTAGTTACGATCGATTTACGCATGTAAAAAAAATAAATCTACAAATAATAAAAAAAAAAACCCAAAATTGAAATGTGTAATAAGACGTATCAAAAACGCAAGATGTTATTAACGAAATAATCATGATAATATCCTTGTACATATACAAACACATACAAAAGTTAAACGTATACGGTGTTATAGTATGAAATCCGACAAAAGCAATTATCAGTCCTGCGGGAACGAGCTCTTGAGAAAAGCTAAAGGGAACCAAGCGAACGAGCGAACGAACAAGCAGAAGAGAAGAGAAGAGATAAAGCAAAATAATGAAAAGAAAAAAGGGACAGAAAGATATCCAGAAGAGCGAAGGGATGAACTGTAGGAAAAGAGGAGAAACGTAATCGGCATAAGCGCCGGTCCTACACACACTTCAACTAATTACAAAACACAATTTAAATGGTATCATGAAAATACTCTAAGTAATACTATCCGTTTATTACTGTGTGTGTGTGTGTGTGTGCGCGCGCGCGCGCGCGCGCGTGTATGTGTGGAGAGAGAGAAATGGAAAATGAAGAAATAAAAGAAACAAAATAAAATAAAGAAGAAGACACAAAGCGGAGACACGTTGAGAGACGAAAAGAAAAGATGACGTTAAAAGCAGACACCCGGTAGAGATTCGCAGATTAATGCCTTTAATAAGCAGAGCCAGGCGACTCGTCGAGCTTGTTGCAACCTCTTCTCATCTATCTCTTTCTCTTCCTCACATTCTCTCCCTCATTCGCGAAACTCTTTTCTTTTATTTACCTTCAAAGAAGAAACAAAAGAGGAAAAACGCACCTTCGCTCTTAGCTACGCACGGGAATGCATTTAACTCGGATTTACTCTTTCTCTTTTCCCCCTAAACCCGAACCAACCAACCAACCAACTAACCAACCTACCCCACCCACCCATCAGACTACTACTCACCCCGTAGCCCCCACCGTGCGCTGCTACGTTTTTCTTTTTACATTTTTTTATTTTCCTTTTTTTCTTTTTTTCTCCACTATCCCATCCCAACAAACCCCCGTACCCTTTCGCAGTGTTACGAGCCCCCTACAAAAAGCGAACACGACGATTTAAATCGCCTCCAACGTTTTGCAAAAGTCCTCTCTCTCTCTCTATTTCTCTCTTTTGTTTGATTCTTTTTCTATCTTTCTCACTTTCGTGTGCATGTGAGTAAAAGTTGGACCGACTACAATAGAACTCTCACGACTTTACTACTCATCGAGGAAGAGTAGTAGAAAAACATTTATCGTGATTAACGACGAACAACAGGTTTTTTCTTTCTCTCTCTTTCTCTCTCTCTCTCCCTCTCTCTTTTTCTGTCTCTAGTAGAGATCTTTTAGATAAAAGATAAATACCAGTTTCGACGAACGTGCGTTTAAACGTTCGCTCTACGTTGATTTCGTTACTTAACGGCTTAATTGACACAAGAGGAACATACCTACTGTTATGAAACATGATATATATATGTACATATATATACGGTATGATGTATATGCTCATTTTTACTGGATTATATATGCTATTATGTAAACATATGTGTTCATTATAAAATATGCATATCTTATATATTTATTTTCATATCTGCTGCGTATAAATCTTATCATTTTTAATATACGAATTTCTTTTTCTTTTATCATTCAAATAATTTTATCATTCCATTGCAATTTTGTTCTACCGTTCAAATGATATCTTCGATATGTCAATTACAATTACTTTTTTAATCATTCAAATTCAATTGCAATTGAAACAATTTTTTTTTGTTTATTACACCATTGTATAATAAAAATAATTTATTATAAATGAAATTTATATACGCATCACAAATTCGAATATTTCTCTAGTGCAGAAGGATCAAGGACGAATAAGATAGAATTGGTAAAAAAAAGGATAAGCAATCATTTATTTGTTTCTTGTTTTCGTCAAAGGCGGTAACAAAATTGTCCGTAATCGTTGGCAACGAGTTCGTTTGCTGACAAACACTTTTCTTCTTTTTTTCTTCTTTATTTTTTTTTCTTTACCCAATTTCGACGGGCGTTGTCGTCATCGTCAACGGGACACTTGTTCAAACAAGCCACGACGCGCATAAATAACATCAGCGCGTAAATAACATTAACACGTGTGCCCTATGAGAGTGGGTGTCGAATTTCCAAACCAGTATAATCATCATATTTTACGTATAATACATACATATATGTACAATACTTAGGAAAAGAAAAGAAAATATTTTCTAAATGTATGCTTCGATACATACAAATATGTTTTATCAAATATTTTCATATAAAGAAGAGTCAAAAATTGTTTAACGAGATTAACGACTTCGATAAAAAAAGAAAAAAATAAGTTATGTGGGCGTGGGGTTGGGGGTAAACAAACACGTCATAATAGAAACGAAAGCATGCACAGTATTTTTCTACACAGATCGTATCGTTTCATTCGTCAACTCTTTCTTAGAAACAGTGAACCTGAAACAAGCTTCGAAGAGGGCAACAGCATCTCTCAAGGCCGTCTATGGGAAGCATGAAACGGCTAGCTAAAGTAACGGGTCCAGTTTCATCGAGGGACGGACTCTTCGGAGAAACTTTACCTTTTTATTTATTTTTCATTTTTTTTTCGTCTTACAGTAACACCGATAACGAATGAGAAATCTAAACAAGAAATTACCGAGTAGTCAAACATAAAGAAAGAAAGAAAGGGATCTTTCTTTGCTTTATTCGATGAAAAATTGTTAGGTTAATTGTTGGAACGTGAATCATAAAGTCAAATGGAACTGAATGATATGTGTGTGTTTGTATATTTATATGTGTAGATATATGTAAGTGTAAAGAATAAGAGAATACCGTAGGAAGAAATGGTAATCTGGTTAAGAATTAGGGTGGTAGTAGGCGGAACTGAAATTTCGGGCTGGGTCAAAGCAGACGACAGAAGGAAGAGAATAACCCTCGGCACAGTCCGCTAATCTCACGGTTAATCTTGATTTAATCCTTGACAAGGGCATTTAAGCGTTTCTCGGCTAGAATTAAATTGCAATCTCGAATCTACTAGTACTACGCGTATTAGGTGTAAATTCGATTTTCTAAATCTTCAAATAGATAAATAAATAAAATTTTTCTTTTTCTTTTCAATGAATTAATCAAAAAATAAGAAATAAGAATACTTTTATGGAACTAAAAAACAAAGAAGTAAAAGAGAATAAGAGAAGGTTATTTATTGGAAGAGTTATATCAACTCGTGACTCTTCTTTCCAGCTTTAAATTTAATTTTTATTATGCCAACTCTGTGTGTGCATTGGTCTGTGTGTTGTCTTGGCCTCGTGCTTCTTCAAAAGTCGAGGGAACTTGGTGTGCAAAAGGTCGACTCTACTCGTAGACTACGGGGACTGGTAAACGCGTGCTATATGTAAATACACCATGATACATTGGATATTCGCTTATAAACACCCCATTTTTATTCGGGCCGCGTTTCACCACCCAAGTCCTACTCCCACTTTCTTTCTGGTCTCCTATTCATCCATCCCCTTCTTTTTCTTCTTCTTGCATCCACGTTTATTTTCTTTTTACTATTTCTTCGTATAAAAAAAACCACGATTGAAACGAATACTTTTCTTTCTTATTAATTTTTAACATACAAAATAATATTTTACGTAGACCATATTTCGCGTGTATAATAATAATAATTGAATGATTATATTATAAATGTTTATTAATCATTCATAATTTATTTTTATAATGAAGAAAATTGTATGAAATTTTTGGACCCGTTCAAACGAGATGTAAAATGTGCTTACATTTGATCAGATCATATTTGTACAACCCTTGTGATCTATTTTGAAAAAAATAAAAAGGAGTAGTGTTAGTTCTCAAGAGAACAGAAGGTACGATAAGAAAAGTTCTGGGCACGTCTGGTGATCTCGCGTCTTCCGTACTTTAGAAGGAAAAAAATGTGCTGGGAATATCGATCAGCGTCACGTTTATAGTCCGGTACCCTCGTTTTATTTAGGAGAATTTCTGTTTGATCGAGCATAGCTACGGTTGAAAAGGGTCTCCCTGTGATTTGCCTGATTCTTTCGCACGGCCGATTCGGCTCGATCTCCTACCGTAAGCCCGGAAGGGCCGAGTTACCTTACGCTAGAACAATTTCTAACTGCGAGAACTAGCGCGGTCGTAGGTTGCGCAAGCGCACGCTCGCGCACTCTCTCTTTCTTTCTTTCTACGAGAAAACTTTAAAAAAGGGGCGTTATTTGTTCAACCTCCTACATTCTTACTTACGAATCTCCGTAGTTTGGAGAAAACGGTAAGAATATCTATTCTAAATTTTCTTATTTTGATTCTTACTTCTTTATACTTTTCTCTATTATCATTTTATTTTTATAGAATAGTATTAAAACTTTTGATAATATTGTATCGTAGCTAAAGTTTTTATATTTGAGATTGAAATAAATTATTATATTAATTAATTTATGTTCTAAGTGTTAGGTGGGTTACAAAGTTTCTAAAAAAAAGAATACCTAACTACACTGCATATGTAAATAAATTAGGGACATTGTTGAGAGAAGATAATATATCGCTATAGATTTGGATTGATAATTCAGCTGCAAAAAAAAATTTGAAAAATGAAAAAAAACCTATCTTATGAACTTGATATTCCAAGAGAATTTAAAAGTACACGATTGAGTTTTCTGGAATTCCGATCGATAAGATGTTTTCGCACGTACGATGTTATACTACCTTTCGGACGTTTGGCCCTTAGAAATTCGTTAGATCTAAATATATTTTTCTAAGGAATCACCATATGAGAAACGAGATATGCAACATCTGCATACACATGCGAGAGTTATTCAATAATTATCTTCGACTTATCAATAGTTTGTGCAACAAAATATACGATCATAAAAATAAAACCATGAATACTAAAAAAAAACATTTACGATGATCTGATAATACAATCAACACACACACACACACATACATATATACAAATCCATTACGTTGTAAATAATTATTAATTCACCCTCGTATAATAAATACACATAGATACACAGACATATACATATACATATATATATATATATATAATCAGATATTCGCTTACGTGCAATGTTAACTTAAATCATGTCAGAGATAAATTGTCAAATCGAACGATCGTAACTGCGAGAAACGACGCGAAAGTCTTCGCTTAAGCGACGTTCTCGACGACGTCACGTACTCGACGTATATAATAACGAAATGCGGAAGGGTGAGGTGGGGGTATAAGGGGGTAAGGATGTTTGAGACGAGAAGGAAAAAAGGAAAGAAGGAAGGTAGACGCAACCCCCTCCCTGAGTAGAGTCAACCCAAAAATGTGTGTATTTCGCAAAGAGAGAGAAAGAGAGAGAGAGAGAGAGAGAGAGAGAGAGAGAAAAAAAGAGAGAAAGAGTAAAGTCGACGTAAAAATAATGGCCGACGGGGCTTACCAGATTATTTATTATTTCATATACAGAACCAAGTCGATAACGGGCCCGGCCAGGGCATTAGCATTTTTTTGTTGTTTAAAGAATGAAATATACGGGGTGTTTTTTTCGGGTAAAGGTGGAAGAAGTATAGAAGAGTACTACTACTCGGGCCTTCCTAAAGTCGTCTCTCGAGTCTGCACAAAAGAGGGGCGAACGGGGTGTTCCTGATCTCGAAATAAGTGGGTATACGCGTTCCTGAATACTAACTCTTGGATATAAAAACCTTATCGCGTGCCTTGAGTGATACACGTTAATAACCTACTTTATGCAGGATGCTTCTCTCTCTCTTTTTTATTTCTTTTTTTATTTTTTATTTCCATTATTTTTCATTTCTCATTACTCTTATACAGGGTTTTTCAAAGTTGCCTTTGCTGTAGTCAAAATTTAGAAACATTTTTTTAGAAATATCATTTGAAGTGGTGGTACAGTGCTAAAAATTGCGTTTATGGGTTATTGAAAAATTCGAAAATATTGTTGTTTATTCATATCTTATTTTAACAATAGTGTAATATATTGAAACGAGAAACAAACTATTTTAATTTTATTAATAAACGAAAATTAATTTTGGAGATGCCTTAAATACTTTAAATATAAAAAAAGATGTATTTAAATTTTATTTCTGTTTTCTTAATAATAGTTAATACGAAGAAAATCGTCTTATATCTCTAATTGTAAAACAAAGAGAGGGAGAGAGAGAAGGATGTCGTTTAATCTCCTTAGGTAGGAAACGAAGGTGTTATTATTTGGAGATCAGAGCTAGGCGAATATTCTAATTGTAGATAACGAGCACGATACGTAGGCGGACGCCATCTGGTGCTGAGCTTTTCCCTACGCCGATTAGAAAATGTCTGAATGTACCAGCCGATGCAATGTCCTGCTTACGACAAAAGCTGCTCGGTCTGAGCTTGCTCGTCTTTCGAAAGCTGCCTGAAATCTGCGAGGTACACAATCGCTTTCGTCGCTGCTAAACTGTACCAATTACAAACACTGGCGGCTTCTCCGTCCCCGATGTTAACTAAACACTAAATACTAACGACACACATCCGAACAAGAGCACCAACCGGTGTTCTTGTTAACCCGCGAGAACATCCGATTTCGCGCGTTAACCAACACCATTCCAACCACTTTGCTTTCCCCCAACACTCTTCCCACTCATTTCTTCCTTTTCTTTCTCCAAACCTTATGATACTTAAAATCTAGTCTAATTTTCTACTACGTGAAATTATTTTTAATCTTACACCATATTCGATAATAATTATGTTAACAATTTGTAACGAAATCTGTTTTATTTGAAATCGTGCTGAAATCAAACTAAGCCTCGATAATCTTAAATTTAACGTCAATCGAATTTAAAACTTTTCATTTGCTAAACATCATTTTTATTTTTATTTCTTTTGAATATTTGATTTTGCAAAATTTTTTATGTTGTCATTATGAGAACTGGTAATTTACCATGTAAACTTGGCTTAAGTTGAAATGATAAATCAGATAAAAAATCGTTTAAAAATTTACTAAACTTGTTATCCCCGATCGATCTGAAAACGAACGAAAAAACAAACATTGCGAGTACGAACACGAACAAGAAAAGAAAAAAAGAAGAAAATATCTTGTAAGCACTCGGTAGAAAGAATCAAAGCTTAGGCGCGTTAGATTCGTAACATTGATAAAAGAAACGAATAGAAGCTTCCACTTTTCCTCTCCCCCTTTCATCGGAAAGTTTTCGTTCGAGTCGTCGTAGAAAGAGGAGAAGGAAACGATCGTGGTCGCGTCTCGAGGTAGGAAGAACGAGGCAGCTAAAGTTAACGGCAAGCAGCGCGGCGAATTGCGAGATTCCGTGTTTATTGCATTTAGTGGATGGCATTGGCCGTCCGCATGCAACCACCCACCGTATACTAAGCGGTTACATCTACAATGAGTGCAGTGCCGAGAGTTCCCTTTCTTAGTCTCTCTCTCTGTGTACACTTCTCGACAAAACTAAACCGCAAGAAACTAAAACACAAACATAATATCACCAATCAACACAAATTTACACCAAAATTCTAACAAAATAAATTGAATATTTAAATAAAAGGTTCATTTGATTATATTTTATTTGAAAATATTGCATACAATTATTTGATGATTTACACATAATTATGTGCAAGAAATATCTGATCAAAAATATGATTTAATAAAAAAAAAGGAGATAAAAAAAAAGGTAAAAGAGGGATGAACTTGTAAATCTTGTTTTTAAATATGGTATCGAATTCACTTATAATAAAGTAAAGTGGATAGAAGGGATCGTCGATAAAATAAGCTAGCATAGATCAAAGTTTTCCGAAGAAAGATGAGATCACGAGGGAGTTTTTGAAAAGGAATGTACTATAGTCGAAATAACTATGTGCACGATACGTTTGAGTCCGGCTCGAAGTCCTCGCCACACCCTACCATTTCTAGTATTAAATCTGACCCGATGCAAGCAAGCAAGCAAGCACCCCTCACCCCCTCATCCCTCTTCCTCGACGTTATGCTTTATAGTCCGGCCCATTGGTTCTCTGCTTCACTGTATTAAATACACACATATGTGTATTCTATAGCTGCTTTTGAAAGATGGAACAGGGCTATTCGATATCGCGTAAAATTTACCGCGTAATTCGCCTAAACGCTAGGAACCAACTCGGTGAATTTGTGTATCGTACGATTGTACATCTATATGAACGAAAAAAAGATAAAAAAAGAAGAGAAAGAGAGAGAGAGAGAGAGTTAAATTTGGTAAAGGTTCTATTCCAACGACAATAACTTATCTTTTGAAGTTAAAAAAGGAACGTTAGCTAAAAAGCCAACGTCGGATAGCCACGATCTTGATTTCTTGAAAATATATTGCACGTGGAGAAAAGCCATCGGATATCGGGACGAGATTCGGAGGAACCTGCCGGATTATTTGAATCCCAATAAAGGATTCGTCGTTTTATCAGAGGGATGAAGGATTAGAATGATAACGAGCTGCTCGAATTTTCGTTCTTTTACATATCGAAGAATTATCGACAATTATCGTATGACTAATAAGTTTTTACGTTTATATCTGATTAAACTTTTCTAACAATTTTCGAATTGTAGGAGATAAAGAATCGAATGAAAGGAAATGAAAATTGTGCTGGACATATTCGTAGGAGTACAATTAATGATACTAAACCACAGTCTTCGTGTCCTTCCTTCCGTGATTCCTACATTCAAACAGTTCGCGGAAACTCGGTTTACTGTTTTACTTATTCGCTGATGGTGTATAGTCCGGTCAGCACAAAGATACTTTGTATATAAATTTTGGTTAGTAAAGGGTCGTGCTAGGCAACTGTACTGTATACGAGAAAAGGAGGGTAGGAATGAAAAGGGGTGTACGTACTACGAATCCCTCTCTCTATCTCTCTCTCGCTCTCTTTCTGTTTCTGTGTTGCGGTTTTGATGCTCGAGAGAAAGGGTACTTGTATCTCTTACATAAGAAGAGAAGAGGAGTGTCTTCGTCTTTTGGCACCATTTTCTTCTTCATCTCCTATTCCTTTCTTGTTTCTATCACTTGTGCAAGATGTGAAATGAGTTATTGAAGATGTCCTGAGTTTAGTTGCTATTTTCCTGTTTGATTTAATACAGCAATTCACAGTAAATTCCTGCTTACGAAATGGATACGGAAACATATTTTTTTTTTAATAACAATCTAATAAAATGCTATAAATAATGTTTCAGTTCTTGTCACTATTAAACAATTTATTGTTAAAAAAAGAAAAAAAAATTTCAAAATTTACGATCAACTATGTCACAATAAATAATCCTAATAACATTAGAAAAATATCTTATGCAAAATAATAAAATTAACGAAAACAAAAAGAAACAAATAAGTTGGTTAGCAAAAGAGTTGATCGAAGAACTCGGGACGAAAATAATACTTGACGAATGTAACATGCACTAAGAAGAAAATTTGGCGAGTTAGTAACATGACTCGTGAACAGTATTCCTAGTAGTAGTAAAAGTAATAGTAGCAGTAATCGTAGTAGTCGTAGTATTATAATAGTAATAGTAGTAGTAGTAGTCGGCTGCGCGCAGCCGCCTCATTACCCGATTTTAATGAAACTCTTTTCTCGAGGCGGCCCCTGAGCTAAGCACCGTTGCCGTTGCCGAACCTCGTTTAGGCGATACGGATCAGCGTGCGAGTCAAGCGGGGCCAGCCAAGCCAAACCAAGCCAACCGGTGAAGAGTATAAAGCGGTCTCGAGACGGTTCCGTTCCGTTCCGTTCCGTTCTATTCCGACGAGTTCCGGCATCGAAGTTTTGTACAAGTTTGCCGAGCCGAGGCAAACGTCTCTCTTTTCGCAGTGCATCGAAGGAGAAGCCCACTGATTCGAGTGATGGGGTGTGTGAGAGAAAGAGAGTGAGAAATATAATCAAACCTAAGGAGAAATAGAGAGAGAGAGAGAGAATGATCGAAGTATTAGGTAGACTAACTGGCAACGTGGAAGATTCAAGGTAGAAAATAGCAGCTTTTGGTGGGTATGAGAGAAGTCGAACGTGTCTGACACGAATACGAAAGCCTAGCTCTTCCTATGTATATATATCTTTCTCTCTTATTCTCTCTAATTCTCTTTCTTGTTCTCTTTAACCGTCTTACCTACGCTCGACTAACGTCCTTCCTATCCCTTACCCCACCTTAACGAGCATAATCCATAAACCCTTGGCGAGAACAACTAGGGATGCTAGCTTTGAGCCAAGTTTCGGTAATTATTATGATCCGCGTTATATCCATGGGCTACCGCAACTTACCGTGGGAGGCTATCGTTCTCTTGATTTCGCGTGCGGGATCCTTCTACGCGAATCATCGCTGTTAGAGAATACGGAAAGCTGTTAGGGTAACTCCTATCCGAGATATGCCAAACCTATCGATCGATCTCTTATAATAAATTTTGTAACAATTTTCAAGTATATTTAAATAAGAATGACATCTGTATTTCTCATAGTAATGCATTAGAATGTAAAGTTAGGTTAGGTTGCAGCAAAAGACTTGAAAAATGAATTATCATAGTAATGTACCGTGACATAGTATATGTAAATGCATATGCGTCAGTTATTAGGCAGCAGACTGAGTATACAAGTTTAAATAATTATTTTATAATTTATTTTATGAGATTAATAATACATAGGTATAGGTTTACAAAGTTTTGAGCCTTGTGTGGTTGTACGGTCGTAGGCTGGTTCTCACTTCCGTACTGTGCACGCGCTTTCTCACTCTGCTTGGTAAGGGAATATAATCCCTTTTGACTTCCACGTTGTAAAGGCGGAAGGAGTGGATTCAGAAAAAACATGCTTTAATTGTAACTAATTGAAGATATATTTTAATATTCTTTAGACAGCAGATTAGCGTGGTGCTCGGCCCTTGTTCCGCTTATCTGCTCTACTCTCTTTGTTTCTTACTAATTGTTACCTCTGATTTATACTAACTAGCAGAATTTGTTTAAAACAATTGAATCAACTTATTAAATGTGAGTACTTACAGATCAACTGAACTGTAGTGGTTGAAAACCGCTACTTATAAGTCTTTTCCCAACAAAAGGCACCGATATAACCTTGGAGAAGGGGTACTTGTAGAAAACTACCACTTTCCAAAATTCTTACAAGTAAGATGGAATGACGAACGTGATTGCTATATAAATACCAAGAACACCGTTGTTAGTTTTTCGATGGGATTTGTGACCGTTGTAAACTAAGTAAATATAATCTATCCTTTTCATGGAAATCTATTTCTTTGGTACTTTTATAGCTCATCCGTAATAAAACTGATCAACATGATCAGAAATTATTCATTGCAACAAATTCCTCAACATTTACCGAAATTTGACGGAACATAAAAAGCTTAACATAAAAAGTATTTTTTGTCGATCACATCCATCTTTGTAAACACTGACCGTAGAAATTGACTATTTTTATATATTACAATTATTTATATTATTTTATATGATTGCAATATACAAAATATCCTAAAAAAAATTTTTGGATTGAATCCATGATCATAATTATCGACACACGTATACATTTGCACGTTTACGTATCGTACATTTAACATTAACGTTATTTTTATGTATAAATTCGTATAATACTAATGCAATAAATTTGTATAAAAATACGCATAAAGTTTAGTTGGTGTTGGAGTTCATATCTCGAAACTGACCTTTCCCCAAATGTCGACGCGTGACCTTCTTACAACTTATTAGGTACGATAAGCGGGACAAATCGAGTGATTTGCATTTTGACACCCATT
This sequence comes from Polistes fuscatus, assembly GCF_010416935.1. Lineage (NCBI taxonomy): Eukaryota > Metazoa > Arthropoda > Insecta > Hymenoptera > Vespidae > Polistes > Polistes fuscatus. The sequence goes on along the minus strand of NW_025113107.1, from coordinate 2,348,446 downwards.
TATGACGACTTACACGTACCACTCCACTCTTATTTACATTTTAAAACGAGCACCACCCAAGTAACGCTGGCAATGGTAATTTTTATGAAATAATGTTCGTTTCCCGTTTTCTTCCACAGTGAAAAATCGATTAATCTACTTGTTTCTTCTTACACCACTGACGTTCTTCTTCATTATGCATCCCACGCGTTTACATTACAACCTTGACGGACATGCACAAATTTTTCCTACTCCTTAACGAGCGTAGAAGTATGAAACATTGCACGCACATTAGTACCGCTAATATCGTTCCTTCAGAATTAATGTCTTTATTTCTTTATTATTGATGTGAAAATATTTATTCTTAATTAATCATATTAATTTATTTTGTTATTTTTAGTGATTATAATTTAAGCAATTTTCTGATACCATAAAAAAAAGTTAAATTTCTATTAAAAATTATTTTAGTCTTAAAAAAACTAAAAGTCTCGCCGTTTCATAATTTGTCCAGTTCTTAGAATACATAATATTAAAACCATAAAATTTCCATGAATTAACATAAACTGACTCATTAATTTTTAAAATTGCACAAGTCTGTTATTTTTTTTTTTATTTCAATCATAAATATTATTATCAACATTGTTTCCAATTACGGATTCCGCGCCCTTTAAAATAATTTCAATTTCGATCTTTAAAAAAGAAAGTGACCAAATAAAAATAAATAAAATCGAGAAAAATATTGGTTATATACCTAAAAGACGTTTAAAAGTATTTGAAAGAAAACAAGTGTGCATCGTGTTGAGAAAACTGAAAATGCGCAAAGTTTACCGATCGGTAAAAAAGAAACAAAAAAAAAGAAGAAAATAAAAGAGAGAGAAGAAAATATGGACGAGGTGAGTTAGGGAGAAAAAGGGGTAATTGCAGGCATATTTGTTGGTAGACGCTATTACGTGGCGCAATTATGCATTGGAAGTAATACGGCGGTCCGGCACGTTATACGCCGCATAAACGAGACTCCATCACGCTTTTTATTTTTTTCCCTTCTCGGGGGTTGCCCTCCTTCTTTTACCTCCTTCCGTTCCCCTCTCGCCATTCCATCCTTTTCTTCATATCATAGCTTTTCTTCTTTAACCGGGTATCCACTACTCTCGTACCTCTATCCTCCTCCCTACTTCTTTTTTATTTTTTTTCCTACTTTATACGATCGCTCGGTAAGCGCTATCTAATTAGCTCCACTTTCGTCCACCCACGCGAAAGAATGAGAAAGAGAAAGAGAGAGAGAAATGAGTAAGAGAGAGCGTAAACAATACGCCCTACGAATAGTAGTACTATCTTTCTCTTTCTTCTCTCTTTATTATCGTTTACGTTTCTTTTGCGTGTGTCTGTATTTACACGCTGGAAGAACTCTACGGCATTACGCCCTTCGTGTTTACGGAGAAAAAAAGAATTATCAAGAATACATATATATGTGTGTATATAAGTATATGTATATGTATATTGTTATAAGTAAATATATCATTTGTAAAAGAAGCTTTTTTGCTGAGAAAATAAATAATAACTATATAGAACAAAGTTGAAGTATTAATGAGACACCATGTTTTCTTTCTGCTTTTTTTTATAAATAAATTTGCTAAATTTGTTAATTATCAATTTGTTCTAATTTATTATCAGACGATTTAAAAAATTGTTTAAAAAAATAGGAATAGAAAGTAAAGTAAATTGATACGTGTACATGTTTCATTTGTGTGTATGCGTTAAGAGTAGTACAGCAAAATTTCATGTTTCATTTAAATGATTCTGCTAAATTTTTTAATTATTCATTAGTTCAACTTTATAATTAGATAATTTATGAAATTGTTTAAAAAAACGAAAAAGAGTATAAAGTAATGGAAAAATAATTGGTTGGCATATTCTACTAGACTTGTTCACCGGAAGTTTATTGATGAGGCACCCTGTATTCCACATGTTACCTATAAATAAATCGACTAAATATTCTCTGATAATTATTTTATTTCAATTAATAAATAAAAAAAACCTATAAGATTATTTAAAAAAAAAAGAAACAAAAATAATAAAAACTAAAGGAATAGAAAATAAAGTAAGAAAATAGGGTTGGTATGCGTGCATATTCTAATCGTCTGTATGTGTTTGAGGGTAGTGCACCGGAAGTAAGATGCGCCCAGGACTGCGGCAAAGCCTTCGAATTAGTTTCTCCTTCACGTGAGTGAGCTCGGTCTAAGAGAGGAGTAAGTAAGTAAGTAAGTAAGGGATGAGGTAGGGGAAAGAAGAAAACACGGCGAGCGGCGAGTTGAGTTAGGGCGAGTACAAGTGCAAAAGCACCCCCGGCGAAGCTCTACATCGCCTCGGAAGGAGGTCTACCGTTGATGACAAAATAGCGTGATTACGGGCCATCAAATAAACACTAGACTTACCGTTATTCCGCGCCACCGGTTCCTTCGACCTGGCAGTTCGAATCTCCCACACCCCCTGACTATACTACCACTATTACTATAACTGTTGCTATACTAACACAGTATATACTAGTATATAACACATCAGAACCCTAACTTTCCAAGGAACCAACCACGGATATAGCAAGGAGCTCATCGTTCCGTGCGGGAGCAAATACTGACCTCTTCCTGGCATACTATCTTTCTTTCTTTAATATTATCCAGGTGTTAGAGTTATAACTGCTTATATATGTATAGCTGTTACATATTGTTATATAAAGAATAAAGAATAATCGGAGATTAATTTTAATTAATATTTATAAATAGAAATATTTAATCATTATGTAATCGTATACACCTATACATAATTATTATTGATAATTTTAAAATATAAAAATAGTGCAAACATTTTTATAGAATGAATATTATTTTTAAAATAGCGATCAATAAGCATTGCTAATCGACTACCGATAAGTAATGTGTTAATGGTTAATTTTAGATGAAATTGATCAATGGAATGGCATAGCTAATTACTTACTGTTAAATTTTATACACCAATGAAAAATTATTATATTATATATTAAAAGTACAAAAATACTGTCATTACATCTAATGCAATATTACTAGAATCCAAGTACGTAACGTCGAATGTTTTCCCTCTATAATTGACTAATCACGAAATTATCATGCTCATAAAGCAACGGATAGATGCCAACCCTTAGGAACCTCCAACTTCACCGACTATGCTCTTACCGGGTTAGCCAAAGGGGGTGATCTATATATATATATATATATATCTATATAGAAACGGGATAGCAGGCAGAAAGGGGTAGAAAGTATCGAGACGGCGGCAGTGTCGGCCGGTCTTAATTGCAAATTGGTGAAATAATTGAAACAACTCTCGTAAAAATAGTTGAAAAGTCGTAATTCGGTCGTAAAAGCTTAAAACCGCAACGCGGTGCCATTACCCCCACCCCTGTAGCTCTTTTTCCACCACCCAGTCCACTCCCCCGAAAACTCCCCGGCCGGAACCACCCTCCGAGCCCTCCTTTAACGTGAATTGGCGGTCGCTAAGAGAAAAAGGGGTTGGTGGATGGCGTCGAGGGCCGTTCGAAGAACCGCTTGCTTTCCGAAAAAGGGCTAGGATCTCGAAGGGCCGTTCGCTCGATCTTCTCGCCGGATAAGCCTCAAGCCAGGAATGAAAACTTTCCCTGAAACTCGAGTGAACGGACTAAACGGCCAAATCACGAGGAAAAGTATCCCCTTCGAGCGATCGTAAAGCGGAAATTCTTCTCCTCGTCTTCTCCTCTTCCTCTTATTCCAACGTTATTGTCACCAACGAATAGAGTTTGTAAGATAAACCTTTAGGATCGCTAACTTATTTATACTTAATATAATAATTCAATATGTTTTAAAGTATGTTTAACAAATTATTATAATTATTTAGATGAATTTGGAATCATTTATATTTAAATACTTCAATTTTTGTTAATAAAACTCCGTACAAATATTAAATTGGCCAATAAATCTCAGCGCATTATTTTTAAATAATAAATAAATAACACGGCCCCAGGAAACCTAATCATTATTACAAATAATTTTATAAAATCTTTCGTTGTGTGTGTGTGTGTGTGTGTGTATAGCATTCTATTCCCATTCTTATGCTACATTTAGATGAATAATATTTTACATACGAAGTTACGATCAAAGGACACAAAGAACTAACGAGCACCAAGTTGGTGGCGACAGAAATAAAAAGAATAAAACAATAAAGAATAAGCGAGAGAAAGAAAAGAGATAAAAAACAAAGAGAAAATATTTTTTTTAAATATAATAAAAAGAATAAATTGTATATAAAGAGAGAAAGAGAGAGAGAGAGAGAGAGAGAGAAAGACAGAGAAAAAAAGGGATGAGAATTGGACAAAATGGAGGACGTCGGTCAAATTGGGGTTATCGGCCAAACTCTTCGCAAGCTGTCCATGCAAAATTTATCGCTTCATTTACATGTTACTACTGCTCGGCTAGTGTGCACGCGCGCACACACACATTCTCATTCTCTCTCTCCCTCTCTTTCTCTTTCTAACTAATATCCTTCGCGATCGATGAAATATTCATCAAATATACGCTCTTCTTCCTTTCACTATGTTTCGACTTATTGTAAGCAATTTTTTTTTTCTTATTATTCCTCTTCTTTAGTTCGCAACGTTACGAACGACAGGATAACATTTCGTATCTATTTTTTTTTTCTTCCTCCTTCTTTTCTTTTCTTTTTCTTCTTCTTTCCTTTTATTTATTTTTGTTTCTTTTGGTTATTTCTCTACCTTCGAAGAGAAGAAAAAGTTCTTTCGGGTATTTTATTTCCAAAGATAACACAAGATAAAGACGTGAAACGAACATCGTTTATATACCACCGAAACTCTTTTCTTTTCTTTGATATTCAGGTATTTTCTTTTTTATCGAATACATAATTAAAAATTTTTTTTTTTTAAGTAGAAAACTGTTCGATAACGTCACACTAATTTTAACGTACAATTTTCTATGATTAATTATACATATTGACTTATTCATTATCTTTGCATGTTAAATTCATGTCGCAACAGACATTTTAATTTATTTACAAATCAATAAAACACCAAATAAATATTTAAACAAAATTATAGCAATAAGTATTCTCTTCATTACATATTACCACAAAGTTAGACAATTTTCTTGGAATAATCATTAAAATCATCCTAAATAAATATTTAATCGCTAGTAAATACGATGTAAAATAATAAATGCAAAATTTTAAAAGTACTGTTAGATGTTCTATACGGGGAAAAGATTCTAACATATCGTTAAACAATATCGAAAAAACCTTCTTTCATTCTTTGTCAAAATAACGACGAAAACTCTAACGACAACGACAACGACAAAGACGAAGACGAAGAAGAAGAAGAAGAAGATATGCGATGGCATATAAATCTTGGCCTCGCTCGAACGCGATGTACAACCGATAATCTGAATAATAAATGTTACGAGAGTCGTCCGAGCTTCGAAAGGTCTGAATATATCCGCAACGTTGGAATATCAAGCGCTATCTCTCTAATCCCCATGAACTCTCGCCTTTTCCTTCAATCTTCGAGTCTCATCTTTCCTCTTGCCACCCCTTTTTCTGAAAAACCCTCCTCCCTTCCCCTTTTACCCTCACCGTTTTCTTTATCTTTCTCTTACTCACTAGTCCCTTTTCCATGCTAAAAGCAGTAACAGTAGCAGCAATACCAACCAAACCACACTTTCTCTCTCTCTCTCTCTCTCTCTGTCCGTCTTTCTATATTTCTCTTTTTCATTTACTCTTTCTATCTCCATCTTTCTAACTTTCTCTTTCTCTTTGCTCTCGTTCACCCTCTCTCTCTAACCCGCAAGGCAGAAAATCTGAGAGCGAGATAATTACGGTTGGAAGCGCGGATATTATTTAACCAACATTTCGCTGCAGAGACTTGCTCAGGAAGGGAGAAATCGGGATGAGAAACCAGTACTTCGTATAGAAGGGAGGAAATAGTAGTAGTAGTAGTAGTGGAGAAGAAGAAGAAGAAGAAGAAGAAGAAGAAAAGGAGGGAGTGTTCTTACATGAACGACCCGATCAAATATAACGGGCAGAAGTATAACGCCGACTAATATCGCGGATATTCCTTTCGTGTTTTTCGAATGAACTTACCCCACTATTTTTCCTTACTTTACTCTCTCTCTCTCTCTCTCTCTCTCTCTCTTTCTCGTTTTGCCAGCGAGAAGAAATATTTATGTAAGCCGGTTTTCACTGAAATCGCTACGTAAAAACTCTTTGATATTCGAAGATAAGAGAGGGAAAAAATGTTCTATTATTACGTATTTTATTTCAAGGTCAAATCTATGATTTACAACGTTATCATTTAATTTTCGGATTATTCATATGAAATACAATAGAATGTAAACTTTAGGCACGTGTACGCATATTCGTGTAATTAATTTTTAATTAATTAATTTATTTATTTATATTAAATATATATATTTATATTTTATATATTTATATTAAAATACATGTACGTATGTAATAATTATGTATAAGAATAAGAAAAATGTATAAAATAAAAGAAGGGAGTATTCTTCCCTTGGAAAAGCAACGAGCTTTTCTTTCATAATGAACCGGCCGCGCCTAAACTTTACTACTATGGGTTCTTTCTCTCCCCTCTCTCTCTCTCTCTTTCTATCTCTCTCTTTCCCTCTATCTTTTTTGTCTTCTCGTCTACCTCCTTTACCTTCTCGTTTTACCAAGTCAAGCTTTCTCACCGCACAATTCCTGAATAGCCCGAACTTTCACGGCGACTCCGAAAATTAATGAAATTATTATTGTCAGTTTAGTCCGTTTTCATTGTAGGCCGCTTATTCGTTAATTCTTTCTCATAATTTGACTTTTTTGTTTTCTTTTCCTTTTCCTTTTATAAAAAATTTCGAGGCAAAAGAAAAAGAAAGAAAGATACAGAGAAAGAGAGAGACGATAATCGTAGCTTTTTTTTTTATACGTAGCTTTTTTTTTAATCGTCTATCCACCGTCCCCTCGGCATGCTTATGGTTTTCTTGTATCTTTTTTTGGGAGAAAGAACACAACGAAAAGTAAAATCTACCAATTTAATCTTTTGAGGCAAGCAATTTTAGAAAATAAAAAGACCCATGTTACATAGAAATTTTGTTTCTTTTTAAATTGCACAAAATTGGTTTATTTTCATTAATATATAAATAACAAAATATAACAACATAAAACAATAGTAATAATAACAATTTGATTAAGTTTTTTGTTATATAGTGAGACTCAAATAATTCCACCGTGCACATTAACGTATCAAAAAGTACGTATGTATTATGTAAGTATCAAAATATTTACATAAACATTCGTGAAGGGATTTGGACGGTGGGCCCTGGATAGCTCAATGGATAAAGAGCAGTTGCCCGGAAAGCGAAAGATCCGTGGTTCGAGTCGCGGTCCAGTCAGTTCAAAGGCCCAATTTTTTCACGAATCCTATAATACTTTTAATACCCCCTTGACTCAAAGAGTTAAATAATATCCATCGAAACAGTTATTCAATGTTATACAAAAATATATGCATACTTAAAAAAAGCGAAGGAGATCTAACAGCAACGTAAAATTGGTAGAACCTTCAAACCTTAAAAACCAATCCTAAAAATAACAAATAATTCAAAATAGGATTATCGCACGATTGAAATAATATTGTATCAATTTAATAACATATTATTTATAAAATGAATAAAAATCAACGATTAACTCTGACATCGAATAATCCGTTTACAAAAAATTGATTAAGAAAAATCACGAAAGAGTGTTCGTTATCTTTCGGAAAGGATCGAGGAATGTCATTTCGTTTGCCAAAAAAATGTGGCTAATTATCGACGCACCTACCGAGGACTGGACCGGTGAAATAACCAACGAAATAACGGTATAAAATTCTCCGATATTATAGGCGTCAGCCCTAAAACCCACCACGATTATCGAGAGAACGTTCTCCTCCATCGGCTGGTGCCTTCCTACGACGATCGATTTTAGCTAATTGCGAAACGGCGCTATGCAGAAAGAAAGATAGAGAAAGAATGAAAGAATGAAAGAGTGAGTGAGATGATCCGGAGGAAAGGGGGTTTGTGGGTGGTTCGAAAGAACCGAGTGTGAGAAAAAAGGAAGGGAAAGTGGTTAGTCGAAGGGTTCGCCAATGGAATGGGAAATATGCAAAGTGTTTACGATCGTGCAACATGCTGCTAAAAAATCCACCCACATGCTCTCGTACTTGTTTCTTTATCCTTCTTTCTCATCCTCAAACAAAAAAAATACATAAGAGAGAAAGACAGAGAGAGACAGCAAGAGATAGAAGTTGGTGATCCAGGAAAACTTTCAACCGCTCATATTAAAGTCTAACTCCTCTTTTCCCCGACTTCTTCAAAATCAAATGTTCTTTCGTTTAACAAAAAGCTTATAGAAAAAAAAAGGAATCTTAATTTCAAACTGCAGTTAGCCCTTGTCGGTGATTTTATCTCGAACGTGAGAGTAGATTTTAGATTTGAGTTTGAGTTAAATTGGTTGTTCGGTTTAACTGTAAGCTATTATATATATACATGTTACCGGAATAGTGGAAAATCAGCCAATGTTAGCAATACCCCGGCATTGTCCTCAATGCAAAGCGTTTTTTGACAATGTAGGAAACAGAAGAATTTTTACGGACTTTTTCTAAGCATTAAACATAATACTTAGACATTCTATAGAACACCAAATACTATTTAGGCAATATTGAAAAGAATACATTATCGGGCAACAGGCACACACAGACATACCCCCCCCCACAATCAACACACACCCCGCTCCCACACCCACACACAAAAAAGCGAGCATGGAGCGGGTTGCTGAGACTGTGCGTGCCGCTATACTATGCGTACCTCTATAAACTGAAACTTAGTCAATGCTGGTGTGTTATTATGTAGGGCCCACTATTACTTATCATAGTAGAACATTATATTACGTTTAGACTGATATTCATAGAGATTACCAATAGAAAATCAGTATGTTTTGTTCTTTATCGTATCGGAAGGTAAAGGGGTTTAGAAGGAAATATTTTATATGTGCTTTTTTACTTTATCGGTTTCTCATTTGTCATTCTCAAAAATTTCTAGGAAATGTGAGAAATATGAATCCATTTTCGACTTTGTCGAAAAACGCTAGGCATTGAGGACAATGCCGGAGTATTGCTAACATTGCCTGATTTCCCACTATTCCGGTACATATACATATTCTATCGGTGTATTCTTTTTACTCTTTAAATTCCTTTCCCTATCTTTCTTTCTCTCTCTCTCTCTCTCTTTCTTTCGTTCTCTTATTTATTTTTAATTATATAAACAGTCGTACCTCAATTTTTCGTTATTATCGTTGTACACATTTTATCTTCTTCTCGATTACTGGTTAAGTGTTTACTTTGCCTCACAGGATTTCATATACGTAGCTATAATAAATTTTCTATTTTTCTCTCTCTCTCTCCCCCTCTTTCTTTTTCTCTTTCTCTTTTTCTTTCTACGCGTATTTAATTTATGTATCTCCTTCTCTTACACTTTACCTTTCGAATGAACCCTAAATGATACAGTCCATAACACGAAACACATTGTCCAGGGAAAAACTCATCGCCCAACGGAGTGGAGATGTTGATGAGAGGGGTTGAAAAAAAAAGATAGAGGGAGAGAAGAGACCCTTCTAATTGTCCGACAATGAATTTTACGCTGTTGCTGTCGACTCCTATAAAATATAAACCTCTCGTAATCCCGGACTCACTACAATTTCATCGTCAAATTCACCACTGCAACATTATTTCGACTAAAACCCCTGTCTCCTCTTATAGATACAAATCAACACCGAAAAAAATAAAATAAAAAAATAAAAAAACAAAATAATTAACAAATACTTCTATCTTCTAGTCTTGATTAAGCTCGTTAGTTGGAAATAACTAATTTTATTTTCTCAAAAGTATACTATGGCATAATAAATGTCGACGAGGTTTACTTTCGATCGGGTGCTGTTGATAAAGAAAAAAATACTTCCATCTCTCTTTCTCTCAGAACATTTTTACTTAACGTCGAGGAAGAGTTTCGGTAGCTCGGATCCACCATAACAGCTTGTAATGTACTTACGTAAGTTCTGTTTATATAGGAAGCTTCCTCTTACTCCTTCTCGAACAAGCAAGCAAGCTAGCAAGCAAGCGAGCAAGCGAGTGTTCTCCTTTCTCGCTTATTTCTCCGACGGCTCGCCGCTCGTCGTTCTCATCCCCTCGTCGTTGTTCATCGTACACCCTCCTCCCCCCTAAAGGCATAACCCACCTAACCATTCTTATCCCGCGGCAGTCTCCTCTCTGATATCATTTTTAATGTCACGAAATTATCTCTCACCGTCGCCTCTCTTGTCTACTAAACCGCGTCTTCTTTCCTACCTCAAATTAACCCCCACCCCTTCTTGCATATCTCAACCCCCTTTCCCATCCCATTCCATTTCATCTGACCTTCTCTTCCTCTCCCTTTTTCTCTTTCTCTCAAGCTTTTACGTTCGCACAACGACAACGAAAACGACAACGACGACGACGACGACGACTCCGACGACGAAAATGGTGGTTTACGTCTCATCTCTTCTTCGCCAACCTTCCCTATACTTCTCACTGTTCTTTGCTCTTTGCACGCCCGTTACTTTCCACTCTTCTGTGTAAGTATACTCGTATTAAAAGCTTCAAGCTTAACTGTAATAACCTTGTGACATCAAAAAACCTTGCCTGACTGCTCGAAGACACGCCACTGTTGTACGTTTATTAATATGTTTGTCCAACGCGATTTTTTCATTTAGCTAATTTCTTCTTTTCTTCTTTTTTTATACATTTATTTGTTCACTTACAATATACTATTTGTAATTATTTACCCTTTGTTCTACATATGTAATAAAAATGTCTAACAATTGTTTTGAGATATGATCTGCCACTATTTTTATTATCAATTATCTTTTTATTTTTGGTTTCAGATAAAATGAAATAATTTGTTAATTAAAATATGTAATAGATTATAAATAATATGTAAGGGTAAAAGTATAAGTTCAGTACACTGGCATGGCTAACAAATCCATATTGTGGCTTGGGCTCTTTCGGTACTAACTCGAAAGCTAAAATCGTCGCATTTCCGAGTACCGTCTCTCTCTCATATGAAAAGATAAATAAAGAAAAAAACATTCAGGGAGATCAAAGAAGACATGAGGTCCGTGCGCGCGCGCGCATACGAAAGGGTAAAAGAGGAACCGTTTCAAAGGCTAGAGTCTCGTTTGTTTTCGAGAATATTAAAAAGCGTTCCACGTTAAATCGTTCTATTTCGCGTTAGTTGTTCTATTACGATTAAATGTGTGTCGGTCGCTTGCTTCTCTATCCTCTCTTTTCCTCCCTCCTTCTCCCTCTTCCTCTCAAAAAAAAAAAAAAATAAATAAAATGGATACAAAAATGCCGAAATAAACCGTTTGCAATAGGACTTTATGAACGACAGTTTGATATTTTAAAACGTCGAAATTGCATAGATTCTCCTGTCACCGACGACGCGATGCGATTGGTCGAAAAGTTTTCGATATAAAAAAATAAATAAAATAAAACAAAAAAGAGAGAGAATCAAATTCAGCAAAATTTTATATCCGATGTCTCGAATATTCCAAGAATAGTGATACCAACAATTTCGGCTTACGCGATGCGTTTCTCAATTCGCGCGATACAATCGTTCTCGATTAAATATCATCATTTCCTTGTTCTCTATTGATTATCGTAAAAAATGTTTTCACGATATCGAGAGAGGGCATAATAACGGCCTCGATAGTTTACACGACAACTAGAGTTTTTCGTGGCGGTAGAGGGCCAGAGAGGAGGGGGGGAGGAAGAGGAGGAGGTGGTACTCTGGTGTTCGTTTACTGGATGCGTTGAAAACACAGACCGAAAGAGCATAGCCGGAAGCGCTTATGCTCGCTATGTTTAATCGCTTCTATTCCCTACATTTTCCAGGGGTATTTACACTTTGCAGAAATCTCCTGAAAAAATGATAAAGCAAACAAGCCATCGCCTGGCGTAGCGGCATGCATCGTGTGCGAAAATGGGTTATCGCAGTATTTATTTTGGCCTTATACGGCATTGCGTCCGATTTGCGATTGTCCGCCTTTGCTATAACTCGAATACACTCTCTCTCTCTCTCTCTCTCTCACACACCCTCCTCGTTTTTTTCCATTTTCTTTCTCTCTCTCTCTCTCTCTTTCTCTCTTTCTCTCCTAATTTTTCATTTTTATTTTATTTTTCGAATTGAACGACCCACTCGTAATTTACTCGCTTGACACCCCCTCCCTTCTCTTCCTTTTCCTCTTCTTCCTTCTCCTCCGTCGTTCTACAAATCACAGCGTTTAGTAGGCAAATAAATTTTGTCTTCTAACGAATTCAAATTTCACGGGTAAAGTTTCTTTCCAAATCCGAGCACGCTCGTTTGCTTGCTCGCTTACTTGCTTGCTTGCTTGCTTGCTTGCTTACCAAATCGGAGGATCAGACGTTTGGTGACAAGACACGCGTGCTGCTCCTAGTTACGAGAACTGGCAAAAGTAGAGGATAAAGGGATAAAGGGACAAGAGTTCAGGGAGCGTAAGAGGTATAGAGATAGATAGATAGATAGAAGGAGAGACTGAGAGAGTGATAGAGAAAGAGAACGAGAACAGACCAGTCCGGTAAACAATCCGGGACCGGAGCTCCTGTCCATCTCTGATTGCTAATGAATCCTAACACTATTATGCATACAACACAAGCGTAAAAAAAGCTTAGGTCCGAATTGCTCGTGAGGGAGTACAAAAGAGTGAGAGAGAAAGAGAGAAAAAGAGAATCGTTGCTGACCGTTCGTTTTCCCATACACGCTAACGCATTCTCATCTATACTTCAGAAACAAAGAGTTGTGCAAACACCATTTTACTATGTCTGTATCCGTGGGCGCGTGTGTGTGAGTGTTTGTGTCAGAGAAAAAGAGAGAGAGAGAAAGATGGGGTGGACATCATTGGCCTGAGTTGATGCAGCTGGTGGCAAGTTAGCTACTTCGTTAGCTCGATCCTTTTTTCTCGTTATGCATCGTTGGTTACTTCGACCTTTCACGATGTGTCACGATCGTTACGATATCTATTTACCGGTACTGAAAAGGATTGCTCTTCGTCGGTAACACCAAACACTAACGCATGCCTATAAATCCTCGATGAGATTTCGCAGTCTTGATAATTTACTCCGGGAATGAAGAAGGAGAACATCCTCTTTTATTCAATGCTCGCTTACTTGCTTGCTTGCTTGCTTACTTGGGTTTATTTTTTTCTTTACGTCGAACTACGTGAGATGGCTGATTAAACGATCGAAATAAATTTCAATGACGACGTTAAGGGAAATACTGAGTTGGTTTATCGTTTTGTGTAGTTTTTTTCAAATACACGATTGGAATCTTCGAAAAAAATTTTTTTTTAATATAATAATAGAATTTAAAGGAAGATTATTTAGGAAAAAAGTAAAATTCTATTCTGGAAAACAGAATTTGTCAAATTTTAATTTACTAAATTTTTTTGAATGGTGATTAATTAGAAAACATATATATTTTTCTATTAAAAATTGTTTTGTCTTAGAAATCGCTTAGAAATGACAATTTTCCCTAAAATAATTTTTCTTATAAGGACTACTATTTAACGCATCCATATGTTTACAAATTTTTAATTAGTATTTTTAAAAAATTAATAGTATACAATAGATAGGTATACTATAAATTTAATTAAAATATCAACCAAACAAATAGAAATAATTCCTAAAGTACAAGTAAAATAGTAAAAAAAAAAAAAAAATGAAGAGGAACAAATTAAATTTTAAATAGATAAGTTATTTGAATATACCACAAAACTTGATCATTAATTAATAAAAATATCAAAAAATAAAAAATAGAAATAATTTGTTGTAAACATGCATGAAATCTTTAGAAGAAATAAACGAGAGAAATATTAAAAGGCAAGTCAAATCCTTGAGATATTGTAGAAAATTTGACGAGTATGGATGACGCTTCTTTCTCTTATTGTTAGTCACCGAATACTAGCGCGAAAGGTTCCACAAAATTAGTTCCAGGACGAGGCAACTCTATTTCGTTTCACCATCGTATCACTCGGTGCCGAACATTCTGGGATTATCGCGCGATCATAAACTCCCGCATACGAAGCATACCGAAATTGGCTCCTATGTGTTGCGCTTGACGATGAACATGGTACGGGCCAGTGCTAGGGAGCCGCATATTATTCGTTTAATAATCGATAGAATCACGTCATCGCGTGCCTTGGCCAACCTACCAGGAGGAGGAGGAGGAGGAGGAGGAAGAAGAAAGGCGTATGAAACGCAAATACAAAACGGCTTACTTCTCTCATCAACCGAATACGTATTAACACCTACTAGTTTTCATATGTTTTTTATTTTTATTTTCATTCATATATGTTGCTTAATTATTTAAATATTAACGACGATTACTTAATAAGATTAAATAGTTTTTACATTAAAATCTAATTTTTTAATATTTTTATTAATAAATTTACTAAGCATTTTTTTTAAAAATATGGTTAAGAATTGCACCCCTTAGCTAAATAAATATTTTTCATTAGTTTATGTTTAGTAGTAATCACTTAACTTCATTATTTATTTTTTAAACTTAAATTTTCTTTTAAAATATTTGTATTCATGAATTTATTAATTTCTTTTTTAAAGCAAGATCGAAGATTGCATTCCTTTGATGAAAAAGATTCTTCGTTAGCTTACAACGACTTTGAAGCGATATAATAAATTTACGTGAAATCGATAGTTTTTTACTTTCAACATGAAACATTATAATTGAAAATATAAAACACATCGTTAATGTTCTTTTTAAAATATATTTTTCCATGAACGATTAAATGCAAATACGTGTGTATATGTACATATTATAACATATAAATATAATACACTTCTTTGAATAAAGCCGTTAAAATGTGAATATAACGGTGGCTAGCATTTATTAATTACCGATTTGTAATTATTTTCAAACATAGAAACGAGTATAAAAATGACAGAGGATTATTAAAAGCGCGTGTTGGTTATTGTGGAATTTCAAGAGATCGACCTACAAAAGAGCCATCGAGTTTGTTTATGACGACTAGGAGAATGACGAACGATCGAGAATCGGTTTATATCGTATGTAGGAGTACGAAAGGATGAGAGTAATGGTGGGGGAGGGGGTGAGATGGGGAAGAGGAGTAGGAGGAGGAGGAGGAGAAAAGAATCGAACGGAAGAGCCTCATGGCTTTTGAACGTGAGAAAAAGAGAGAACGAGTGAGAAAAGAAGAAAAGGAGAATGAGCTGGAAAAAGAAAGAACGAACGAATGAATGAACGAACGAGAGAACGAGAGAGAAAGAGAGTATGTGCGGCACGTCGAGCCACGAGCGAAGTGCAACAATAGCGAGACAGTTACTGTCAACACACTCGGTGCACATTAGTTGTTTCGCGGAAGCGGCTAAAATGTAAAACGAGGATAGCCTGGAAACAAAAGGAACGTTGCTGTAAAAGAGAGAAAGAAAGAGAGAGTGTAGAAGAAGGAGGAGGAGGAGGAGAAGGTGGAGAAGGCGGAAGAAGAGGGGTGGGTGGTGGTGGTGGTGGTGGAAAAGGTATAGGATCAATACAATAGTATATTTGTACAGAGCGACTGATGAGGGGTGGTATGCCTTGCAAAAGTGGGTGGAGAAACGAGTCTGGGTCGGCAACTTCAGCGTATATAGGCTCTGTTCAAGGGGTGTGCGAGAAGGAGGAGGAGGAGAAGGTGGGAGGAGAGGAGTGGGTGCTCTAGGGGGTGAGAGCTTGTGTCTGTTGTTTACCGTCGAAGGGCAACGCGCGAGGGAGGAAAAAGAAGGAAAGACGCGATACCGTTATAATAGCTCTGTATACCGTCTGTACAACGCGATACCACCCTCTTCCACGCGCTTCTCCACCCTCCAACTACCAACCAACCCTTCCCCACCCTTCGTTGTCCTACCATCACTTCCCTTCACGTTTCTACACTCTTCTTGCACGGCAAACGTATCGGTTCCTCCTACGTCAGGAGAAAGGGTTGCTATTAGCGTTTCGCTTTTACCGAACGAAACGTCTGCTCTCTCGTTTCAAAAACCGTCCAACAAACCTGATCGACGCGACTCCCGAGAACGAAACTTTGTTACCCTTTACATGATACCCTTTCTTTTTCCCTCTTTCTCTGTCTCTCTCTCTCTCTTTTCCTCTTTCTCTTTCTCCATTTTTTGGTCTTGCTTTTTGATAGGATTGACGTTCATTTCGATTCGGCCAGTTTCATTTTAATCAGTCAGTTAATCAGTTGTTGATGTTTTAGTTAAAAAAAAGAATTTCTTCGATAAATAAAACTAACAAGATTAACTAATAAAAGATAAATTAACAACGAATTGTTTAGACGAATAATTTATAACAAAATTTCATCCATTATATACAATAATTGTTTTTTATTTCTTTTGTCTATATAGAAATTGATTCTGTTTCGTTTAAAAGAAATACATTGTTTTATTTTTGTTCGCGTGTGTTCCAACGACCAAGTTGGTAAGTACTGGAAGATCAAAAAATTGATACTCACATTTAACCGGAGAATAAATTACGAGAAATCTCGTCATCGTCGTCGTTGTCATAATCGTTGTCATAGTCGTCGAGCTTACAATTTATATCGTTGCGCGCTCATTCCAAGCGGCGGTGCTTTGATTGATACGGTGTTACGTGCATAACGAGGCTTATTGAGCAAGGTCGTGCAATTATGGTAGTCCTACAGTGAAGCGATACAACTTGTATCGTGTACGGACACGATACAATTTTTATCTACATATTTTTACTTATGTAGTGTCATTTTACAATATCAAAACCAAACAACAACAAAAAATAAAAATAGTCAGGATACGTTAAGAATAATCTACCCTTAAAAATACCTAAAAACAAATTATCCGAAAAACAAACGCATGCATCTTAATGTAAAAAGTATGATTAAAAAATTTCGATATAAGTAAATAAAACAATAAAATAAGATAATATCTCGGAATGAAATATGAAATAATAACGATGTTGATTAACGCAAACTCTAACTCTTTGCATCAGAACGAACTGAATGCTCGAAATATATATGACGATGACGAAGAACAAGGTGAGTTGGGTGGGTGGATAGGTGGCGCGGTCCGGTCGGCTGGTAACGAGCTTCCTCGCGCGGCCACTCGAAATCATTATGTCATATCCACTTCATTTGTCCAACCCCATTGTGCGTATCCGGCTGCGCGCGTGCAAGTGCATGTGCACTTGCGTTGCTAACCCCATTGAACGGAACCTACAGGCATCCGCTCGCTCTCGGCCAGGCTTTTTGTTTTTTCCACTTTTTCCTCCTCTCGCTAAACAACGAGGCGAAAATACAAAGGACTTCCCGCGGTCACCCTTCTCCACCCACTCACCCCTTGAACCCCCTAACCCCACCAACCTCCTTCTCTTTCTTCTCACCCCACCCCCTCCACTTATATAGCCGTTCTACCCACTAAAAAGCAGCATGTATGTGCCTGGCTGCCTGCCTGCCTGCCTGCCTACCGCTACCATTAAACAAAAATGAGAAGAGAGCCGTAATTAATTGAATTAATAAATCATATTGAACGCAAGTATTGTCCTTCCCGAACCTCGAAACTCCTTCTTTTCTCTTTACTTCTCTCGTGTATTCGTTTGACCGTACGTTATCGATATCGATCGCATATCCGACCTTACGCTTACTCGACATTTCCAAAAGGATTTGTAACCGAACGTCAGAATTGAAACCTTAACCTGTGTGCGATCCCTTTGTCATCGTTTGTAATTATTTTCCTTCGTTCGAAGGGAAACGAGCGATCGAGTGTTCGAAACAAATAAAAAGACAGAAAAAAAAAGAAGAAAAGTAAATTAACGATAAACGATATCTAATAAAATCGAGGATGTTAATTAATACAACGATGATATAATACTAATAGGAATGAGTGGGATAGTCGAAAGTGGTCAAATCTCGTCGTTTAAAATTACAACTACCATCAATTGAAAGAGAGAGAGAAAGAGAGAAAGGGAGATAGTTTCGGTTACAGAATATTTTCATTTACGTGGTATGTGTTCCATCCATTCCCCCCCGTTTCCCCGGCCGCCCCCATCATCCACCTCCACCACCTCCCCCTGTTCTTCTTCTATTCCCTACTGCACGGACAAAACGAGAGTATTGCACGCTTGTTCCGCAACAAAGAGCACGATTTGCAAAATGAGGATCGAAAATCAAAGCCCACTTAATATTGCACTGATGAAATCATTCGCGCTGTTACGGTTCCGACATCGAAAATGTCAGACTGACTGTCCGAATGACGCCGCGTACAACGTTAATATATTTTTGATTAAGTGCCTTGTACCACCACCACCATCACAGGCCATCGTTGCTGCCACTAAAGCTTCTCCAGCTACCAATTATGGCAGACGATAAATAATAATATTCTAACTAGTACTTGTTTATGACCGAGTCCAGCCGCAATTGCGTTAATCGCAGTCGATGTTTCCATGAATTTTGATCTCGAATCGGAAAAGTTAAAAGATAGAAAGTATTATATGCGTTGAGTAAAGATAAAGAAGACAAATTAACGAGCGCGTGTATTTTTTCTTTCGTCGTTCTTTCATCATACGATCCTGCCAATCGTAACAACCGAAACAATCCTAACGCAAAGTTGAACAAACGTCCCCTGTAAATGAAACGAGAAGAAGGAGGAGGAGAAAGGGCGAGTTCGCCACGTGGCTGAGATCCGTGTAGCCCAAGGTACGTTTTCAAGGGATTTTTTTTGAACATGATAGGAAAAAAAAGATGAAGAGAGAGAGAGAGAGAGAGAGAGAGAGAAAGAGAGAAAGAGAAAGGAGAAGAGAAAATTCGGTGACAGTATCTCAATATACCCGGGAGACGTTTTCTAGCGGGGGTGCGAGAAATCCAGCAACCGAATGGGTGGACTGGTTAGAGGGGAGGGAAAGGGTAGGGTAGCGCGAGTAAGTGAGAAAAAGAGTAGGTGGAGGATAGGGTGGGTTGTAGGAGGGTTCGTGTCGTCGGAGGTAAAGAACCCCGAATCTCGTCCGCGTCTCGCCGATCTCTAACACCTTTCTGAAATAATCCTCGCGCGAAGAGGAGCAGGAGGAGGTGGAGGAAGGGAAGGAGGAGGAGGAGGACGATGCACTGGTTTAGCGATGAGGAAAAGAGGGTGGGTGAGCGAGGGTGGTTGAGAGACGAGCTTGAGGAACGGCTTTCATGGGTGGGCCAGAGGGTGAGTGCGGAACTTGAGAGGTGGGTTGCGTGTGCGTTACCCGAAAAGAGGGGAAACTTACATATGACAAATTCAACGCGTTCCTTCTCCTCCTGTCCTTCCTTTCCTTTCCTCATCCGGTGAACGGATGGCCTGACACCTATGGCCCTGGGCCACACCACGGTATTATTATTTTCATTCCTTCTCGCATGTCTGCCTGTCTCTCCTGTCTCCTCTGTCTGTCCAACCGACTGTTCTTGCTCTCACTCTCTCTCTTTCTCTCTGTCTATCCACCTCAAACGTGCATCACCTTCTCTCGCGGCCATTTCGCGAAAGCCCGCGGAACTCTTTTTCTTTCCTCCTTTCCTTTTTCTTCTTTTTTATCTTCTTCTATATTTTCTTTTTTTTTCTTTTTAATCTTTTTTTCTTTTATTTTTTCGGATGTTTTCGCGTTCACCCTCGACAACGACTCTCCACGCTCTTCCCCTTCTCCCGCTTCCACTTCTACATTACAATGACGATGCACGATCCTTTGCATTTACGTATGTATGTATGTATGTGTGTATTATATCTTTGTATAATACTTGGTGGTCCTGCTCTCTTGTTTTCTTTCTTTCTTTCTTTCTTTCTTTCTTTCTCTCTTAATGCCCTTTTTCTCTATCTCGACACACGCCAACTAAAAATCCTCGGGACATCGGACCTCCCTTTGTGCAAATACTTTGCTTGCAATTCTTGTGGATTTCTACTGGTACTTGGAAAAGAAAACGAGTAAGTAGACGTGGTAAAAGTGACATATTCGTATAAAAGAAAAAGAAAATACAACTAAAAAAAAAGAGATAAAGAAAATTTTCTCTAACTGTTCCTACAAAGAATTCAACGAATGAACGAAAGTGAACTTAAAATACCAAGTGAAAATGAAGGGACATTTTACTTTCGGACCGATACAAAAAAGTCCTGATCATATTTACTTCATCTTAAAAATTGTCTAAGAAAGTCTATTCCTAAATATTCTATTCCACTTATTATTTCATTTCACGTTTCACCCAAAGTTAAAGAAAAGAAAACAAAAAAAAGGTAGAAAAAATACTACACACGCTAAAAGAGAAAGAAGAGAGAGATATAGAAAGAAAGCAAGAAAGAAAGAAAGAAAGAAAAGATATAGGGGATACTCGAAAAATATCCTACGGGGGTTTCGGTAGTCCCCGCACGAGAAATAATGTCGTCGATATAAAAAAGGGCCGGCAACGAAGTGCGGACGACGGCGGTGACGGTAATAGAAAGCGATTTGTCAGAGGAAGCCTTTACATTTCGACGCACTGGCTTTCGCATCTGATAGCACGTTTTATCCCACGGGAGAAAGAGCCGGTCTATCCCCCCCCGTTCTTCTCCTCCTCCTCATCCTCCTCTTCTTCCTTCCCTTTCTATCTCTCTCTTTCTGACTCGTGCACTCTTTCCTCTTACGCGTATAAGGTTGCTGTTAAAATCGGTACGTACACTCTCCTCCGCTCGTGTTGTCTCTTTTCTTCTTTCATCCACGTCGTTTTTTAAGTCTCTTCTGAGCGTGGACATCAACGCCCCCACTTACTCCCCCTCCCCTATTTCTTTTCCCCTTTGACCCCTGGTACTATTATCAACAGCGATGGTGGTGGTTGGCCTTGTCCGAGCCAGCGTTTTTCTTCTTTTTTTACTTTTGTCCGATTCTCCCCCTCTCTCTCTCTCTTTCCTTTTTTCTTTCTTTTTTTCTTCTCTTTTTTTTTCTTCTTCTCTTTCGCTTTCTGTCTTTCGTATAAACCCCTAGGAGCTGATAGGACATCTTGTAAAATGGGTCTGTCGAGAGACAAATATTAACGGGGGGAGATCACCGCTGGTGAAGCGCGATTTATTTCCTGGGATTTTGTACGGCCAAGAGTAACCGTGGATATAGATTTCACCGTTTCGTTGTAGTTGTAGTAGTAATAATAGTAGTAGTAGTAGTAGTAGTATCTCGCTTGCTATTCTCGTTCAATTAAGTTTCTCATTTTTTGAATTAAGTCGTACAAGGCATTCGAACGTAAAAAATATCTGAACTGGTTTTGTCTAATTTAAACTCACTTACCCAGATAAGAAAATATCATTTAATTTAATTCCTATTTAATTCAAACAACATTTCTCGATATTATAGAAACGATTGATAAAGTTGATCCGGTAGTTTAGTTTCGATACCAATCGAAAACTTAAAAATACCTAATGCAACCACGTGAATTATAGTCGATGGTAAAAGTAAGGGTGCAAAAGTGAAAGAGAGAAAAAGAAAGAGAGAGAGAGAGAGAGAGAAGAGTAGGGGTAGACGGTAGCTATGGGTAGAGAAACAGAGAGAGAAGGAACGTAGGAATCGGCGAAGCTGTTAATTGAAAACTACCGAAAAGCACAATTGTGCGAGAATTATTTCTATTCATTAGCCAGCTAGTCGAGCCAGCCGCCGAAAAACTTTTCCTCAGCCAGGGAGTTCTCTTCCGTCCCCCTCTCTCCGATTCTACCCCTTCGAAAATTCCCTCCCTTTTTCTCCCTATACCGTCCCCCCTTAGACCCCCCATCCACCCCATCCCCCCAACCACTGTTCCTCTTATTCGCTGGTCGCGCGTGCCGTAATTATGTAACATAAATACAATCCCTCTCACGACGTAATTTTTGCGGTATAAGCTCAAAAGCCAGATCTCTACCCCAATCCCCTCAGCCACCTTTACCTACCCCTCCCAACACTCCTCTACTCTCTTACCCTCCTACCAATCTAAAAGAGGAGCTTGCGCTCTCCGCGAGCAAGAGCTTTTTCAGGAGCGCTTTTGCAAATCAATTTATGGCGTAACGCGGACTTTCTCATTGTCCGCAAGACCGTAACCCAACCCCTTGCACCCAACACCACCCTTAACCACCCTCGCGCGACCACCGAGGCCTTCTCCAGACTAAACCTTTTGTAACTCCTGGCATCCATTGTTGTGACAGAAAATTATATCGTAATGCTTGTTTACGATGGAAAATATTCTCCCACTCTTTTGGAATGCCTGACTAGGTTTTCTTTCCTATTCTTTTTTTTTTCTTTCTGGAAGATGAAAATATTTCGACTATTTTTTAAAAATAAATTTAATATTGTATGATGTGACTTCATATTTTAGGTAATTAAATTTTTCTTTCTTAGAACTGAAAATATTTGTACCATTCTTTTAGATAAATCGATCGAACAATTAAAGATCGTTGTATATTTTATGCGAAAGAAAATATTTAAAAAAAGATTTTGAGTAAATGTATTATATGATCAATTAATTGTAAGTAAAAGTATTTTTATTTTCCGATGATAAGTAAAATACTTGTAATTGATGTTTCAAAAATGGAATCTTCTGAGTATTATCGAGTTAAAACGATTTGAAGTAATGATCGGACCAAATCGGAACTTATCTCATAAGTATATATATACATATATGTACGTATATATATTTATAATAATATATACTACATATGTGTATATATAGTTACCAGTAGCAGAAATAAACGGCTCGAGGAGCAATTTTCGTCGGTCAATGAATTTACAGGCTCGTTTCTCGAGGAGAACGAGAGAGAGAGAGAGAAGAGAGTTGAAGACTTAGCTTAGTCGTTTAACAAGAACGACTTTGCGGCACGTGAGAGAAAAAGGCAAGCGGCTCATTCCCGATAGCTTGTTTCGGTTGACTCGGAGCAGGGGGAGAAATGCGAGAACGGTTGGAAGCGTATAAACGTTTCTTCGAGGGGTGAATTAGAGCGCCAATAAACACGAACGGGAAACAAATTAAAATAAAAAAATACAAATCTGAAAGATACTAAAAACTTGAAGGAATAAAAAAAAAAGTATTCTCAAATATAAAATAAAAATTATTACCGAATCAAAAATGATACGCAAATAAAATTAATTCGAATGATCTTGAGACGTTTGTAAAAAAAAAGAATAAAATACAGATTATAATGATTAATAAAATCGAAATTTGAAATCAATTCTACGCGCACATGTATATCGTAGAATTAATATTTTTATGCGAGATACTATAGGTAAACACGAAAGCAATTAGGTAGTATAAAAAAAAAAAGGGAATGTAAAAAAAATAACAAAACAAAACAAAAAAATCTACGCCTTCTATTCGAGAGCAAAAGCAGCTTCTATATATATATTTTAGCGACAGGAGCGCGTACGGGAGCGGGAGCCAGCCGCTTTTACATATAACTTCGAACGAGGAAAAAATCAATTAACACGCCCAATAACACAGGCAATATCCCAGGCGTGCGTTCGAAGCCACCCCATCGTGTGCGGTTAGTGCGCTGGTTAACGAAGCGCGATATACTCGATCCTACGCAAAAAAGCAAGAACGAAAGCTCTCTCTCTCTCTCTCTCTCTCTTTCTCTCTCTTTTTCCTTTCCAAATAACGAATAACATTTTAGTAATATCGAACGATACGATAAACTTTTGCAATATTTTCTAATTATAATTTTTATTCTTCCACCATCTATGAATAAAAAAAGGAAACGATCAAAATATTCATTTAAAAGAGGCCACTGTAATTTAAACGAAAATAAATAAATAAATAATATATGAAAGGTAATCAATCTTAAGCAACAACAAAAAAAACCAGAACGGTAGGTCTGTACTATTTCTTTTTCGATATCTCCTAATTATTATAATTTTTATTCTTTCACCATTTATGAATAAAAAATAAACGATCGTAGTAGGATCCTTTTAAAAGGAACACGCTGATATTAAAAAAAAAAAAAAATTATATAAGAGAAATTTATGAAAGAAAACAAAAAGAAAG
Organism: Polistes fuscatus; assembly: GCF_010416935.1. Classification (NCBI taxonomy): domain Eukaryota; kingdom Metazoa; phylum Arthropoda; class Insecta; order Hymenoptera; family Vespidae; genus Polistes; species Polistes fuscatus. The sequence goes on along the minus strand of NW_025113107.1, from coordinate 2,324,302 downwards.
AGAGAGAGAGATACTGTACGCTCATTAGTCACAAAGAGAAGTAAAATTGAAACTAAAGTAAGCTTTACTTTCGATAAAACGTTCCTTCCAGCGATAGTCTACTATCGTATCTCCTATTCCTCCCTACTTGCTGTCGTCGATATTGTAGACCATTACAATTTCAGTTACATTTTAATTAGCACGGAATACTAATGTTTCGCGAAAGCCAGTGGTCGCTAGGCAAGTAGCCAATGAGCACAAAGTTGACTTCCATCGAGTCCGACCATTCTCTCTTTCTCTCCATTTCTCTCTCGTTCACCATCTCTTTCCTTTTCGTCGTTGCTTCACCGAACACCCCCAGCCAACGAAAGCCAACTCTCTCTTTCTCATCCTAAAACCGCCAGCAGCAGCAGCAGCAACCCACCCTCTTCGGCAACGCGATCCTCATATTCCACGTTCGCAGCTTATACTAAACTGACCGAAGCTGCGATACCAAGGGTGGCTAAAGGGTGGAGGAATACGAGGAAGAGAAAGAGGATGAGGATGGGGTAGAGAATGAGGAGGAAGAGGAGAAGGAGGAAGAGGGGAACGGTAGCAGAGGGTTACTCGTGGTGTGAAAAAGCTACGTTCCACAATTTTGGTTCCTGTTCTCGCGTTATTCGGCCGACCACATTTCCCCAGCGAAAAAATGGCGCTTTCGCAATTGTCGCTCGACTCTCTCGTCTCTATTAAATTATAATTATACGTCCTAAAGTAGATACTCTTCGGTTTTTTTTTCTCTCTCTCTCTCTCTCTTTCTTTTTTGTTTTTATTTTTATCTAACTAAACGGATTCCGATTCTTCTTTCCTCGATTTTCTCTTTCAAGCACAACCAACGAACGACGACGACGACGATGACTTTATCGATGGACTTTATTTAATTATCCCTCTACCCTTCTGTCTATCCTCGACATTTGTATAATATAAGATTAATAATAATAGAATTGAAAGAGTGTCTTTATATATGTGTATGTGTGTGAAGAGGATATGTATTAATTAATTAATTCATATCTGTAATTTTTATAGAATATAAAAAGGAGCGATGGAAAGAAACGATAAAAAGCAATGAAGTTGAACATCCTTTACAAGAACGAGAATACGGGAATACAAGAATCTCATAGATCGAAGATCGTAATAAAGAAGAGGGGAGAAGTTCAATAGTTCAATGAAATAAGGGACACGGTGTAAGCTTCAGCGAATATTCCACCGACGACGTGGCACTTCTCAAGTCGTAAACCTTGCCTCGTAACTATAACATTCATCGACGTTTCTATACAAGCTCATACAACTAATACGATTATCGATTTTGTAACTTAGGTCTATCATTCCGAAGAGTTTTCATACTAATAATTTAACCCTAAAAGAAGAACGATCGAAATTTATTCGAATAAACATGAGACAAATAAGTTTAGTAATCAAATCGATCAAATCACATTTTTTTTAATACAAATAATACTAATTTAAAGAAGAAAAAAAAAGTAATATTTGAAAGAATTAATCGAAGAAAAACCTTAATCATTTTATAATACGAATAATTTGTTCCATGTTGTATAGAAATTGAGTTAAGCGAATCCTAAATATAGTAAAAATGTAAGGATTGTCCAAATTGATTCAATCTTACAATTAGTATTTTAAAACCGCGTTATAAGTAATTTTAATTTTTCATACCATGTTGTAAGAAATTTGATTGTACAATATAAAGTATTAGTAAAGAAAAAAAATGTTAATTTGTACGTATTTAACATTAATAAAATAAAAAAAATAATTAAATAATAATCTTTGTTAATAAACAAGTGAAGAAAACGTATCATGACAATAATAGTCATAAGCAAGGAAAGAGCTGAAGGATAGAAGGTATTGTAGGACAAATCTGTTTTGTCTTCGATATGAGGCGAACGGTAACGTTAATTAACGAACTCGAAAAGTAACGCGTTGAAAGTACGACTCGCGTTGGGTATATTTGATGATAGGAGGAAAGAAGAAGAGGAAGAGGAGGAGGAGGAGGAGGAGGGGGAGGAGGAGAAAGAGTACGCGAGGAGTTGGTTAGGGGACGGTCGCGAGGGGGGAGTGGGTGGTGATGGTGATAGAAGAGAAAGAGAGGGAATAGAGACGGAGCCGAGCGTAGAACGGAAGCGCGCACATATAAAGGGTCGGTGTCTGGCCAGACGGGCAGAAATGAAGCAGCAAGGGTTTTGTTTGTCCGGCTGTCCACCCCTTTCCTTCCGCCGGTCCACCCCCGCGGGCTCCAGACCTCTCTCTTTTTCTCTCTTTCTATCTCACTGCCTTTTCCCGGTTTCTACACCCTCCTCCTTACACCAACGTTCGTCCCTTCCATCTCTTCGAATCCCCCCATCAAACCCTCTTCTCTCTTTTCTCTTCCTCCTTTTACTCCTATTCTTCCTCCTACTTCTCTTTTTCTGTCTCTCTCTCTCTCTCTCTCTCTCGCGTAACAATGCACGTGTGTACACTGTTTGCCCACATCCTCTCGCATATATCTTCGCGAGCTATAATATTGATTACTTCGAGCGAATTTCAAGCTGAGCCGTGCGAGCTCTGAGACCGTTTCTGCGACTATACCATTCTCTCGCTAACTCTCTCTCTCTCTCTCTTCTCTCTCTCTCTTTCTGTTTCTCTCTCCCAGAGAGTTCCACACTTCGAGCGGCCAGGGATTGGGCAGAGGAAAGCTACCACCCTCCAACATCCCACCGCCTACTACTACGTCGTTATGTGTCTGCAGTCGCAATGCAGACTTTTCGCTTGTATATTCGACCAATTTGGATCCCAACTCCCTCCCCCCACCTCCATTTCTCCGACCACCATTTCTATTTTTCCACGCTTCTCCGTCTCTCTCATCTCGGATCTTCATCCAAGAATGAAAGTAAGTCTTACTGTTTGTTTTAAAAAAATAACAGGCTAGGTTGTCTCTTAATTCTATCATAATTTCTAAACTGTTATTTGAACCCAATTCATATTACATTATGTTAGATATTTAAATGAAATAATAAATCTTATTAATAGATCATATTATTTATTTGCATTAGAATGAGAAAAATATCGACACGTTTTCATTCTAAAATAAATCCTAGTAGAATCATTATATATTTATAATGACTAATGACTGTGATGATCTAAAAATGATGATTAATTTCTTTACAAAAATACTTCATCGAAAGCATTTGCCAAGTTTCGTTAGAGGTTTTCGATTGTCTGTTAGAACGCGTTGTCCAAGCAAAAGCGAAAAAGATAAAGAGAAAAAGAAAGAAAGAAAAAGAATTAAAGAGGAGAAAAAAGGATAAGAGGAGGGTTGGGTGGAAAAGGAATGGGGAGGACAACGGAAGAAATTAAAAACGTAATAACGAGCGAAAAAAGACGCGACTCTGAAAGGAGACGCGTTGTTACGCGTCGACGAGCGGCACACGACTTAAATTGCGACCGTTTTTTACCGAACGTTTAATTCCATTCGCGAGCCTTCCAACCAACCAACCAACCAACCAACGTTTCCAAGCTGAGTCACCACACAGGCATGGAAGCAAGCTAGCAAGCAAGCAACCAACCAACCAAGTAAGCCAACCAACCAGCCACCAAGCGAGCAATGTTCTCGTCATTTTCTCTTTTGGTTCGCATCAGCGCCAAACTTCCTATACATACATCTAAATATATTCATGTTCATATGCATATATGTGTGTGTATGCGTATTGTGTATGTATGTACGAATGTACATATGAGAATCGAAGTACAAAGAAGCAATAGTAGAAATAAGATAATTGCTATTACAATCGAAATTTCCATCCGAGGACGGATGTGGGAACTAGCGAGGGGTAAGGGGTAAAGAAGAGACGTGGAAAGGGGAAGTTGGATGTTTGATAAAAAAAGGGAGAGTAAAGAGAGAAAGAGGAGGCCGCGAAACTACAAAGTACGTTAATGTCGTGCTCACACTCGCGTGCACACTAACAAACCTCGGGACAGTCGTATTCGAATGGCACCACCCATTCGTGTACCCCAACAACAGACCCGTTGGGTTGGTTTGTTGTCGAAGCTTCGGGGATTACACAAATGAGGTTGTTCGCTTGACGAGATAGAGAGAAAGGGAATACACATTTTCGCTACAAAGCGGCTCGCGCCAAGTCATCTACGGAATTAATAAAAACAAAGAAAAAAAAAGATGATGAAAGGATGGGGGTAGAAAGAGAAAGAAAGAGAAAGTGAGAGAAAGGGGGAGGAAAAACCAAAGGATAAAAGGATAACAAGAGAAAGAAGGAAAAGGATAAGAGAAAGAGAGAAAATGAATGTGGAAAGTGAAGTTTTCGCGATCGTTCGTCGAGGACAATATTTTCTTTACCGAAAGCTCGCCTCGAGTACAATGGAATCTCATCGATTCCCAGCTTACGCCGCTTACAGAGTATCTACTAGGTAGTTGGTAGTAGGGAGGTGCCAGAACCATCCTTTTGACCCCTGAAAGAACGTTTAACTTCCGACGATATCGTTTCCCCGAGAAAAACCTTTCTAGGCACTTGTATCCCTTTCTATCAATTCTGATCTATAGGTATGTATGTGTGCTTAGCTACGAAAGGAACAGTATTTTATTCTGAATGCATCTGTTAATCGATTAACTTGCTAACAATGAAGGAGTCTGATTATAGAATAGCTTAGGTATACATATATCTTGGGTAGAGATTAGTTGAAACGTCTGATGGTTGTCCAAGGGGTCGCTTACCAAGTGTAAGAGCAAGTAGAGAGATAGAAAGAGAAAGAGAATAAGAGAGAGAGAGTGAGAGAGAGAGAGAGAGAGAGAGAGTAGGCAGCCCTCTTACCGTCTTCGTTGTAGGGGGCTAGGGATAGTAATTGTATACCGTACTGGGAGAATGGCAAGGTAAACAAAACTATGTAAGATTGCCCCATTAATATACATATCTCTTGGTTCAGTCGAGTTGTGAGAGACAGAGAAAGATAGACAGAGAAAGACATAGAAAGAGAGAGAGAGAGAGAGAGTAAAGCCACCCCGAGGAAGAAGCACCCCCACCACCTTTTCTCGCTCACAGTCGCGATGAGAGGGTGAGTAGTCTTGGCCTTAGACTTCTCTCTTACAAGGGATAGGCTCGCTCGTTCGAGAGAGCACCACCAACGAGGGTATACAATGGATATTGAGACCATAATTTACGGCTGATTGTTAGCCACGCGATCTATGGATTCCTTCGTATTCCCCACAGAGTGCCTTCCTACCATCCCACCCCTACTACACCGAATTTGTGTTAGCTCGACGATAAGCGAAACGTGTACCGAACCTACCAACCGAAATGCCGATGCTTTTCTAAGAGAACATACTTTTCTAATCGTTTCTATTATACCTGTTTCAAAATTCACTTATCTATCAGTTCTATCAGATATTATTTTTGAGAACCATTTAATGGATAATAATAATAATTAAAATAAAAAATGTAACTTTCGTTGTTAGCTTAATTTAAATGAATTAAATTTATTAATAAATATTTGTCTTGGTAAAATTGGCATAGTTTGGTTCATAGTTAAGGAACAATTGAAACAGCTTTCTCCCTGTAGGTCAATCTATTGAGAAGTTTGGTTCGTTCGGTTGAGTAACTTTACAATAAGAACATACGGTTATAAATTAATTACGGGGGTCAAATTCACAAAGCAGATCTAACCATTCTACGTTGGGTCGAAGGTTTTCGATGGAGGTAAGGGTTGTAGGTTATAGGAGTAGTAGGAGTATCTTGAACGGTTACGTTGCTAGCCGAGCAAAGAGGGTCCCGAGTAAGGAGAAGACGATGTTTGGACTGCCTTACAAGGGGCGGTAGACCAACCGACTAACCTGCCTGCCACTTACCGAAGGATAATAACGTAGTAATCCTGCCATGAGACACGGATGAAGTCCTTGATAACCCCATAAACCCAAGATATATCTTGCATATCAATATACCATGGACAACTATGTCACACGCTAATATTTGTTACTCTCATCAAAATCCTTTTTAATTGAAGGTTTTGTTAGAACTTTGATCAAACCGAACTGATGTTATAAACGTCATCGTCATCGTCATCGTTATTGTAGGATTGGAAATTGTGAAAGCTTCCTAACTGTTAGTATCGAATATTTTTTTCTATTTTGTCTTTTTATGGAACACAAGTTTACATGCACACACTGAACTGAACAAAGTGAGACGATGAATTAAGCCCAGTGACGAACAACGCGCGTATCACGAATTCCAATTTCGCATCGATCTTCGATAATTTTCCCAAAACGCTCAAAAATCTCTACGAACTTCAATAAAGCCGTAGTAATTAATATGTGATTATACCGCTGAATTCCTGCAAATTCACGTTACGTTGCATAGCGCGGCAGGAATGCAACCGACCTGAACAAGCCCAATACGAAGCGCCGCCTGATGTCGATAGATGGATAAACGATATTTCGTTCGTTTCGTTGTGTCGCGCGTTGAATACTTTTTCAATAAAATCAGGATCCCATTCGTATTCGATAAAATAGAAATAACGTTCTTCTTTCAAAACGTTATAAGATACCAATCGACGATAGAACCCATTTTTTATCTTTTTCCTTTTTTTCGTTCATGTAATTTCATCAAATTCTTCTTCTTATTTGTTTTCTTTAACTGCGAATAATTAAGTATTGATCTCTAATTATTAGCTAAGTCTTGATATCTAATTTGTTTATCTAAGATATTATTCTAAAAAAAGATTTTTTAATAATTAAATATTTAATAAGTGATTGCCATTTATAGAATTGTAGAAATTTGAGGACAAGGAAAAATTTCTTGACGCGCAAAAACCAAAAATTAATTCAAAGCACTACACGTACAGTATATCTTTGAGTTTATGATAGTGAAAGAAAAAATAGTATAAAATCTATACCTAGGATTACAAAAATATTATATTTATTCAATTAAAGGGGGTTGCCCAAAGGAAAAGTTTGCCACTCAACGATCATGCACTTTATTTTAGATAACAAATTGAAATGATTTTTTAATATTAATTACAATTAAAGATATCAATCAATCCTTATCCAAAATATTTCTCAAGAAAAGCTCGCGTGCAGACAATTGATTTCAAAAGTTCAAAGATGAGATTAAACATCCAACCAAAAAAAAATAAACAAGAAAAATAAATATTAGATCGAATTAAATAGAAATGAGAAACAACAAACAACATTAACGTCGTAGTATAATTTGCGTTTATGAGAAGTCCTTCCTCGAGAGATAGCGGACAGGTGGTGGTAGTGGTGGTTAGAAGTAGACTTAAATAAATGGCCGTTAGTCGGCAGTATGGGACGTATCTAATACTGATGCGGTAGCAGAATGTATGTTTGCCATTTCTCATCAACCATTTTCTGGGCAAACAATATCCTAAACCAAGCATGTAAGAACTGCTACTGTAAGTGGTGCTAGTGTTACAAGGATTCTCAAGCGAGTTGATCAAAGTCACACCGCAAGAAGGACTCAAGACAAGACTTCTACAATCCTATGACCATTATCGGACTTTAATTCGATCGTTAATAACAGAAAGAGAGAGAGAGGGGGTAAAAGTATTTCTCACTAATTCTAAGAAGAATTTCAAACTTGTTTTCGCAAATACTTCGAACTCGTTACTTCGAACGATTATGATCATTAATAAAAAAATAAAAAAAAGATAAGTCAAATACATTTTATATCAAATTTCAATTCTCTCTAGTATTTTATTTTCTATATCGTTTTGTTTTTCATCCCAAAAAGATAAATAAATCCATCGTTTACGACGATATTCATAGATATGAATTTTCAAAAATAACACGATTTTATGAGAAATTCCAATAATCCAATCTTTCAATATTCATATCTCAAAAATTGCTATCGGGATGCAAAAATATCCAAACGAAATTGACTCTATTCAAACATTGAATTAAATCTGTTGTTGTTGTAACCTTTATGAAATAACGCGATATGAAAAAAAGGAGAGAGAAGGAAGATAAAACGGTTGGATAAAAATTCTGTTTCTTTTTTGTGCGTATTTTATTAATAGGGAAATGATGTTTCTAGCGATTTCTATGATTTCTGAATGGGAAGATGGCTAAGAGATTACGAATGAATCTAAGCATGAAAGCGGATTTATAGACAGCTGCTTGTGTGCCACAAGCTGTCAAACGATCATCCCCCGGCAGTTTGAGATTTACTGAGACATCGGGCATAAACTGCCCTCGGGGACCTTGTTAGTTCAATTCGCTTCAACGCCTCTCTCTCTCTCTCTTTCTCTCTTTCTTTCGAATGAACGAAAAAAAAATGAAAAAATAAAAAAAAAGAAAAATATAAAACACAATTACAAGCAAAGCCAATGCAACAAACTGTGGGACATCTCGTTCCGAAGTTCTTTCATCCTGAGGCAATGCTTTCATTGCAATTGCCGTTTATTATATAGTTCCAGGAAAGAGGATTATCGCAATATAAGCGAGGAAAAACATTGCAACGAGTCATGGTATGTACATAGGTGCATACGTTATTATAAGGTTTCTCGTTAACAATGATAAATCGTCGAGCATTTACGTGTTAAAATGTATGTAAGTATATTTGTATATGTGTGTATATCTACGTGTTGTAACATTTAGTACGCAACGTAAAATGCAGAAAAGTACAAATTGTATACTTCATCAAGTACGACGCATGAAATAACGGATATTCAGTTACCATCTCGAGTCCACTTTTATAATATCGTTAACGTATCCAAGATTCGTCCTTTCGATGAATTATAAACTGTGTCTCTAAAGACTATTTAAATTTGTCATTTTTTCCTTTTTTTTTCTGTCTTTCTCTTTGGTTGCTGTTAATTCACTTGGAAAAGATAAATTCGATCACTTTACAAACGCATGAATTCTTTTACTCTCATGTCAATAGTAAGAGAGAGAGAGAGAAGTATTTATAAAGAACAATGTGATTTTAATCGTTTCTTGCTCGTACGAGGAACCTGATAGAGCTAATTCGAGCGTCATCGATATCAGTCAGGATCGAATCAAATGAGTATAGAAATCGGACTTTGTTCGGTTCGGGTGGTTCGGTGAAACGACAGGGAGGGTGGTGTAGAAAATGTCGAAAGAACAAACGTTGTTATGTATGAGAGAGAAAAAAAGGAAGAGAGAAAGAGAGAAAGATGAATTGAGTGAAGGGTAGAAACGAAAGCACTACCTTTCAAAGTATTGTCAAGGTATCGTCCATTCTCCGTTTCGAAATAATCGTCCTGCGGAACTAATGGGGTATAAAGTCCAGATACCAAAACAACTCATCCGTGTCCGACACGTGGTCAACTTGATTGCTCTCTCTCTTTTTCTCTCTCTCTCTTTTTCTTTCTCTTTTCTTCATTCTTTCTTTCTTTCTTTCTCTATGCGTTTACACATCCAAAAATTACTTGAAAATTCTTTCCATTTCTATTGTTCAACCCGACGTGATAAAAATTATATTCGATATTTCAAAGTACCCTAACTTGGAAGAAATTTATTTACTATCCTAATAAAATGTAATCAATTAATAAAAAATAATTATTGAAGATAATAACGTCAATGGGTGATTTGAAAAATTATCGTCGTACGAAAGAAAAAATTTTTCAACGATGTTTTGGTAAGTAAAACATGCATTATTGATCATGGAATAGCAAGGAATGACAAGTTTACATTTTTAAAGAGCCAATACTTTAATAGCTACGTCGCCTATCCACACGAGTCATGGTTAGAATTCGCTTGAAATAAATCACATACTTACATTCTCAAAGATGAATAATGTAGTATCAACCTTTCATGAATAGACATTACAAAGATAAGTTATATTAAAATTATATAATATATGGATATCCTAAATAACGTTTGTCATTTCTTACGTAATTGGAAAATCGAATTGAAAATGTATTAGATTTTTATAATTAGATCAATTTGATATCAATCGACAAAACATAAAATAAATTTTACCACTTTGTAATGCAATTATAAGAACAAAATTTACATCGGATTACCTTGATGCATTATAAATGTGACCGAATCTAAATTTAAACAGACAAATACGATAAATTGTGTGTTATTTTGTATAGAATTTGATTAAAAAAAGAAAAGAACAAAAAATCTTAAGAGAATAATTTAATAGATCAATCAAATTTGACCTGATTCAAATTAAAATAGACAAAGACGAGAAATTACGTATTATTCGATATTAATTTAAATATTGTTCAAACAAACAAACAAAACACATTAGAAAAATAATGTAGTAATACAATCAAATTTGACGAACCGATTCAAATTTAAATAGACAAAGATGAAATATTCGGTGCAAATTTAAATAATAAAAAAAAAGGAGAAAAAAAAAGAAAGAAAAAAGAAAATATTAGAAGAATAATACAGTAGATGAATGAAATTTATGGAGAAGGTAAAGGAACGGACTATCGTTAGTAGTAGAAATCAGCAGGTAAACAGCAATAGCACATTGAGCTAGCGGCGGAACGATGGATCGGATACGAAGCGAACGGTAGCAGGAGGGTTGATGGTGTGGTCTCGTGGGGAGCGTTTCATCCCCTTTTACGAAAGCCGGGCAGCGACTCGAAAGTAGGAACCGTGACTATGGGCGAAGCTAAGTCTGTTCGTGTAATGGGGCATCGGCACGCGATTTCGCAAGCTCGTCTATACCTACTCCCCCTTCCTCCCTCTCTCCCTCCCACCGCCCTCTTCGAATCCCATCCCCTTCCCCGTCACCCCTAGAACCACCCTCTCTATAGCATCCCTTTCGCGTTTCTAACTTTCAACTTTGCTCACCGTCGACCTCGTCTGTCTGTCTTTCTCTTTCTTTTCTACCCATCGTACTTTCACCTCTCACCCTCTCCCTCAAACGGGGTGTTGCGCTGTGACTTATCGGCTCTAATTATTCGCCGCGCAAGAAAGCCGGCCATACCCGACGATCACGCCTGCCACCCTTCTCTTTCTCTCTCTCTCTCTTTCTCTCTCCGTGTGTTTCCGTTCTCTCAAAGTAGCCTTTCTTCGACGCATCGTAACACAACCTTTACTCTCTTTCACTTTTTACCTTCTGCAATAACAAGTTATTTTTATTCCAATAATAAGTTTATTATTTCGGTTCAAGTAATAAACGAACAATTTAAATTTATTTTTTTAATTAATAGTAAAAATATTACAAACGATTTCGTTTACTTTTTTCTTTTTATTTTTCATTAGGAATTCTAATCAAAATTTCACGTTTAATTACGGTCGCTAAATCTTAAACGTTACGGTTAAATCGGACGATCAATTTCTTAAGCTCGAAGATTCTTAAACGTCTATGTACATTAAAGTAGATGACAGAGATAGATAGATAGATAGATAGATAGATAGATAGTTAGATAGATAGATAGAATCAGGATTTCGCGATGAAAATCATCAACGATAGGAGTGTGTGTGTGGTGGAATGTCGTAGAGAGATACGCGTTGCTAGTAGTTTGCCGTGCGAGAGCTCAATTGATCACGTTAGCAGGAGGTATTAATAATGTAAGCAAAGCAGGTCTTGTATATCGGACGGTTCGCGATCCCTTCTCTGATGGGAGAGCGAGAATGTCAATGCATATAGAAGCACGGATACTCCACCGAAACGTATTCACAAACAAATAGACTAGCGCATGCGTGGTTATCAGATATCGTCTATATTCTATGAGACCAAGAAAAAAAGAGAGAGACGGAGACAGACAGACAGACAAACGGAGAAAAAGAAGTAGAAAAAGAAAGAGAATGAGAAACTGTCGTATCACTATGGCTGACAAAATGTAATAGAACGATCCTCCCTCCTCACCAAAAAAACTACTCTCTCTCTTTCTTTTACACACACATATACAGTATGTGAAACATACGTATTTTCTGAGTAAAATAACAAAAAAAAAAAACGAAAGACCGGACGATAGAAATTTGGAACTCTCTTTTCTCCACCCCCGTCCTCCTCCTACTCTTGCTGAAACGACGAACCCTCTTTCCAAACAACGATCTTTCACGGTGACCCGCTTTGGTGTGATAATTTTTCAATTTGGCCTCATGCGTTATTGACGTCGTCGGTAAGTAGATGGGCGGCACACCGACATTAGTGGCCCTTTTGACGAAGAGTCTGAGTGGCCTTTACGCAAAACAATACGAAAAGCAGTAACCCTCTCTCTCTTTCTCTCTCTCATTCTCATACTCTTCTTAGACTCCACAGGAACGGGTTAACCCTGACGTCAAACCTTACCCCTTCCCTACCCTTCCCTACAACCAGTAGCCACGATGACGAGACGACGTTGACGATGTTGACGACGTTGACGACGACGACGACGACGACGACGACGACGGCAGGCCGTAATAGCACCGCCGCTTTAACCCTACGGGAATAAGAAGAGTCGCAATGTAAGCAACACACAACACGTTGTGTGCAGCCATGTTTTTTACATTAGCCAGACGATACTTGCCCCAGAGTATGAGAGACGCTAGGGAACTCGCGCGTAAGCGCTACCTTACTAAACTCCACCCAACCCCCATTCCTCCTTCTTTACCCCCCACAACGTGCCTTCCACCCTTCAACCCTACAATTCTCTCATACCTCCACCTCTCACTCCCATCTACTCTTCTCTCTCTCTCTCTCTCTCTTTACTAGCCTCATCTCCTGCACCGACCACGAGCATGTATTGTTTACCGAGTCATTTGTGTGCGTGTGTCAAGCATGTTCCTGTGCAACCGTTGAGTCACCCTACACCTTCTTCCACGTCCCCCGTCGACTGCAAGTAAACCTTCTCTACCCTAGTCTCCGATCCTCTACGACCTACCTCGTCGTGTCGTGTGGAAAGCACGACGACGTCGTCGACGACGACGACGATGACTCTCTTTTTTTTTTTTATTATCTCTTTCTCCATAGTTTTCTCTGACAAACGACCTTCTTTTTTAGGTCATTCTATTGTCGGTTTATGTAACATTTTTAATCCTAAGGTATGGTATTTTGAATGGAATTTTTGATTATCTACGAAAATTCCAGATCTTGTTAAAAGTAATTAGAAATTTGTAAATTAATTATCATTAAGGAAAATGATAAATATGAAATAATTTTATGTATTCAATCCTTATCAATCTAAATGTAAAAAATATAAATATAATCTAAATGAAATTAATTTTATATGGGAATAAGAATTCTCTTTAGTTACTTGAAAATCATGATTCGCATATCATTATCGAATTAAAATTACGAATCCTTAAAATATCACGAACACAAATCAAAGATAATTTTGAATGTTAATGATTAAACATTCGATGCAATAATAAAAATTAAATTCTAAATAAAATACATTATTTTATTCAATTTTCCAATAATAAATACACAATAGTATCTCAAAATATCATATCTCATGTATAAACTGTTCTCTCTTTCATACCTATCCGAACGGATAAAATACACACAGTTAGAGAAAAAGACGAATAGAAGAAAAAAATTTAAAGAAACAATTGCATCCACACAGACACATATTCTCTCTAACATGTACGATACGTACATACAAACATTGACAGATTGATGTAACATAATCGAAGAAGACGAATAAAGGTGATCGAGAGTTATCGAAGGAGGTAGGATGAGGCTAAACGTTGATATCGTGCTAAAGGGAGAACTAACACTGAAAGAGAAAGAGAGAGAGAGAGAGAGAGAGAGAGAGAGAGAGGAGTACAAGGGGCTAGGGAGTTGGGGCAGGGGTAGGAGCTGGGGGAGGTGGTAGGGGATATGAAACAAGCAGTCTGTTGTCGTCCAACAGATAAACAACGTCGTTATTGTAAATGCATTGGATCAACATGCTGCGGGGCTTCATAGGCGGCTTTTCTTCGCGATACGCCCTGCGGCCTGGTCTCGTTGTTTACGAGATCGATAGTCCGATCGGAGGGAATCGATTTGATCGTATTGTGTTCACCATTTCCTCTTTCTTTTTCTATCTCTGTCCGTCCGTTTCGTTTTCTTTATTTCTTGCTTTACGAGAGGAAACAGAGAAAGATAGAAACAATCGTTGTAACGTGGCCACGTTGTACCGACTATATTTTTTTTTCCTTTTTCGCGAGACTCCCCCGCGAGCCACCGTTTCTCGCTCAACATTTCCTCCTCCTCCTCCTCCTCCTTCTCATCCTCATCCTATCTAAAGAACGTATCTCCGACTGTACTCGTCGATGCGAGAAACGAGAGAACAAGAGAAAGAGAAATTTTATAGTACTAGGGCACTACCTGATCAGTTGAAACGAAAATAAAGTAATGGAAAGTGAAATAAAATACAATAAAGCGTATTAGAGAAAGTTGCAATTCTGATTACTGGTATGAATTAAAAGGAAAACTAAATAACTGATGATAAATATGAATTATATTAAAAATCTGTAAGTGAAATACACTAAAAGTAATTGTAAGATTTACGAAATACGATGAGATACGAGTTTGGTATGATAAAAATTGTATAATACTAGAAAGCAACTTAATAAAAAAAAAATAAAAAATACAATAAAATTATATACAATTACAATTACGACATAAATAAAAGTAAAAATGAATAACTGAAAAAATATATAAATAATATAAATGAAATAAATATATATGATACAATATATGGAATCGAAGATGAACGAAACACGAGACACAGTTTAATGCTGAACGAAATCAAAATGAGAACACGTATACCTTCATAAATGTACGGTACCAACTATATATGGTATCATTTTCTAAGAGTCTAAGGAAATAGAAATAGAAATACTAAAAATAACAAGATGACCATAACACGATACTAGCAATGTACATATTATATGCATAAACATATACTCATTTAGAACGAAATTACATTCGACTTGGTATCCTATACTTCCCCCTATCCAAGGAAATATTTCTTCTCTTGTATAATATATACACCATTTCGTATATTCCTCTTGCATATCTTTCCAACACAAGTTAGAAATAACGACTCCTACGAATCAGCACACGTCGCTATACTTTTCTATTATTTATCGAAGAAATCCGTGCGACCGGTGTGACTCCGTTTTATGATTCAAAATCAAAATGAAAGATAGAGGAAGAGTATAGTATCGTATCATGTTTAAGAATGATAGAAAAGAAAGATACTCGGAAAGAAAAATAAAGAGAGAGATAGAGAGAAATAAATAGAAAGACAGAGTGTCTAACGAGTTCTACCAAGAGATAGCACACAACCATTGACGAACCCATATACCAAGTCTTTTATTTTATTAATATCGTAAATCGTAATCAATTCTATTTAAAAGCCAACCCAGTGGAACGGAATTTTCTCTGTGGGTGATTAGAATTGCTTCCGCGTCGCACGCGCAAACCTGAGAGATTAGATTTCGTTAAAGTTAAAGGAAGGTGTAGGTACGTTGATATCCTGCGAAGTGCAATATAATATCGTAAGAATTATTACGATGGAAGAACGAATGAATATTAAAGACATATGTAGATAAATACAAAATATGAAGAATGTAAAAGAAAATACAAATATGTATATATTTTAATATTTCAACGTATAGAAAAGTTAACGTAACTTTCACCGAGAATAAACTACGAGTTCTTCTTGGATGTACGATTGCATTGATAATTTGAAAACAGACAAATGAAAACGATTTTAATCAATCTCGAAACTTTCTCTTCTAATAAATTAATATCTCGTATTTAATTTTTAGTTTAATTTGCAGTTTACTCAATAACGTTCGTTGCTGGTGATGTTCCGAACATTTCTAAAGCAATTCCAATATTTATTTTATAATTAATACAATGTTAAATTAACAGAAATGTAAATAAAAACGAATAAGACACTAAATCTATAATATAACAAAAAATAATTATACATATAAAAATAATTCGAAAATAAGAATCGAATTGTTTCATTTGTGGTAGTGGTGATTTTTTTTTACAAAAATCGAATTTAAAGATTCTGAATTTGAACACGTGCTCTTACCAGATTTATGATAATCTTGAAAAGAACAGCAATCGATTAATATCGTAACATGATTTTAGTACGTAGCGTTATTAATAGTTCGACCATCAGAGAAAAATTAAATGTAGAATAATATTGTAAATATTTCGGAGGATATCAATAACGCGAAAATATTCTCAAATAAAACTGCTCGTTATTTACAAGTTATTGAAGAGATAAATAAATATTATGTATATGAATTTTTGTATAAGATTTCGTCGAGAACAGTGACTCTACATAAACAGTACTATTTTTTCATATCAATTTATTTTTACGCGTAAAATCTTCTTTCCATCGGATATACCATCAGTATAAATATTTATAAGAATTTTCTAGCAAATTTTTTAATACTTTTCAATGTACCGTATATTGAACAACTAATAATAATTTCTATTATAAATGAATAAACGAAAAACTCGTAAAATTAAAAAGTTCAAAATTTTTTTAAAAAATGTATTTTTTCATTAATTATAAGACAACATAGACATATACTAATATTTTTAATACTTCTCACTATACTTTATAAAAAAAAACAAATAAGCTTCTTTCTACGTAAATATTATTTAAATTGTTTCAAAAGCATAATTTTTTATTAATAATAAAACATCTCTATTATATACAAAAAGAAATAAAACAAACCTATCGGAAAGAATACAGCATAGTTTTGACAACTGTTTGTTTCGTACTCTATCTCGAACGTAAATACTCTACTAGTGACAAGTAAGTGGAGAAAAGGAGGTAGGGTGTATCATAGAAAATAAGAAAGAGAAAGAAGAATGAAACACGAAGCAATTACACACACACTGTGAAGGAGTGAATAAAAGTAAGAGAGGATGACAAGCTATAACTGTGAGGACCAGTCGATCGAACTGACACGAAGAACGCGAAGGTCTGTCTATGCCTGTGCCAAAGAAAGAGAAAGAAAAAAGAAAGAAAAAAAAGAAATGAAAATAGAAGGACAGAGACGGGCACTAGATAAACAAGGGGGCAATAGAGATAAACAGAGAGAATATTGCGAGAAATATGCGCAAACACGAAACTCTCTCTCTCCCTCTTTCTCTCTCTCTCTCTCTCTCTCTCTCTCACCTATCCATCCATCTCTCTCTCTTTCATACACTTTTCGTTTCAGTTGTTTGTCGAGAACACCGTCCCTCTTTCATTCTCACTGTTTTTATCTTTCCTCATCTTTGCCACTCATTTCGCAACCCAACTTTTTTTTCTGCTTTTTTCGTATTTTCTTTTTCTTTTTTTTTTTAAGTCCACTCTAACTTTCGCACTCGCTCACTCTCCTTCTCTCTGTTTCTGTCTGTCTTTTTCGACGGTATATCCTGTCGAGGGGGGCTTAATTTATGCCCAGAGATGTTTCGTTTAAGGATTTTACCTCCGTTTCCCAATTCCCCGCGTTCTCGAGTGTCCTTCCTACTCTTTCTTTTCTTTTTTTTTTCTTTTTTTTTTTCATAAATCGAGGATCAAGAATTAACTACTTATCGCTGCTAACCATTACCCTTGTTTCCCTCGTTTCTCGAGCTATTTTAACCTCTCCCTTACGCCCATGAAACGAAGGATGCCAATGTACTCTCTCTCTCTCTCTCTCTCTTCCTTTTTTTTCTCTCGTTTATCGTCAAGTCGTTTGAAAAATGAACGTCGTTTTTAAAAGCGCCTGCGAGTGACTTTGCACAGAGAACAAGAGAAAGAGAGAGAAATAGAAAGAGAGTACTACTTCTATACTCTCTCTCTGTCTCTCTCTCTCTCTCCTTCTGATATTTGTGTTTCTCTCGCTTATTAGTATAAGCACGTAGATGATTAGACGATAATAGTCCGTATGGCGAATTCGGGTCAACGTTATGAAACAATTATGATACTTTTATATACTATAATCTATCCAGATAATTCATACGAGTATATATTTTTTTAATTTTATTTTTTCTGAAATGATGGATGGACCAGGATAAGGTCACGGATCATTCAAATATACTTATATTTCTACCGAATCAATTTCACGAGATAAAATTTGTCTTACGTTAAACGAACGATCCTATGATCGAGAGGACTGCAAACATGAGACATAAAAAGAAAAGGAAGAAAAAAGAAGAGAAGAGGGATGGTAACGTCCAGAGAACGAATTCTCGGAGTCGATATATGCTGGAAGGATGGAGGGGGAGGGGTGGTGGTCGACAGGAAGCAGAATGAAACACATACGGGACAGGTAAGGTATTCGAGGGTCCTATGGATATCGTGAGAAGGGTGGAATAAAGGGTGGGGGTTGGGGGGTGAGAGAAAGAGTGAGTGAGAGGTACGTCGGAGGGCAGACTATATAATTTCCCTTGAGGGAGATCGGGATGGGCGAGAGAAAGGTCGGATAGGTGGATTCGGGGCTGAGGTGGTGGTGATGGTGGTGTGCGGTGGTAGTGAGATGGGAGCAAGGGTGATCCTCATGTTTTCCAGGTGGGGGAGGTGTATGCTCTGCTCATCCACGAGCCCATCAACGCAACCATCCTCCGACAATCGATTATTATCTTTCCAATTTGCATAGCAACCGAGCTCTTGTTCAAATCTGCACCACCGTCACCACCACTACCACCATCACTACCACCGAGGTTCGACCCCTTTGGTAACCCCTTGCAAATCCTACTACCGATCGTCGTCGTCATCGTCGTCGTCGTCGTCGTCGACGTCATTGGACGCACCCTCCCCCCTTTTCCACCCTCTCTCGATATCGTTTCTGTTACACCATTCTACCTATTTCTATCTTCTTCTGTTGTTCTTCTTCTCTTTTTCTTTCTTTTTTCTTTTTACCCCTTTTTTTTCTTTTTTTTTTTTTTAGTTCCCGCATATCCACGTTCAATCTTCTCGTCAAGAACGAAGCGAGAGAATATAACTTCGCCCTTTAAACCCTTCTCCATCCCTTTATCCCCATACTCTTGTTCTTTTCCTTCTTTTTCCTTTCTTCGTTTCTTTTCCCTCCTCCATTTGTTTCTCTCTCTCTCTCTCTTTCTCTTGTTATCTTTTTATCTTCCTCGATTTTATTATACCAGTCGATGTTTCCCGTTTATCCCTTAAAGTCGATCGTCGCGATCCTTCACTAATCCTTTTCAGCGCAAACGTTTCACTGAAATATCTCTCCTGCCATCGTATTAACGTCCAATTCGGTTACGCGTACCACCTTCCCAAGATGGACTTATCAGTTTATAAATATGTGTGTGTGTGTGTGTGTGTGTCGCGTGCATATCAGAATAATTAAAATTTGGTTAGGAATTTTTTCCATCGTCTATTTGTTTCGAAATAACGCATCGCCATCGTATTCGCTAAAATGAAAATATCGAGAAATGTACACATGCAAAATATTTATATATAATGTGTATGTATGGCATGTGTGTGTAGACCGCGTCTGTATGAGTATATTCATATACGCAGCGAAATGCGCACGTTGAAAATACGAGCCATCCAATTGCGACCAAAAAACACAAATATAGAAAGGAGTGATAGAATTTCCATGTGTCACCAGTTAGATTAAAAATGAATACACCGAACTGTATTTTCGTCCGTTCCGTGTAATACGACAGCACATCGATGGATCGTAATAACGAGCGTTCCTATCCCAGAATTACTATCTCGAGATAAATTCAAACCCGGTTATTGGGTATATCTCAAGATTTTTATTAACCAGTTTAGGATAGAATAACAATTATAAGAAGAATAAACTAATTATTCCTCCAAAAAAAAATTGACCTTGGTAAATTATTACGATTAATAATATTATTTAGTCGTAATTAAAAATATAAATAATTAATTAATCAACATATAGAAAAGATTTTAAATAATAATAATATTAAAATGAAACAACATATTGAAGAAATGAAGAAATTCGATCGAAAAATTATTCAAACTGAAAAAGAAAAGATAAGTAGAGAAATGAAAAAGTATTAAGAAAGATTAGAAAAACTGAGGCGGAGAAAATAAAAAAAAAGAAATATCGAAGACCATGGATTAGTATTAAACGAAATTTAATGGAGAAATTGTTAAAAAAAAATTGTAAAAAGAGCGAAAAGTAAAAAAGTGTCGTGAAGGAATGTTGGAAAAAATGAGAGACCGAGAAGGTGGACCGGTAAAAGAAGAAGAAGAAGAAAACGAAGGAAGAGAAGGAAAAGGGAAAAGAGGGGTTGGGGAGGGGGTAAAAGTAAGAGAAAAGAAAGAGAGAGAGAGAGAAATAAAAAGAAAAGAAGAACCCTCCTTTATAAAATCTTTGACGCGAGCTAAAACGGTAAGGCCAGTCATTAATAACTTTTAGGTGGCAGATTTTGCGCGTATTAATCCACCATATTATACCGCGAGTCTGCAGACATGCTTCTCTTACCGGGTTGAAGCAGGAAGTTCTTTTTTCTCTCTTTTTCTATCTTTTTCTCACTTTCTTTCAGTTCTCGCTGGGATGCGTCCCTCTCGCACTCCTCGAGAGGGGAACGCAAAAGAGGATAGAGCTGAGTCGACGTCTTCTTAATGAAAAATCTGAATCCTGCTCGTGCCTTTTCTTTCGTCCATCATCCACCCAAAACCCAACCACCACCAACACCCCCTCAAACCAACACCCAATCCAAACTCCCTACCACTTTCTCATTCTCGTCTTTTTCTTGCTTTAGCACTTACGCTTCGAATCTCGACGATTCTATCCACGACGAAACGCAAAATTATTATTTTTTTTTCTTTTACAATAATTAATGTATTCAATATTATTATTGAAGTTATACTTCTTTTGGCGCCTTGGGGAAAATGTAATGGGGAGTGATTTTGTTCCGAGTGTCTGGAAAAACGACACCATGAAGTTTGTCGGTATTTAACGACGCGCGGCAAAGCGATTTCAAGTATACGGCATGAAGTTGTCTTCTCTTCTTCTCCCCCTTTTTTTTCTCAAGCGGGTCACCCATCCAAATACTAATCGTACTCAGCGCTGCTTTACTTAAATGATCGAGCGAAAACTAATGCTGTAACCGCGCCATGGCTGTTGACGCGTGAAGTAATTCGATATATCTCTCTTATATTTAGTGTGGACTGATATCTATATTTTGATATTTTCTTTTTCTTTTTTTTATTCTTTCTTATATATATATATATAATAATAATTATTTCTTTTTTAAGTTATTTTTTTTCTTTGAAGTTTTTTTTGAAGTTATTTTTGAGGTTATTGAGGTTATATTCGTTTTGGTACGGCAAAGAAGTATAACTTCTTACGTGCGTACATAAGTACACACACCAGTTTTTTTTCATATTTTTATATGTTGAACTATATTTTTTGATTTTAAACGTTCTGTAGTTGTTGGTATGAGAAATTAAATGAAATAACAGTATGCTTATAACAATAATCAATACTAGATTTTATGTTCGGTATTTGAATTTATAGGAAATTATTATGAGTATTGTAATCATAATTTGGGTCAACGTGCTCGAAAATATATTATTTAAATTATTTGACGTATATATACATTCCATGTCAGTGTGTGTGTATCAACACACCTCTGTACCAAAATTCTCTTTCTTTCAACACATTGAAATATATTTCAATGAAGTAAAAAAACAAAACAAAAGTCTAAGAAAAACTTATCTCATTTTAATGTACAATATGAACGACATTAAATGAGAGTATCCTAAAGTAATATCTTCTTAAAGAAGATAAACGAACGCTTCCAAGGAATGAACCAAGATACTGTACCTTTTACGTATACTATACTTCCTACTCTCCTCTCTCTTTCTCTTTTCATAGCAAAGTCGAGGTAAATTGTCGTGCAATAGCGACAGTAGACCGAACAAATTTCATGTACAATTAGAAGGCTTTTGTAGAAGCTAAACTGCTAATAGTCTAGCAAGAGCAAGGAAACCTCTCTTCTCTCTATCCCTTTCTCTCTTATTCTCTCTTCCTAGTTTCATCTCATTTCGTCTGACACTCTTACACCCTCCTCTCGTCCCAGTCTTCTTATACCCCATTCCCCTCACTATCTCTCTTTCTCTTTCTAAGACTCAACGTTATGCCTTTAACCTCATCCCCTAAAACGTACCAATTCGTAGCTTCCAGAGAGAACTCTGAACAACCAAGAAGGTGACTTTGCTCCTCTCGTTCGAGAATTTCTCTCATCCTCTTCTTCTCCCTTCTCTCTCCTTTCTCTCTCTCTCTTTCTCTTTTCATCTAACACTAACGAAAATCGAGGTGAGAGAATTCGGTGGCGGCAAGGGTGCCACCACAAGACTTATTGTGGATTATAAACTAGGATTGTTTTCATTAAACTCGCTTTTCTTGCCTTCACCTTACATCCTCCTCCCCCTCTACCTCCTTTCTCTTCTTACCTCTCATCCTTACTTCCTCCTTTCATGAGAGAAGCACGTGTACCTTATTGACTGTCGCGAGAGACTCGTATACCCCAACCCCTTTTCTTGTAAGTACAACCCTTTTACGATGAAGGAGTGAGAACCCCTCTCTCTCTCTCTTTTTCTCCCTCTTTCTTTCTCTTTCTCGCAGGAGTGTACTCGTGTAATCGTTTCAATGTCATTTTCGTTAACGTTTCATATAAGGTATGTTTAAAACTCATTTTTGAATTTTTTTATTTATCCATAAATCATCAAATATAATAAAAAATTTAATTATTGCGAAAAAATAAATCAATACTGCGGAAATAATTTTATTTTTTATTCGATGAATAATTAATATTTCTCAATATAATTATGGTTCTTGATGTAGGACGTTTCATTTAAGTAAAATTTGTAGAGATAAATGTATTTATAATATTAGAATATCATTTAACTCAAAATTTGAGAGAAGAAAATATTTAAGTTTGAATATGAATATTGTGAGTCAGCCCCTTTATGTATATTTATAATAGTATACTATACATAGGAATATATATTCCATTAGATTCTATAGTTCATATTTAGATCTTCTATTTGGCAAACATAGTATACCGGACGAGGATCGATATCGTCACGTAGCTCGAGTACAGTTTCGAGTTAAATACGTCCCGAATGCGAACTACGATCGCGTGATTCTAGATTACAAAAGAGAAAACCTCCGTACGCGTGTTGGTGCATAAAAGAGAGAAAGAGAAAAATAGAGAGAAAACACTGCCAAGATTTTAGTAACTCTATTATACGCCATGGTGTGTAAAAATAATAGACGAATTATTACAAAATCATAAACCTGTATAACTCGAATATCATAAACACTAATAATAGTAACAAAAATAAACTTTTCAAAAATAACAAATTAATGATTAAACAATAACGAATATAAATAAAATCTCAATCTCATACCATTGCCTCAAAAAAAAAAAAAGAAAGAAAAGAAAGATGAATGTATACGTGAATACTTTGGTCAAGTATTTAAAACATTTTAATTCAACTAAACCGGAATGTGCTGAACAGTGGTAAAGAAAATCTAAAGAAAAGGTGAACAAATTCTCGGGTTAAAAATAAAAAGTAAGAAAGAAAACAATAATAATAATAATAAGAAGAAGAAGAAAAATAAGAAGAAGACAAAATACAAAGAGAAAAAGAAAGAAATAAAGAAAAGAAAGTAGGAAGGAGCAAAAGACTAGGCGACTCGGAAGTGTCCTCGAAGATAGAAGACGACAAGGAGGGAAGGAAGAAAAGAGTCTTTGTTAGGCCTCCTTTTAATTCGCCGTGGTTTCCGCCAGCAAAGTAGAATATATGACCAGGCACTTTTTACTTCGAACGAGCCAGAACTCGCCCGAGGATATGGCGTTTCTGAAACGTGGGTAGCTCCTGAATACTGAATCCACCTCGTATAAGAGTAACTCGATGATAAAGAAGGATAAATGGACGGACGAACGGACAGACAGGCAGAGAAAGTTAGAAAGAGAAAGAGAGAAAATGATAACCACGCTAATTCGCAATAACGAACACGGTTGCTTATCAAATGACCCTGACGATTCTCTTCCTGTCGATTCCGCGTTAGTTATCCACGAATGTTGGCTTTTACGAACCGCGAAACACTATTCTCCGAGGTACACACATACTAAATGTTTTTAAAGAGAATCGCTTGAAATAGGATTAATGATGATGAGACTAATCTCATTTTTTAAAAATAAAATAGAATAAAATTTATCTCATTTTCTAAAAATAAAATAGAATAAAATTTATTTCTAAAAATAAAATAGAATGCACATATACGAATGTACATATCCTCAGCTGAAGAACGCCACTTCTTATTAACACTATACCTATTAACACTAAAACCTTCCACGCGCGGTTAGATGACTGAGTCCTATAATTCGTAAAAATGCGATAATTTGTAAAAATCTTGCTTTTTTTTGTATTAATTTTACATTACGATTGACATTTTTATGGAAACAATATTATCTTTTTTTTCTGAATTAATATGTAAAAGATTGTATGACTCACCCTGTTTATTAAATAACAAATAATAATTCACAATTCACAATTCTTTGTTGAACACGATTAATTATCGCGACAAACATCGAAGAGAATCGAAGGAAGAAAAATAGATGACGAAATTTTCGTGAGATGAAATCTTTGACCCGTATTCCTCGAATCTCATATTTAAACGCTTGCATTAATACATTCATATATTTATACATGTATACACGTATGCATGGATGTATAGAAACGCGTATTACTTCCATTATTGGTTTCTCGAAGTAGTGACGTCCACATTGCTTATACGTAGATCTCAACTCATACACACACACACAAACATATTTATATACACAAAGACGCATGTATAAATGTATGTAGTTACTTGAACATGCGCACGCCTAAGTGCCATATGTATATAGTATGCATATGGAGCTCCTCGTGCTAAGAATAGGTTACATACAGACGGTCAGATATAGCTAGGACTTTGTGCCTATAACCGAGCAGGTCATTGGCATTAGGGGTTGTAAGGGTGTGTGCATCGTCATAAGATTTGTTGCAATAGACTTACAACATTTTTTTTCCCTTCCCTGATTCATTAAAAAATGTCTTTGTATTATCCGAGGAAACAGGTAAAGCGAATTCTTTTATATTCCAAAAAATATTGAAAACTAATTCTAACTTAGAAACTCGTTCCTAGTAAAGATAAAAATATATTTGTAAAATTTTCAAAGTATTTTGAACAGAAGTATGTATATTACATATAATACATACATGCATCTGTATATGTGTATGAGAAAAGGCATAAAAGGTGCAGATGACATTAGGAATAAAGGAATAAAGAAGATACGTTTCTTAAATTGTGAATACGAACTGATATGCGGGTAATCGTATTCGTATGCGTGTATACATGATAAAGAGAGAAAGAGAAAGAGAGAGAGGTAGAGATAGATATAGAGAAAGAAAACAGCGCAACTGTAGGTAGCATACACGCGTAACATAGGAAGCAAACCCGATGATGTGGGTTTATGGTATCAAGCACGGGGAGTTTACGATCGATACGATAGCCTTCCCGTATAGGTATCAGAAATTAGAATGGTCAGGACGAGTAATCGAGGGAGAAACAGCAATAGCAACAGTAACAGCAACAGCATCAACAACAGCAACATCAGTACCAGTAACAGAAGCAACCGAGGGTTAACGATTAAAGCAGGAGACTTGAAACGATACAAGAGAGAAACCGGCTCTATCAAATCTTATTTGCTCTCCGATATAATACGAGCTAGCTTGGATGATATGGAATGGGATGGGAAGCATGGTAGAAAGCACGTTTATAAGAGAGACTGACTGAAAAAGAGAAAAAGAGAAAGAGAGAGAAAGAGAGAGAGAGAGTATATCGGAGCGCTTCTTCTTTCGCGAAACGCAACAAGTGTCGAGAGGCTCGTTGGCCTCGGATATATATACGCCGTTAAATCCCATATTGTATCGCTGCCGTTATCCCGGCTGCTGGTCTTGTAAACAATTATATTTGAAATGTTCCTTTATGTTAAATTGTTTTGAGAATTTTTTGTTGGGAGAAATAGAGATTGCCAATCCAAAATAAAATTTTTATATAAATTACGCTGGTCTTGTAAGTTAATTATATTTGAAGTATGTTCCATTCTGTTCTAAGAATATTTCTCTTTTCTTTAAGAAAAAAAATTTATTACAAGTATGATAAAAATCCTAATGAAATATTATTAGCAATTAGGTGCAAAAATATTCAAGCGAATAATTAATTAATAAATTCTTTGTAAAATGGTATGTTCTGTTATTACCTATAAAATTCTATTTAGCGTGCTGTATATACCTACTACATACTTAAAGAATTTACAGAGAGATTTATAGATCATAATTGTTATTTACCAAGAAGAAACTGAGTATGAAGATTTATCATTGTTAAAAATAGTATCATAGATATATCAAATTAACGGATATAAATTGATACAATAAACGTTATAATATTCATTGCGAAATAATAAAAATATTTAAAAAAGGAAATTAAAAATAGCTATATGAGAAAATCATCGGGCAATTAATTAATTAACATATTCTTCTTAAAGTCGCGTGTTCACTATATTCATACATGCATGTAAATGTAGATGTACGTTGCGTGGTTCAACAAGAGAATGGTTACAATGTTAGGAATTTATCGATACGGTGATAGGAATGTAGAATGCATCAATGATTGTAGAATAATGCTTTTCCCAAATCCCCCAATTTATAATTTCCCAAATTATATATATAAATAAATATGTGTTATTGCTCTCCATTAGGATTGAATAAAACATTTAGGTAGGCGTAGGGAAGAGAAGGGAATGAATCGTGAATGCAATTGGCTGATCGACAGAATCTCGCCTTAAAATACCGAACTCATAGTTATTTATTATTTAACCTTCATTTATGGACTCGGCCGATTCTGTAAACAACGTAAACAATCCGAGTTCACGTCATCGACGAATTATCGTAAAACTAATGGACGTGTAGCAGTGTGATCATTAACTCGATTACTCGGTGTTGAACGTAACACAATATCGAATCGTAATTTAGCCAACTATATCAAGAGCTACTACCTACAAATTTATCATTTATCATTAGTCACTCCTCACGACACAATAATAGAATGATCTGGCGAATAACTATTGACAAATAGAATCGATTCGTTTGTATTATCCTACACCCCCCCCCACTCTCTCTCTCTCTCTCTTTCAAGTTCCTATCATCGAGAATAAAATCCAACCGGTTATATCGCTTATAATTTTATACATTTTTTAGTATTCACTGTTGTTTTTTTGTGTTTAATTACTTAAGCTAATTATAACAATTATAACGAAATTAAAGAATCATGATAGAGTTTATAGATTGAAAATAATTACATCCTAATTCCTAAATATAAATAAATTATTAAGTGACAAGTTTATTATAATTGGGTCAAGTTATACTATTAATTGGAATAGATTTTGTAAGATTTTTTATTTGGTTTGATTTCTGATTGTTGCTTCGCGAAAATAAAATAAATTTAATAGAACTGTTGCTTGATAATTTTCTGCAGAATAAAAATCACAAAATAATCTTCCCCATATATACAACTAATTTCTTATCATTTTCACGCGTAAATAAATTTTTGCATAATTTAACCAAATTGATCAATAAATAAATACAATTTTACAGTTTACGGATGTGTGTACGTGTCTCGTGCATTATCCGTCGATTATCGTACAATTTCTTTCTCGGCAAGAAAAAATAAAATAAATTAAAGAAGAAAAAAGCAATAAAGGGAGGAGGAAAAAAATTTCCGAAGAACGCTTGTGGAAAAACGAAGAAGTAATAAAATTCACGATGTCCAGTTTTGTCCGGTTGTCTTTGTAAAAGATGCTTTGGTGGCAAACGATGGCAAGCAAGTATTAGTGAGAGGCGTAGGCGTTTAACTCGAACCTGAGTGCAAACTCGAAATACGAAAGATATCGCGTTGAAAGGAAGACGCCTGGCAAGAATGGAGAAGGTGCAAGACTATAAAGTACCTTTCTCTCTCTCTCTCTCTCTCTCTCTCTCTTTCTCTCTTTCTTACACACACATACACATACACACATAAGTTCTGACTATTAGACAAGGAGCATTATCGAAACACGCAATGCTACGGATTAGAAGTACCATGCAAACGTGAATTCTCGCAGACGTCTACGTTTCAAACAAGAAACTAAGCATAAACCGCTACTACCCAATAGGGATAGACGATTTTCTTTACAACGCCGTTACTCATTCATGTCAGTCTTCTTATCGGGAATACGTTCCTCAAGAACTCATAGATTTTCCCTTCTTACGTATATGTAATTTATCCAAGTATACGTGTATACACACATGCACGTATACTGCTATGCTTAATAAAAAAAAAATATTTGTTCTCCGATCCGAGCAAAAAGAAATGATTAATAAATAATAAGAAATTATTGTAAATTAAATATCTCAAACCTTAGAAATAATTTCATTCGAATCGTCTTGAATTTACAAATCGTTGCTATTACTATCCGGATATAAAAAAAAAAATAATATGATCGAAGAAAATCTCGGGATCCTTCTAATGGTTCGAGACACTTCAAGCTCTCTTATAAATTTACGCTCGGTCTGTCGACTCTCCAAGCTAAATTTAAATGCCGTTGTCAGTGGACTAACGGTGCCACAACATTGCCTTTCCTGCTTCGACCCGGAGTTTATTCCTTCGTGCGTGTTTTATGTTGTCAGGTGCACCCTTTCTTACACTATATGTCTCTGTTTAACTTGTTTACACAAACAACGTCTATTTACATATGCACGTATGTAGATGTTATTCAAATATACGCGGTTTATTTTTACTCAATAATATGGATTATTATTAATTATTAATGTAACCTATTCGATTGTTTATTCTATAATATTTTATGCTAATAAAATAAATAATTTAACAATATGTATGCATAAATGCGAGACTAAAGTTGCATTGTAGAAATAAACCATTTTTGTATAAAAAAATAATTTGAATATAAAATCAGAATTAATAAGCACAATCATTTGTATAATATTATTTAACTAATATTGTAAATTACGTAAATAAAATTTATATTTTAATAGAAGCAGTACTCTTCTTTTTTCATATTCGATTTTATAATATATTTTTTGGTTTATGAATAAAATGGAAAATTTGTGTTACCTGAACATTAAACTTACTCCTATCTGTGTGTATTTGTGTAGAAATATATATGTGGTGTGTAGAAACAATGAGGTAATATACCGACAAGATCGCGTGCTCCTTTGAAGCTTGTTCTCTCTCTCTCTCTCTCTCCCCCTCCCTCCCTCTCTTTCTTTCTCTATTTCTCTTTCACTTCCTCAAAGCCCTTTCCACGCCCTTCGAGAGGGTATCGTGCGGGTGGAAACCGGTAGTTGTCCCACGTGTGCATCGATGTTGTGTGCCACTGCGAATAGATACGTACCTTACACTTCCAACCCGGCTATCGTCGATGATTAAACTTGCAAGTGTGAACGTTACAAATTACAACCGCGTTTAGAATTTCCCTTTATAGTGTTAAACATTTTTTGTAATAGTACTGTATCATGCATCCGATCTATAACAAATTATTTATTTAATTTAATTAATATGTAATATAATAAAACTTAGTGTAGAACTGTATTTCTAACTCTGACAAAATAATACGAATTTGTATAATAATAATAAATATATGTACATGTATACAAAAAAAAAAGAAATTATTTAATTAAACAATTACTATCTTTCAAAATCAAATGATAATAAAATTACTAATGGTCTAACAAGCGTATAAAATTTGTGACTACTCTGAAAATACATATATATAATTAATATTAAAAGATAAATATAAACGACAAAATAAAAATTGTAATTACGAATTTCCTTTACGGGTCCCTTTCCAAAGTTTTTCTTTGAATTTCCTCTAGCAATAATTGAGAATAATTATATAGTTCGCGTGTATTGAAAGCAATCGGCACTTTAATTTGTCCGGATATTTTATTAATTGCTTTGTTTACGTAAAGATACGGGAAATGAGTATCGGTTACTCCGATAATGGCAAACATTAAGGCGAGTCTGATGTCATGCATAGGCAGGATGTAAGCGAGTCTCCACCAGCTCTTAATTGCACGATACCTAACCACCTCCCCCCTCTTTCTCTCCATCGCCTTCTCCTTCTCATTCTCTCTCTCTCTTTCTTTTTCTATCCTTCTTATTCTATTTCTGTCTCTTTTCGTAGTAAGATTTCTTGCCAAGCATTGCGACATTTGTAAATTTACTTATCCTCTGATCTCGTGATTGCAAGTATGCGTGTGAACCAATGTCACGCGCTGTCTCATTATTTCCACATCTTCAATGCAAACTCGCGCACACGTTCACGCTTGTATCGTTTGTACAAAAAAAAAGGAAAATTCAAATAGTCTTCGTTTTACATAAAAAAGAAAAGTAGAAAAAGAGGAAAAAAGAATACAAAAGCAATTATATGCACATAAATTTATCGTGAGCGAATTTTTTAGAGAAGTCAAGACAAATTGTTGTAAAACAGTAATCATTATAATAGATAAACATGATCGAAATGATTAATCAATCAATTAAACGTCTGTACTAATCCTATTATAAACTTATGATATCAATTTTCTACATCTCGTTATTATTGTCTCTCGATTTTCTATTACCAATGATATTTTTCAGATTTAACACGAGAAAATGTTTTAAGCAAAATTTACTTTGTTTTTAAACATTAAATATCTGTTGATATTTGATACTAAAATGTGTAATATATATATGTATTGTATATTAAAGACCCACAGTATAAATTATATATTATAATATTAATAATTTTATTTTAATTTTATTTATTTTAATTATAATAATATTATAATATTATTATAAAAAAATATTTAACATTTTAAAAAAAAAGATAAACAAAATTTTAATATAATTTTATGGTAATAAAAATAAATAATTAAAAACATAACCCGAAGACTACTGCATCGCAGAATTAACACGCGTACTTTATTTTTATATTAATTAAACAAAATTCTATACAATAACCGTACAAATATTATTTGAACATTTACGTAAATAAACTAATATTATATAGTTGAAAATTACGGTCTATCGAGTGTTAGAAACAAGTATCCTATTTAGCCAAAGCTTAAGACAAGACACGGTTGTGATTTTGACGACAATGCGAATAGGAAGTGAAGAGTTTCGAGACGTTTCGCAGTTAGTTGCCCTCAGGAGATGAAGGTGTAAGTAGGTAAGAAAGTTATTTCCCGACCGGACACGTTCTCAACCCTTTCACGGTACTCTCTTCTCCCATCTTCCTGATGCCTTCTCTCATCCACCAACGAACACGAGCTTGTACATGACCGTCGCGAAGGCAACGTCTGAATCCGTAACAACCACTACCCCCTTCTTCTTCTTCTACTTCTTCTAATTCTTCTTCTTCATCCCTTCTTCATTCCTTATTCCACTGGATTTTCTTTTCCAAATCTTCTCTTCCTAAACGATTATCACTAAACTAGTTCCCCATCATTTTTAATAAAAATTTTTATCTAATTTATTATTTGATAGATAGGGACGAGTTATTATTTTGTCAATTAAAATAAAAAGTAAAATCATTTTATTTACGAAATATTATAATTTTTTTTATACAAAAATACCAACCCTAACTGCAGTCTAATCTTAATATTATTATTTTATAGTTTGAATAATTATTAAAATACTCTTTAATGCAACATTGAATTTTACGTAATTTTCATAAAAAAATTTTTAATTATTCTTTCATTTTTATTATAATTAATCCATGATAATGGTAAACAGGTGATTGTAAGAAATTCATCAAGATCTATTTAAAATCATTATGACACATTATGAAATTAAATAGAACATAGATCGAGTAGATCATTTTTCTAAGATCTTCCATCACGAAGTTGTTCGTTACGTCGCATCATTTCCTCGCATTGAAAGGATAAATGATCACACGCGAGGCACGTATATCATGGAATTGTCGTCAACGTTCTAACGCGACAGACTACCAGTGTATATCTGATTCTCATTCGTCATTTAACATAGCACTTGGTTGAAGCTACACAAAAGAGAGAGAGAGAGAGAGAGAGAAATAGAGAATAAGAAATGTTAAATGTCGCTGAAAAATAATACGAGGGGCATGCTTCCTTATAAATGATGAACAAATAAAACGAAAAGAAAAAAAAAGAAAGAAAGAAAAAAAAGAGGACAAACAACAAAGCAAATCGCGAGGTACTATAATTGACTAGCAAAAAAAATAATACTGCAATTTTTTTCTAATCGTATTAATCGAATCTTAAATTCACCGACAAATAAAAATATTTCGAATACGTTGACGTAATCATATTTACCATTATAAAAATAACAACTGTGTACAAATACGAGTAAGTATAGAAAAAAGAAAAAAAAAATGAAAAATAAGTAAAAGAAATTAAAAAGGGAGGTTAGACTGAAAGAGCTTTCTTTTCATGACACAAAGGAAGTATTTTATAAGGACAATTAGAATACAAGGGGGTAAGATAAGGGCAGCACAAGGCACATTTCCGTGGTGCAAGGTGCTTGTCCGGTAAGGTCGCTTAAGTCGTTTTAAGTGGACGCTAATGTTGTTCGGGGATGGGTTTGAGGTAAAGTGAGTGAGTGAATGAAAAAGAAAAAGAGAGAGAGAGAGAAAGAGAAAGAGGGTTGGTAATTCTTTTCTAAAAACGCTCGCGGAAAAGTCGTAGTCACTTTGTCCGACGGATATACGTTGAGTGCACGCATGCCTTTCGTTATTTAATATACACGCCGATCTATATCGACTGCAACAAGGCGCGAGTGACACGCAAACTTACTATACCTGGCTAACTACATGCATACATACATACATGCATACACGTATATGCGTGTGTGTTTATACACTACCGACCAAAAGTTTGAATTTCCCAAAATAAACTCCGCAGAAACAAGAAATATATGTAAGAAAATACTGTAATGTCTTAAAACGTCATACGATTTGTTAATATTTGATAGAACGACGACAATTGATTAAAACATTTTTACGCAAATCTCCGAGTAATTTTAAACTTTTGTCCGGTAATGTATACACGTGTATGTATGAATATATGAATCCATGAACGTATGTAAGCATTGCCAATGGGTTGTATTTGTGTCGTACAACGTAGTTGCAACGAGTGCAATTCGAGTAAGAGAGAAAGAGAGAACGAGAGAACGAGAGAGAGAGAGAGAGAGAGAGAGAGTTGACGTTGACCAGAGCACAAAGACCCCGCATGACAGTTCGTCGCAAATGCCTTATTGTCCTATGCTGCGACTCGTGTTTGTACCTAATGTTAAACAAACTATTGTAAACGCAAACGCTGACAATATCCTGATTAACGTTCTAACTAACGACCGTTATTTCGCTACGGCCAAAGCATCCGCATAGAAGGTGCAAAACAATAAGCCGGAACGTGGCATCGGGTAGCTGGTTACCTCTAACAGCTTCGATAACCGACCACATTCGATATCTATATTGTTTTATGCTTCTCTTCAACAATACTTTACACTTTACACTTTACACTTCTCTTTAGATTGATTTTATTTTTATTTTATATTTTTGGTTTCTAAATAATTGAACAATCGATTGCATTTAATATTTTTGCATTGTTTCAATTTTTACCTTCGTAAAGAAAATATTTTAGAGATTTCATTAGTCTTATTTCTAAACAACATCGTAAAACAATTGTAATAACCCTATTGGATATTCGTATTGTTTCGCTTTTATCCTGAAAATATTTTAAAGATTTCCTTTTTTATTTTCTAGACGTCAATTGCAATGAAATGTCAATACATTCGTATATGAAGGAAATGAAATCTATGTAATGAATATTAGACTTGGAAATTAATCGTTAGGATGTGACGTTTATCTTCGAATTTGAGTAAAATTAGTGACTAAGAAGGGTGGAAAGTCTAAAGGAAAGATTTGCGAAAGGGAAGAAGAGAAACTCATCGTTTTCCCAAAAGGAACACCCTTCGCTATATTTCTCTTTCTCTCTCGCCCCCTTTCTCTCTCTCTTTCTCTTTCTCGTTTTTGAAGGGTTCGTTGAAGCACGTGCGCATCCTTATCGCGAAGCTAAGGGAAATAAAAAAAGGAGAAGCGCGCGTGTGCCAAGAAGAAAGAGGAAAGAGGTAAAACGCGAGGAAGTGAGGTGACGTTGCTGTCGCAGAAACTGCGAGAAGGGCTCGTACTTCCTGGAATTTTCCTGAGTGAGAAAGACAGACATACAGAAACAGGAAGAGAGAGAGAGAAAGAATATACGTAGGAAAGTGTAATGCACGTACGTGAACGTAAAAGAGAGAGAGAGAGAGAGAGAGAGAGAGAGAGAGAGAGAGAGAGAGATACATAGATAAAAAGAAAGAAATAAAGAAAGATAGAAATAGAGAGAAAGAGAGAAAAGCAGAAAGGGTTTAGGAGTTAAAGGCTAAACGGCCGGGATGCGCGCCATGCATAACAATTAGCCCGGGAAAATCATGAAAACGGACCTCTTTTGACTCTGTACCGCTACCGGTCCTCCATCTCACTCTCTTTCTCTCTCCCTGTCTTTCTTTCTATCCTCCCTGCAACCCTCAGCACACCCCCTTAGTTTTCCACCTCTGTCGGAAGCATGGCGAGATAACGGAGAGTTACACGCCCTTCCTTTAACCCTTTCCTGCAGATTCTCCTCCTCAGTGTTCCTCTCAGTGACTCTCACTTTCTCTCTCTCTCTCTCTCTCTCTCTCTCTTTATGTTTCTTTTTTTTTCATTTTTCTCCTCCAGTACCATTCTTTTGATTCATTCAAATATATATATATTAACTCGAAAACTTTCAATAAATAGACCGGATGCTCGTCGAGTTCATTCATCGATATTTCAATCGAATAATCCCTTCGCGTTGAGTCGGGCATGCTTATTAGATATTTTAAAGGGATGATGGATAACTATTGCCCGCTTTTAATACGTTTAATATTACTCGACACGCGACAATATTTTTTCTTTTATCGTATGTACCTTAGTTAACATCAAGATGGTTTGCTAATCGATTAACGTCGATATTATTTTATTCCTAATTGAAAATATCGTAAAAAGAATGTAATTATTTTTTTTTCTCCCAGAACGTCGCGCAAACATTCTTTCATCGTCACGAATTTCTCGAGTATTATTTCCAGCTTACATTAGTAGAGAGTTCTAAATTCGGAGTAAGAAGACAGGAGTATATGACGGACATAAAGCGGAAATAAGCGAGCTTTCGTGAAGGGTGGGGGGATGAAGGAAAGAGAGGAAGGGTTGATATCGCGTCGTCTTTAAGGAGAGCAAGAGCACCACCGTGTCGAGGGATACACGCACGTACGGCCATATTAAGTCCCGAGTAATATATGGGATTCCTTCTAGGCAAGATGCTCCTTAACATGATTTACGTAATCTTACAATACGCCGTGCCAGGTTACTCTGGTCACCTATTGTAATATATTACTTTGAAGAACCCTAAGGAAATTTTCATGCCTCCTATCGTCTTAAGAAATTACGGATATAATTGGTTTCATTTTTATTCTATTAAAATATTTCTAAACAATAAAATATGATAAAAGAATGCATCAAATATTAATTTATAATTTCCAATACAATTGTGTACGATATGTCGAATTTATGTAAGAAAAAAAATTAATTTAATTTATAAACTAAAATAATTATAAATATACAAGGTGTTAAAAAGATCATTTAATATTTATATAGTATATAAGATACATTGTACTGAGTAAAAATGCTTTAGTAAACATAGGTCGAAATGTCAACCATTTCTGAGATATAAACATTTCTGTTTGTTACTATCATAATTGCCTTAATATTGAATTTTCGGTATTTACAGAAGATTTTCCACGTGTCCACCTTCCATTTCTACACACGCTTGGCATCTTCTTTTTACAGAGTCGCGACGAACTCTCTTGAAAATAAACAAAAAAAAAAACCAATTAAATTGCGAAAAAATAAAAAAAGAATTTTAAATTAGGAAAAAAAATAGAAAGAAACGTCGGCCAATCAGGCAAAGCTCTGAATTAAATTCAAAATGAACTAAAGTTTAAAAGAAAAAAATAGAAAAAAAATAAAAAATACTAGAGTTTGAAAGATTTGAGGTTTTTTCCCAAAAAAACGAAATTTCTTAGAGAATTTGATTTCAAATATTTGTTTTTATCTTTTTCCAGAAAGTACATTTAAAAACAAAAAATTTAAAAAACAAAATGTCTCGATAAATCAATTTTTGACAAAGTTATGGCTATTTGAAAGAAAAAAGCGATTTTTTTCTAAATTCATAACTTTTTTTGAGTTGAGTAAAAAATTTGAAAAAATTCTCAGAGAGGTTTTCAATGGAGTAGGAAATGATAAAAAAGTTTCAACCAAATCGAAAGGGGTAGGGGTCAAAAGTGATCGATTTGACGTGGAATGCCCTATATATTATATATTATATATATTTTCTTAATTCTGCATTCAATTATCATTACCACGCCATATGTACTTAAAATGGTAAATACCTTATAAAATTTATTTAATACATCTACGAATATTAAAATAAAACTAAAAGTAAGATTGATAGAAAAAATAAACGACAAAGAATAAGTACTGGTTTAGTCGAAAAAAAAAAGAAAAAAGAAAAAAGTATTCGGAAACGTAGAGTTTGAGTAAAATTGGGACACCTGTTACGTTCATCGTGGACACAAAAGTTTTTCGTCAACGAAACATTTTCCCTCGTACGAACGGAAGAGATGTACATGCGACTCGTATAACGTTGTCCTCTTTCTCTCC
Organism: Polistes fuscatus; assembly: GCF_010416935.1. Taxonomy (NCBI): domain Eukaryota; kingdom Metazoa; phylum Arthropoda; class Insecta; order Hymenoptera; family Vespidae; genus Polistes; species Polistes fuscatus. Next base: position 2,287,529 of record NW_025113107.1, on the reverse strand, counting down.
CTCTCCCTCCCCCCCTCTCTCTTGTCTAGTTCATACTCGTTCTTCTTCTATTACCGAAGCAATAGCCGGTAATAGAGAGTTCGCGCGTCTCGTTTCTACGAGCAGAGTGTAACGCGCGCGTTCGCGGTTCTAAATCTAAATCTCAATCGCACTGGGCGGAGCATGCATAATACGACAGAAACGTTCTAACGCGTATAGAACGTATTCTACTACCACCCACTTGATACCCCGTGACCTAAACAGGAAATCCTCCTTTCAGGTAATTGCATGACTTGGTTAAATCTGCAAACGACTAACGGCAGTTCAATTAATCAATTATACTCGCGACGGTTACTACGATTGTCACCGAGAACAGTAGGGGTCAGAGGGGGAAGGAAGAGGAGGAGGAGGAGGAGGAGTAGAAATTCGTCCCACTGAGATTTTTACAATTTTCTATTTAAATTTTCCTTCTTCTTCTTTTTTTTTATTTTTTTATTTTTTTGGTTCTATTTTCAAATCAACTTTACGCTAGATATAATCGTTTTATCTTATTCTACATAGAAATTATATTTTTTCCTTATAAAATTATAAAAATAATATTAATAATCTTTTATGTTACGATTAATTAGTAAAATTAGAAACCTTATTGTGTGTGAGTGATACTTTAATGATTAGTAAATGCATCGAACCGATTCCGAGAATGAAGAAAACTGAATTAAACCGCATTATTTCTATTGTTCCAAAATCTATGCGTTGCTGTCCCAAGTGTAACCTTGACGTACGGTATATTGTGTGAGTTCGTGTGCATGTAGATAAATACGTGTTTCCTTAGATTCCGTCTTCGTGTCGGTAAAACTGTCGTCGAAATAAGTAGATCTTATCGTTGACAATTCTTTGACGTAATATACAAATATTTAGTATCTTTTCAAGATTCTTAATATGCATACAAACGAAAACAAGAAATTAATAATTTTTACGTATGGAATAACTGAATCGTTTTTTTAATAAAAAAAAATTAATATCTGATCTTAAAAACTTAATGGTAATACAAGATTACTATTAATTGTAAAAATAATGTGAATAATCATTTATATCTTACGTGTTTAATTTGATATTAAAACATATTGTATATTTTATCGTTTGAACGATGTTAAATGTTTCGAAATCTAATGGAAACATAAGACACCACGTTGAATTACCGCGTTGAATATTGTTCAAAGCTATAACGTTGAAAACAATCGTCCCATCAACGCCATTGTCTAGGAGATAAATCCGTCTAGGTATAATAACTGCGACGTGACGATGTTTCTTTCGTATGATTATTCTACAAATAAATGTATAAACGTATATATATATGTGCGTATGCGTACATACATAGATATTCTTATGTTATTAAGAAATTACGAAACTTGTTGGTATGCCGCTATTGTTCGTATCGCGACTATCGTCGACTTTAAACCTTCTGTAACATTTTGTACTTTTAAAATCGCGTAATTAAATACAAAAATATGAATATGTGTATACATAAGTTTTTAATTTTTTTTTATTATTTCACATAATTATTCACATAAGAAATATTTTATTATTTTTTTAAGCATAATTTATATTTTTATTATAGTTTAACAATAATTTATTACAATATTTGCCATGTGCATCAAAATACAGGGGGGGGGATTGACAAGTTTTGAGCCACAATAATAAAAAACAACTTTTATTGAAAAAATAAAAGTGAATTTGACCGGAAAAAAATTCTTTTTATATTAAGTTCGTAACTTTTTAAATCTACCCGCGTATAGCGTTAGAAAAGTTTATTTGGAAAATACGATTTAAAATAAAATTTTGTTCAGGCCAAACTTATCTGATCATAAATGAATAATATAGCATTTTTTCAATTTTATTTCTTTTTAGATACGAATTAACAATTGTGATGATACGAAAATATTCTATGTGAAAAAAAAAAAAAACAACTAGAAATATTTGTTTGAAACATTATTTTGAATTCAAACTCGATAACAAAATTGAGTTACATAGATGATTAAGCGTATTTTTTAATCTAAATTACGAATTTGATATGTTTTTAGATAATATATGAGCATTCCTGATATTTTTACGTGAAAAAGTTAGAGAATTGGTGAGGGAAGAGGAAGGAGAAACATACTTGGACATTTTGGTCAAACATGAAAAAAAAGAAGAAAAAGGTTACGCGTGGAAAATCACGTATTCTGTAACGAGGAATACAAATGATCTAATTTACAAAGAATCTCAAGGGCTTTTGATACCAAAATATTAAAAAAAAAAAGATAAAAAAAAGGAATAAAAAGAATTGTTTTTTATCGACCACCAAACGTCAGATATCCTAGGCGAGAAAAAACTAATTTAACCGAGCTAATAATATAAATCCAGTATTCGATATTCGTTATACGCGAGCGACTAGTCGTCTGACTACGTCGAATATGTGTGTTAGAGAATATATCACTCTTGGGATATCTATGTATGTATGTACGTGTACACGTAGTACGTATTTACACGTGTAAGTGTACACGTATATCTGATAGTAACATTTGACCGATCAATACATCAAAAATGATAACGGAAAAGGGTGTGCGATGTAACTCTATTTCACATATCTATTTTATATACTCTCTGATGTAAACAGGAAAAAAGAAAATAAAGTAAAAGAGAAAAATTACACAGGTGCGCAAAGGGTGCATACACAATTTGAACGAATTCGATGAAAATCTCATGATACCAACGGAGAGGAATATTTATTTTCTAGTTATTAGGATTTCAATTAAAACATTGTTATTTTTTTTTTTTAAATATTTACTAATTTGTTAATAATCAAATTTATAGAAATACTCATTTTTGTAATACAAGAAGGTATTACAATGGATGTATTTTATTTTATTACATTGTTGTAATTGTTAAAATATTGTTGTAATAATAAATGTTTATTTTTTTAATTTCAACATAAATTTGAATATACGAAAAATAATTGTGCAAATTTGTTAAATATAAAAAAAATAAAGCGTGCACCTTTTTTTATCTTTTCCCAACCTTTATGAAAAAAATAATACTTATTTATTATACTGATTGGTCTACGTTTCTTTTTTCTTTTCTCTCTTTATTTTTGTATTATTTTATTTTCCCTTGTATCACAATATTGTATGTATTACTGATCTTCATTCTCGCGTTCGTTACAATGAAACTAACTAAGATATACAATTTTCTATTTAAACTTTCGTCTTTGAATGACTATACAAAGTTGATAATTAGACTAGGCAATAAATCTGAAATCATTCGAACGGGTTCACAGACAAAAGTAACCAGTATTTAAGTATAGAAATATGCGTGTATAGAAAAAGGTAAATAAGAAATCATTATACTGAGTGACTCTATTCAAGAAGGGTATTACGAAACTCTTGTGGAAAACATAATCCTCTCTCTCATTCTTTCCCTTTCTCACTTTTTCTTTCTCTCATTTTATCTTTTATTTTGTTCTACTTTAAAACGGACGGAGAACGAACGAAAAGAAAAAAAAAAGGAAGGAAAAAAAGAAATACTTGAAAGAACACATCGAACGTCGTCGCATGCACAATTTTGCGCCAGTAATTTAAATATACCTCTTATATGCATTTACAATCACGCGTGCGCATGCAAAACACGCGGAGAAAAAGAGATCAAACGAAAAAAGAAAGAGAGGGAAAGAGAGATAGAGAGAAAGATACTCGAGTTCAAAGCTTAGCAACGTCGAACCATGCTGCCTCACTTTCGTTTTCTTTTCTCAACTTTTTATCTAATGGTTAAGGTTTCTTTTTTTAGTAAATTATTTATAAATAATAATAAAATGAAAAAAAAAAGAAACGATCTCACGTAATACACGAAACTCTAAAAACCAGAAATCATTTTTTCCGGTCTAAATGTTCCTTTCTATCAGTTTCCTTTCATTTAATATTTTATCGAATTTAACTACACTTCCTATACTTTATGACTTTATTCCGTGACTATTTACGTTATACAACTATTTGTTAAATATTTCATATACAATTCAAATATGTTTTTTCTGTATTTTTTATTCAAAAATCAATGAAACAATAATCGTATTTTACGCGCGTATTTAAATTATATTTTTAAATATAATATTTATTGTAATTGTTTTGAATGTACAAATGTGAACAGAATTGATTGATGAATAAATATTAATATTAATAATCAGTATAATTTATTATTTAAATGATTTGGTTACAACTTCAGTATCATTTCAACTCTTATTATACTTGGTGATTGTCAAAGTTACTAATCGATGACACACGTAGTATGCGGGTGTCGCATGAACGTCCTTGTAATTGCGTCGTTTCTACAACGAATCATTGCACCTGTCACTTATACCAAGTACGTCGTAAAATTGTTGGAAATTGTACATAAATCAAGCGACGACATACATACATGGTAATTGGTAAGACAAAACTAAAGAACAACGGAAAAAATTTCAAGAATTCAATATTCTACTCAACCATTTTTAAAAGTAACAATCATACGACGAAACTATGTTACACCAACTCAAACTATTTTTTAATGCCGAAGTAACGGTAAAAAAAAAAAAAAGAAATTTAATTATTTACGTACCAAGTTAAATTTGAATTCCTTAAAATCCTTTAGAAAAATCTTATTAAGTGAATGTTGACTCGTTCAAAATTAAATCACTATAATTGAATTTTCGTCACCACTCATCTAACAAAAAAAAAATACAAACTCCTGTTAATCGAATATTGACTCACTCAAAACTAAATCACTATAATTGAATTATCATCGTCACTTATTTAAAAACAAAAACACAAAATCCTGTTCACCGAATCTCGACTGACACAAAACTAGATCACTATAATTTTTTTCATAATCATCATATATCTGAAAAAAAACCGATGATCACAAATTAAACACTTTGAGGGGTTCGATTTGTAGAAACATTTAAAACTTTCACTTACGATTAGAAAAATATTGCGAATAATAAATTATGTGTTTTTTTCTCAATTATAATAAATAAAGAAAAATAAAATCGAAGTACGAAGGACAACGACGGGTCACACTAATCAACCAGTACGATGCCGCGAGATGTCCGTGACTGTCGACGTGCTGAGACACACACTTTAATAACAATGCATTGTTAAAAACAGTCCACAATAGTTTCTTTTGATAATACGAAGCCGCTTGGCACGTCACCGTTTACTCTTTCTTTCTTTCTTTCTCTTTCTCTCTCTCTCTCTCTCTCTTTCTCTTCCACTCAACCACCCCCTTCGCGTTTCCTCACTTCTCTCGCATATCTACGTAGTGGACCGAGGAGAGTCCTATTATCGGTGGCGGTTCAATGAAATCTTTGAACGCCATGCTCTCTCTTTCTATTTATGTTTACATATATATATAATAATAATAATATTATATTTATATATGTATGTATATTTCATTTCTATCTATCAGTTGTTTGCTCCGATGCTGCTACTAACGCCTGTTTATGCCATTCTTATATTTTGTATTAATTTAAAGCTCTTTATTTAATAATATTTAATTATTTTGTATAATTTAATTGTAGTTTACGTGAATCATATTTGAATCAAAACTTCGAGCAAGTTGTTAGCCTATCAATCTTTAAAATGATAAAATGTTAATTAGACACAGTACTGTTTTTATAAGCATGTGATTATTATACGACAAAAATTGTATGCACCCATAAGACTATTTTTAGATTATAAAATTTTATGCAAATTATATTATATATCTTATTATTTCAATTTTTATCAAATTAATTGTATCAATCATTGTTTAAATAAGCACTAATCAAAATTAAAATAAACACAATATGGAAACAAAGCTACCTTTTTTGGAAATTACATTCTTCAAAATTAAATTTACTTAATTTTAAATCATCAAAAAAGGTTGTTAGCTTTCTGCATAACTTGATTCAATCACTTCACTTGTTACACGTATTATCATTATTGTTATTATAATTACTATGTTGATTATCATAGAACAGTACGGGTGATTGATTATCTTTGTTGCAGATATCAATTATCAATGTTAATAAGACAGATTCAATGTAATAAATATTCACAGTAATAAATTTAAACGTTTGTTCGACGTTAAAAAGTTATGACACAATTTATTTATCAGTCAATATGATAATTATATATACATATATTTTTATATTTATTTTTATCTTTCTTTTTTTTATTTCTTATTCACATTCCATTCTTTCAATGATCTACGTCATTCGTTTAGATGTTTCTTATTCTTTTAACGAAAGAGTATCTTGCCGAATTCCGTACGGTAATAAAACGCTCGTATGTCTATTTGTCGAACGCACGCCTACAAATGTATTCTGGGATCGTTCACAAAACAACCAAGTGACATCAGCTTATGAATTATGAACGAGGAAGCGTGTCAAAGAAAAATACATACAATATACATATACAAGTTCTATATTACTTATTGTCTTTGATAATTCAATTCATCAATCAAAATTTTCTAAGGTAACTGAATGATCTTGATCAATGAATTTTGATTATTATTAAAAATTTGTAAATCTTTTCACTAAACATTTACATAATTGTAAATACACGATATGAAACGAAATTATTTCTATTTATGATAACAAAACAAAAATTAAAATTATTAGAAATAATCAATTAGTTCGTATTGGGATTGAAGATTGATGACGATTAATGGAATTCAATAAAAATGTTACTATTTCCACTAGCCAATTACAAATTTCTAAATATATAATATTTCTACAAAAAATTTTGCATCTGTCCTAATTAAAAATTAAAAAAATTAATAAATAAAAAATAGTTTGAACATAAGTTAATACAAAAATATTCACAGTTTTTTTCTGTTATTCGTTTCACCCTGCATAGCTCATGTAAAGACAAAGTGAGAGAGAAAGAGAAAAAAGAGAAAGAGGGAGAGAGAGAGAGAGTAATCTATAAATAACCGACTGTTTACTAGCTTTTACCTTTAAACGCTCTTTAATATTCTTTATTTCGCGAGTAAAGGCCTAAAGAGCTTGGACCCTCTCTTTATATCTCTTTTTCTCTTCTTAAGTTGTCATTTTTAGACACGGAAGACGTACGACAAAATAAAGGAAAAAGACAAAATAATGAGACAAGAACAAGTATTTACTCCCCCCCCTCCCCCCCACCCAAGGCAATAAATAAATGCAACAATTTTTATACTTTCATCTTAAACTATAGCTCAAGAAATATATTATCGATTTTCAATATTTAACAAATTTGTTTCAATCGTTTTGTCTACTAAATATCTTCGTATCAAATTTATAGTCTCTGCAATTAACTAATTATTAATTAATTTATTATTATTATTATAAAGAATATTGGAGAAATAAAAAATTTATGAACGTATCAAAAATTCGTGACAGATGATAAAAGTAAGAAAAAAAGAAAAGAAAAAGAATATAAATAGGTACTCGATAATTTTATTCTAAAACAATTATAAATTGTAGATAAAACGATAATTATGATTACAATCTCATAATCAGAGAAATTAACCACTTTCGCGATGTTTTACGATTCCACCTATCATATGCATATGCAGAGTGTCCCAAAAAATACTATATCATTACGAGAAGTGATCAAGTATATTTTATCAAAGAGCCCCTCTATTGTCAAGAACAAAATGATGACCATTTGAACAATACAATCAACAAGAATTATTTAAAAATGACTTTTAAGAAATATATTTATTGTTTATAAAAGAATAAATATGAATTTCTAATATGTAAAAACGTTATTTTATTTTTAAATAGTCTATTAACTTTTGAAACACTCTGTACATATATATATATATATTGTACATATAAATATATATATGTATGTATCATTAACATACTGTCTTCTCGGAAAAGACAATTACTTTTTGGACTGAGAAAAGATAGAATGCAATTATGTTTTATCAACGACTGTAAAGAGCGTTCATAAGTAATATGATAAACGAGAGGGAAATGAATCGTGAGAGTACTACAGCAAAGGATTAAAGTTTCTAACGATGAAAATTCGACATCTTGTCTCAATAATAATCAATAAAATAAAAGACAAAGGAATCGGATTTAAACTAAAAAGAAAAAAGAAAAATAAGAAAAAAAGAAAAAAAAGTATTACGTACATTTAGGATCATAAAAAATCGCAAATCGTTCTCTTTATCGAACTTTTTCGTATATGAAGACATATATATATATATATACGAGAGAGAGAATTTTAATTTCTCAACGATAATGCTACTCTTGCGTGCCGTCCCTTTTTTTTCCTCTTTCCCCTTTACCACCCCCGACTTCTCCCACTCCACTAGAATAATATAAACGCACGCACAGTGGATAAAGCGCTGTAATAATCTCCCCATCTCGGTGAAAGTATCGCTCTCTTGGTAAAGTACCTTCCACATATGCATGTATATTTGTATATGTGCATGTTTATACTTATGTTTATAATATATGTAAATGTGTATGGTATAAATTTTATATCCATGCATTTCTTTATCTCGACGCATACCTTGCGTACGCTCATGTAAATAGAAGCAAATGTCGTCTTTCAGTGTGTTTGTGTTTGTTGTGCATATCCCTATGTGCATCTGTGTGTGAGAGAGAATGGCCGGTCGAAGGCGCAAAAGTTGATCTCGAAAGAATATAACACTGGATTAAATACGAGTCGTTAAATCGTTCGATCTCGTTGATTGCTAACCTTCTTTCTTCCTTCTTACGATAAGTCTAATTGACTGTTACGTTTATATTCATGTATATATATGTGTGTGTGTGTGTGTGTGTGTTTGTGTGTTTATTTATGTGAACATGAATTCTATTAATATTAAAAGAAAAGTATAATAGAAAGATGTATGTCGATTATTTTTTTTTTTTTTAATATTTAATCGTAGTAAATTTTTTATCATCACGATGTCAATCTTATTTTTTAATTAGAATTTTTATGTACAAAATGTAGGAGTTCGTTTTTTGTTCTTCTTTTTATAGCTAAACTAATTAACAAGTTTAAAATATTTTAATATTTCGTAGTGAAAAAAATAATCGACTTTGATCCTGTCTAGTTAAAACTGAAATGAGAAATTAGCATCAGTGTTGAAAATTATTACGAAAAATGCTTACTTTTTTTAAATTCGAATAACGAATAAACTTATAATGCTACTAATATTAAGGATTGTAAATAAATAAATGAAAAGAAAAAGAATATTCGATTAAATATCAAACAAAAATATGAATCAAAATGTATGCAAAATAAAAATCGAGTATATATGTTAAAAAATAATTAAAATCATTTGTAACGAAGTATTTGTTGGTATTAGAATGAAAATTTGATTAAATAGAATGTAATAGAAAATGTTAATAACGATCTCAGTTCAGTAACAAATCGATACTGGTTTTCTTCGTTACTCGTCACATGGCACGCACGTGCTTCTTTTAGACACACACACACACACACACACACACACATAAACATGAAATACGTATATACGAGCGTCCTGATTTCGAGATCGTCGAATGAATCGACGTTATCGTTATCATCGTTCTTCGAACTAACTTTCACCGCGTCTCGAATCGAATCGAATCGAATCGAATCAAATCGAAGAATAAGAATAAGAATAAGAATAAGAAGAAGAATAAGAAGAAGAAGAAGAAGACGAAGAAGAAGACGAAGACGAAGACGAAGACGAAGATGAAAACAACGACAAAGTACTGTTCTCGAAGAAGAAAGATTGAGAGGAACGATTAGAAGAGAATGACGAGCTATGTAAGTATGTATATAAGTATATATAAGTATGTATTGTGGATTGGTGAAGGGGTGGAGAAGAAGAGAAACAACAACAAAAAATGAAAAGAAAAAAGCAAACAAGAAAATAAAAGAAAGAAAGAAAGAAAAATATCAGCGTGTATTATCAGCGTGGCGTCGGCTTTCTTCCCACGCGTTGCTTCCAATGAGATAGACGAAGAAAGAAACATAAAGAGAAAGAAAGAAAGAAACATAAATCAGAAAGAGAAAGAGAAAGAAATAAAATTTATTTCTATAGGTTGTGTGGATCGAGTAAGTGTAAATAAAGAAATCGTCATATAAAACATAAATACATTTAACGATTGTAATAATAAAAATAATAATAATAATCAGTATAAATGGAAAATTAGATTAAAAAAATAATATAAAGAATGAGAAAGATAGATAGAAAGAAAGAAAGAGTAAGGAAAAAAGGAAGGAAAGAAATAAAATTTATTATTATAGACTGAATCAAGTATAAAAAAAGAATCTTCATATAGAACGTAAATACATTTAACGATCGTAATAATAATAATACGAATAAGGAATAAAATTATTTCTAAAAAAATAAATACGAAGAGAAAGGTAGGTACATATATCGGAAAAAAAAAGAGAGAAAGAAAGAATACATTTATTTAAATAGACCGGATCAAGTATAAACCAAAAATCATCGTCACACACATATAAAATACGAAAATATCTAATAACTGCAATAATAATAATAATAATAATAATAAAAATAATAATAATAAGAAGAAGAAACAAAGCATTAAAATGGAAAAAGGTAGATATATAAATGATTAATCACATCAAGAAATCGAGTGAAAAGAAAATAAGATATAGAGAAAACGAATCGGAGTAGCAATTATTTATGAATGTATGTATTTGTTAGAAAACACGAGTCGATGATTAAAATTCGAGTAACTAAATTCAGAATACTAACATACTTAAATATGTACACACGATTGAGCTAAATAATGAATAAAAATAAAAAGACAGAAATGAAGTTGCGATAAAATACGCGCATTTGCAATTAGCAGTGGTACACGTGTTCTTTGCGTATACCTTTGCTGAACGTATTCGCGTCTCTGTCATCGTCTTGTCATTGTCATCATTGTCGTCGTCGTCGTCGTTCTCGACGTCAACGTCGACGTCGTCATTGGACATCGGTTACGGAAGTAATGATTCACGCAAGAGCCGGTTAGATACCTCCTCTTCTGTGTACCACGCCGCCGACGCTTTACGCTAGTTCTTTCCTTTCTCTTTTTATCTTTGTTTTTACTAATTCATTTTTTCTTTTTTTGAAATCCTTATCTCTATCTCTATCTATGGAACGTGTAATCTCTAATAAAGTGTTTTACTTCCTTCATTCATACATGTAAAATATTTTTTTTTCAAACTATAAATCTAATCTCTAAAACGTTTCGCTTAGATACTTCATTAATATGTGTAGTCGATATTTTTTTGTCTGACTTATTCTTAAACGATAAATTGATACAAATTCGATTTGATTTTATTAACGTCCAATTTCTAGTAATTAACTTACTATCTTCATAAACTTATGTTTTTTTTTCTATTCTTATATATATCAGACGATAAATAAATAAAACATTAGAGGTAACAACGTGAAGGTGAAGTTTACGTTTCTTCATATTTATCCAACGAATCGAATTATTCATTCAAAAGTAAAGAGAATTATAATAAGAAGAAAAAAAAAAGAAAATTGTTGTCATTAAAAACAAACCTTCCTTATACTTCTTTTTCCTCTTCTTCCTTCCTTCCTTTCTTCCTTTTCTTCTCCTTTTGTCACCAAAGTCACGCGATAATATAATCAGCCATCGAATCACACTATAAAATTGCACTCGACACTTTTCTTCCCCTCCTTCGCGTCTTCTTCACACGAACGAACACATAATTCACTCGTTGCTTTTATATATTCCAAGAGACAGGAAAACAAAAGAAGAATAAACCACTACTATCGCTAAGGAAAACAACAATAATAAAGTATAATATCTCGCGTCATGCGTACTACACACACACATATATATATATATATGTAGAGAAAATATGTAGATAATTGGAAATGATATTATAAATAACACCGACGACTTACTTAACTGACTTAACTAACTGACTTGACTAACTGACTTAACAAACTGACTAAACTGACTGACTGACTGACTGACTGACTGACTGACTGGTTAACAACACACATGTACAGAAAACTTAAGCGTCACTTTACACAAAACTCGCGCGCCGTTCGGCGCGCAGTCGCGTACGAGAGCTTCGATCTCGCGTTGCACACCTCACTCTTGCCAAACTGATTCTGATGTTTGTGAATAACAGAAAAGAGAAGAGAAGAGAAAAGAAGAGAAAAAAGATGCTTCGTCTCATACTCGTTCGCGTAGACTGGTAAGTAAAATTACATATACATAGTTATTATCGTCCTAGTCCTACACGAGTCCGTGAGTTATTGTTGATTGTTGTCAGTGTATTCCAATATATATCTATCTTCTCTCATATACACATTAACGCGCGCGCACAAACACACCAACCCCACACACGTGTATATTTGTATGTGTGCGTCTCTCTCTTTTCTCTTCTTTCTTCCTGACTTTCCCTCTTTCTCTTTGCATGTTAATACATATACGTGTTACACGATTAACTTCGTATCTTGAAATCGATGACTCACGCGAGAAAGGTCGCGACGAGGGAAAAGCAGCGAATCGAAGAGAAAAAAAAGAGAGGAGGGAAGGTTTACGTACGCTCGTTCACTCCTCGTCGTCGTTCACGTATGCACCGCTCGAAGAGCCGCGAGAGAACGAGTGTATACTCTCTCTCTCTCTCTCCTCTCTCTTTCTCTCTCACTCTCGCGGACAGATCAGCAGAGCGCGAGCGCACGGCCCCCACGTTGTTTGTCTCTCGCGAGTGGCCTGTTTACATGTTGACTCTCTGTTTACGCGTTTAGATCCTCTACATCCCCCTCCCAACCTCACCCACCCCCTCGCCATAGCTTTATACCAACATCCCCCACCTCTTCGCACTAGCCGTCTCTATCCCCCCCACCACTACGCTACTAAACTCTTTCCCCTTCTTCCTCCTCGCTGCCACACGCACCTTCTCTTTCTTCATTCTCTTTCTCTCTCTGTCTCTCTCTCTCTGTCTCTCTCTCTCTAACTCTATTTCTCTCTATCTCTCTTTCTGGTTCTGTTTTGCTGTGTGTTGTGCAACTGCTTTCTCTCCTATATGTTCTCTTATTATTATATGACAATTATGTGTTTCTTTCTCTCTCTAACTCTTTCTTTCTTTCTTTCTAATTCCGTTTCTCCAATTGGACTTCTTCAAGGACAAATTTTTTAACGTTGTAAAAAATGTAATTAAGATGTCGTTTGTTTACCTTTTATTTACTCTTCACTGACAATGAAAGCCATTCAGTTAATGGAAAATATATTAGAAAAATAACGAACGTAGGCAGCTAAAATTTGCATTTTTTTTTATTATTTCTAATGAGAATAATTGTAATGAAAAAAAAAAATTCTTATTAGTTAATATTTACGACTTTTATAACGATGAGGTAATTTTTTTTATTAAGCGAATACGTCAGCAATGTAGTTTTCTGTTTTGTTTGTTTGTGTGTTTGATTTTTTTTTAGATACCTGCATTTAGTTTTGCACCTGTTGATCTCCCGTTTCTATTTCTCTCTCTTTCTCTTTTTCTTTCTCTTTCTTTTTCTCCTTCTCCTTCTCTTTCTTATCTTCAATAATATTCTTGCTCTGGGCTACATTTCCGTCGAAATCTTCTTCCAAGACTTATCTCTAAACATTCTGCACTGTCAAATAAGAAAAGAAAGATACGCTGATAAAAAAAGACACGATAAAACACTTGCTTCTTCTCATGTTCGTTAAATTGTATACGATTATACATCCTTGAAATCATCTCGAAACATATCTAATGTTTAAATCATTACGGATCATTAGAAATAAGTTTATTATTAGTATCAATAATAAGTTTACTGAAATGCAATAACTCGTTTTGATAACAATTTTATACAATTATTCGTACAAATAACACGCTCTAACACGTGCATGTACATCTAATAATTTTTTAACATTTCTAATTCGAAGTATTCGAAATATTCGAAAATTCGAATATTTTTAAATACAAAAATAAAAATTCGATTGATAACGATAAATACAACAAACACACACACACAAACACACATTAAATATCCTTTAAATCTCTAATTGGAAATACACAATGTTTGAAATATAAAGAATAATTTGAAAAATACTCAACGATAGGTTGGAATCGTTTTTGATGAAGATATACGTCGAAGTATGAAAAGAATTTGGATTAAACATGCTTTCGTAATAAAACGATCAACGAAAAGTAGGTAATGATACTTAATAAAAACATGGTGGATTCGGTCGGAGCATTTGCTCGATGAAATTCGTCTGGCAAGTTGGACGAGATGTGAGCGAGCCTTTCGACGAGTTGGACAAATTTCTTTGGCAGCAGACTCATGCGTCATATAAACCGGACTACTCGTCCTGCTTTTATTCTCAATCATCTTTCACTAACAAAGTTGATACGCTTCGACGACATCACAAATTGAATTTACTTGAAAACTTCTATCCTTCTCTTTCTTTCTCTTCCTCTCTCTCTCTCTCTCTCTCTCTCTCTCTCTCTTTCTATCACTCTTACATACACACATAAATACCCTTACATATACACAGATCTACCAAACATAATTCACTGCAATTACAATACATTGCACTCAATTAATTTAAATAACATGTTTCTACCAAATTGTAAAATTAAAATGACCCTTTTTAAAAAGAGAAGAACATTTAATGTGCATTTGAATTATTTCTAGTGAGGGGGAAGCAGAGGATTGTTTTATAGGAATGGAAATTTAAATATAAATATCCAACAAATTTTGTATCTCTCACTTTTTAATCGTTTAATGGAAAAAGAAACTATAATGATTAAAAGACTAAAAGACTTAGCATTGAATTTTTTAAGATTGCATTAATCTCGTATTAAACGTTAAATCGACTAAACAATGTTCTTTTAAAAACATGAAATTCTTCCTATCTAATCTTCATAGAAAAATAAATATAAGATTTGAAAAGAAAGTATCTAAAAATATTTCTCTACTACACTCGTACACACGTACGATGATGTAATGAAATTGTTCTATCATTCTTGTCAAATTAAAATGTATTAAAACAGCTTGATAATTGTGAGATTAGAGAAATATAAAAATAGAAAAAAAGAAAGAGAGAGAGAAAGAGAAAGAGAAAAAAAACAAGAAAAAATAAAACAAGACATAGAAAACGACGTCGTAGAATAGTCATTATCAATTTAACGGTATGTCCTCTTCGTTATTTACGTCTCCTTATCATCAAATTCACGATATCGAAATCGGCGATTACGAAGTCATGTGACTACCTCAACAAAAAATAAAACAATGAAAAAAAAAAATAAAAAAGTTATTAAAAAAAGTTTAATGTGAATTAATGCTATTTTTTTTAATTAATAAAAACAAATAAACAAACATTATATTCATTTAAGACTAACATATCTCCCTTTAAATAATAAATCTATTCGCGAGCATTGCGTTTTCTTGATTATCGCCTGAAATAGAACGTTATCGAAGTTTTAAAGGCGAGATCATCGATCCGAGAATAGAAGAGAGAAACAAGATAAGCCTGAAACGACTTAAACTCTTCGTTAAACAAATTTTCGTCGTTGTCGTCGTCTTCCTACTAGTAGTAATAATAGTAGTAGTAGTAGTAATCATCGTATGTATATGTTTACGTTGTCCTTGATGTGCGATATTATTAAAAATAATATTATCTTATCACGTGAATGAAAATTATATAATGGTTGCTGAATAAACGAATCTATAGATCGAATTCAACGACCGACTTGAAATGAACGATACTCGATCGTATCGACGATTCGATATCGATTATTATCGGAACTCTTTTTCGATTCCTTTTTTTCAAGCTTGCATGTTTGAACGACCTTAAGATCATCGTTTAAGGTCGGATTTCACCGAACGCGTGACATAATTCATTTATCGTTTAACCAAAATAAACCATAAGTGTGTGTGTCTATGTCCGCATGTGTATATGTGTAAATGCATGAGTACGTGCGCGCGCGTCTATTTACAAATATACGTAAAAACTGAGGTATATAATACATTCATAAATGTACAAAGTGATACAAGGATGCAGAGTAACAATAATCTTCGACATTCTCCGTAATCGTATTAAATACCGGCAAAAGTATTAACATGTGCACACGTAAAACTCACTTATTCAAGTATTCGTCGTTGCTATATACCACTAATACTAACATGCGCGCCTTTAAACCAGCTTACAACTGGATTTGCGTTTGATGTCTCACTCACCGGTGATATCTCCGTCAAAGATCTTGTCTAACGACCAAAATTCGTTCTCCCTTGACTCTTATTTTATTTAGTAATTTTAACATTTCTTTTTCAAAATACACAGATACATATAATATATCTATCTATGTATTATATTTATTTTATAATAAATGTGTGCATGCATTTTAAAAGTCTTACAATTAATTACAATAACGATACACAATAATCGTACGTTATGAAAAAAAAGAAATAAAAGGTATTTATTTTATTATACAATCAATCCAACTTTAAAATTATTTTTTCAAACCACGATATTAAGTAGAACAAATTTGTATTTACAGGTATATGCGTGTTTATATAATTTTTGGAAATAATTAAAAATAAAAGACAAATTTATTTTTTATACTTAACTTCAATACCTAATTCTCTACTCATATCAGTCCTAAATTTGTATATAAACGAAAATATAGTTAAAAAAATATTGAAGTAATAAAAAATAAATGTTGATATCAATGTTGATCAATAGATAACTGACCGATATATGTATCTATCGTAATTTAACAACGATCATTTTCATTAACGAAAAGTTACGTGTACTAGAGTTAACTTGATTATCGTTATTCCCTCCCCCAAGCTCCCCTCTTGTGCCTACGCGGATGTTTATCTTTCTTCGTCTCTTCCCCTCATTCTTTTTGTTCAGATCAGTTCGTTCGCGAGCTCTGATCGATTTACCCATTTATCAATTAATTTTATCGACGGTGGCCGATGTTGCTCTCCTCCTCCTCTACTTCCTCACCCCCCTCGAACAACGGATTCCCTCCTCCCACCCTTCTCATAGTCGCATGGCATGCCTACCTTCGAAGTCTGCTTCGTTAATAGCGAGTTAATTGCATCAGGTAGAAGGAAAATAGCCTTTTTCCGTCACTTTGTGCTGGTATGCGTTTGAAAAAAAAGAAAAAAGAGAGATAGAGAGAGTACTCCAGGTTTTCCCAACACGGATACATAAAAAGAAAGAAAGAAGAAAATTTGCTCTCCCTTTTCGTTCTTTCGTTTAGTTCAGTTCATTCTTTCTACTCTTTCGTTTATGTATTTTATATATACGTATGTATGTATTGTGTAAATGTGTATATGTGGTATGTATATAACTTTCCATCAAACTATACATACGTATGTACGTATTCTGTATAACAACGTTCCAACGTTTAGTTGAAAATTCTATTACGGTAACGAGCCAACGATCGATTTTCGTTAAATATGAAGTCCGAACACTGTAGAAAAATAATTGTTAACTTGTTATTTTGCCGATAAATAAAAACAGAATAAAAGATCATGAGATGGAGTGAGATAGAGCACGTTTATGACACATCTAGTCGTAATAACTATTGTATGGATTGGAAATCAATTTGTTGGCTTATACGAAAAAAAAAGATGTGAATGATATTTAATATTTTATATTGTAATACCAGTACTTTGTATACTTAAAAAAAATCTAAATATATTAAATATTTGCCCTCTTTCAAAGAGGATAATATTATTATATTATTATATTATTCCTATTTATATTTATATAAAATATAATAATATATAATATAATAATAATAACTATATATATAAAGAAACACCTAAAAGAATTTATTGTATATAATATATATGTACCATGTACATATTATTATTCTACTCTATTATATATATATATTATAAAATAATTCTTTTTAGTTTCCTTTATTGTTTCTATCCAAAAAAAAAAAGAAAAGAAATACCTACGATAAAAACTAGAAAAAAATATCCAGATAAAACAGTACGCGCACACAATGGATTCAGTTGTTCCGTATGGGCGTGAAAGAGTGACAATAAGAAAAGACGGGAAGTGAACATTGAAGGCTCGTAATCACTCGGGATTACAGATATTTACAACGCGTGGACTGCTCATTCAGGACTCCGGTCACTATCGTTTTCACGAGCTGAGAAATTCAGTGAGTTTCTCTCACATATATATCGTCTTCCGTCTCCCTCTCTCTATCTTTCTCTCTCTCTTTTCTTCCATTTTCTGTAGAGTTCTCATTCTTCGTCCTTCTCTTTTCAACCCTCCCAGCAGCCACCCCTTCCCAAAACCGTTCGCACTTCTCTCACAAGAGCTGGACTTGGCTTACGGTCACGGTAGGTTGGTTTTCGGGCTAAATCGTCGCGTAAATGCTTCGGTGTATATGGATAGCATGGATTTCCTTTTGGAATTGGGCTCACGAGCGAGCGAGTGAGAGTTTGTAGATAAGGTAATCCGGAACCTCGAAAACTCAGCCGGACTCGAAAGCACCCTCCCCATCTCTTCCTCTCTTCTTCTTCTTCTTCCCTTTATCACTCAGAGAAACCATGTACACATTACTACATTCTACCTGCGAGGAGGTGTTTCCTAACTCTACTATTCCTTTTTTTCTTTTTCTTCTTTTTTTTTTTTTACGATAAATACATGACCTTAGAACGATATCTCTGCTTTTTGCCACCCTGAATCCTATACTTTACTTTGCATAATTCTACCAAACCGATTATTTTAATGATTTTTACCGTGAATTTGATTTTTAGGTATTTAAGAATTTAATTTTCGTGATTTTAGGTGAATAATATTGACCGTTATAATATCTAGCCTTGATAATTAACTGAATTTTCTTATCAACTTAATAAGAATTGAGAAATATAATTGTTCTACTTTAACGAGCAATTAAACAAAAAGGTTCGATGTAAAGCGATGTATAGCAATTTGAAAAAAAGAAAAAAAAAGAATAAAAGTTTGATCCACGAGGGTGAAAAAAGGATCAAGTAGGTACACTTGAGATGGCTCCTGCCATTATTAAGAACTTTTCTTTTCCCCCTCTTTGCTTATTTTTTTCTACTTTCTCTCTTTTGACCACTCGAGCAAAGTCCAACAACACAGCTTTCACCCTTATTTCAAACCACTTCGATCGTACGGGGCAATTCGTCTCGAGTCATCCGATCGATATGTCCATTTTATTTACTTTCATAATTTCTTTCGGGATGATATAGAGAATCGGTTTTAGTTATTATTTCATTATTTATATATTTTATATATTTTATATTTTATATTGTTATTTTTATATTTATATATTTTAATTTCTATTATTATTATTATTGTTATTATTATTAATATTATAAATTAGAAAAGTAATGATAGAAATTATTTTTATCACGTTTTGATATACCTAATTGATTCAATGTTTTATTTTATATCAAGGACATAGATATTAGGTGAGTGTTCTGTAATAAAAATTGCAATAATTCTTTGTCTTTACTTACCGCTTAAAAACTTTTTTTACTTTACTTACTTAAAAATTGCAATTTATGATATTATATATTGACTAATAATAAAGAAATTCTATTTTTTTCCTCTTACTTACGTTAATTGAATAAAAATTGAAATAATTTTTGTCCCATTTGTTTTTCGCGTTTCAAAATAATTCACACATATTTTTACAGTCGTACTTTTATCCTACAAAAATTCACGCACTCGTTTGATTAACATCGTACGAGTAGAAATTCGTGTAAAAATAATTTTATTATCGTTAAAAACGAGCAATGAAATACGATCTGTCGATTTTTCAGAAGAATAATAACAAAAAGTAGAAAACAAATTAACGTATGGTTATTCGATCACTCTTTGTCAAACAAAACGAAAAAAAAATTAAAAGAGTGGAGGAGAAAGGGGAAAAGAAAGAAAAGAAAAATTATTAGAAGGGAGAAAGAAACAAGGGTCTCGATGAAAAGAGATGGAAGAAGAAAAGGGTTTAGTTTTTCTTTTAAAGATTACGAAGAAACGATTGATCGATCGAAAATACGGTAACCTCGCGCGAATTTGGTTGTAGAACTTTTCCCATTATAGTCAATATGCATTGGACCACTCTCAGTCTCATTCACTCTCTCTCTTTCTCTCTTTTTCTCATTCTTTCTCTTTCCGTCTTGTACGTTCAAAAGGCGCAAAAGGCATCGATGCTGAGAGTTGTAAAAGGGAACCGGTTAAATCGCGCCGACGACCTTTATTGCCGTCTTAAAGCAGTTAAGTTAATCCGGATCGAGAAAGGAGCTGCTACGTGGGGTGGTTAGTGTTACCTTTAGAAAGAAAGAGAGAGAGAAAGAGAGAGATAAAGAGAAAGAGAAACTTCGAGTGAAATCGCACCCCGTAGAAATCGAATCGGCTTTTGGTGTATCTCGCCTTGGAGACAAAACATTAACATAAATCACGAAGTAGGTTGGTGGAAAGTAAGTAGAGGTTTGGAAGATGAGAAAGAAAGACAGAGAAAGACAGAGAGAGAGAGATAAGGTTTTAGAAGTTGGTAAGATCGAATGTTTATTCGATTCACTTTTCTTTAGGAAGGGGCTAAGATTTAATGTATATCTTCGTAGTTATCTTAGTCATGCTTCCTTAACTATACTTAAATTACGTACCGATAATTCGAACATTCCGTTCCTTTTTTTATTTCTTTTTTTCTCTTATCTCCATTTATTTTAACGAAAATGAACTTTTTCTAGAAAGAGAGAGACAGGGGAAGAGACTTATTATGATTAATTAGGGACGAGTAATACAAGCATTTTAGAGATATTATAAAATAGACATTTATTTAATAATACTAATTCTCCAAGTCACTCAAACACTTTACCAATTTAGAGAAAACTCTTACTCTTATTCGATTAGAAATATTAGGGTGAACGAACTTGTGCCAAAATAAAGATGACTCGTGACTATTACGTTTCGACGTTTCTAATATCCAATTAAAAAATAAATAGAATATAGAATGAAAGGAAATAAAAAGACAATTAGAGAAGAGACAAAATTCTCTCGTCGTTTTATCCGATTAAAAATATTAGGGTGAATAAACTGTTGTCAAAACAACAGTCTACTCCTAAATAATTCAGTTCAAAAATTTTAAATGTTGAATAAAAAACTGAAAAAGGCAAGAGATACTTAAATACAAAAATGAAACGAAAGAAAAAAGAAAGAAGAATAAGCAAAATAAAAAACAAATCAATGCGCGAAATAGAAATTTTGATTAGGTGTGTTGAAAAGATACACGCACACGTGCGCGCATGAACGAAAGAGAAATGGGTAAGAAAGATAAATGTGGTATAGTAGATACTTAAAGTCCGAAAACGGAAAAAGGACTTTTCGAGAAAACCCCCAAACGAAGTTTCGAACGAACGAACGAGCAATGGTACGTCATTGGTTGAGCTCGGATTCGCACCGAGAGACTCCGAGTGCCGACCCTCAACTAGAACCTCAACTCTTTCGCTTTTAGCTCTCCGAGAATTCGATGAATTGCCAGCCGCTACGGCAAATAAATAATGCATTTAGTGTTTGCCCCCGGTAAAAGGGTCCGCCCTTAAGCGTTTCTATTCCCGCGGATCGACCTTAAATTTTAAATCGACTTCTAAAGGTACGAACACATCGATATACGTTCATATAGGTACATATACCATACAAACAACATTTTCTTTCTTTTTTTCCTTAGCCAATGAAATTATTAATTTCTGGAATATTTATTTTTTTTTATTTTATATAAACAATTTTTATATTTACCTCGAGGTCAAGTCATTGAAGGCTGCTGTTGTGTTTTTTCATTTTCTGTATTAATTATAGAGAATATAAAACGATATTTTATAGACAGGATGTCTGAGATGTTGCCAACCAAACACCGTCATCATATACTATGATACGAAAATAAGAAAAAGATTTTATATTTGTTAGAAAAACCGCAAAACACCGTGTATATACCGAACTATTCTTTTTTTATAAAAAACGAAATAGTATACAAACAAATGAATTAAATTAATCAAATAAAATGTATATTAAACGTCAATTAAAGTTTTAAGACGATCAACGACTGATTTCCACCTTTCACCCGCTAACCTCTATTTTAAAAGGCCATGAAAACAATCAAACGTAGAATAATAGTAAACTTTCCAAAAGTTCTATACCAGGTATGGATATAATATTAATCTAACCCTCGTTCATTTTCTCAACGTTAGAACACAGAAATAAATTGTGAAAAATGTTCTATCGATCGATGATCGGATCGGTTTATAGATAAATCTTTACAGAAATTTCAACGAGAGAGAAAAGAAAGATCTAAATCTGGATAATCTTCGAACGAACAGATATTATTATTATTATTATTATTATTATCATTATTATTATTGTTATTATAACAAAGCATCTGTATAATGCATTGTAGTATAATTTATCCGTTTGAAACATCGATCGATTATTGCCAATTCAAAGAAAAAGAATAAGAAGAAGAAACTATTGTACGTAGAAATCGATTATATTCGTGACTATGGTGTAAGAAGATATCTCTTAAGATTTTCCACAATATTATCGAGAGATTGAATTTATTAATACACGAGAATAAAAAGGAAAAGGGGTTTCAGCTCTTTTCAAGCTTACATTGTTTCGATTTCCATTTATATTTCAAAGTCTCCCTAATCTAAAACTATTGTTCAATTTTATATCAACCGATGAAGATATTCAATCATACAATTATACTTTTCAATATTCAATAAAGAAAAAAAGAAAATAAAGAATTAAAATAAAAATTGAAAAAGAAAACAGACTCGATATCACGAGTCCTGGTATAAAAGAAAAAGAAAAGATAAGAGATACACGCGTACGAATAATTCTAGTGCATGCATATAGTGAGAGACCTGAAACCTTTCCGAGTTTATTAAAATGAATCTCTCGTGAATTCGAAATAGTAATTTCGATTCTCCAACAATGTCTAGTTGTTTTTTAAATATCTACCTGAAATCGATGCCATTTATGATTGCGTAGGAGCTCGAGATGTTGCAGCCTCGACGAAAAGATAAAAGTTGTCATTACCTGAAACAAACAAAAATGACAAACACGTTAATTACTTATTTAATTATTTTTTTTATATTTCTATAAAATATGTATAAATTTAAAATCGATGATAATAATAATAATAAAAATGAAAAAATAAATTTAAAAAACAATACATACAAACGAATAAAAATATTCTCGAACGAATAACAGGAAGAGAGATCGACCATACATGTATATTTAATAAATAATAATAATATTAATAATAATAACAAAAGAGCGTGTACGATGCGTTTTACGTTCTAAAAAAAAAAAAAAAAGAAAAAAAGAAAATCAGGAAAAGTGGTATAACAAATAATAGGAAGAGAGATCGATCAGGACCGTATACTACAAAGCGGTAATAATAATAGAGTATGTACGATACCTTTTATGTTTCAAAAAAGAAAAAAGGAAAAAAAAAGGAAAAAAAGAAAAAATAAAACAAGAAAAATGGAGAAGAGAAATGAATAATAAAAAAGAAAAAAAAAGTGGTATAATGAATAACAAGAAGAGAGATTGAGAGCGTCGACATTTTTATTAATTACTTTTGGTAGAGAACGAGAACAGTAATGGTACCTAGGAATCAATTAGTTTGGGGGGCAGTTTATATTTTCGATACTTCTTAACGGGAATAAATGAGAGAGAAAGAGAAAGAGAGAAAGAGAGAGAGAGAGAGAGAGAGAGAGAGAGAGAGAGAAAGAGAGAGAATGTTCATCAATCATGGCTAATCAATAGCGCGAACCTCAACGAAGAGGAGGACCCTGCACTTTTTCAACGACTTGTAAGATAAGCGTGCTGGATGATGGCTAAAAAAAAACGAAAGAAAGAGAAAGAATAAAATAAGAATGAAAGAGAAAGATAGAAAGGAAGAAAACTTTCTTATTAACACGATCAATCAAATCACTGTGAATTTAAAGCATTTTTCACGATTTCACGGATTTCTGAACAGTATCTCGGGGGTAAGGAAAGAGAACAGTAAGAAGAAAAAGAGAGAAAGGAAGAGAGAGAGAGGGAGAGAAGAGTGAATTTTTCTGAGGAGGGCGTGGCGAAAGAAGTTTTTTGCTGGAGCAACTTTTGCCAATCGATGGAGGATTAAGAAGCGACTTGCCTTTTCTCTTTCTCTCTCTCGCAAAGCTTTTTTTCTTTCTTGCTCTCGGAAGCTAATTAGCGAGAGGTGCGCGAGAAAAAAATAGCGTTGTACCACGAAATTACATCGGCATATCCCACGCCCTTTTCATCATACTTCGTTCCTCTTTCTTTCAAGAGAAACGAAAATCAATCATTTTGTTACATTTTTTTTTATCTTGACAAAAAAAAATTAGAAAATTTCTACATGGTAAAAAATATTAACAAGTAAAAATATAATTAATAATAATAATAATAATAATAATAATAATTAATAATAATAATTATTATTAAAATTAATAATAATAATAATAATAATAATAATAATTATTATTATTATTATTATTATTATTATTATTATATTCTAAGACTCGAAGAATTTTTAGATGATTATTTTTTTGTCTACTGTTCTCTATCATTTATATTTGTTTTCTTATAATATTATTTTTTGTTTAGTATATAACAACTTAAGTAAATTCTATTATTTCATGGATTTTTATTTTTCTTATTTTATTTATAAGAGAAAACAGGATGATGAACAGATCATCGTCGATCCTTTAAAATAATCGAATTTCGAATTTATGAGGATACGAAAAGGACAGCGAAGGGATCGATCCATTTTTTTTTCTTTCCTTCCTTCCTTTCTCCTTCCATCTCCCTCCCACTTATTCTTCTTCGTTCCTCGTTCCGTCTGAAAAGGCGAAACGGGCAAACGGTCGTATCGTTCTCTCCTCGTCCCTCTCCCCTCTCTTCCCTTCCTCTAACGATATCCACGTCTTTCACGAGGGTCTCGCCAAGGAGGAGACGTAATGCCATGAAAATTGCTCAATAAACTTAATTCGAGTATCCAAGGCGATGCCTCTATAACGATATACTAATCATATTCCAGCCCTCGTGTCTTGAAAAACAGAGAAAGAGAGAGAAAGAGAGAGAGAGAAGTTCGTTTATGGTTCGACGCGTAAAAAAAGGGAACACGACATAACTCAACGAAACAAATTAACATGAGTATATATGTGTTTTTCTAATAGCCGATAATAAACGTCTTACAAATTGTTATTTAATTATGAATTAATACGAGAAAAATTGATATCAACGACAAATAGAAAGAATAAAAATAAATAAAAGAATTAGCATGAGAAAATATACATGTTACCATAGGATTATTGATTGAATAAATTATAGAAAATTTTTTAGAACATTAAAAATTGAAGATAATTAGTATGAATACTACATATTTATCTTCAATTACTGATTTACAGAAACTATGAACGATCTTTCATTTTTTGTTGAGATATAACCGACAATACATGTTTCTTCGATAAATGTAACAAAAAATTAAATTACACATACAGATAGACGGATAAATTCTTCATTAACGACCAAATAACATGGGGGTCGAAAGTTAACGACAAAGGAAAGAATATAAAAAAAGAGAAAGAAAAAAATCAAATCAAACGGAAAAGAAAAAGAACACGAAAGGATGCTGATAGGTATCTCATTGTCGACCTAACACAATGATCGTCCTTCCTTAAATTTCTGCAAAATCCTGAATTTCTATTGAATAGAGTTATGGTGAAGGTCTATAAATCGGACCGATGTGAACCAATCGCAATGTTCTTCAAGTAAAAAGAAACTTTCTCCATGCTACAAACACGCGCGCGCGTACGCACGCACACACAAACATACATCCATTTGTACAACTTCATACACGTACACAAATACCTAAAAAGAAATACATACAAACATACATACAGCTAAATATACATACAAATATCTAAAAACATACACACACAAAATGTGTACATAAGTACACGCATATAACAACAAATACACACACACCTACTTAAACATCCAATCAAACATAGTCTATGTCTCTATCTGCATACATATACATAATCTCCACAATTATACACATACATATATGAATGAGAAACATAGAAAATTGATAAAATATAATTGTCATAGTGTTAGTAGATTCTAACCGGACGCGTATTATCTTTAAATTCAGGCTCTCGGCAACGAGAATGAATACCTAACTTGGAGAGGATAGATGATGGGCGAAGTGACGAGAAAGACTGAACGAATGAAAAAAAGAAATAATCAAAAGGAGAAACAAAGAAGAAGAGTAAAAAAAAAGAAAAAAAGAGAGAGAGAGAGAGAGAAAGAGAAAGAGAGATAAAATGAAATGGAATGGCGCACGAATCAGCAACGACAGCAAAACTCTCGCTCTCTACGTTTCTCTACGTCGTCGTCGTCGTCGTCGCCCTTTCGTTAGCCCTTTTCTTCGCCCTTTTCCTTCCTTTCATCGAGGAATTGTAAGGCGGGTTGGCCAACAAAAGCAGAGGCCAGTGAGAGACAAAAAACTGTGTGGACCACGAAGTCGAATGAAATACCGCCCTCCTACAGCCTCTAGGAGGACAACCGCAGAAGTAGAAGGAAAGGGGGAAAGGAGAAAAGGGGAGGAAAATTAGAAGGAAGGGAGACTTTCCTATTGTTTTTACGAAACGTTTACTAATCTTTGATATGTGTGTGAGAGAGAGAGAGAGAGAGAGAGAAAGACAGGTGCCAAAGGCCGGTCAATGAACCGGATATATCAAGGTCGTTTGATTATAAAAATTAAAACCGATGTTTGATCACTAATTGGGTAATGAAATTAAAATATACGTGATTATTTTTTTTTTGTGTATAATAATATTTTTGAAAATAATCAAAATTTTTAATTGCCAATGGTTTATCTTCGTTGGATCAGTATTTTAAATAAATGATTAATATTTATAGTAAAATATTAATATATAGATATATCATATTATATTATAATCTTTTCTCTTATTATAAATACTGTTAAATTGTGATTTATATGAGATAAAATATATAGTAATTGTTTATTTTATTAAATATTTACCAAATAAATAAATAAAAAAAATTCATAACTCCAATTATTATTAAGCCTGACCGAACCTCAAATTATTTTTCTTGTAAATAATTCTAAATATAATTCATATGATTTTAAGACACCGTTTCGATTATTGTTACCACATAGTTCATTTTATTTTTGTATTTTTTTTGTAAATCGCATCGAACATATAAACATGGAATAGGCCAAGCTCATTTGCTAAAAGATTCTATTCCTACGTCGAGATATGTTCAACGATATTATCTGCACTTTCACCGAGCTAAGACGACTGGTGCTTGTATGCAGAAAGATCAAATCGATGAAAGAGAAAAAGAAAGAGAATGAGAATGAGATGAGAGAGAGTGAGAGAGAGAGAGAGAGAAAGAGAGAGAGAGAGAGAGAGACAAAGATGGTGGGAAATTATTAAAGGATTCGAAGCAGGTCGAGGAACTCCTTACAGCATCTGCAAGCCTGATCGTAGAACTTGCAACTCGTCCTCCGAGTTTCTACGATATTATACTGTCTAATGAAATAGAATGAGTAAACGATACTAATCTCTTTTTCTTGCACTATCTCACTCGCTTTTGTTCACCCAATTCGTTTTTCAGAATAAACATCTTCCTTTCCTATCCTTTACTTTATGCACACAATAAATCAAAATTTTTTAGGTAGGAAGTAAAAAAATAAACCATAATAATTATAGTACCTACCACCATGAAATTAAAAATCAATTATTCTTGTTTCAGACACTCTAACCTAATGTTCTTTTCTTTTTTATTGTTTAAATTGCAAAAAAGTTTCCTTGACTTGTAGTTTTGTAATTCGAAACAAGAAATTAACTCTCAATAAATTCTAAAATAATTTATAGGTTTCAAGTTACATGATTTAGAAAAAAAAATGCCTAAAAAAAGTATTCGTAAAAAATTCTTACGTTCGTGGTTACGCAATAAGAAAAAAAAAAGTTTGTTTAAAAACGATTTTCGGAAAGATTAATCGATTTATGAAAATCACTTAATCTCATCGACAAACTCTCGAACGTGTTTAGTAAAAGCTAACAATGATTCGATACAAATATTTAAAATTTAGATCAACGAATGATTCTCTAACCGATATGTCTCTTAAAATGATTGTATTATAGATTATGCTGCAATTCACGAAGAAGACTCGATAATTATCTCTCACTCTCATCGATAGTGAATCGACAATATAAATCGTTAACGAAGTCGAGAGTCGAAACTTATCGATCATCTCATCGATTATATCGATGAACAATTATTCATGAGAAATTAATTAAGCACGCAAATACGTTCCTATTAAAACGAGTTACTTTGTTAACTTCCAATTTTCCTAACGCGTGTCTTATTTTAATTAATCATCCCTCTTTGTTACGATAACACGAAAAAAACAATTAATAATTTAAAAATTATTGACAATAAATTAAGAAAAAATTCCAAGATAAATAACAAATCATAAAAAAAGAATGTGCGTTAACTTCACGCGTGATAGAAATAAAACTTATATTATCACGTGGAAAATAATAAACAAACGCGTCTTCCAATAACTATTGACGACGTATATCATACGTACATACACAAAGGATGCACGTCACACTAAACTAGAACTTTCCATAACTTCGTTCAACTGTCGATCGATTATGGGTTCTATTTCTCTCTCTCCCTCTCTCTTTCCCTACTTTTATGCTCCTTCTCTTTTCACGTCGTTTCATAAAATTTTATCGTTACCGTCGCCTAAGAAGTTTCGCTTCAAAAATATTCCAGCGTACTCGAAACACTCTGATAATGATAATTAAGAAAAGAAAAAAGAAAAAAAAATTAGTAATAATAATAACGAGTCTAAAGATGAACAAAAAGAAGGAAAAAATTAAAAAAAAAAAAATATACGTTCCGCCAGGCAAATAATAAAAATTTGCTAACACAGGAAGACATTGAAACACGCGCTAGGCTTTAACTTTGTCATTCATCGAATCTGAGATATACGAGAAACTGGTGGTGAATTTACGAGAGAGAAAAAAGTCCTTCTATTCCTCTGTCTTTTTCTTTCTCTCTCTCTCTCTCTCTCTCGCTTCTGTTTCTTTCGCTCTTTCGTCAATTCAATCACGAATCATCGGGAGAGGAATCATCGGGAAAAAAATAATTACGATCGGCCGTCTAGAAAGCTCGCTTGCTCACGCTTCACCTAAGCCCTGTTCCATCAGTACTCCTCTCTATCTGTACCCCCTCCCCTACCCCCACTCCACCTCACCGCTCAACTCTTCCCCCTTTCAACCCCCTCTGCACGTCCTCTCTTTTTCACGATCTTTCTCGTCCCTCTCTTTGACACACCATCGAACCACTTCACATATTTACGGTTCGTCGGTTCTGTACAAAAATTCTAGCCCATCGTTATTATACTTGCTACACTTTTTTTTCTCATTTATTATTACTTCTTGGTAACGACGAAGAAAAACACGAAGAGAAAGAAAGAAGAGGAGGAGAAGGAAAAGTAGAAGGAGAAGGGCTTAGGGTGTAGGGTTTAGGGCGTAGGACGTAGACGTGTAGGACGAATCAAAGGTGAGGTGCCGCAGCATGTTTGAGATGATCGGAGTCGACGAGACAACAATGCTAACGATATGTCTACTCGCTTATCCAGAAATTCATTCTCTCTCTCTTTCTCTCTCTCTTTCTGTATCTGTCTGTCTCTCTATCTGTCTTTATCTTTATCTCCGTCTTTGTCTCTCTTTCGTATTAAATTAAATGCGACGCGTATGAAATTGGAATAGTTACGACATGATATGCATACGTCATTTCGAATGATACTTGCATACTACTAACACACATGAAAGGACATAATCTTGCTTTGATTTTCTTTAGAAATTATTTTTTTTTTATATCATCCGATATTAACGATACAGAAATTCACAGAGTTTATTATCCTACTGCTTTCTCTTTCTTAATTGCGTTACGAAAGTAAACGCGCATGCATATGTGTGCGTGTTTTTGTGAATATGTTTGGATAATAGTAGTTGATGTTGAATGTTTTGCTAGTTGGAAATCATTTTTCATTATAGAAAGAGATTAAAGTAGTATGAATATAGGGTATCAACGTAAAAAAAAGGTTTGAAGGTAGTTGAAAGGAGTAAGAGGTCTATCCAGTGTTCCCTCGAACTCTGTTGAGTTAAAGGAGGACTGAGAGTTTATAAATAGATGGCTAAACGCAGACAGGGCAACTAACAACCAAAAAACGGCCATCGGAATGATCGACTTAGGAATTCGGTTTGCTTCTTCTTCACCTCCTTCTTCTTCTTCTTCCTCTTCTTCTTCTTCTTCTTCTTCTTCTTTAATAATATATATATCAATTTAACACAAGTGCATAAATTGAATGTATAAAAGATAAGATAATAAGAAGAATCTTGTACCCAATTTGTGAATTCGTAAGAAAAAAAATCAATATCAATCGATACGATAAAGATCAAATCTAGTATCTATACAACTTCATGCACAGAAGAAAAAAGAAAAAGGAAAGAAGGAAAGAAAGACAGAAAGAAAGATAAATTAACATAAACTAAGATGATAATAAAATTAAACGTGTAACATAATTAACAAAGCAAAAGCTCCATTCGATGGGATTTCAAACTTAATGTTTTCAAAGAGATCAAATAAACTAGGTAAGTAATAAGAACATAACAGTTAAGCCTCGAACGCGTATATTAGTTTTATCCGATCAGGGTACCCTTATATACATACGGCTATAAGACTATCATCTCTTATGTTTCGTGAGAATCGTTAACGAGCGCGCATCATTAGTATTAAGCATCGATCGTGTAACGCATCATCTTTTTTTTTGTTATTTTTCCAACTAAGTCATTGACTTTATATTTTCCTCTGTCTTTGCCCCATTCCTCCCGTTCATGCTGGTTTATAATATAGTTATCATCGACCTACGCAATTGGAATGATCTCGAATAAGAATGGAAAGGGGAATGAAGTGAGGGGAATAGAGAGGAAAGGTCAGTTTCTCGAATGAAAACGAGTTTGGAAATCTTTCTGAAGAAGAAGAAGAAGTTCCTTCCTCTTCATTCGTTCGTTCGTTTGTTCTTTCTTCTTTGCAATTTGCATTCATATCTTTCGGTCGTAAAGTGCACGCGGATGACCGAGTCGGCACCTCGCATATCTACATAACAGCCTGCCGGTGGTACGTTCTATTCTAGATTCATAACTATTAATACTAATGTCTACCAAGACTCGGAGCCAGCCAGGAGCAGGTTCTTGGCTGGCGCTGACCACGAGCCTTCCACTTCTCTCTCATCAATGGCGCATTCAGCAGACACACGCGCAAACACGGATTTATCAACGGCTGGAAGAGAAAGAGAGATACTCTTTCTCTCTCTCTCACACACACACGCAAACATACTCTCACGCACTCTTTAACTATCTATGTCTCTGTCTCTCTCTCTCTTTTTCTTATACGTACGCGTGCTCTTTATCCATCTCTTTCTATTTTGTCTATTTCTCTTTATCTCTTTCTATGTTTCAGTCTATATCTTCTCCCTCCTTTCCTATATTTATTACATTCTTCGAGCAGTATTAAAAGAGGCTCGGCAACATCCGTGACAGGTCGCTCGTGTTTCTTGTAAATCGCTC
Source organism: Polistes fuscatus (assembly GCF_010416935.1). Classification (NCBI taxonomy): domain Eukaryota; kingdom Metazoa; phylum Arthropoda; class Insecta; order Hymenoptera; family Vespidae; genus Polistes; species Polistes fuscatus. The sequence goes on along the minus strand of NW_025113107.1, from coordinate 2,255,792 downwards.
CCGAATCCCGGCGTTTCTTCCCTCGTGACGCCACACCATTTTTATTACGATAAATCTCATTGCCCGTGTACCTAAGACACGTCCACGCTCGTTAATCTCACCTCTTTTACAACGAAATAGTCCGATCCTCTGCTTACAAAATACGATTCTGTAAGCTTTAACAGCCTCAACTTTCCCTCTCTCTCTTTCTTTCTTTCTTTCTTTCTGTCTGTCTGTCTGTCTCTCTCTCTCTCTCTCTCTCTATCTCTGTCTCTCTCTTTAATAAATTGTATCGGCACGAGTACGAGACAAGACAAGTTAAAATATTTCCTATATCTACTTCTATCAAACTTTCATAAACACCATTGTTCTTACATTAGATCTCATTTATAATACGCGAATGTTCATTCGTTTTTCAATAGTAATATTTTACAACAGTTAGTATTTAAAGTATTGAAATTTACCTAAAACTCATTTTTCCAACGTTGTTTGTGGTTATTTGAAATAAATATATTCACATGTCAGTCTTATTCTATCCTCGTTGCTCGACGACGTGGAAAGACGTAAGACGTTGTACGTAAAACATGACGACGGCTAAGGAAAGCGAGAAAGAGAGAAAGAGAGAAAGAGTGTGTGCGTGCGAAAGAGAGAGAGAGAGAGAGAGAGAGAGAGAGAGAGAGAGAGAGAAAGGAGATTAGGGAAAAGGAAGGAAAGGGGATGGTATTTGGAGCACGACCTGGTGTACTCTTGAGACGAGATGATTCATATCTCACATTTTTCTCCTACCATAAAGAGAGACAGAGAGAAAGAGAAAAAGAAAGAGAGAAAGAGATATATATATATGACAACAATGATGACGTTGATGACGAGAAAGACGCGTCTATCTTGATCACTTTTTCATTTAAAACGATCCTTTATTATCTTATCTGATTTTCTTATTTACACCTAATGATAATGTTTCAAACCAATTAGCGACATGTTGTTAACGCGATGATTAGTCAAAAAAAGAATTTGTATGCTACTTACATTGTTATGATTTAATTTTAATGATTACGTTTAAAACTTATTCGTACGAAAGGAAAAAATTATTCGATAAAAATTATTTTGTTTGTAAATTTTTTTGAGTACACGATTATTCGTCATAAAAAGAATTAGTACGAAGTTGGAAAACTTACCTGTCAAAAAAAAAGTATGTTAAGTTTATAATTTTAAGATTGAAATTATTTGTTTTAAAATCATCATTGCGAATAGATTTCGTTTTAATCTTTTTTTCTTTTTTTTTTTGTAAGGTTTTCTTTTTCGTTTAAGAGAAAAAGATAGATACGGTTAGGTCACAGTGTTAACGAACGATACCAACGAATTTTTCATTATCTTCCTACATAATCTATTTACAGAAAAGATTTAAGGCCACTACGTGGGACCACTTCCGCGAGTTCGAGGAGAGACCACGGAATTCATTATTCCACGAAAAATATTAACTTCTATCCAACTTAGCTACGCTTTCTCTCTCTTTCTCTCTTTTTCTCTCTCTACTATTTCTTTTTCTTTTCCTTTACCTTCTTTCCTTCCTTCTTACTTTCGCGCGTTCCTTTTTCATAGACGAATAAATTTCCAAGAATGGTAATAAAATTCTTGAAGAATCTTGCCTTTTACTACTCCAAAGAAAAAGAGAGAAACAATGCATTTCTTAAATTTGAATAGATGCACAAACCATTTTAACATAATTTGGTTTATCGAAGTTAAAATTCTTAATAAATTTGATTAATAATAATCATGTAAAAAAATAAAATAAGAACGTATTTCTTCAATTCGTATTGATGCATGAATGATTTGAAATAAATTTTGTACGAGATTAGAATGAACGAAAGAAATGCATTTATCTGAACATCCTACTGAAAGTCGTATAATTTTTTATTTATATTTTTTATAAGAATCTTGCTATAAAGAAAATTATGATTCATTGTATCAACGCTAATAAACATATCGTTATCCATAAATAATTTAATTCAACGATACTTCTGATTTATCCTATAAACGCTTATAAACATTCTCGTTTGTTCATGTTAAGTGATTTGTGTTTAATGCTATGAACATTTGTGAATACGTAGGATGGTATAAAAATGATCATCGTAGAAATGAACAAGTAAGCAGGTAAGGATGAGTGTTGGTATCGAAGTGTCCTAAGAAATATTTAATTAAATTAACCGACGTCGTTGCACTATATTCCGAAGTAATATTTCACGCGCGATACATGTTTCGCGGCAATGCGTCTGTACGCCTGTCGCAATTAAATTTACGCCATTCTAAGAATAAGTACTGTCCAAAATAGAGAGGAAACCGGCAAGTCTCCTCCCTCCCCCCTCTCCCGCTCCCCAGCCTCTTCTTCTTCTTCTTCTTCTTCATAGCATCGCTAACATCAACATCACCAACCACAATTCGATATTTCACGCATGTGTAGTATAATAGGTGTATTCATGTATTAATATGTTCTTAAGCATTCCCGAATACAAAGAATCAAGAAGTACAACAAAAAGAAAGAGAGATAAAGGAAAAGTAGGGAATGAGGATGCGATGTGATGGGGGGGAAGAAAGGGGTTTGAGAGAAAATCATCGACTATTGACAATTTTTCATACGGAATAATCATTTTCTACTTTAGCTAATGGCGAATATTGAAAATAGATCTCTTCTGTGAAAGCACTAAGAGCTTCTGCTAATTAGCAAAGTTAACGCTGTCGATCGATAGCGTGATCTATTTTTGACAATGAGTAGCCAGCATAAGTAGAGCCAATTGTTCTTGTATTCCGTCATATTATATCGCGTGGGTAGTAAAATATGCCTGATTTTATTCCAATATAAATTTTTTGTTGATATTTTATGATCTAGTATGGTGGTATATCATTTTGTTACTACAAATAGAATTAATTAATTGTCATTTGTATTATTAGGATTCATGAATAAATTATCTGTGATAAAGTATACTTAAATTTAATTTTTATATTTCCATTGAGATGTGTTTAAATATTCAATTTATTTTGTCAAATGAGAGAGTGAATAGTATTTGTATGTGTGAGAAAAGATTGTTAGGAAACTAAATATGACTCCTTTGCTGCGTACGAGTGTGTTTTGTTTGTCAGGCGGCACCGTTTGAGATAATCGCTTAATGTATGGTTGTATCGAAACCTTCCGAATATTCTTGATCTGGAAGTAAGGAAGAATCTAGAATTTTTATAATCGGAAATAATGGGGAAACTTCGATTAAGAGTGCGAGGAAATAAAAACAGATGATAGAGGAGAAAATGAGGATATATAAGCGACGAAAAGGACCTAGCGGGCGCGTTCTGATTTTGTATTGTGTCTACGATGAATGTGTGCATGTGTTTGTAATTTATAATAAAGAATTTGATTATGTCATAAATGAAACGTACCAAAGTTGCGAAAAATGGGCAAAAAGAGTGAACTTTAAAGGAATGAGGAAAAGAGAAAAAACCTAACAAAATAACTTCTACATTTATGATTAGTCTCTATAATTACAATTTAATTTAATTATTATTACAATGTCACGATTGAAGAAGAAAATATAAATTGGTTAAAATAAAAGTTAACAACATTTTCTTGAAACGGATCTAACAATTTATCTCGATAAAATCATGGAATAAATAGATTATATGAGTATAAAATAAATAAATAAAAAAAAAAGAAATTCTTTTACATAAATAATTAAGAATAAAAGGACGTATGGGAAAAGATCAAAGAGAAAGAGGTTGAAACGATTGAGAATGAGAAAAGCGGGAAAAGAAGAAGTACGTCGTCGAATGGACGATTCGAATTTGGCCCTAAAACAAGACGTGCGTCGTCATAGTGATGGGTCTCTTCCGGGAATAGGAGCAAAAGATACGAAAAGTCGGACACCAAAAACAAAACAAAAATAAAGAGAAAAAATGAAAAAATAGACGAAGAAGAAAACAACATGACCAAGAAAAAGAAGAAGAAGAAAATGATGATGATGAATAAGAGAAGACGAAGACGAAAGAGAAGAAGAGAAAATGAAGAAGAAGAAGAAGAAGAATCTTCCTGTTCAAGTATATTTGTGTGTGTGTGTGTTTTTCTCTGTAAAGAGAGAGAGGAAGAGGGAGATGCTGGCGTAGATGTAGAGTACGAGCTTAGGGCATATAAATCCATCGCATGGTTCGGCATGTAAATCGCTTATCGCTTCGAGTGGGCTACTCTACTCGGTATAATTAGATAGGTAGGTAGATAGATAGGTAAGTAAGTATACATATACAAGTATATAGGTAGATAGGAATAGTATTTGTGTGCGAGAGAATCGTCCGTCGTGTGTCTCTCAGTATCTAATGGTGAGGATGATGAGTAAGAGAGAGAGTGAGAGAGAGAGAGAGAGAGAGAGAGAGGAGAGAATGAGGCAGCCTCGCGGAATTAGGCTCTTCCGTTGTTTCTATTACAAAATAGATGGCACGATATTGCGAAGCATCATCGCTAACGTTAATCTTCCCTACTTTTCTTCTATTTTTTCTTTTTTTCTTCTTAATTCTTTTTCTTTCTCATCTTCCTCAATATGGTACTTTAAAAGTGTATTCTTCGTTTATAATGAACATGATCACGTTGTTTAATAACGAATTATTTTCAATATTAATATTATTATTATAAATAATGATAATGATGATGATGATTATTATTATTATTATTATTAA